>NC_088603.1:55522608-56149869 GCF_036013475.1 Columba livia | reverse complement strand
AGGTGTTGTAGGTTGGTTTAGGTGAGTTGTTCTATGCTGGTTTAGGTAGGCTGTTCTAGCTAAGTTTAGGGCCAATCGTGGAGCAGCAGGCACCCAGCCCAAATGGCCCAAAGAAGCCGTGGCAAGGGGCCGTGCTCAACGCTGCAGAGGAAGGCAAAAAACCCCGGAGACGCTTGCTGTCCCACCTGGGGGAAAAAAAAAGCCTTCCTCCCCCAGCTGCAGGGCACGAGAGGCCATGTTCCTGGTGCTTGAGCAGCAGGCGGGAACCGAGCCAAAAGGGCCCAGAGGAGCTCTGCAAAGTGGTCATGCTCAATGCTGCAGAGGAAGGCAAAAAACCCCCGGGGACCAGGGCCAATCTGCCCCGGGGGGAAAAAATTCCTTCCTGACCCCAGTGCTGGCGATCGGCTGTTCCCTGAGCATGTGAGCCAGACCTGGCTCCTTTTCCCACAGGCTGCTCAAGCCTCCCAGGACCTATGCTATGCTATGCTATGCTATGCTATGCTGTGCTATCCTCCGTTGAGCTGGAGCCATCTCCCGGACTTCCGAGAGTGCCCAAATGCCTAGGACCTTGGGGCAAGAATCCTTCCTGTGCCTGGTGGGACACCAGTGGGTGTTCCAAAGCACTACAAGCCCTTGCAACCCCTCTACCTCCTATTTCTTACGGCTCCTGAGCCTGTTTCCGTGGGGCATGAGGATGGTGAGCTCTGCTGTGCTCCTCCAGAAGGAATTGCCTTGGTCTTGCCACTGCTGTCCAGCTGAAGAGGATTTCCGTGCATGAGCTGAGCTTGGAAGGTGGCCCTGGCAGCAGATTGTCCTTGCAGTAGAGAACCTCCAGCAGCCTCATGCAAAGTCTTCCTTCCCTCAGCCCCCGCCCTGTGATTCCACCAGCTCCTCAAGTGCTTCTGTGGGATGTGTTGGGGCTGCCCCCGGGCCGGCTCTGGCAGTGG
This sequence comes from Columba livia, assembly GCF_036013475.1. Taxonomy (NCBI): domain Eukaryota; kingdom Metazoa; phylum Chordata; class Aves; order Columbiformes; family Columbidae; genus Columba; species Columba livia. Next base: position 56,148,922 of record NC_088603.1, on the reverse strand, counting down.
ACACGAGACCCGGCTGCTCCTTTTGATCGTGCCTGGGGCATTGTGAGTGCGGCGTTGCCGGGTGCTGGCATTGTGACACGGGTGTGACAGAGCCACACGTGTGCAGCCCCGCCCGCCCCCCCTTCGCCCAGCAACCTTGGGAGCAAGCCTTTGGGGTGCTGGCCCCGAATCAGTCCTTGTACCTACAAGACAGGGGAATAATCAACCTATCTGTGTCCCTTTTTTGCAAAAATACAGTGTGGAACTGTTGCCAGTCCAGCCTCACTTCCAGTAGCGCTACTGCCTGTGACCATGTTGCGTTCAATGACACAAAGGTGCCTTCTGTCTGGCACTTGGGGCAATGACTCATTGTGTTTGGACTTTCTCTTCCTTAGACAGCTCCCTTGCCTCAGCGGATGTTTGGCACCATGGGTTTGGGGACTCAGCGGGTTTTCTCTCTTGGGCTGTTTAACACTGAGACCTTCCTACCTGTGTCCTCTGACCATGGCTTGCCCAGCAAACTGTTTGCTGAGGTACAGTTTGCAAATCAGCCCTTCCCGTGCAACTATTGATATAGGTATGTGATGGGGAGTAGGTATTAGTGCAATATTTTTCAGGTATGGAGCCCTCAGGGCCCTGTCAGGGATTATCATGCAGAACTCCAGGCATAACAAAGCTGAATCTTCTCTTCTTCTCTTCTCTTCTCTCTTCTCTTCTCTTCTCTTCTCTTCTCTCTCTTCTCTTCTCTTCTCTTCTCTTCTCTTCTCTTCTCTTCTCTTCTCTTCCTCTCTCTTTCTCTTCTCTTCTCTTCTCTTCTCTTCTTCTTCCTTCTCTTCTCTTCTCTTCTCCTTCTCTTCTCTTCTCTTTCTTCTCTTCTCTTCTCCTTCTCTTCTCTTCTCTTCTCTTCTCTTCTCTTCTCTTCTCTTCTCTCTCTTCTCTTCTCTCTCTTCCCTTCCCTCCTTCCCTTCCCTTCCCTTCCCTTCCCTTCCCTTCCCTTCCCTTCCCTTCCCTTCCCTTCCCTTCCCTTCCCTTCCCTTCCCTTCTCCCTTCCCTTCCCTTCCCTTCCCTTCCCTTCCCTTCCCTTCACTTCCCTTCACTTCCCTTCCCTTCCCCCTTTTTTCCCTCAGAACCACTGTCCTGGACACATAACACGATGCATACAACTGGTCCTAGTTTATTTTATTTTATTTTATTTTATTTTATTTTATTTTATTTTATTATTCTATTCTATTCTATTCTATTCTATTCTATTCTATTCTATTCTATTCTATTCTATTCTATTCTATTCTATTCTATTTTTATATTTCAATTTTGTTTTAATTATATTTTTCGATGTGTTATGTTATTTCATTTATTTTATATTTTTACTTTACTTCATTTTATGTTATTTCATGTTCTGTTCTTCCATGTCATTTCTGTTTCTCACTCTGTTCAGAGCCAATGCTCACAGTCCTTAACACAAGCCCACGTGTAGCCCGGAGCAGGCTGATGCATTCTTCAGGTTAGCTTGAAAAAACAGCCCTTGCGGGCTGGCAAAGGCAAGTCCCAGAGCTGCAGAGAGCAGCAGCAGGAATAGAGGCCAAGCTTTCCCTGGTTCCTCAGAGGGAGAACCTTGAGAATGCGGTGCGGGACTGACCATGCACAAAAGAAGAAGAACAAAGAGAAGTTGATGACGGGTCTGGTAGAGTGGGTTGTTTTCCAGAGCTCCGTAGCGATGACGAGCAGACTTTTTGGCCTTTAACACCTTGATTTGCTGCTGTGCTTCTTGGGCAGGGATGCACGAGAAGCGCTGTGGTCCCTGCCAGGGGCTTGTGTTGCCCGCAGGGAGAGGTGCCGAGTGGCAGCTGTGGATGGTGCAGCCAGGCTGGAGCCCTTCCAAGCAGGGGCTGTTTTGGTGGAGGGAGGTTTTTGGTTTTGGTAGCTTGGTTGAGGTTGTTGAGGTGGTTTTTTTGAGGCAGGTTCTTCTTTGAGGGTGGTTGTGAGAGGCTGGTTGTTGAAGGCTGGTGGGTTTAGGTGGCTTGATGTAGATGATTTTTTGGTTGAAGTTGTCTTCCGTTGTTTGTTTTGGGTGGGGTATGTGAAGATGATTTTGTTGAGGTTGTTTTCAGTAGTTGTTTGGAGTTGGTGGTGTAGGTGGTTGGTTGAGGTGTTTAGATGATTTGAGGTTGGGTGGTTTAGGTAGGTTATTTGAGGTTGGTTTGATTTGTTTCTGTTTGTTTGGGGTAGGCAGTTTAGGTAGGTTGGTGGATGTCTGTGTTTTTAGGTAGGTTGGTCTAGGAGGTTTGGTTTCCATCGTTGAGGTGGCTTGAAGGGTTTGTATTGAGGTTGGTTCAGGTTGTTTGGTTGAGGTTGGTTAGTTGTTTTTAGGTAGGTTGGGTTAGGTGATTGGATGAGGGTAGGCTGTTTGAGGTTGTTGAGGTGTTTTCTGGTGGTTTAGGTTGAATAGGCGGTTTAGTTTGGCTTTCTTGGTAGGTTTGGTTATGGTCATTTGGTGGTGGCGGTTCTTTGGTCATTTGGCTTAGCTTGGTTGAGGTTGTTTGGGTTGTTTGGGTTTGTTGTTTTCAGTTGTTTTGTGCTGTCTGAGGCTGGTTGTGTGTTGTAGGTTGTCTGTTTCTCAGAGGCTTCATGTTGTTGAAGCTGGGTTCTCGGAGGTCATTGAAGGTTGTTTGTTTGTGTTTTGGTTTTGGTTGGTTGCTTGAGGTTGATTTAGGTTGCTTCAGGTAGTATGTTGTAGATCGTTGAAGGTTCTTTTTAGGTTGTTGATGGCTGGTTGTGTGAAGATTTTGAAGCTAGATTGGTTTAGGTTCTTTGAAGGTTGGTTGTTTGCAGGTGTTGTAGGTTGGTTTAGGTGAGTTGTTCTATGCTGGTTTAGGTAGGCTGTTCTAGCTAAGTTTAGGGCCAATCGTGGAGCAGCAGGCACCCAGCCCAAATGGCCCAAAGAAGCCGTGGCAAGGGGCCGTGCTCAACGCTGCAGAGGAAGGCAAAAAAACCCCCGGAGACGCTTGCTGTCCCACCTGGGGGAAAAAAAAAGCCTTCCTCCCCCCAGCTGCAGGGCACGAGAGGCCATGTTCCTGGTGCTTGAGCAGCAGGCGGGAACCGAGCCAAAAGGGCCCAGAGGAGCTCTGCAAAGTGGTCATGCTCAATGCTGCAGAGGAAGGCAAAAAACCCCCGGGGACCAGGGCCAATCTGCCCCGGGGGAAAAAATTCCTTCCTGACCCCAGTGCTGGCGATCGGCTGTTCCCTGAGCATTGAGCCAGACCTGGCTCCTTTTCCCACAGGCTGCTCAAGCCTCCCAGGACCTATGCTATGCTATGCTATGCTATGCTATGCTATGCTGTGCTATCCTCCGTTGAGCTGGAGCCATCTCCCGGACTTCCGAGAGTGCCCAAATGCCTAGGACCTTGGGGGCAAGAATCCTTCCTGTGCCTGGTGGGACACCAGTGGGTGTTCCAAAGCACTACAAGCCCTTGCAACCCCTCTACCTCCTATTTCTTACGGCTCCTGAGCCTGTTTCCGTGGGGCATGAGGATGGTGAGCTCTGCTGTGCTCCTCCAGAAGGAATTGCCTTGGTCTTGCCACTGCTGTCCAGCTGAAGAGGATTTCCGTGCATGAGCTGAGCTTGGAAGGTGGCCCCTGGCAGCAGATTGTCTTGCAGAGTAGAACCTCCAGCAGCCTCATGCAAAGTCTTCCTCCCTCAGCCCCCGCCCTGTGATTCCACCAGCTCCTCAAGTGCTTCCTGTGGGATGTGTTGGGGCTGCCCCCGGGCCGGCTCTGGCAGTGGACACGAGACCCGGCTGCTCCTTTTGATCGTGCCTGGGGCATTGTGAGTGCGGCGTTGCCGGGTGCTGGCATTGTGACACGGGTGTGACAGAGCCACACGTGTGCAGCCCCGCCCGCCCCCCCTTCGCCCAGCAACCTTGGGAGCAAGCCTTTGGGGTGCTGGCCCCGAATCAGTCCTTGTACCTACAAGACAGGGGAATAATCAACCTATCTGTGTCCCTTTTTTGCAAAAAATACAGTGTGGATCTGTTGCCAGTCCAGCCTCACTTCCAGTAGCGCTACTGCCTGTGACCATGTTGCGTTCAATGACACAAAGGTGCCTTCTGTCTGGCACTTGGGGCAATGACTCATTGTGTTTGGACTTTCTCTTCCTTAGACAGCTCCCGCCTCAGCGGATGTTTTGGCACCCATGGGTTTGGGGACTCAGCAGGTTTTCTCTCTTGGGCTGTTTAACACTGGGACCTTCCTACCCGTGTCCTCTGACCATGGCTTGCCCAGCAAACTGTTTGCTGAGGTACAGTTTGCAAATCAGCCCTTCCCGTGCAACTATTGATATAGGTATGTGATGGGGAGTAGGTATTAGTGCAATATTTTTTCAGGTATGGAGCCCTCAGGGCCCTGTCAGGCATTATCATGCAGAACCTCCAGGCATAACAAAGCTGAATCTTCTCTTCTTCTCTTCTCTTCTCTTCTCTTCTCTTCTCTTCTCTTCTCTTCTCTTCTCTTCTCTTCTCTTCTCTTCTCTTCCTTCTCTTCTCTTCTCTTCTCTTCTCTTCTCTTCTCTTCTCTTCTCTTCTCTCTCTCTCTTCTCTTCTCTTCTCTTCTTCTCTTCTCTTCTCTTCTCTTCTCTTCTCTCTCTCTCTTCTCTCTTCTCTCTTCTCTTCTCTTCTCTTCTCTTCTCTTCTCTTCTCTTCTCTCTCTCTCTTTCTCTTCTCTTCTCTTCTCTTCTCTTCTTCTCTTCTCTTCTCTTCTCTTCTCTTCTCTTCTCTTCTCTTCTCTTCTCTCTCTTCTCTTCTCTTCTCTTCTCTTCTCTTCTCTTCTCTTCTCTTCTCTTCTCTTCTCTTCTCTTCTCTTCTCTTCTCTTCTCTTCTCTTCTCTTCTCTTCTCTTCTCTTCTCTTCTCTTCTCTTCTCTTCTCTTCTCTTCCCTTCCTTCCCTTCCCTTCCCTTCCCTTCCCTTCCCTTCCCTTCCCTTCCCTTCCCTTCCCTTCCCTTCCCTTCCCTTCCCTTCCCTTCCCTTCCCTTCCCTTCCCTTCCCTTCCTTCCCCTTCCCTTCCCTTCCCTTCACTTCCCTTCCCCTTTTTTCCCTCAGAACCACTGTCCTGGACACATAACATGATGCATACAACTGGTCCTAGTTTATTTTATTTTATTTTATTTTATTTTATTTTATTTTATTTTATTTTATTTTATTTTATTTTATTATTCTATTCTATTCTATTCTATTCTATTCTATTCTATTCTATTCTATTTTTTATATTTTCAATTTTGTTTTAATTATATTTTTCGATGTGTTATGTTATTTCATTTTATTTTATATTTGTACTTTACTTCATTTTATGTTATTTCATGTTCTGTTCTTTCATGTCATTTCTGTTTCTCACTCTGTTTCAGAGCCAATGCTCACAGTCCTTAACACAAGCCCACGTGTAGCCCGGAGCAGGCTGATGCATTCTTCAGGTTAGCTTGAAAAAACAGCCCTTGCGGGCTGGCAAAGGCAAGTCCCAGAGCTGCAGAGAGCAGCAGCAGGAATAGAGCCAAGCTTTCCTGGTTCCTCAGAGGGAGAACCTTGAGAATGCGGCGCGGGACTGACCATGCACAAAAGAAGAAGAACAAGAGAAGTTGATGACGGGTCTGGTAGAGTGGGTTGTTTTCCAGAGCTCCGTAGCGATGACGAGCAGACTTTTTGCCTTTAACACCTTGATTTGCTGCTGTGCTTCTTGGGCAGGGATGCACGAGAAGCGCTGTGGTCCCTGCCAGGGGCTTGTGTTGCCCGCAGGGAGAGGTGCCGAGTGGCAGCTGTGGATGGTGCAGCCAGGCTGGAGCCCTTCCAAGCAGGGGCTGTTTTGGTGGAGGGAGGTTTTTGGTTTTGGTAGCTTGGTTGAGGTTGTTGAGGTGGTTTTTCTGAGGCAGGTTCTTCTTTGAGGGTGGTTGTGAGAGGCTGGTTGTTGAAGGCTGGTGGGTTTAGGTGACGCGGGGGTGACAGAGCCACACGTGTGCAGCCCCACCGCCCCCCCTCCGCCCAGCAACCTTGGGATGAAGCCTTTGGGGTGCTGGCCTGGTATCCTTTCTGTGTTCATGTGGTCCAGGGGGATATTTCTGCTCTTGGTGGTCATGTGCAGGGCACAGCTTCTGTGTGTCCCTCATGCCTCCTCTGCCAGTTGGCTCCAAAGACAAATATCTTGGTTTTTTTTTCTTCTCTGAGGCTTCACCACTGTTTCTGTAAATACATGTTTCCTAATATCCAATCTGAACCTTCAGTGGTGGAAACTTGATGCCATTTTCTCTTGTCATATAACTTGCTTCTTGTGAGAATTGACCAACACCTCCACACTACAACCTCCTTTGAAGTTTCTGTAGATAGCAATAAGGTGTGTCCTCAGTCTCCCTTTCTCCAGGCTAAACAGTTCCATTTCCCTCAAGTGCTCCTCATGAGACTTGTGCTCCAGACCCCTCACTATACCTCATCACCCTCCTGTTCACTCTCCCTAGTACCTCAATGTCTTTTCTAAAACGAGGAGCCCAAAACTAATAAGTATTTGAAGTGGGGCCTCAGTAGCACTGACTTAGGGGCACAATCACTTCCCTATTCCTACTTGCCACACTATTTCTGCTACAAGCCAGGATGCTGTTGGCCTTTTTGGCCACCTGGGCCCACTGCTGGTTCATGTTCAGCCAGGTGTCGATCAGCGTCCCCAGATTCTTTTCCTGCAGGCAGATTTATTCTTTAGGTGTTCCAGAGTAAAAACCATGCTTTTCGTTCAGTGACTGTAACAATTACATCAAAGAATGACATTTCTATCACTTTTTGGAAGACGCGTGCCTTTTGAATTAAAATAAATATATCTGTCTGCTTTTAAATACTTGGAAAGGAAAAGAAAAATATGTTCGTGTTTTTCCTTGTACTGTTCTCTGTTCACAGTGGAATTGCTTCGTAACAAGAGTGTTGCCATAAGAACTTTTACTAGTTTTAAATACTCAAGATGACTCTGTAGTTTTTTTGTCAGTAAGCATCATTAACAATAATTTCCTTCTTCCTGCAACACGGCAAAAACTGTTGCATATCACTATATTTCTAGGGAAGTCTGTGAAACCAGGAAAATGCTAGCTAAGGTTTTGACTATAGTGTACAGTAACTTGGTGGACTATGGTGATGCATCTTCTGGCTTCAAGCTCTCATTAAATGTCCATCATACTTGATTAACTGAGGGCAGACTCCTCAGTAAACATTTTTCTCCTTGAAGCTCTTGGCGTTGTCTGCCTGTTACTTCCAAGTGATCATCTACCAAATAATTGGGTTTTGCTGGGCTCTCTTGTTGACCTCCCACAGTGGATGCCTGGCACTTCTTAGAGTCAGTTTAAACAGCAGAACTTCTGGCAGTATTTGTTAATCCTGTGGTTTCTTGACTCACAGATGAATGATTTAAACTGTGACAAATCTGACATGTTTGTTCACCAGCGCTCCTGTTTATGTGCCTCCCCTTCCAAATCAGTCTCTCATGCATTAGCTCTGTCTGCTGATAGGGGTATCCACCACTGGTAACACAAAAGAATAGCTTCTGGTGTAGTGCCTTAAGTAATTATCTAATCGGAGTTGCGTGGAGTGTTGTAGGCTGCTTTTGTGTTCTTCATAGCGGGGCAAGAGGGATGGGGAAATGAACAATTCCTGTTCTTTCATAAAAGCATTGTACAAGTTGCATTGTTCTCTGGAACCTGTTAGTTGGTTTGCTGTAAATGTGTTTGCAGGTACCCTCAAATCCTGTCCCACTTTGACATATCTATAGGTAAACCTGAGATGCATTAAATTAAATTTAAAAAAAAAAAAAAAAAAAGGAAATTAATGCCTTAGCAGGATCTAGGTTAGAAACTTGTAATAGTTACATCACTCCATGCTCCTGAGAATCATAATCTATTGAAGCTGACAAAGACCCTGTGAGGTAAGTATTCTAATTTCTATCCCCCATTTTACACATGGAGACATTGGGGTGAATGTTATAGGCCACACAAGAAGTCAGTGAGAAGTCTTGGAACAAAATTCTAGAGTCTTGAGAGAGAGTCTTTTCTCCATCACTTTGAATCGCTAAAGCCTGAAGAAATTAAATGCCATAGATCCCCTTTATTAGCTCCTGTATAAGGATGATAAACAGCAGTCAGTGTTCCAGATAATCCCCCTTAAAGCTATTAGCCAAGTCATCTCTGTTGGCAACAATTCCAGTAAAATTCCAGTTAATCAACATTCTCCCACGCTGAACAATGAAAAATCCAATGACAGTTTGGCTGAATCCATGCTGAGTACAGAAAATGGAATTAATCTGAAAAGTGAATGCGCCTCAAAGAACAGTAACTCACCTGGATATTTTTCAAGCTTTTTATGAATGTCAATCTAGTCTAGTTGAGAACAGGAAAGACTATGACTGTGCATAAATCTGCATGTGTATTTTCAAAGTTTATGAAAGCCATAGTTTTTTTGTTTCCAAAGACATTTTAGAGTACAATTAATCACTCAAGGAATTTAACAAGATGAGAGTGTGACTGTTATAGCATTTGATGTTAGCTAGCTCACAGAGGGGAATCTTTTTCACTTCTTAGAAGTCATGCTGAGAGCAGTGACTTTTCTTTTAAAGTGCTTATCGTGCTCATTATTGACTTATTACTTGGTTATTTGGCAAATAATAACTAAGCATAAGAGGAATACATTTTAGCCATGTAGACATGTAAGAAAACAAGACATAGATTCAAATAGAGTCAAGAAGTTGAGAATAGTCAGATTAATATGTAGCCCACTTGTGACTTTCACAATGGCCTGTAATTTACTGGAAAATTATATAAAACTACCCAGATCCATCTATTACCGAATTCTGGAAAATGTGATCTCAATCTGTATTTATTGCCTTAAAATGCCCTTTTAAAATTATATTTTGAAAACAGTGAAATGTACATGTAGATAGGTAAGTATGGAGTTGCTTCTTCATTTAGACTTCTCACACTTTCATCTTCTGTCTAAACTGTTGTATCCTAACCTTCAGAAAGTTTTTTCGGACTCACCTGTGTTGCTGTAGTCTTCTGGGATGTCTGAATAAGTGCATGATTTCCAGATCAAGTATTCTGAAGTGCTTAATTGCCCAAATTTCAATTTGGGAAATGTCTATGTTTCATTCTAGAGTTTTGTATCTATATTAATGATTTATATTTTTATGTTTCTTTTTTCCTGAACCTTTTCTTAACCCTCTGTAACTACCCATTAACCTAAAAGGGTCCTGGCTCTCAGGCTGAGAAACCCTCCTTTGCACAGATAGGCTGTGCCAAGTGGGACGGACACAGCTTCTGAGGAATTCATTTATTGTCCACCAGTAAGTGAATGCTAGGCCTGGTAACCAATGATGTTCTTCCTTTGTCACCACCAGCCATCAAACCTCAGATGCGTCACCTCAAGAGACCCACTCACAGCTCAGGAGACTATTTTCCAGCCTTCCACAAAAAATCAGAGGAAAATCTGGCAAGATTTAAGCTGCTTGACCAGAGGGGAAGGATGAAGAAGATCCAACATATTTCCCAGAGCTGGAATAAGAAATAGCAGAAGAGATGAAGAGGCATCTTCTCGAGTGACACTCCTCACAGGCAGACAGAGGGCATCGTGTAACCGTTGCACAGGCCATACTGCATTGTACAACAACTACAATTCTAGATAAAAGCAACTGTATGATTTAGCTAAACAATATTATGGACATTTTGTTAGAAATTTTCTCAATAGCCTTCTTATTATTGCAGCATACATCCACTTAGTACTGAAATATTGGGCTTTTACCTTAAAAGAAGTAATTGTATACCGCTGTCTCCTGTCAAATTAAGGAAAACAATGCTTTCCTAGATTATTTAGCTCCTTATGGTGTTCTCAATGTGACCTTCCACCTGCCACAGGTAAGACAATAACTCCTATTTCAGACAGCATGGGCAAGTTTATTCTTGCCCAGCTGTACTGGAATAAATCTCCTCTTGTCATAGTGTGATATTCAGGAGGATAAAGGTAGAAGCTCAGAGTACAAAAAGTCCTCTCACTTGTCTCATTGGAAAAATAAGACAGCATTAAAATTGTGCTTTGCACAAGCTCTGATAAATGTTAAATAACACTGATTGTCTTTTTGTGGCATAAATCAATCTGAGTTTGAGACCATGTGTACTTTTGGTGCACAGAATGTCCCATGGGCCTAATTATCACAGCTGAACATGCCTCCTTTGAAAAAGTTCTCCTCACCCCCAGATTTTACACCATGAGAAACAGGTCCCTCGTGATTTATGTACCACCTCAGCTCTACCTTTCCAGGTTGGTGAACACTGTCCTGTTTGTGCTATACTCTCTTCCTCACTGCTCTTCTCTATATTTTTTTAATCTCTTCTTGAAAGGAGAGGGGAAGCACTGCACACTGTACTCAAGATGCGGGTATTCCAGAAATCTATAAAATAATGTAATGGCACATTCTTTTTAATCTTCCATGCCTTTCTGAATAGATTTTGAAGTTGAACTTTCCATTCTGAACCTCCTTGAGCACTGAGTAGCAGTTTCTGTAGACTTATCTATAATAATTCTTAGAGAATACATAGTCCAAATAGACATACGAAGTTGGGGAGTTGGGGTTGCCTCTCCCTGTATGCATTGTTCTGCACTTACAGACACTGAATGGGTGGTTTTGGCAATTACACTGAAGTAAGCTTCCTCCTCCACTACTACTACTTCTTTTTCTTCTTTCTTCTTCTTCTTCCTATTCTTCTTTCATCTTTTTCTTTCTTCTTCTTTCTCCTTCTATCATATTTTCTTTCTTCTTTCTTCTTTTTTCTTTTTCTTCTTTCTTCTTTTTCCTTCTTTCTTCTTCTTCATCTTCTTCTCCTTTCTTCCTTCTTCTTATTCTTTATCTCACTATTATTATTATTTCTTATTTCTTCTTCCTCTTTCTTCTTCTCTCTTCTTCTTTCTTCTTTCTTCTTCTTTCTCCTTCTTTCATATTTTCTTTCTCCTTTCTTCTTTTTTATTTTTCTTCTTTCCTTCTTCTTCTTCTTCTTCTTCTTCTTCTTCTTCTTCTTCTTCTTCTTCTTCTTCCTCTTCTTCTTCTTCTTCTTCTTCTTCTTCCTCCTCAGTTTTTACCTTAAACCCTTCATTTCTGTGCCCTGCTTATTTTCTTCTTCCATCAACAGCTTTTCCAAATCACATTTTCTGGAGAAGCACATTGAACAGCAGAGACGATGATTCTCCTTTATTATGAATGCTGACCATTTCATCCCACTTTTTTTCCCCCCTTTCCCTCATTTAACAACTTGATTATTTATCTATGTCAAGATTATATGTTACAATCTTCTCTCAATCCACAACAGCTCAGTAACTTTGACAGCCTTTGGAGGACCTTGTCAAAATGGAAAACTGCAAATCTTTACTGGCTCCTCCAAGAAAGTCTCAAAGATTTATTATTTTCCTCTGTTTTACTATGTGCTTCATGTTTGTGGCATAGACCTCAACCACCATCAGAACTTGTGACTCTGGCAGCTGAGCTTGGTCACTACCTAAACCAAATGCAAAGAAGAATGCACTTTAAAGCCTCCTGCTTATGAAAAGTGATTTATCTCTAGGAATTCCCCAAGAACTGTGTTTTGTTTATAGAATACCCTGGAATGTTTTAGAGAAATAAGCCGTATAGAAATGCAAAATTATACTATCCTTTCAAACACATTTTCTGTCTGTGTAATTTCCTTCCCTTAGGACACCTTTGGTCAACTCTTTATCTAACAGAGTCCCACCTGACTGTTCTCTGAACAAGTGGACAGTACTTGGTCACTTGCAGAAGAGGAACCTCATGGTTTTTTATCTTTCATTATTACTGAGGTTTTTGAGGTTACTGTTTTTGTGTCACTAGCATCTCACAAAGGGAATTTTGTCTTCACTCTCCTGGTCTGCATTCTCTTCTTCGCCATAAAGCAGAGATAAATTGTCGTCTTGAATTTACTGCTGTGTAGTCAAGGCACAGGGAAATTAAATTACCTACCTGGGGTGTCATGGGGACCATATATGGGTCCTTAAAATTTAATGTACTTCTGTTCAGGTTCCACTTTGTTCTCACTTTCCTCCAGCCAAGTCCATGCTGTGCCAAGTTGTTGTCTACTAGAGTAGCCTCTACAAAGTGTCTGTTCCCCCAAGTGGTTTAGAAGGTTTTTATTTTTGGGGGGTTTTTTGTTTGTTTGGGTTTTTTCGGTTTTGATTTTTGTTTGGTTTTTTTTTGGTGTGCTTTGGTTTGTTTTATTTTTTTTTTTTGGCGGGGGGGTGGTGTTTTGGTTGGTCTTGTTTTGTTTTGTTTTGTTCTGTGGAGCTGCAGACTGTTAAGAGTGCTGGCAGATACTAATTTGTATTGGAAAGATATCTCAGAATATCTCTTCCCTCTCTCAAAGCCTGGAGCTTTTGGCCTAAATGAAATGTTGCACAGTGGAGGAGAGAGGATATTTGTGCAGACTGCTCCTTGTAAATATCAGGTGCATCACAAAAATAATTCCCAAGCAAAACTGTTTGTGCTGATGGCATCCAGCCTGATGTGCAGAGCTGTGTGATGGAGCGGATGGGCTCATCCTCTCAGTCCAACCCTGACACCTAGTGTACACCAAAGGGAAAATTTCCAAGTGTGAAGTTAAAAATTTAAATCTGTGTTATTTGGGGGAAGTCTGGCTTTGCAATGCACTTGACCTTTTTCCGCATTTACCATATCTGAGGTAACCACTTGCTGCCAGCATAGAAGTAAGTCTGAGTAATCTGTCTCTTTTGGAAAGTTATATGATCTCAGGCTTATCATGCCATCTAGACTTGTTATAAATTACTCATTACAACACTTGCAAATTTAACCTTTTTTCTGCTTAGTCCATTTGTGAACTAAGTCTTTGCTCTAATCACTGGATTGCTTTGCTATGGCAAGAAAGTTTGGTGCTCTGTTTTTTTGAGAGGGAGATGTTGGTTTATTTTCTTAGAAAAGGATTAAAGTCTTGATTAAAAATTTGAATGTTAAAATACACAGTGAGTGAGGCATAGAAAGACACTTGAGTATTTGTTCCTTATGTTTTGTGTATTCCTATGTCTACACAAACAGGAACAGGAAAGAAAGATTGGCTCAACCTCCTTAAGGGCAACTGTAGAAGCCAGAGCAGAGATGGAGGAGAAAGAGGGAGGAGAAGTTGTGGCTCAGCAGATTAAATGGGCCTTTCCTATTTTATTAGGCCCTGAGGTGGACAATTGGGTTCGTAAAGCAAATTTTGTTCTGGACCTGCCATGTCCCTCTCCTCCTTTCTCCTTCTTGCTGAGGTCTGTTGTTCACTTCTGTTACTCAAGTATCTGGCCAGCAGATCCTTCTGGCCAATCCCTCACTATCCTTCTGCATGTACTACTCCCATTACCCCAGACTTTTCTCCTGATCTCTCACAGACCTGCTAAGCATCACTGAGCAGCTCCCTTGGCATGGATCCTGGGCTATAGTCACAGAATTGCTGAGACTGCATGGCACCTCTGGAGCTGGCCGGTCTAAATAGGGTCTGCTGGAGCAGGGTAGTCAAGACCACATACAGTTTGGTTTTGAAAACCTTCAAGGATGGGGACTGCACAGCCTCTCTGGGTTATCTGTGCCAGTTCTCCGTAGTAAAAACTTGTTTACTTATGTGTAAGTGCTGTTTCACACATTTCAGTTTGTGACTGTTGCCTGTTGTCCTATCAGTGGGTACAACTGGGAAGAGCCTGGCTTCCTCTTCTTTACTCCCTCCCATCAGACATTTAATATATTGATAAGATTCAGAAAAATAAACCTGGGATAGGTATAACTTTGCCTCAGACCCTATGACAACCTGGGGGCCTAACGCCTACTTGGAGTGTTGGAAAAGACTTGACTTGACAGCCTGGAGAAATCCAAAGGTCATGGCAATGTGTCTCGCAGTTTTAAATACACTGCTTGCATTTTACAGGATCATTGCACCTGTATGAATAACCACAAATGGTCCATCAAAAGCGTTTCTTTTATTTCTGGCATATGCTTTCTAGTTTTGCTGCTGCTTGCGTGTCTGTCCAGTCCGTGTCTTTTCAGGATTGTTCAGGATGTCAGATGTAAGGATGGATTAAGCTTCCTTTCACAGCACCTGGGTCTGACAGGCTGATGTGTGTTCCTCCTGCAGGACCAGGAGCCAGTATCATGGAGTAGAAACTAGCTTTTGATGTTCACCCTTTCTATTTGTAGAACTAGATTTCCAGAGTACTGCTATTTCTGTTTCCACCACCTCACTCTAAGAGGTCCATGGCTTTCAGAGGGAGGTAAGGAACAGAATAATCTGTGTTTATGAATTTACCTAAATACAAGTGAGAAGCCGAAATTTCTAATGTGCTTCAGTGATGCGCGCTTTTGATTTTTGCTTGTAGATGCAATTGCTGGGCAGTCTGTCTGTGTGCAAGAATACTGTAAGGTCATGTGTACAAAAGATAATTTCAAGAGGGAGAAATGGCATAGGACATTGAGGAAGATAATCTGTTATGGTACCTAAACACATCTATTAATTTAAGTGGTCAAAGCATTATACGTTTATCAATTTATTAATCAGTAAGACAAAATTTCAACCAGACAAAATTTCAGTGGAAGTGTTGCTAAACTCAACACATGCAAATGGTGCTTTACTGTGAATATAGTGTGAGTTAGTAATAGTATCATGAATGTTGCTTTGTATTTGTTTCTGCTGCAGTTTATCTGGGCAAATCACTTAACCTATGGACCACAGTTGAAACTTGCAAGTCCATTACATCCCTTTGTCCCAATTATTTTGTATATGGAGACCTGTCCTTTATTTTCTAGGCAGAGGTTAATTGAGAATTTGCTCCAAAAATGTTAACCACTAACAACCTCCCAACTCCAGTCAGTCTTCTAGTCACTGACTGAAGCTCTTAATTCCCTCTACCCTGCTGAGGCCTTGGACTGGTTGTCCTGCCCAGTGCAGACTTCTGGGGTGAGATGTAGTTCAAGCTAAATATCTGAATGCAAGCCAGCTACTAAGCCCCTAAGGCAGTCAATACCTATCTGCAGACAATGTGACTTCAGTCTGGAACATCCCAGTATTAACAGTGCTTAACCTGTTTCTGTGCTTTCCATTTCCTTCTGATTTTGCTGTAATGGCCATGGGGGACCTTCGCGGACAGTGGGTACAAAAGCGTTTCTGCCCCAGAACACACCGGCTCCAACCATTTGCCTAGGAAAGTAATTTCTGCAGTTTTAGTACTATCTAGTATTAAAGGGAGAGTTCAGAGCCTTGAAAGATAATAAGTAACACAAATAAACCACGTCCATGCTACTGTGCAGTCCACACACAATTCTTCAACTCCTGAATGCTTTGTTTGGGGGTAAGGGACATTGTTTATCTGATTAGAAAAACCTTGTATCTTATTCCAAAGTAAAGTAACATTTAACACTTTCAGTGAGTGCAATGAAGCAGGTGGAAGCTTTGAGAAACAATTCAGTGTGTAGCTTCCCAGAAATATTGTAAAAACTCCTATTTACTTAATTGATGAAGTGAAAAATTACTTTTTGGTCAATCATGTTGCTCCTGGATGGAAAAACAGTAAATGCTGAATTACCAGGCTATGAATATGCAATTTTAAATGAACTGCAGCAAATGATGTATGTTGCAGCATTTTTATGGCTGGGCTTCAAGTTGATCTATACAGGGATGGTAAATTAGGCTGCTGTGCCATCAGAGATGTCACTGGGACCATAACTCCTCTTTGACGAAGAAAATACAGTGCTAGGCTTAAAGAGTGCTGCTTTTTTTTCACATTAAGTTGTGTCAGCATTCCCCAGGCTCAGAAGCAGATCCTCTTTGGAGCAATGAAGTCAGTCACATCCCATTTGTGCTCCTGCCTTGTGTTGTTACGGGCCTTCATGTCTAAAAACGTACATTTTCATAGATAATCCATTGCTGATGTTCATTTGAATCTTTTCAGGACTCCACGCCCTCACTCTTCCTGTATTGTGCACTGAAAATATTCACCAACTTGACTGGTAAAGCTAGACTCAAATCACACATATTTCTTGTCATATACTTGCCGTGACACACTTTACTGAATTAACTATGACCTTGTCTCTCTGATAGATTAACAGGATAAAAAAAATACATCTCCTAGGTATCAGGCATCCCATTAATAATACAGCTGATTTCTTGTACACTTTAATACATGATTATTTATTATAAGCTTGTTGATTACATCTGGAAGCTGAATATCTGAGAATGGGCTGCGTTCTCATGAAAGATGCTGGGTCAGTCACTGTGGCAAATGAAATCCAAAATAGTGTGCTCCTCAGCTGTCTCCCTAGGGGTTTTTAAAAGATAACTAAACTCAGTCTGCCAGGCTAGATAATCTTTAACCTCTGCTGATGTACCTAAGGCTCCAGCTGGCAGCGCTGCTCCATCCAGCACACAGAGCTATTAAGGTAAGCACAAAAATACCCAGTTCTACCTATTTTGTATAATATTCTACAAGTACCTGTCTCTGTTTGTACAAATGCTGAAGGCTGTAGCTGGCTGTGAAAACAGTTCTTGATTGATTCAGTGAGGTAAACTACTTAAAAAAGCGCATGGTGCTATTCCACCTTGCAGCATACGTATGCCATTGAGTAACACTGTTCCTTTTACTCAAGTTTTACTCTCCTGCTGTGGTTTTTGTTACAGCCCCTCCTAACTGACAACCTAGGACTCAGTTTAAAAAGCAGGTATCAAAAGAAAAAAGTATGGAGTACAAGGATCAACTATCCGAGTAGTTTATCTTTCACCAACCCAAAAATAAAACCTTTGAAAGAAAAAAAATCCATAGTCTACCCTGGTGTAAGAGGCAGGCGCTGCACTTCCCATATGTTTCTCTTCTGAGAGCTCTGGCCTCTGTCCTGTTTGATGCATCCATGTTGACAGTCCTTAGCTGTAAGTTTTTATACTACAGTAAATCTACCTTTTTCTCCTCACAAATACAAGTTAGGAGCAGATACAGGCAGCGGAAGTGTTTGCTTTGCATTTTGGGGACATTTCAGAGTGGGTTCCTGCCCTCCCACTCTCTCCATCTATCCCATCAGCTCTGCACATGCAATTTGCACTGTGGTCAGTGTTATTCCAGCAGAGGAAACCTGGACGAATTAAGTGAATTGTCAGGAAAGAAATGCAATTTGGATCATTAGTTGATGTTTTACCGCCCTGTGCTACCAACCGCTCTGTAATCTCATGCCAGGTACAGTGGATTGGTGGTGTCTTTGATGTTAACCCTAATCACCACACCGCACAGAGATAGTTCTGATTTGAGGTGGATTCATCATTGACAAAAATCCTGGGAAGCTGTTTTTAGTACACCAAGAGAATCCTTCCAACCCCACAAGTAAGTGAAATTTCTGTCATCATTTCCTATGACGCTTGCTGGGATTTCATGAGATGCAGATAAGCACTTGAAGATAATTTAAATTCAAGTACATGCTTGAGAAAATTGTTATTTATAAAAATGAAAGGACTGTTTTTCCTATGTGCTGCCACTTTGAATGACCCAGAATTATTTACACTGCATTACTGGAAATATCACTGTGATCTTAGCTGGGGATTGTGTCTCCATCCTTTTCTTCATCTTCCATAATCACTGTTTGCTTTTCTTCTGTAAGCAGCTTAGTTCCTTAGAAACGGAAAGACACACACACACACAAGAAAAAAAAGAAGAGAGAGAGAGAGAGTAAAGGAGTTGATTTAAAATATTACTTCTTTAGAAAATATCAGCATAAGAAGAATCTTTCCATTCTAATTTATTGATCCTAGTGTAGTTTTCCAACATCATGGGAGTTACTTCGCATTTATTTTGGCACATCGGTCTCCTCATATTTAACAAACTAGAACTGTATCACTGCATTTTTAGCTAAATTTATCAGACACTCTTAAAACTAGTGTATTTCTGCTATCTGTGAAAAGAGACACTGAAGTTTCATCTGGGAACCTGTTTGTTAAAAGGGTTTGGGAAGGTAGTAAAGGGAAAGAGCTTGCATGATGAAATAAATGCTCTGATTAATCTTTGTGACTGAGTCAGTTTATGTGAACATGTGTATGCTTGCTTGTTTTCTATATGTATACAGCAATATTACTTAGATTTTGCAAATGCAGATGAAAAAAGAGACAAATGTTAGAATGCCCACATGCCAAGTGCCATCCCCATTGAAGTGATATAGTACCAATAAATTGCAAAAGCAACTGTTTTAGGATCAATGTTAAAACACTCCAGTATATTACTAAAGGCTTTGAGCCAGTATACGAGGTAATGAAGTTTGGGATCTTAACAAGCTTTCAAGCCTAGCCATCCTAGAAGATAAACAAGATGTCATCCCCATCATGAAAGCACTGAAGAACATTATGCCATGAAATTGGAAGGAATTTGATTTCACAGTTTGAGCACACCGTGTGGATTCCGGAAACCTTTTCATCAGCTGTAGGTATGCTATGTGAAAGCATCTTTCCATGTACAAGTGTTACCTTCTTCCAAAGTCCTTCTCTACCATATTCCAAAGTCCTTCTCTATTATATGGAGAGGTTTTGGATCATACCTTCCACAAGTATCTGCCTCTTCCCTCTTCTCTCTGTCCCTCTTTCTCTCTTTTCTGTCTCCCATACTTAAAACATTAAGTCCACCCCTTACAAATCTTGAGGCTTTTATGCAATACCAAGATATTGCAGTTACTGTAACTGCTCTCTTTATTAGAAATTATATAAATTGAGAGAAGAGAGGACAATGCATTAGACAGAAAATGTTCTTGATCTCTATTTTAACATATTGTGTTGGTTTTGCCTGTTCCCAGTAGAGAGCAAATGACCTGTAAGATGTATTTTATGGCCACATTCCTTGGTGTGAAGGTTAACATAGTCTAAAAACAGTATGAGGGTTACCATTGGGTCGAGATCAATGAAATCTGTCCCTAATTCGGTCTCCTGCTGTTTACTCTCAGTCTGCACTAACCAGCTGAGCTGTTCTGTCAAACCAACCTGTTTTGCTTTCCTCTGCATCGAAAGCCCTCTCACAGAGAAGGCTTTCAGTCTTGACGAGCTCTGAAAATAGAGCAATACCACACAGGAAGATTTTCTTCAACTTTGGAACCTTTTCAAGAGGGGATGAATTAATGAAAATAGTAACCTATACTGCCCTTAATTTAGGTTAGCTCCTGCTTAATTTATATGTAGGTCTTGTGAACTACCTGGCTTCAGAGGGACCATGAGATAAACAGAAAGGCATGAATGAATATTATTTTGAAACACAAAGGACTCCATTTGTTCAAGCACTAACTACCATTGTTATCTGCAAAGAACTATGCCATTTTATGGAGATGGATATAAATGTTCCCCACTCAGACTTCTGTTCATATAGACAACTTAAGCAAATACCATTTTTTTCCCTGTTGTCTTTGTGGTGTGTTGTTGATGTTGTTGCTGTTGTGGTTGTTTTTAAGGGGAGGGTGAGGTTTTTATTGCTGTTATTTTTTTCTTCATGGGGCATTTGAGGAATGAGGAAAGCAGCTAAATTATGCTTAAAGTGTGAAGCTACAATGAAGCTACAATGGGTCATTTGATGAGAGCTAACCTGTCTTTTGGATAAATTCAGGCATACAGAATCAGGAATGTCAGCTAAATAAAGCTGTGCTGTGCTTTGTGATAGCATTTCGTATTTTAAATATGAAGTGATGAAGGAAAAGTTTATGTGATGCTGATAGCTTGATTATAGCATACAAACTAGCATTTATAGAGCAGATGCTAGAGACAGCTGGAAGGTAGCAGCCAAGCAGAGGTCCATGGCTCTTAGCTGGACCCACATCAGTGGCATGCCAGACGCTTGCCACAGTCCATAGCAAGATGATGCATCATCAGCAATGAATCACTTTTGTGACTGATGAACGCCTAAGGTTTCCAGCAGAGTTCAGGATTCAGAGCTCCAAGGAGGATGTAGCCTAGAGCTGCAGGTCTTTCCAGACCATGGATCACCAGCAGCCTCAAGGACAAGCATGTGCCTTAAAATCAGACTTCTAATGCGTAACAGTGGAAAGAGGATACAAATGGGATGTCTTGGCTAGAATTTTTTCTGTAACACAAAGGTTTTTTCTCTTTGATATAATGCCATTGATCACTTGTGGGAAAAGTGTGCTTTACTGAATGTGGTTTGGAAATTCTGGGTTTAAAGGATGGAGCAGGACTAGGAGCTGGGGAACATTTGTGAGTCAGACTTTCTCTGTTTACCATTTAAGTAAATCACTTAGCCTTCCTGCAATATTTAGCTAGAGACTAGGACCTCAAAAGCTCACAAAGACATGAGAGCTTCTGTTAGGAAGCTCAAACAGAGGCAGATGTTGGATTAAATCAGCCATTTGCCAGATGCCACCTAGATCCAAGCCACTCCTCCTGAGTTGTAAATCAGAAAACCACCAAGATGGCACCGATTTCCCTTGACTGCCTACAGACAACTCCTGCAGCTGGATTGGAAGAGTGTTGGAGTATTCCAGTCACATCCCTTGCACTGGAAAAGGGAAAGAGGTGGCATTAAACTGCTATACTTCTCCTAAATCACTCAGATTTTTCACTGGGGGGCTTGATGTTATCCTAAAGGAGCTACCTTAACTAATTTTCTAGGGCATGAGGGAGAATCGGGGTTTGAAACTCTGTTTTTACTAGTTATCTCTGATCTGATTAAGAAACCCTAAGGAGCCACGTTCCCATATTTACAGATGTGTTTGCATTCTTGCTCAAACCCACAGGCCTGAAGTGCTCTCAGAAATACTTCAGTTAATCAAATATATTGCTAAGTGGGGATGGCAATAGAGTGTCCCAGAGCTGGGTATGGGCTTTGAATCAGATTCAAATCATTTACCATCATGTGAGAGGAAAAAATCCTAAACATTAGAAGTGTGATTATATTTTGTCTCCTGGTCTAACCCCTTCAGAAAGCTGGCTGACTGAAGGGGAACTGGCCATTGGTGGAGACCTCTGCTCATGGCTCATTTGTACACACATGGTACAATGCTATTTGTGCCACTTCAGTAGGAATTTGAAGGCTGAATACATTCAGGAGTCAGATGCTTGTAGGGGAGAGCTTTGTGATGCCCAGGCTTAGACATTTAAGCTGGCTAAGGACTGATTTCTTTAGTCTCCTTCTGCAGACAACAGGTAGCCATGGGTTCCTGCAGACAGTAACATTTAGAGATCCTAATTTAGCAGCTCCCTCGGATGTTTGCAAGGTGTAAATCTTATTCTACTTCTCACTTGGATCATGTGCCATCCTGTAGATATATGAATTTTCATCACTTGTTATGGTCTGTTTGACTTTCTTTTATTTGCGATAGAAAATCTCTCTGGCCACCCGAGAAGAACCATCCTAGAGTGCTCATAACCAGCTGGTCAAAATAGAGAGAGATAACACAGCTGCTATTTTATCTACATTTGCAATAAAGCTATTTGTGTGGACAGCTGCTTGAAAAGATAATCTAGTAATTAAGCTCTGTTACTACAAACAATTACATGGAGTTTTTTTGAACTGGCATCTGAAAGTGGTGTTTGGGAGGGATCTAAAGGGAAAATGTTAGAAATGGGGACAATCCTCATTAACAGATCGCAAGGGATACACACAGCACTGAATGTGCCGCTTACAGTAGCAGTGCTAATAAGAGGGATACAGGGACCAAAAGGCTGGTCTATATGTATTTAGCACACAGAGCCCTGCCGGGGCTTCTCAGGTCTCCAAGTCTATAATTCAGGTTCTATTTTGCACAGCAGTTCCGCAAGAGCGCCGTTTGTTTGTGCTCTGTCTGCTACCTGATGGGATAACCCTGAAAGTAAACAGGTAGTAAATATTGGACTAGCCCACAGCCACAATGAGTCAATTTTTCATAGCAAGTCATAGAGCCACCGCTGGCAAATTCCAACCAGCTGAACGCTGCATGTTGGTATGTATCTTGAAAAGGAAATATGTATCCTTAGAGTAGGGAGGGAAGGAACTTCAGGCATTCAAACCCATCCTGTGCCACTTGTATGGACAGAAGTCTGCCACAGGTCAGTCATTGGAAAATGCACCCAGAATACACGATCTGGAAAAGTTGTCTGCAGGGAGAGGCAGCATCTAGCAGGCTGCTCTGAATCCATGCTGAGTGCTGGAAGGTGGCATCACCAGTAGGCAAGAAATTGTCATCAGGGGTATAATTGCAAATAGCTGAAAAATGCATTAGTTTTTATCATTCCACAACAGCAAATGCACACAGTTTGAATTTTGTCACATGTTTGAAGGTCACTGTGCTTTTCTTTTTTGTGGTCTTCCATTTTTGTTTTTGATGACCAAATCATTTGGGGATCATAACATGTTTCTGTTACCATGTAACTTGTATTAGCTTCTTTTCACTTTGAAAATTATTAAAGGTTAAAGAGGAAGTCTTCATGGGAGGTGGGAGGTAAAGTCCCTTACAATGATTCTTATTCCTCCCTTAAGTGCCTGCTTGAGCTAGTTAAATCTAAGGTCAAAACAGGAAGTAGTGACTAGATGCTAATCCAACCACAGTGTTGTTGAGACAGGTCAAGAAAATAATTAACCCCTGCTACATCTTCTTAACTGGCAGTTACATTTAAATCAAACGAGTCAAGTCTCTCAGCTTCACTGTCACATATTTCACCTTTGATTTCTATCAAACATGTTCCACTTTCAGATTCTCCTTCTCTGTGTGTACCCTGAAGTGCAAAGGATACAAAGCATCTTCAAAAGTGCTACAAATGGCCAAAGGTAACTTTTTTTGGGAGTGTTTTTAAACTCATCTTTTCTCCAAGGACCATAGGAAGGGTTGGCTTCAAGTATAATACACCAGACTAATATTTATTACCAATGGTCTGATAAATTTTGTCTCTGCATCTGTTTCTGAATCGATCCCTAAAAGAGTACGATCGTTTCCCACCTAATTTATTTGTTATGTGACATGTCAGGTAATTTCCTCCAGCAATTATATAAGCAGTTCATTATCAGTGCTCTATAATAAATATTTTGAAGTGGAGCATTTGCAGTTGGGCTCAGAAGTTGTATGATAAATTTCATTTCTGCCAGCAAATGATTGGACCAGGTTTCCAGTGACTCACAGCAGCTCTGATGCCACAAGCCATTGGGACTATTGAGTTCAATGAGCAAATAAAAAATGTGCTTTCCTTAGGCAGATCAATATTCAAGGCACTAGTATTCACCATGTTTGCTGCTGTGATCCTGCAGACTTAAGTCATACTCCTCTCTGCTTTTGAGAGCCCCATACTGATTACATGAAAAAAAATCTTACATGTGTTTAAGTCATTTATGAAGGCTCAGATTCACAAAGAAAGGAGATGTCTACAAATACAGGTGCCTATTTGGATTGATGAAGCTGTTTGCACACCTTATAATTATTAGGTGTACTGGAAATTCAAGGTGGAAGCTCAGGTCCTTGAGGTACTAAGCTGCTATTGTTTAGTCACTCAGCAACAAAGTATCTGTCTCAAGACCTCTTAATCTAGTGTGCCTCACTGCTCAGTAGTGCCAGCCCACTGCAGAACTGGTTGATACAAGAGATTTCTAAAGGAACAGTGTTTTCCAGTTTTGACACTAGTTTTGAATATGGGGTTTGTTTGTTTCTTTTTCATTCATTCGTTCGTTCATTCATTTTTTGTTCCATCCCATGATCTAGAAAGGGCCAGAGCATAGCGTGCAAACTTACACTATTTCCTGCAGCTTTAGCTAGCATTAGTAACTAACATTTACAGTGCTTCACATCTTCCAAGATGTTCAGAAGTATTGATGAATTGAGGCTCTTCTGTGGTAGAGGAATATAGGAAACTCAACAAACGAAGGGTCTTAGGACCAAAACATGGCTGGCTCACTTCAAGAAAATTAGCTGCTGCACTGCGTATTATGCCAGAAGCACAGAACTGTCTTTAAGGTGCTGTTAATGATTCATCATAGCTTGGTTTTCTCAGTGCATGCCAGGGACTGTGGAGTTAAGAGGAGATTAATCAGGTCAGGTTTACTCCAGGTTGTTTGAGGCAGTGTGAGCTATGTTAGTGCTGGTGACCTAAAACTTTGTATGTGCTCAGTTTGAAAAGCAGGGTAGTAGTTGGCCCTTCACAAAAGTAGGATCATGTTTCCAAGAGATGATCAAGTGACTTTGTGTCTTCTCTTATGTCCCCTTCCCTTCTATCCCAAAAGCATGAGTAGGGAATAAGGAAAAGACTTTCCATGAGCCTCAACTGGTATTATATACCTTGACCAAGTAGGTCCAGTTCAGCAGGAACTGCTAAGTACACTGGGCAGAACAACCTCCTTCCAGCCTCCTCCCAAGCATACCTCTGACAGTAGCCACATTTTGCTTCCTCTTTGGAGCACCTTTACCTAAGTTTCTTACCTATTATCAAGGGTGGAATGTGTATTGCAGGTGTATCTTTTCGCCTGGGCTTTTTCTGCTCCAGTCCGGTGATCTGAGAGCCTGGACTCACTCTCTCTCTCTGTGGCTTCTCTGTGATACCATATCTTTTCAGCAGGTTATCAGAAAAGTCTGAAAGTATGTCTGTAGGTAAGAAAAGAAAAAAAAAAAAAAAAAGAAAAGAAAAAACCCAAGCACTTTAGCCTTGTTCACATGGAAGAAATTTGCACCTGTGTAACTTTCCCAATGACTACTCTGAAGTAAGGCTGCATGAGTGGATGATCAGTTCTGCACGGTGTACCTACTCTTCAGGTTCTACAGTGGTATATGTCTCCAAGTCAGTTATATCCTACAGGCTTTAGACAATGATGTTATCAGGCCACCTGGTTTCTAGTTGTACTTAATGGACTAAACTGCAGCCCGTCAGAAATCATGGTAAAGATGTGTGCAGTCTTCTATTCCAGAAACTTAGACATCTTGTCAAAGTAGTTTAATCATACAGGTAGTCAAGCTTCTGCATGTGAGCATTTTGACCACACAGAAATGGCCTATTTAAACTAGTGAAGCTCTGCTTTTTCTTATGATATGGCTACTGTGGGCACAAAATGCACCTCTCCAGCCTCTGAGCCGCTCTTCCTTAAAAGAGAATTGCTGAGGAGCAGATACATGTGAGAGGTGAATGAAGTTAAACATCCATATCTGGATTACAAACACTGGAAAATCCCAGCTGGTTGTTTTTGACTTGGTGAATTTTTGTGGGTACGCAGGGGACCATGCAAGTAGTTACAGGCTAACTCCTCTGTGTATGTGCAGCAAGGGAAGAACTAAATGCAGCAGATAAAAGAGCACAGCTCTCTCCCCAGAGAGCACAACAAGGAGTGCTTGTTAGCAGAGAGAAGTGACAAACATTTATTCCTGCTGATGGTCTTGGAAGATCGTCAGGTTTCAGTGGCAGTCGCCTGCTCATTCTTCCCTTCCCCGGGTTGGTGGCATTTGGCTCTTGAACCTCAGAGGTCTGTAGATGCACAGCAGCAGGGAGCATCCTACAAGGAGCCTTGTGTTGCTTCAGTGGTTTCTGGCTTCCCGAAACACCAGCCTTTTGCCAGAGTCCCCATAAACTCAAGAGTCCTGTGATTTCTAGGGGGAGCAACCCGCAGCTGACTCATGTCCCTCTCCCATCTCCCCCCAGCCTTACTCCTGTTCAGCCTCCCTTTCAGTGCTGGGTACAAATCGCATGAGAAAGTGCAGGGGCTGAGCTGGATCCTCTTTGATTTTGGACCAGATCTAATCTGGGCATCTAGCATAGAATCACAGAATCATTTTGGTTGGAAGAGACCCTCAAGATCACTGAGTCTAACCATTAACCTAACTCAAGCACTAAACCGTATCCCTAAGAACCTCATCTACACATCTTTTAAACACCTCCAGGGATGGTGACCCCACCACTTCCCTGGAAAGCCTGTTCCAGTGTGTCACAACTCTTTTTGTGAAGATCTTTTTTCCTAATACCCAATCTAAACCTGCCTTGGCACAACTTGAGGCCATTTCTTCTCATCCTATCACTTGCTACTTGGGAGAAGAGACCAACACCCTCCATGCTACAACCTCCTTTCAGGTAGTTATAGACAGGTCTTCCCTCAGCCTCCTTTTCCCCAGGCTGAACAGCCCCAGTTCCCTCAGCTGCTCCTTATCAGACTTGTGCTCTAGAACCTTCACCAGCTTTGTTGCCCTTCTCTGAACTCTCAGCAGGTACAGATAAGCACACATAATTATTCATGTAAAGGCATTAAGACTACAAGCTCCAAGGGAACATGTGTTTCAGGAACACGTATCCACTCACCTTGGTATTCCCAGACCCTGTGAGAAAATCCTTCATCTAACAGGGAATGCCTTTGAGAAATTCGGCCTCTCTGTTTGCCTGCTTTCCCAGGTGCACATGGCGTGGACCTGTGTTCTTGCCCACCTCCAAGGGGACATAAGTGAATAAAGGTCTCTGGACCTTTGCGCAGATTCAAGCCCCTCAGCTGATCTGGGATTTCAAAGTCAAGAGATGTATTTCTCACCTGTTAGGGGTGGTGGGGTGTGTAAAGCCGGTGTGTCTTTTCTCCTTGGCTTTTTTTGCTCCTGTTCAGTGTTTTGGGAAGCCTGGATGGTTTTACCTTTTCTTGGTTTCTTTTTGAGGTCACAGCTCTTAATCAGCTGCTCTGAAAGATCATCTGGGGGAAAAAAAAAATGGATATATACTGAAACTGAAGGGAAATAATAAACCAGATGGTGAAAAGAAAAGCTTGAATAATACTTCTTTCATTCAAATAGATTAAAATGTCCGTGGATAAACATCTCTTAAACAGTCAGTACAAAAGGCCTCTGTGCCATACTACGTGGGAGTCAAGTGACTTAGGTGGTACTTCTGCTTTGGAGGTGGTAGACATAAAGCAGAGGGTGAGGGCTGTGGGCAGCTGTGTTCCATGGCATAGGGAAGCCTTCACCCTCAAGTACAGAGGTTCCATGGCCACCCCTGTTTCATCCAGCACTAACCGCGCGGGCTGTTTTCAAGAGTTACAAGGGCATTTCTGTGAAGGAAAGATTTATATGTGTTGGTTCAGCCTGAGGTATTGCTAAACTGAGCCAGTATATTGTTCCTTTCAAGAGCTGGCTTTATTTCCAGGGCCGCTGAGCAGAAGGTATTCTCTTTTGATTTACATAACATTACAACAGATTTTTGGTTTTCTCTCAAAACAAGCCTTCACTCAGATGATCCGGGTGGTTTTTCTGTAAGGATCTGCATTTCTGGGTGCTTATGCAAGCAGAAAATATTTATTTTAGCCTGTCATTAGTATCATCATGCAAACCAATGCTTCAGTTTCTTAATAGCTTCTTGTTTGGCTTCAGCAGGGTCCCCTACCCCCACCCAGCCCCTGATTGCAGGCTTGGGTATAACAGGACTTTGTTCCAGGCTCTGTCAGTCCCTTTGAGGCAGCCGTATGTCTGCAAGCCTGCAAGTAAACATGGGAAAGACAACCTCCAGGTGAAGTCATTGGAAGATGTGAGGTCTTTTGCTGGCCCTCACAGGCTTTCTGCATGGCCCTAATGAGCTCATTTAACCTTCTACTACCTCAGTTTCCTGACTGCAGGATGGTATGTGCTCTGTACTTATTTAAATTAGTAATTTTATGGAACAATTATGTTTGGTATGCCAGTAATTGTAGAAGTGATGCCCTTGGCTGGAAATGCCTTGTGGCAGAGGCAGAACTAGATTATCTTCCTTGCAGACTAGGTAAAGAAAACAAAGTTTATAAAATTGTGCCTGCCTGCAGTAAGACTTTTTTTTTTTTCTTTTTGATAAGCAAGTGAAATTGCATTTGTGTTTCGTTATTGTCATCACAAGGGTAACAACAAATAAATGGATTTTTGTTTCTGGGTTGCTAAATCTTCATGACAATTTTGAAAGGCAGGAGTGAAGTAATAGCATTTGAAGCAGAGGCAAAGACCATGAATATGCAGAAATCGCATCTGTCTAGTATGAAGTCTGGTATTTAGGAGTGTAGTGGAGCAAAGATGCCTCTGGTACTCTCGGTGAAAAAATGATGTATGAAAGAGGTTCAAGAGATGAAACAGGTTGGCAATGAAGGAGAAAAAGTATTTAGAAAGTCACCCCAGTGGAGGAAAAAGAAGTGTTTGAAATATTTTACTGAAGTTGTACGTGGAAAAATGTTTAGGGAAGGTTCATCTATGTCCTAGCTTCCAGTTATTGTGCTATAAGCAAAGAAACTACTCTACTTTTTCTACCAGGGAAAAGAACAGTGACTGTTTCCTTTCTCCTCTTAAATTTTGCTCTAGAGCTTCAGCTAATATGTGGGAAAAATACTCTGCCTTTCCATCTGGCATCAGAAGTGTCAGCAGAAGGTGCAATCTATTGGGTTTCATGAGGGCTCAGTTGTTTTCCTTGAGGGGAAAAACAGACACTGGACAGGACCTGACGCCGTGAAGACATCATCTCTCTAATTACTACAATGACATCATCTAATAACACTTACCTAAATGGTTACAGTGTGAATCTCGCTTGTCCAGTCTGTCTTCTGGGATATCAAGTGGTTGAACACATTCTGTTGACATCATCAAAACGGGTTTTTCCCCACCTTTGAAACTACTACACACACAAAAAAAAGGCAGCATGACATAAAAAAGACATATTGGTGTTACATATCCACTTGCTAGCCATATCATGAGAAATTCTTGTCTTCCAGCTGCTCTCTGTCAGGCAGTCACTGGCCTAATTTTGCTCACACATGCTAAGAGATGCATTTATCCACTGCCTTGGTTACACATGCAATACCCCATCTTTTCTACCTACCTTCCTGTAAATAACCCACACTAGCACGGGAAATGCATTGGCTCTGCAGAAGAATACAGACTTTGATCATACAGAAAGTGCTATCACATACACTATATAAATGCTGGGAAATAGAATGTTTTGTTCTGGTTTTCTGCTCCATTTTTTTTCAGCTGTAAACTAAGGCTCATATTTGGCGTTTATCGTATAATACAGCTTTAATTATGAATGCTGTTGAGTCAGTCTTACAAGTCCAGTTCTTCTAAGAGAGCTTGGGTATCACTGAATACCCAGGTATGAGTGCTGAAAGGTTGCCAGTGCCCACAGGTGCCCAAGCCAGCATGAAGTGGAGTTATCACCTTGGTAAGGATGTGGGTGCCTGTTTCACAAAGGTGTTTAAGTGCCCGTGCTCTGTAGGTCTCACTGGATTGCTGTTTTGGCTGGTTTTATTCCCCTTTATTCACCACTGCAGGTGGTCCTGGAGCCCAGCATAATACCTGAGCTCCCCCAGCATCCCCCAAGCTCTGTCACCCTGGGGCCATCACAGGAAGAAGGAAATTATACCCTTTTTTACTGCTGATTGTTTAGCAGAAACCTTTCAAAATGACACAGCAATATTAAAGGAAAAAACTTCAACCTGAAGATGGGATCTGAGCAATCTGGATATCTCCCCTCAGCCAGCAACAGCTGTTGTAGTCTCTTATAACCTCTGTTCTCTGTTTTTGGGGAACAAGAACAGACTGTGACTGCCTCATAGGGAAGAGGAAGGCAATGAGGAAGATAAAAAAACAAACCACAACACGAGACAACATGAATAGTAAAAGAAAGGAGGAACTGGGAAAAACAGAGAAATATAGGGGAGGTGGAGAAGAAAAGGTAAATAAAGAGAAAGGTGAAAGAAAAGGCAGCTGGAGAAAATCAGTTGAAAGGTGGATAGGAAAATAGGAAACTGTACTGGGGTTGTTTGTTTTAATCTTGCTGGAGGTAATTACTTATTTATCTGTAAATTGCAGTGGTTGTTAACAAGAAACAGAACAGTAGGGGAGTTAACCTCATTTCTATGACTAAACTTGCATCTATAAAAGAACAATTAATCCTCAAGCAAAATCCAGTCGCATAAATATTTGCCAAACAAAATATGAAAGGTCACACTTATAATCGTGCACTGAGGTAATTCTTCAGGGGATGGAAAAACTCCAGGGACTTCAAAGTAATCGAAGCAACACTGGCGGACAGTAATAAAGGTCAGGAACACTGACTCATAAAGTTCATATGGGATTAACTCCTATACTCTTCAGTATTCAAAATTCACAAAAAATTGTAAAATTCTATGTATTTATAAATACTTTACTGAATCAGGCGTGGATAAGGGCTTTGACCTCCTGCTGTTCACTGCAGAGCTGTCCCTGTCCAGCCTCGCATCTGTACTAAAGGATTTTACTACCTGGAGACTTTGCTTGCATTTACAGAAAAAAATAATCTTCCACTTGGAAAGACGCTGCATAAAGAAATCTTTGAATGCACCTTAGCATGGTATGCTTGTTCTGTTTATCCACTGTATAAATAAGCTATACCCATGGCTTAAAATGGAGCAGTCATAATTTAATTTAAAACAACAAATTATTATCTGACCATATGAAGGCTCACACTGCATTTTGTGATTTGAGAGTGGTTTTTTTTTCCTTCAGTGCCGTTTGATTTTTATTGGATTTGATTAAGGCACACTGACTAAATATTATGATTGCAAGGAAAATGCTCTTTTCTGAAGGGTACTCTGTTTAGAAAGTTTTCAGTAAAATCAGTGATACCATTTAAGACACTATGGACTTGTTTTGAACAGGTTTTGAGGCAAAAGAGCTGAGAATAGATAGTAAAATTTAAATGTAAATTTGGTAGTCAATTATACAGACTGGAAATTCTTTATAAAATATTATTAACTTTTCTTTGATTTTCACCTAATAAAAAATAAGCATTGTAAACACTTAATGTAGGACTGGTATATGCAGATTACGAGAGACTTCCTTAATGATTTTTTCTTAATAGCGTTGTTTGAAAAAATAGTATTCTAAAATAAATCTCTTAGATCTGTCTTCACATTTTCATAGTCACAGATGCCAAGCCCCTGGCATCTTCAGTGCTTTAAAATATGGCTTTACAGCCTAGATTCTGACACCTTCCCCTTTTTAAAAAAATAAGTTTGCCCTGCAGCCAGCATTGCCTAGCTTACAAAAGTGTTTCCACACTGCACATTGTGACAGGCTGTGTGACAAAAGAATAAAAAGAGAAAGATTACTAAAAGGTATCTTGGGTGTATATATATTGCATATGATATGCGAAACTGTGAGTGCTGTTACATCCTGTCGCTGTGCATCACACACAGAGCTTTTGTTCAAAGGCAAGGTGATGTATGTGAGCATTATAGTGGTGCTTTCCCAAACCACTAAAATCATTTCCCACCACTAAAGAAACAGATTCCCCAGTGCTGTTTCACATGGGAAGGAAGACTCTGTTACGGGGACTGTATGAAGTCATTAAATGTGTTTACAAATGCAAGCACATTCTCGGATTTTTCCTGTGTTAAGTGCAACTCTTTTCCTAGCAGCCTCCTGTTGGAGCGAAATAAGGACTCAGCAAAACAAGTCGATTCAATGTGAATCACGCTAAAGCCATTTATTACAGAAATAAGTCTCCTTATATACGTAACTATATTCTAATCACGCGTCCACGCTCCAATTCGCTAAATGAGTATCATGGGCTGTCCATGCACTGGAGTCTCACTGATGATACGTCCGATGATTCACGCCACGCCAGGACCCTGGTGATTGTGGAACGCCCCTCTTTCTCACAGCAGATTCTGATCTCAGCTTCTCGAAGAGGCCTTGAGATTCCTTTGAGCCTGACTAATTCAGCAACAAATCTTTATCTATCAAAACCCCTCCACAGCCTCCATGCAAGCATGGTTTGTGCTCTCTGCTGCTGTCAGTCACCTTGGAAGGTAATGCTTGCTATTTACGTGATGGACCAAGTTGGGTTTTTTTCTTGCACTCTGTGATATCTCTTGACATAATGAGCCCCATTCATCCTTTGTGCAACTGTAGTGGTTACAGTGGAGCTCTAAATCACACTCAGCAGGAGACACTTCCTGAAATGGATATAGATTTTTCCATATTCAATAGTGATTTAACCTGAGAATTTGGTACAGTGCGGCTAGGCTGTACCACCCCCCTGCAGAGCCTAAAGGAGTCACCTGGAGTCTCTTTTGGGAAAAGACAGAGCTGATAGAGACACCTTAAATGCTTCCATACAGGTAGAGGCAAGTTCTAGCTTTGCCTACATGGTTTTTGCATTTGCTACTTGTAAAAGTGTTTGACATTCAATAGGATTGGCTCTGCTTACAGACAGAGAAGAGCAAGGAATGACAAGGCAGACTGAAAAGTGCAGGTACAACTAGAAGCTACTTCAGTCTCATGTGGACTAGTCCTCATGCTAAGTCACTGTCATATAACAGCAGGACTCAGTGGTAGGAGATGCCAGTTCAGATAGCAAATATCTGAACTTTTCACTTTCTAGATATCACCTTTGGTACTGATGGATTTCAAGGTAGTTTAAAGCACACTCTAATACTTGTTAACTTTTTCCATAATTCTCAGTTGCTGCATAGGCTTGGTTAAAATGCCTGGATAAAGCTATTCACAGAAAACAGATGTACAGCTCTTACCACTCAATAAAATAGTCTTAAAACACATAGATTCATCCAAATAATAGAATCTTTGCTTAAATTGTTGGGCTTCATCAAGAAGTCCATCCTGTTCTATTCTTGCATTAGGTAAAAATATTTTGCCTAGAGATGGACAAAGAGGTTAGTTTTGGTTTCCCATTTTAATGTGCATTTGGTTTAATGTAGATATTTGTCTCAAATAATCAGGCTAGTGTTTAGGGATTATTCAGCACAGCTACTCTCACATATTTCTACCAAAATAATGTGAATATTTTGAGGCCATCTGATCATGTGACATTTAAACCAACTTGAAATGAAATCTCATGAGAGAAATCTATCTTGAAAGGTAGAAAACTAAAGCTTTGAGAACAAAACTAAAGAGCTGGACTTTTTTAATTTGATCCTGAACCAGGCACAGAAATGGCTTTGTATTAGGGGAAAGTTAAACCTGTGCTTCTTGCCTGCTCTCAGGATTTAAACGATTGTAGGTGCTATGCAGCTACATGGAAATTAGGTACCTATATATATTTGTATCCAGCCTCAAGGCACAACACAGTTCTCAAATAACTTATCGGTAGGCATTCATTCTTACCTATAAGATGGAGAAGTGAATTTCTGATCTGCAATTCTTATCCAAGTTTACAGGGGCTAAATGGGCATCGATGTCCGTAGTCCTTTCCATTGTACATTAAGGGCATGACTTGTGAGACACACATGTCATTCCCTTGTATGCTGAATACTTAGAATTTTTGAACTGGCCCTTTGTAAGGTCTGTGCTTGTGAGGACTTCGGTATTCCATGTGGTGTTGTCCACAAGCATGTGGGTTGTTTAGTTTTTTCTTTTCTTTCAAGGGAATGTTTTGCTTCCACAATTGACAAAATCCCCAAGAAAAAACATGCACTATATTGCAGGACATGCATAATCATAAAAAAACAAGCAAACAAAAAAAAAAGAACACCAACATTGGTATGTTGACAAGAATCCTACATAAATAACTGTACTCTTGAGAGCATCCTTGTTGGATGGCAGCAGGCGGTTTAAGTTCAGTAAGTTGGGGGTTTTTTGTAGGTTAATAATAATGTTGCTGCAGAAGCCTGTATGACACTATATACCTATCTTCTTCTGGATCCAGAGCACTTCATAAGAATATTTGCTTGCCATGGACAACATGATATCATTCTGGGAGCAGTCAGATCACTGCAGTGCAAGACTACATACTCCTTGTCAAAGGGGTGGGGGAAATTGTGTCTCGCTCCTTGCTTTTCTTCTAATGGCATTTGCTGCAAGGGGTCTGAAAAGCTAAAATAGATTATGGGCAGCCTGGGGTGAATTATCCTCCTGGTATAAACTTGTCCTATCCCTTGTTTGAGTCCAGCTTTCTGGTTTCAGGAAGAAGGCAATTTTGAGAGCAGAAACAGAGGCAACTGGGGCTCTGGGGTGGGACAGCACGCACACATGCTTGTCTGCAAGCCTGTACACATGGGCCTGGCCTTGCTGCTGCTGATGCACTTGACAATTGGAAATGGGAACAAGTGGGAATGTCCTACAGTGTGCTTCTCTGTGCAGACATGAGGCAGAGGCTGGGCTGTAACAGATACAGCACAGCTTGAACTGAGGGCAGCGCTTCACTACCCTGCCCAAAGAGCTGCTCAGGCATCAGGATTTGCCCTCTGAGACTGATGCATCTCCTCCCATATCCTCTATGACATCCCCTCCATGACAGATTTTGATTTTTTTGTTGTTGTTTTTAATTGGTTTGCCCCTCTCTGTCTGGTTGCAATAAACACACAAGCAAAGAGGGATGGGCAGGCTCCCAGCAACCTTACCTGCTCTACTCTTCCCTCCCTAAACCTACATGGGAGGCAAAGACAGACCTGTCCTTCCTTCTGTCGCATATCCTTATTTGCACAAAGTAATTTACAAAGGTGTAAAGAAGGAATAAGATACTATCATCCACATGTAGTCATGTTGCATCCCTCTTCCCACCACAGAGCTCATCTGAAACATCTCAAGGGCCAAGGGGAATGGTACCACACCTTACTGTGTTCAGCTCCTTCTGCCTGCACTCAGCAGGCAACCCTGGGTCCTTGAGCAGACAACAGGCACTTTTACTTATACCCCAGTCCTATCCCAGCCCCTTTACAATGAATTTCTGGGAAAATCTCGTGAACAAAGCTTGTGAACAACTTGTCTGCTGCAGTCAGAGTGGGAAATACATGCCCTAAAAATAGATTCTGGTTGTTTCTGCTTTACATTCCAAACTTTTCATTGCACATTTCAGTACGCATTTAACATTACTGCATTGGAGCAATGTTTTCCAGGGTACAGAAAATGGCCCCATGCTGTTCAACAGAGTTTCTTCTTCAATTATTTGGGCACTAGGCTCCAGGCATTATTGTCAGATTTTTATTTTTTTAAAGCATACTTCAAACTTTTAAGGAAACAGATATTTGGAAGCCTGATCCAGGTGCCTCCCTCCACACAAAACTTTTGCTACTAATCGTGTGGATGCAGAAATCCCGTGGAATTGTCTGGGAGCAGCTTCCTCTCTCACACAGTGCACTTCTGGGGGCTACTTCAAAACCCTGGTTGGGCTGTGGACTGACTCCCACGACCTTCCATAAACTTGTCAAAAAAAACCAAAACAAAACAACACACAAACAAAAAACCCCAACCAACTGAAAAAACTCCAGCAAAACAAAACAAAGCACAAAAAATAAACAAGAAGTACACTTTGATTGATGGGAAAAGAATGTAAGACACATTTGCACACATCCTGATCAGAAAGTTTTTGTCTTTGGAGATAATAAAAAATAGAAAGTCTCTCTTATTTATTTAATTGAGGTACAAACTAACCCTCCCACATGCCAACTCTTCGTAGTGAGATCAAAAGCCCTGATACCCGTTCCCACTCTGCTGGCTTGTATTATCTGCTTGTGAATGGTCCCAGCAGCTAAAGTTAGTTGAAGCAGTTTTCTCCAAAGCACTCTCGTCCCCATGACCCCATCCCTGCATTCCCGCCTCAGTGCGATCACATCCCAGCTTTTCATGCGTGAGACCATCCCCAGCCCCCTCCTCCCCACAGAGTGGGGACCCTGGGCTTTCCCTTTCCTGCTGGTCCCCATGAGTGACATGAGTGATTTGCCTTGGT
The DNA here is from genome assembly GCF_036013475.1 of Columba livia. Classification (NCBI taxonomy): domain Eukaryota; kingdom Metazoa; phylum Chordata; class Aves; order Columbiformes; family Columbidae; genus Columba; species Columba livia. The sequence goes on along the minus strand of NC_088603.1, from coordinate 56,113,275 downwards.
GGTGGTGGCTGTTAAAGAAGAAAAAAAAAAAAAAAAAAAAAAAAAAGAAGAAAAAAAAAAATAAGGCAGCCAGGCGGAGGGAAGGGTGTTGGGGTGTTGATGAAGTACTTACGAAGCGGTGTGAGGCGGTGGGGAGGGTGCGATTCGGCTGGAGCGGGACCTTTCCGGAGCTGGGGCTGCAGCTGATGCTCCCGCCTTATCTAGGGAGGCGCCGGAGCTGTCACTATGGCAACGCGGTGCTCAGGAGTCCTCCGGGGGGCTGGGGCAGAGCATCACCGTTCTGGAGCCGCGCCGGTGGCTTGTCACCCTGTTTCCTTCCTCTTCGCCGAGTTGCTGAGGCCGAAGACGAGGGAACAGGACGGGGGAGACCGGCGGCGCCTCAAGGCAAAGGCATCTTTGCCACCCAGTGACCCAGAGCCGCAGACGCTGCTGCTCTCAGAGAAGCAGGGAAGGATGCAAAAGCCTCGGCAAAGAGCCGAAGAGCGAGCTGCAGCCGCTGTGTCAAGAGGCGTGAGGAAAATGGCAAGGGGAGGGAGCGAGGCTGATGCCGTCTGGGACCCAGGGGAGAGCTGAGGATAAAAGTGGAGCAAACGAGGAGGCAGGGCACATGTCTAGGAGCAGCACCATAAGCATTAAAAGTGATGGACACAGTCTCCAGAGCTGAGGTTCAGCAATGACTGTGGTGTTTGTGTATGTATCTGGCCACAACTAGTTATACAAGCTTGGTATTTATGGGGCCAGGTAGGGAGTCTTCTGTGGCTGCTAGTTGTTTGCCAGTAGAGACCAGTCTCTCCTATTTTAGCCCATGCCTTTGGACGGAGCTGTTATTTCAACTGAGGGAAAAATATACAAATATGCCTGATGTTGGAAAAGCTCTGGGAGAAACACTCTACTCAGTGGTGGGACTGGACACTGCCCCTCTCTTAGTATTCATCTGCAACAAAAATGCCTTTGTCGATGTCCCTTTATTAAAACATCTCTAAAAACTGTGAATGCTCATAGTTGCAGTTATATCTCCTCCTCCTCTGTTCCCCCACTCCTCAGCAACTGAAATTCAACATCACTGACATGCACTGCATTCTTTAAATTAGCCAAGGTTTCTTTCATAAATAATATATTGTACAGGAGGCCCAAAGGGGCAAAGTGCTCATTCCCAGCCCGGCGAAGTGTGCAGCACCCTTGGATCCTGTTTGTTTCGGGTGTGGTTTTGCAAAGTGCCAAGCACATTAAATGCTCTAAAGACACCACCTGGAAGAACTGTGAGCTTTCCCCATCAATGTCTGTGGGAGACAAGCACGTTCACTACCTCACAGAGTTACGTGTGTTTAGATGTCTCAGAGACCCATTTTTTAAAAGCAAGCTCATAAATGCTTAAAACGCTCCTGAAAAAAAATGAGGCGTAGGCTCCTAAATACACTAAGATCTTTTTTTTGCAAGATTTCTAACTGAAGACAAACAAACACAAACTAAAACCAAACCAAACAAAAAAAAAACCCAGAACTCTTCCAGACTGCTCATAAAAGATGAGTTTCTCATTTCCCTATAACTTTGATTTTACTTTCAATGTTGTCAAGACCTCTCTGTTGCAGTGAATTTTAATTTTTAAAAAACCCCTCTATTTTTACACTGAAGTGACTTTTACTGAGAAAGACGAGTTATTTCATATTTTCCTATGAACTCAGAAAAATCAGAATGAGACCACTGAAAAACAGGCTGATGAAGCAAAACACTCAAATCAGAAATATATTTTTGAAAAATCAGCCCAGGATTGCCTTTTTACACCTTGTCCTGGTTGAAGAAGTCAGTCAGTCAGTCATTTATAGCACTGGGAAAATTCCTTGAGGATGAGAAAAATAATTTCTTGTTCTAGTCGCCAGATCCCCAGGATGCTTTGGGAATGTTACAGGACAGCTTTACTCATTAGGAAAGTGGTCTATCACACTCAGCAATGTCACACATTCGACCCTAGTCACCCCCTGTATTTGTCAGGTACCTTGACGCATTTTACTGTGGCAGCAGCTGTATGTCAGCCTTTCCAGAGGGGCTGTCACATTACCAGTGTGATGGAGGATTTACTCCTAAATCTGATCTTTTAAATGTTTACAGTTGTTGTCCTGTTTGTAAGAGGGTTGGGACTCCTTCCAGCTTTCTAATCCTTCCTGTTCACTTATTTCACAAACACAGCCTGGAAAATAGTCTGAGTCTGTAATAAATCTGCACTTTAACCCTATTCTCTTGTACACAAGTATTCCCATCAGCACTTGGGGAACTACGCATGTAATTAAAGATAAGCACATGTTTAAAAGTTTCCAGGCTAGTGCTTTGGAAGAGAGATGGGAAAGGAGAAGGCAATCTAACAGAAACCAGATAAATACACAAACACATGCACACACATATATGTACATATATGCATATAAAACATATATATACAAACACACACACATGTGTGTTGTATGTAGATACAGCTATTACCTTCTGATGCCTTTGTTATTTTTGTGTTTGTTTCTGGCTTGGTTTGTAATTCAAACATCAAATTTTCAAAAGCCCAAAGGGCAGTGAGAATTTGGTCTTCCTTTGATACTTTTTTTCCTGTTTGAACTTTCTTTTTCTATACCAAAAAGTTAGCTTACTGAAGCTTTTCAGCACAGCACAAGAAAGTGATTTCTTGAGAGATGCATGGTACCCCTTGATGTTATGTTTGCTGGTTGATAGTATTTCTACCGTTGGTTTTGCAATGCAAGCACAGCTGGCTTTTCCTTACTGTGGTAACCAGTAAAGATTATTTTCCAGCTGTAATTTTCCTCACAATGAACTCGTTTTGAATCTGGCCAAACTGAAGACCAAAATCAGATAGATTAAAAAATCAGATTATCGGTACCAAGAAGCTTGTTGTCCTAAAGATGACATAGTTGTCACTTCTGCATATTCCATATCTACTGCAGAAGACCATGAAAGGCATTAAAAACTAGTGTACAATGAAAGGTATATATGGCGATGTTTCACTGTGGTTCTGTGGGGGGTTGTATTCAACTCCTTACATTATGGTTTGTTCAGATTTGACTTTCAACCCCTGGCACTATTTTCCGATGAATTAAGAAGTGCTGATAAGGCGGAAGTGAAGGGTGATTTCATTTTAACAGGTTTTAGGCATCTGAAAACTGTTAATAATCCAGCCTCAAGCAGGTTCCCTATGCAGTAGCAGGTGGTTACATCTGAGATAACGTTTCCCTCAGATAAGCAAACTCGCGGCTCACACTATCCTGATGTGCTTAAGCCCAGCTTCAGCCTCTGCTGCTTATTTCTGTGTGAAAGCGTACTCCACAGTACAGAAAGTTTGGTCCAGGTTTATGCTAACTTCTAAGCCACTGCAAGCATGTGCATGCCGAAAGTCAATTTATACACAAAGAATTAAGGAACTGTATCTTTCAAGGACCAATTTATTCATTTAGTCACTTTCTAAGTGTTGGTGTAGGTATAAAACAGGCTATGGTTGATGAAATAAATTACCTTGCAGCCAGAGCAGTTCTACCAGTAGATCATTGTGCAGTGCTGTTTTTTTATCAGATTGCTTGAGGTACAGTCAACACTTGTCTTTGGTGGTTTCCCTATAAGTTGTGGAGGTTAGAAGTGCAATAGATTGAAACCCACATTCAATGAGCCTAACTTTTCAGACAAATTATTATAAACATCTACATTTTTTCCTTATATATAAGAGAATATGCATATAGGGGCGTAAGTTGCATTTATCACAGACTCAGACATATATATAGTTCATGTTTTTTAAACAGAAGGCGTACTTTAAGAAAATCATTGCCATGTCCTGAAAGGCAGCACATTTGTCCTGGGTCCAAGAGGGAAACCATCTGTGTTTGTTGTACTGCTGAGTGAAGTCTTTGAGGCTGGAGCAGTCTCTGAGGCTCAGAGCAGTCTGGGATTTGTATCTAACCTGACAGATGGCTCTCATGTGAACGTCCTTCCTGCTGCCCCTGCAAAGGTTAGGGGGATTATGAAGGAAACCTAAGAGGCTGGAAGAGAATAACCCCATTTAGAGTGGCAAAAGGAGTTTCTATGTCAAGAGTCGGAGAGTCATGCCAAGGCTCCTTGTGCAAAGCCAAGGGAAAAATGTATCACACTAAGTCGATATGAAACTGCCTGTAGATTAACATGTGCTTTTACATTTAGATAGATAATTTAACATTTTCTGTTGTGTCTAGTCTGTAACCAAGTCTTCCTGCTCTCTTCAGGAGGAGTGAGCCAGGAGGAAACAAGGAAAGAGAAGGATGTGCCTTGAAATGAGGGAGAAAAGTTTTCAAGTTCGGTGCTCCTAAGCACTCTGATCCACAGTTTTCATCTATCCTTATGTCAGGGGGCTTTGAGGGGGTTACTTTTAGGGAAAGACAGATGTATAAATCCAGCAGCTGGCAGATGGTAGTGGAAAACTATATTCCAGGGAGACTTGGAACAAAGCAGTAGCAGATGACCTCTGGCCCATGTAACTTGTGCATCTCCTTAAATGTGTCGCTCTTATGCAGCATGGAACAAGGTAGAAGCCAGGGTGGGGGTGAAAGCTGCCCTTTCTCTTTGAGAGAAGGCTTTCTCCTTCCCTTTCTGGGGATGTTAGATCTGTCATGTTGCTCCTTTTCCTGGAGCACCCACTGCCATTTCTCATCCTACCCTCTAACTTCTTACTCTGGTTATTTAGGTGCTGAATCCATGTTGCCCTGTGCACTGGCACACAGGATCTTTCTGCCAAAACACTGTGGCCTTGACAAGATTACAGCAATTCTAACTGTGCATCCAAGCATTATATTTTCAAATAACATCACAGCCCTCCTGCACTTACAGTTTAAAATATTAGACAGCTTCTAAAACACCGCTGTGTTTACTCTCCTTTCTAACACTCTCCATGCTGGCTGCTTTGTTTTACTAGACTGTGAACCTAGGAAGAAAACAACTTATCTGACTGGAAATTACATGCATGAGTGTGAGAAATGCCAGTGCCTGCAATGTGTGCTTATCTCTCAGATTAGAGATAGTGATTCACTAGCAAACTCCAGCTCTCTGGGCCTGTCCGTGCCTTGCAGCAGGATGGCAAAGAGACACAGACATCTGAGATGATTTCTGTGAACTTTCCTGACAAAGGATACTTCGGCATGTGTTATCCGTTGAATACAGGGGAATAAACTAGTCTTGATTGAAACCAGACCACAAGACTTCCAACCTGGGGCACGAAATAAAGAAGCAAGGAGCAGAGCAATTTGCATGGGAGGGTTTTCAAAGTAGTCAGGGAAGGTGAACACTGCCTCCTTTCAACTTCCCTGGGAATTTCTAGTTTGCTGCAACCACCTTGAAAAATCCCACTCACTCTCTATTCTTTGCACTTTAGCAACACCACAAGCTCTTTGTTAGTCACTGTCCTACTGGGTGCTCATCGCTGTGCTGACAAACTTCCAGTTTGTAGCTGGCTCAGGTCTTGAGGCAGGACATGAGCAGTATCTCTGACTTGTCCATCACTGCTCAGTCACTGGCAAGCTATGAGCTGCATCTCTGGCCTTAGCACCTCAGCTCTGCACGAAGAGTTAATAACGTATCTTCCCATATCCTGAGGACTTTTTTTTTTTAACTTTGCAAAGGAAGATAAATGTAATTTTTAGTACTTAGCGTCCTGAAAAAATCAGTAGATGATGAGAAATGGTAATAGATTAATGGATGCTGGCTAGAAAAGGCAGAGAATGAGAGTTCAAGGAAGCAGTGTTATACATGTCCTGTGTTTGCCACTTCATTCTGGGTGTCATAATTGACAAATGTCTAATGTAAGCCCTCGCCTAGTTAATTGGCTGGCCCCAGTCAGAGCCCTGATGGCCATCACGTGATGATGGCAGGCTGAGCACTCCAGTTTTCTTATCAGGATTTCCTCTTGAAGAAAGCAGTTTGGGTTTTTTTGTGGTTTTTCAATGCCTACAGAATATATATATTTGTGTGTGTTGTGAATTCTGTTTGGGTGCTTCTTTTGTTTAGTTGGGGTTTTTTGTTTGTTCGTTTTTCTTCGGCTTGGGTTTTTTTATGTGTGTGGGGTTTTGTTCGTTTGTGGTATTTTTGAGAAAACATTCTTACTTGCACAATTGAGGAGCTATAATAAAGATGCTAAAAAGACCTCTATTGTGTTGATCAATGAAGCAAATCAAAACATCTCGTTCACTTATCTAAACACTTCTGTCCTTAACGACTTTCTTAAAAATCTGTATAAAGCATTTCTGTACTGTGCTGCTGAGAGAAGGTGTCAGAGAAAGAGCACTCTGGCCTCTTGCAGAGTACAAGGATTTTTTACAGCCGACTGACAACTGCCCGGTGTGTGGCCCTGCCTTCTGAGGAGCATAACTGTGCTAAGAGCTGAGGGAAAACAAGGGGATGCTGCATCTGGTGTTGGATCCTCAGAAATCCCAGGTTGCCCAGAGGTGTTGCACTAGCAGAAGCAGTCGTGCAGGCCTTTTGCTGTTGTCTTCATCCCACATCCCCCAACTTTCAGAATACCAGTCCAGCCCATAGAGCAACATGAAGGGAAGGAGGAAGAAAGTGTGTTAATAGTCTGTGTTCAGTTCCTATTGCTATACAGATTACTGCCTGCTATTCAGAGCGGCTTGGTGTTCTCTACCTGGAACGGTCTCTTCCATTACAGGTGATGGTACAAAGGTGATAGCACAAAATATTTGAGAGAGAGAAAACAAGCAAACAAAACCATGCTGGATGAGAATTATAGAAGCAGTTCTGCTTCCATTGAAACCAAGTCTGAAATTCCCCTTAATTTCAGCGCCTGCTTTTCAAGCTTGCAATTGTAATACCAAAAAGGTGTGTTAGTTGTTAGCATTTTATCCATTCTTCCTACAACATCAATAGATTTGAGCCCAGCTGAAGGTTTGGCAGTAAGCTGCTAAACACTGAACCCAGCATGGGTACATTAAATTTCATTCATTAGAGACATAGAAGCTTTGCTTCATGTGGGGTTTGTATAAATACTTGCACAGATTCCTTATCTGCAGAAGCTTGCTCCTAGCAAGTTGTTAAGCTCATTAATAGGGCAGACGGAAGATTGTGCACCTATAATTTCCAGTTCAATTATTATAGAGTACACAAAATCCTAATTCTACTGTAGTCCAAGGCAAAACTCCCACTGGTTTAATGGGGCCAAGATGGCACAAAGTTAATTTCCCAACACAACATAAAAAGTGGAAACTCTCCCAGAAGATTGACTTCAATGGAGTCTGGACCTCAGGAGGTGAAACTCTCCATTGTCTCAGAAATGCAAATTTTGTACCTTACCAGAAAGATGTTTCTAATGAGGTAGTCATTAAATAAAGAGCGTTGCACAATAAAAATAAAATGCGCTTGATTAGTCAAATAATGCAATCCAGTTTCCATTATGCACATAGTTTTGACATGAAGTGGGCAACTTTTCTTCCTCTGAGGGCAATTATGCACGTATTCACTTTCATCATGACTATTTAGGCCCACAAGGAATTGGGAAAACATCTTTTTTTTGGAGTAACATCGTAGTGAAGAGAGATCATTTGGGCTATGTGAAGAGAACGGTGCCAGGATAGTGTCGCAGAGAGAAACATTTGTGAAGCTGATATTCAGTGGTCAGTAACTATTTCATTTACATTAATGAAGACTTCTTCAATTCAAGCAGTGTCCAACCACCAAGTGCCTCTTTGCTTATAGTTTAATTAAATGTCCATTCTTTGGTAGATCTCCTGCTTATCAGTGATGAAACATCAGAACAATAATAGCTAATTTCAGGAAATTTTGCAGAGGCAGGTGAGAGCTGCCTCTCTTTTATAATGTTCCAATGAGACCACAAAGGACTTATTTTTGTTCAGTGAGGCCAGTAAATTATTAATATAAAACATGACAGAAAAGGTGGGCAGATCTTCCACCAAGTGGGTTTTGAAAATGAGTTCAACTGAACCCTCTTTTCGTCACATAAACTCTCATCCACCAAAGGTACAATGCTTGTTTAAATCAAACACCATGAATTTCCAGCCGTGAGCAAACCTCCATGAGGATCTTGTGGAAGAGTAATAGCGAGGTACTCACTTTCTACAGCTGCTGTCACAAATGCTCCTACATATGCAGATGGAGGATGGAACAGAGAATTTGTGAAAGCAGCAATTCGTGAAAGCAGCAGCAGGTTCCTGCTGAAGGTGCTCCAGCGATAGGAAATCCGGTCTTTCACTTAAACCTCTGCATGTGCTTACAATCCAAAATAAAAGCTGCAGGTCCATAACTGTAAAGCCAGGAGACAGAAGAGACTCTTTTTCTCCCTGGTCCCTCTGGTGCCCCTCCAAGTCCTCCTCCTCAGGAGTGGGATTTTTACAACCTCCCTGTCAGAGCAGCAAGGGGACGAGATGATGGTGGTAGGAAGATGTGGTAAGGGAAGGATGGGCACAGTTCCAGTGCATTTCTAATTATCTACATCAAGTGGAACAGCTTCATCCATCCAGAAGCTTGCATCCATCCAGACCCTGTGACATGTCTTGCTCCTGTCCCTAAAATACACCCAGTCTTGGTTGAGGATCACCTGAGCATGATGTGCATGGGCTAGAGATGGAACCAGTTTCATACATCTTCCCCAGAGCTTGTACAGGCAAAATGAGAAGACTGCAACTCTTTCCTCTTCTCACACACATTTTTTTTTAATTTTTTTTTTTAATGATCTACCACAGAAATCAGAGCCAGGCTTTGTGAATGTAAATGCTAAGCAGGCAGGGCTGGCCACCAGTTTCTGAGTAGAAGGACCTGTTCCCTCTCCCCAGCCAGCAAAGGCTCTGCTCCACAGGGTACAAGGAAACCCCTTCCTTGACCAGTATGGTGAGAGAAGAGTGGGTTGGACTAGGTGATATCCAGAGCTCCCTTGCAACCCTAACCATTCTGTGATTTGGGAAATCAGCCCCATGAGGCAGAGGGTCTGCTGTGCATCCAACATTACCCTTGGATTTTTATTGCTGCTCGTGGGCCAGCATGTGGCTAGGACCTTTGTAAGCAGCCATGCACAGGATTGCACAAGACAGACAGGAAAGGAGCTGCTTGCTCTAGCTTCGCTGTGTTGACTTCTGCTAGCAGTAGTAGTAGAAAGCCAAACATATTTTAGTTGCAAAACTCAAGAGCCTGTCTGTGCTTCTGCAGGAAGCACATCTATTGACTAAGAAGGTCAATGCTAATGGAGACTAAGAGCAGAAATGAATACTGAGGCCTTTGGAGAATTTTGCAAATCCATTTCTCTTCTTACTTTATTTTATTCGTGTACACACAAAATTTACAGTAGTCTTACACAATGATGCAGCACTGGAAAGGTGCTGAAGATCCATTTTCTTATATAAAAGGACTTAATTTTAGCCAGAAGGGGAATGGAGGATTATTTTTGGCTAATTAGTTCTGAAAATTGTTCATTTTAGAAAAGTCACTCTCCCTTCAGGGAATTAAGAAGCAGTGTCAAAGTGGTGCTACATGAGCCTTCATAGCCCTCTACAACATTTCAGAAGGGCCTAGGTAAAAAATTTAGCTGGCTGTATCCATATCATGACTGAACTGGTTATGGGCATCTCTTATTTATACCACAGCAAGGTATAAATAACAATGTCATAATGGAAAACATCAGGGTTTCCTCCATCTCATAAAACTGAGAAGAGGGAATAGTTTTGTGTGGTTATTGATTTCCAGCTGCTTAATTAGTGTTTACAATATCTCTCCTTTAAAATAGCCATGTGCATTTCATTCCCTACTTGCTTGTTTAATTTAATCTAATCAATTGTTACACACCTGTTCCCACTTACTTAAAACAAGCATTATATGCAGCATAACAAATATGAAGCAACATTAAAAGTAATTAATCTTTATCCTTGAAATGTTTCTCTTGGAGGAATATAATTAAGAACCCAAGCTATAAAAATAATCAGAAATCAAGTTTATACCTTAAAACACCAATAGACACATAACCTTATTTTGAACAGTACAAGCAGATTTGAACATAGATGCACAGAAAGGAGAAGAAAATTCCTAGAACATTTAGTAAGAGATCAGAAAAAAACCCTTTTATTTGAGGAGTGAAAGGTGATTGAAAAGTGTTAATGAATGCTGGGAAAAGACAGCTTCAGAGGACAGCAAGCAGTCATTTCTTCAGCCATACCAAAGAGAGGTGGGTAGGTTCCTCTTTCATTTTACCATGGACCTTATGCCCAAGCATGTATAATGCTGTATGATGTGTGGTGCCACACATCCAGCTAAGTTCCTAGACCTCCTGCTGCTATGGAAAATCTTGAACGAGGCTCAAAACCATAAGGCAATTTTTTAAAAAATACCACACACACCTTTTTTTTTTTTTTTTTTTTTTTTAATTTAGTGATTTCTGAGCTCTTCCTGGTACCACGGATGCCATCCAGAAGTTGGGCAGAGCTCAGGCACTGGCCCCAACCACCATCTGCCTCCTGCTGCCCTGGGCTTTAACACAGCTCTCCCACAACCCTCCCAGAGGGGATGGTGGGCTCATCCTAGGGCATCTTTAAAAACCAGGTTATAAACTCTCCTTTCCACTCTGGAAAGCATAACCACTAACAAAAATTAAGCAGCAACGTGAGCCAGAGTTTCACATATGTGCTGCTAGCTAACAAACTAAATCTAGCAGCATGGGATTAGTGCCTGAGAAGCCCTGTGTTTCACTTGGCCTCTGAGTCTCTCCAGCTGTCTTAAACTTTTGAGGTTCCTACCTGCCTTCCTCTGAGAACCTCTTTCCTTGTATTATCTAAAGAGAGTAATTTTATTCCCCTAAAGAGCTTCAGTGACTGGGACAGCAATTTCACCCTGCTTGATCATTGCTTCTCCCTGTGAACCCAGAGGAGGGAACAAAAGGAGAAAGTCCTAAAGATCCCAAATTATGGTGAGGATTTAAAAAAGAAACACTTTTATTTTTGTTCCATATTTGCTTTCATTATTTCTTTCTTTCAGTGTCTGGAAATCCCCAGCGAGTCTGACATAAGTCCCTAACTCATCTGGTTTCTGCAGAACAGAACATTGCCAGATGACAGCTCACGCTTCGCTGACAACGTTCTGTCATCTATTGGTGCTAACTATGGATCAGTGTCTGTCTCTACAGCCTTTTTAATAGGTACTTTATTATTTTGACACATTTCCTTCCCTTTTCTTAATCTAGGGATTAACAGTGACATGTCTAAATTCATGCTTAACTGTGTTAACACCATCCCTCTTGTACTGAATTTGCTGCAATCTCACACTGCTAGCTGCCTAGCAGAAGACCAACACATCCTCTTGCTTAAATAACCCCACTGAGACTCTAAGACTCTCTTTGTGGACCCTGAAGCATTATCTGACAGGTTGGCTGCAATACTGAGCACAAAAAAAATAATAAATCTGAGAGGATATGATATTAAAAACAAAAAAGTAAAACTATAATTCAAGGGGAAAACAGTAACAGAAGTGTCTGCACAGTCACATAGCACCTAGGGAGAGTGTCCATCTGCCAGTCCTACCCAGGATCTGCAAACTATTCTGACCAGATGCTCTGTTGATGTCCTATTTGCAGCCACCCATGTATTTGACTCTATGCTCCTATTTCTGCTTTTCTCCTCAGTCCTCTCTCTTTCTCATTGTACCTCTCTCTCTTCCTCCTGTCTTCCTTCTAGTCCCATGTCTTTTGTCAAACCCATGTCTGCTCCTTCTTCCACAGATTTTTTTTTTTTTTATGATTTGTTTAAGGAGGAGAGACCATACCTTGCCGATGACACTCCCAGTGATGACAGAGAGATGTTTATAGTTGAGTAAAATTTGGATTTTGCGAAGGTTGAACTTTAAAAAAAGACTCAGAAGAGAGAAAAGAATTGGAGGCAGAGCATTTCTTTGCAAGCTATGATGATTCTGCTCAAAATTCATAAGGACTCTTGACTCTTCTAGAATATTTCTCATCAAAGAGGTTCTCAGGCAATTGGAGAATGGCAGCAGAAATGAGTAGTTACAATAAAGCTGACTTTGTACATTTCTTTCCAATATTGTTAAAAATTCCAGGGGTCTGGGCTGATTTACAAAGTTGAAAACCCAGAAAGCTTTGGTGGCATTCATGTAGATTTGGGTGGAAAAGATTAAAGGGATGGAGAAACTGCCTGGAGAGAAAAGACTAAAAGTGCTGGGACTCTTTGCTTTGGAGATACCAGGATCCTTAGTGTTATAAAATCAGGCAAGTGGTGGAGAAGGCAAATACAGACCTCTTTTGCATCAAATCCTGCAGTTCTAGAACTGGAAACAATTTATCAAAAGCAGGAGAACAGTTTAAAACAGACAACACATGATAGTTCACACAGCAAGGATAACAGTGAATTTCTGAACTTTCTTTCCATAGGTATTGTAATAGCGGAAGGTTACGGTAGGAGGGCACAAAAAGGATTAGACGTTAATGGAGAAGAAGGAAGGATAGTCCCTCTGATGAGCATGTTGGATTAGATGACTTCAAGAGGTATTTCTCAACCTGTCTTCCTGTGATTCTGTAACATTAACAGATGCTAACAGGGACAGGCAGAAACATACTCTCTGATATCCCATACCCAACATATGTGGCTGCTGGGGACATGTGAGGAGAGCAGTCTGGAAAGAAGTAATCGGGCCCTCCCCGAAAAACATTTCCTAGTTTCTCTGTCAAAGATATAGTCCTGTCACAGGCAGTCTGGCCCTGTAGCCTATTTCTTATGTTCTTAATCACTGGGTTCTATATCAAGTAGTTGGATAGCCTCAAGCTGACTGTTCTTCTATGCTTTCTGTTAATCTGACTGTGGTCCTTAGTCTCTTGGCTTGTCTGTGATCCTGAAGTGCTCCTAAGTCTCCATACAAAGAGCAACAAGTGAATTTATTTCCCCAGGTTTCTGAGTGAGGGCTAAGTCAGCTTACTTATTTCATTGAAGGAACTCTGTGTAATGAACTAATGCCTTTGGGCTACTTTTAAGCAGACGAAGCTACACATAGATGAACTTCTGCTTCATCCCTCCTTTGTCTAGTTTCAGGTCGCTCATTCCAGGTCTCTCATTTTTATTATATGTTGCTCTTCCTCCATTTCTTTCTGTGTCTGCCCCTTGTTTTCAGATTCCGCTATCCCATCTACAGCTACAACATTCCCCCAATGCTGCTGACAAGCCCTTTTGTTCACTCCCTGCCTGGGTGGCAGTCAGCCCAGCTTCTGTTTGCATTGGCAGAAATTGCTTCCCAGTGCCCATCTCTGAGCATGGGCTTGCCAGGAAACAGCCAGATACAACCTGCTGATACCACAAAACTATTGCATCGGCTCCCAGAATGAGATTTCTTGGGCACCAGCTGCTCCAAATTTCCCTGGATGTCTCACTCCAGCTCCCCTTCATCCCTAGCCACACAGACTCCCATTCCTCCGTGGAGTATCTCAGCAAGAAACCCAAGCCTGAGAAATGCACCTCTCACATTTCTCTGGCCTGGTTTGGGAATGACTTGGGTGCCCTTGCTTCCACTTCCCTATTTGTTAAATGGGACAAGGATGTGAGGAGTCCAGCCTACCCTGCTTCCAATGTGCTCTGCTCTGATTAGAGCAACCCTAGATCTGGAACAGCTCTCCTGATGTAACGACAGTAACACTTTCTCATTATTGCTATTCCTTGTAGATAAAAAAATTAAGGGCAATGAAGTCTTTATGCAGGACATTACAGAAGTATCACTGATACAATAGACCCTAGTTTTCAAGTAATTAGGTTTTTTATCTTTTTTCCTAACTGACTGTAACTGTTTCCTACTTACCATAATTTCTCTCTGTCAGTAGCTTAGAAAAGCCTCTGGAAAGTCCAGGCAACCTTTAAAAAGCTAATTCACCAGCAAGAGAATACTTAACTACAGACTTCTGTCCCCCCCACATGTTGCTTCACAGTAGGTCTACAACAACTTGACTTGTCTGTTGTTGTAGCTACACTTGTGTGAAAGGTGCATCTTACTGTGTCTTCACAGACTGGGAGCTGATCTAAAGCAATTTCCTAAACATTTGAACAGTGAAATTGAAATGGAGTGGAATATAAAAATGTCAATGTAGCCACCACAATTTTCTTTACCATCCAGGACCTTTGTCTTACTCCTTTTCAGGACCCTTGGCAGATGCTTGCTTTACCTGAAGTCCCTCTAATAAATACTTACTGCAGCCCTTCCTGGAGGCAGCTGGCTAAGCAGAGAGCACAGAAGAGCAGGGATATTTTACTTGTCTGCATTTGCAGAAGCCTTTTTCAGGTGAAATGGCCAGAGCTTGCAGATGACATGCAAGAGATCCATGTGCCAGCATCTTCAGGTGGGGCCCCAGGGAGCCCTCACACTCTCTTGGGATAACAGGTAGGGGAAAAAAAACAGTCTTATCTCCTGACTTTTGGTCTTTTGTATTTCTTGCCCCCTCACTACTTCTGTGACTATCATTAACTATAAGCTCTTCATGTCCTAACGGGCTTCTTTTGTATTTTAATTGAGGGAAAGAAAAAAAAAATCAGGAATAGGTGGGTGTTCTGTGTTGTTTGTCATCATAATAAATGCTTCCCATATTAAGATTGAAAAGCATCAATGGGACACACCTGTGTCCCGCTTACTAGCTCTGATCTGTGCTGAGTGAGTGAGGTGCCCATTGAAAGACAACAGAAAATAATTAAGTGAAGATGGATGAATTCTAATGCACCTCTCCAGCAAGGTGAGGACAGTGTTGTTTCATATAATTTTAGTTTCTGGAAGTCTCAGGTGTTCTGATTCTGAATTTTCCCATTTGATAGCAAGCTTGCCTTTTTGTTCATGCTTCAGCCTATTTTACCCATGTTCATTTTTACAGGGAAGATCAAATCCTTGTTTCTGGAGCAGAGGGAGTTAAAGCAGTCAACAGTCTTATAAAGTGACACAGCAGCTGTTTCTTAAGTAGCAATGGATCTTAATGAAAGGCTGCTCATAAAATTATTATTGCAGCAGCAAGTAGAGGTCCCAACTGATATTAGGCCCCTATTGTGCTAGGAACTGTATGAACACATTAGGAGAGAATAACTTCTCTGTGAGGAATTCAAAACCTCATTAGATAAGACAGAAAGAAGCTGTGCCAGGAATAAGAGTCCCCATGGGGTAAAGAAAAAGGCCCTGGTCACAGGGAAAACACATGGTAGAGCCTGCAATAAGACCCCACGTTCTTGCCACCCAGGCTCACCGACAGCCCTAGAGGACAAAGTAATTCATATGTAGCAGCTCAGAACAAGTTTATTCCTATGGCTTGAGGCCAAAAATTGAGGGTCTCTTTTTTTCAAACACAAATTCCAGCTCTGCACAGGGAAAGCCCTGAGCCTGACCTGGGGCACCCCATCACCATGCACCAGGATGCAATAAGGAGGCAGCACACCCAGGTTGCACAGAGATGGGCTGCGCTTCCAGCGGGAGGTCGGCACCACCCCAAAAGCAGCCGTACCCATATTATTTGGCCGTCACAACCCCGCTCCTGAGCCCTGCCTTCTTCTAAGACAGTGTCAAATCTTCTTTGGATTTGAGGTTGGAAGGGGCTGAACTCCCATGATGCTACTTTTCTTGGAATCTGTTGGCAACATTGACAATTAGACAACTGATGCATTAACATGCTAGAGAGACTCTGATGTTTATTCATGCGCTGCTCTCGAGGGTTTATTGAATTGATGCCTGGTAAAGCAACTAATGGGAGCCCTTGGCAGGGTACCTTAGATGGATTTCCTTATTATCTCTATAGATTTTATACTCTCTAGCAAAATCAATATTCAAGCCGGTGCACAATGCAGCCTCTTTTAGCTTCAGGGTTTAAAGATTTATGGGGCATCAGGGAAAACAAATGAAGGCAAAAGACAATGACAAAAATAAGTAAAATCCAAGTGAAACAAATTGCTACTGAACTAGGGTGGGCAAAAGCAATCATTAGTTTCTGAATCTTCTGTCTTTGTTAGGGAAACATTGTTTAATTGGCTTGCCCTTGCTTCCCCTGTTCTTTCATCGCTCCTACTTTGGTGAGGCTTTATGTTGCACTTCTCTTCCAGAAACTGTGACCAGGGCAAAGGCAGTGCTGAGTCCATAACAGAGAGTTACAAGGGTTTCAGATGACAGTTTTAGGTTTCTGCAGGGAAGAGATGCTGAAAGAGCACTGGATAGCATGGAGAACCACTGCTGTAGCATACCTACACATTATACATCTGTCACGGAGGCACCCCACAGGTCAATTTAAGGGACAACAAGGTCCAAAAACAACTTTTATTGAACCGGTGAAAAACAGGGTTTTAGCACTCCAAAAGTGACTTAAATACAGGTTCGGATATCAGTTGAGGAAAATTATTGAGAGGGGCAGCCACTAATACAACAGGAGGTCCACAGAGTGCATGCACGTGGCTTCACCAAGACAATGCCGGAGCCGTCCCTGAGTCCCGGAGGAGTACACACTTGCCTGAACACGGTGCGGGATTATTTTTAAAGAGAAACACGTACTCGTAGTGAGTACAGAAAGTGTGCACTCGCGATTCTGCGAGGGGCTCTCGGCGGCCACTCGCGATTGTGCGAGGAAATAAAGTACTTGTGCAAATGTGCACGGAAAGAAAATACACCCGTGATTCTGCGAGGATTAATTTTACACGCGCTCATATGGAGCGCGGAAAGTTATACGTGTATATGTGCACGAAAAGTATAAATATACTCGCAATCCTGCGAGAAGTTTTACTTACACCCGTGGCGGCGAGGCAAGCGGAGTCTCCATCCCAGGGACGGGGGGCTCTCCTGGCGGCAGTGGCTAAGCTTGTACTCCGAGAGACCCCCACACAAAATGGGCTGGGTCTCGACAAGAGTCCCGTTTTTATCTGACTGATCAGATCTGACTGTAGGCACTCTAGAAGCTTCTCTGCACCCCTACACTGTCTGTGGGTGCCCCTGAAGCCTCCAAACATCCCCCACACTGTGCGCGGCTCAGTGTGCCTTGGCACTCCCTTCTTCTAATGTCCCAGGAGCCAGGGTGCTCTGGGCCAAACAAAAGAAGCTGTTAGCCTCAAGTAACAGAGAAAGAGGGAGATGTGCCATACTGAAGGAGGGAGGGGGGTTGCATTCTGCCGCAACATCTTACCCTTTTCCTTAGCACGTGTCTTCTACATTGAATGGACCTTTGTGGGGCCTCAATAGTCCTGTGAAACAGAGCCAGAGCCAATTGTTCTACTTATTTCAGTTTTGGAGAGGTGGAATCAGGAGGGAAACAGCCTCTTGCTCAAATACTTACTTCCGGTGGGTTTGTGGGGTGTTTTTTTGTTGTTTGTTTTGTTTTTGTTTTTTTGTCTTTGTCAGAAGTCCTGCAGTGTCACAGGGTCAGTTTTCTTCAGATTAAAAACTTGCAAACTGCCCAGCGCTAATGCTTTTCATAAGTATTGTAGCCCACTCCCACTCACAGATATGACCTGCTGCCTTGTAAGCCTGCAAGCTAATTTGTATGGTTCTAGCTAGATAGAGTAATTATGATGCTCATTCAGATATGTTATTATTTCATTAATTCTGTGGACTTATAATTAAGATTCCCACCTTATTTGCTTATGACTGCCCTAAAGGGAAATAAATGGGAGTTTAAAAGGTTGGTAATACTGTGAGGTTAAGTGGGTGCACAGCTGGCTCCTGTGCTTACCATGCTATCCCCAGACCTTCCTGATCACAAAATTAGGGTGTGTGTTCCTTTCTCTCCCAAGAGCAGCATTACGATTCTTAGCCCAGCCATCCCTGCAACATGTTTGGAGGAGTTATGAAGTGAAATATCACTTGTTGTGCTCTAAGATAAGTCAGAAGATTTTTTTTTAAATTTCCCATTGTTTGGTATGTTTTTTTATTGCTACAATGTTACAGCTTAACTGTTAAAAAAACATTGAGGGCTTGAAATGTTATCTAGCTATAAATGCAAATAAGTTCAAGTTAACAGTATTTGTGGGTGTCTAAATGTTGCATATGGAGGAACCCTAGTTTGTCCATAGCTTGCACAACATTATTCTATAATTACATTGAAATGAGGAATAGGATTGCACATACCAGTCATCTAGAGGCTATTAAACAGGTTTTGTTAGTAAGAGTCAGGTTCAGTCCTGGTTGAGAATACAAGTGCTAGAATGCAAATGGCAACAGAGGTCCCACATGATCTTTGTAATCAAGAATAGCTGTCACCTGCCAATAGCATCTTCTGTGCACATGGATATAAGACTGGCAGAGAATGGTTGCAGCATCATGTAACCACAGAGCTTTTAAGCATCATACTGCAGTGACACTTGCAAAAGACATCTTGCTTCATGGAAGGAATCACAGCCCTGGTGCAGCTGAGGTAAGGAAGTTTCTCAGCCATCCTCTCTCCCAGGAGACTTTCAATGCTGGTATCATTGTACATCCTTCACCATGCTTTCTATTTGCCTTCCTCCACAAACTGAGGTACAACATCTGCAAATGTGGTTCATAAGCCAGTGGAGAGAGAAAATACTAAGCCAAATTTATTGCTTGTTCCACTAAAACTGAGGTGAAGGATGCTTTGGTCCTGCTTGCATGCTGCCTGGAGATACCGTTACAATCACAAATCTCGATGTATAAACTCTTAAACTCTTGATAGTGTGGAAGTGGTTTACAAATCCCATGCGGGGTCTCAAGAAAGGGGCAAATTTCAACCAGTAAAATTCATGGCCCAGCAGGCTGTGGAGGATCTTGTCAGTTCCTATGTTATGTACCTCTCTCCCCCAATCATTTTATTACCCTGAACATCTGTGGAAATGTGGAGGTGCAGGGAGCCTCGAGGCTGCTCAGCATGTTTGACTCCATTTTCTCCTTAAACATGTGCAAATGCTACTTCTGTTTGCACCTTTGCAGAGCTGTGATTTGCAACACCAAAACCTAAATGACACCTAAGGTCCCTCCAGAGCATTAAACAAACAAGCCAGTAGGACATCCCACAGTCTGGGAAGTGCTAAATTGAAAGCAGCAGTACAAACTGCACTGCTTTGAAAATGAACTAGTTGAATTTCTTTACTGTGATCCAAACCTGAGAGGTCTTTTCTCATGACGTTCTCTGCATGAATCCAGGCTCTGCACACTCCCCAGCAAACTGAACCAAGATTCTAATTCAAGGTTTATAATGTAGAAAATCCTGTGTTTCTAATCTCATTTTGGTTTTAATTTGTTTTATGTGATGCAAATACGAAAAGGAAGAAGACAGCCAGGAGACTATCCATAGTAATATTTTGACCGAGCAGGTGTTTAACATATACACTATCAGTGAGCTTCTGATTTGATACTGACAGTAGATAAAAGCCTCACAAAATTAGTCAGAGGCAACTTAGTAGCAAGTTAAAGCTAGAAAGTGGGTAGGACTCTACAAGGTAGTTTGGGCATGAGGATTAGTATTGGTTAAAGGACTGTATCAAAATAACTGGCTATGAGAATATCTTCTAGTGGTATTTCCTGGGCTATCTACAAGTTCTTAAGTTTCTTCTCAAAAATAAGCCGTCTCCTCTTCCTTTTAAAGGACTTTGCAAAGAACAGCCCTATCCCATGTGACTGCTAATAGTAGTGTAGTAAATTTTGTGATCACAGAACAGCAAAATACATAGCACCTCTCTTTAAAATATCCTTTAAAAAGGACTGGGTTTCTGGCAAGTTATCTCATTGCAAATGAAACTGCTGTGATTACAACTTATCTATAATGCAATGTTGTGTTCATTTGTTTCTGTAATATACCGTGTATTTCAGGAAAAAGGCCACAAATCCATCAGTCTGTCCTCCATCAGTCGTTTCCTTCTTCTCAATCATCATTATCTGAAGAATTTTGTAAAGATTTCTTCTACTAAAAAAAAAAAAAAAAAGGAAAAAGGTGTTACCCAGATTAGTCTTAAAAGAAAAAGAATGCAAAAGATGACAAAACATGACCTCAGATATTTCAGTTCCTTGTTCCTCACTGTCTATGGTTCTCATTCTTTGAATTATGCACTAAAGAACCTGATTCTGCTTGATAATATCAGTGGTAATATCAACATAAATCAAGAAAGTAGCATAAGACTTTAATAAAGAGCATCCCATCCTGTGGTGTTTACATGAAGTTTATGCAGAATTTAATGCTGTTTGTTTAAGAGAATGATCAATCCTTTAAAAACAGGGACATGTGCTTAGGTGGAAGAGACCACTAAATCACAAACAGCTATCTAAGATTTTCTAGATATATTTTGTATTCAGAAAGGCAGCCAAACTTTTTTTTTTTTTTTTTTATGGTTACATTGTGAAACCAGATCAGTCAGAAATGCTGACTTTGAATTTCTTCAGAAAAACAACAAACCTTCCAGTTCACTGCCTTTACAGCCCTTGTAGAACTGGATTATTGTCTCTACAAATTGAAGCCATAAATTACTAATTTCATACGGTGGGAGAGGGTTGAATATACTAATTAGTCAAACAGTGACATTCAAAGTTCAAGCAAGCCAAACGCCATTCATGTATTTATATGTTCTTCCCTCTGGAGCATCTAGATCATTGCCGCAGCTTACTCAGAAATATCAAGGCAGGTCCAGTCCCAGTTATGCCTGTGTTTCTTACGCAGACTGAAAGTGCCTCAAAACAGGGACTCCATCCCTTCGGATAATTGCACAGCTTAGCAGGAAAGGGTCCTGATCTAGGCTCTGGCAATGAGATGCAGAATAGTAAAACCTCATTGTGGGTCAGCAATCCCTTCCACCTAAAACCTTGCAGGTGAGACTGAAACATCCTTTATGTTGTGTGTAAATGCCTTAAAGTCCATTTTCACTCGGGGAGGTCCTTTCATTTCCTTCGTACTGGTGGAGAGCTCCTGTGGGGCAGATGCGGCTGAATTTGCCTCAAACATTGCTCTAGTATGAAATTGCATTGGGGATGGCCCTGATTGCAGGGCAGAGAGCAAACCTGTTGCTGTGGTGTTTTTGCTAGGAGCTCTTTGGAGCACCATTTCTGAGCACCCACTTTGGGGATGCACAATGTCAGCAGCATCTGGAAATGCTTGTTCATTCTGGGCTTTTCTTTCTCCACTCCAATCAGAGAGTCCGAGCTCGGAAAACAGATGGGATTGTTCTGCCAGTAATTGGTCCAGCTGCTGCAGAGAAAATAGAAGGAAAAGCATATTGCAGTAATAAAAATATAATAAAAGGAATCAAGCAGGATACACAAGAGTACATGAAGCATGCCTGCTTCTTCTGCTAGGTCCAAAGTAGACATGCAATGTCTGGTAAAGGAGATGTTGCCATGAAAAAGAGAGGAGAGGCCTAAAGGACGTTTTACGCTAACAGACAGATCTAACTGCCTAATGGAAAATCTCCAAATGGACTTCTATCTGTGACCATTGCAGTCATGAACCTCTAATCCAAGTCTGTCAGGGAGGAATCAATGTATGATCCCCTGATCATGTTTTCTTTACCTTTCTTCATCAAATGGAGAGCTGTTCCAGAAATGAACCAGACCAGTAACCATTTATCAGTAATTCTGCAGACTGACTGCCTGTCACTTTATTCAAGAAACGATGGGACCTTCATAGAGCACAGTCGAGTCACTTCTATAATTATTGGCACTTTTCCTGGGTGATTGAGCTCAAGCAGCACAAAGAAAGAGTCAAAGATGTAAACTGTAAGTCTGTTATCGGAAGTCCTCCTATTCTTGGTGCTGAAAGTTTATCCAGCTGTACCTCAGAGTTAACACTATGGATGCTGAATAGCAGGACAGACTTCAAACTCTCCCCACATGACCTGGAGCAGTGGCTTGTGCAACGTACCATGAGGATGCCCTCCCTGACCTGGCAGGCTTGATCATTCAGCCGAAATTCCAGCTCTGCAACCTCCTGACGAACGGCTCGCCGTAAGAGTTGCAGGTGTCTACCTTCCTCTCTGTAGGGACAGCAATGAAAACACACTCAAGTGAGCAGTGAACACCATCCTCTTCCTCAGCCTCAGCGTAACCCCTGTGTCTCCATTTGCTGCGGCCTTGTTTTTATCCGTGATCACAGGATACCTTACAAAATAATAAAAGCAGCCCTTGTCTGCTTGATCCTCATTTCTTTTATTATCCCAACTGCAAGATAAAACACATTGTAGTTGCACAGCCAGCTTGAGTCTGGGCAGATTTATCACTTCTGATTTATCACTAGCACAAAGACTGCATAAATCCTGTATTTTCAGGCAGCTCAGTATTGAAGCCCTAGTAACTTTTTGTGAACCTGAGGCTTCTTAGTACTCCCTGTGAACTTGGGCTCAGTCCATGAAGAGCTAGTTCAATTTTTCCTGTATTATCACCCCATTGATCATAAGTATTAAGTACATGGCCTAAAGGGACTGATTTGTCAGAGAGCACTCCTGGCTCCTTCCCTGAACCCAGCATTGACCCGGGACACCGAGCTCCAGCTGACTGAGATCTGTTCCTGTTGCCATTAAAATATACTAGTTGCACACTAAAAATCTAGCCTGCATCTACAGAGCAATCTTCCCCTTCAAAATGCTCTTAAGAGCCATGAACAGCGTGGACTTTGAACAAAAATCACATCACAGTACATTTTTCCACTTGCGGGATGCCCACAGCTGCACCTCGCTGACCAGAACTGCTGCCATAACACAAGTGACCAGACACGTTGCATGTGCCCACAGGTTGTTATTTTGTTGCTAGCTTTGGATTTAAGTGTTGAGCTGCCATTACCTTTCTTCATCTGGCATCATGCTGGCAAACAGCACCTGCTGTTCGGTCAGGTGCTGTTCAATCTCGTCCAGCTTCTCCTGGAAGTGCTGGCAGGAGCTCTTCATCACTTCTATTTCATGAATGTTACACTACACAGAAAAGCAAGAAAACACCACACTTTACTACTTTTATTTGAGCACTTCAATGCTGAGTGCTTTTGAAGCTGACAGCCTGAATGGCATGGGTCCTCCTCTTACCTGCACAACAGGGACTCTGTGACCAGCTACCGTGAATATCCAGATGGCACTTCAAGTGAGTTTGCTCTGGGTGCATCACTCGCATCCCAGTCACCACCTTTTCTCCTAAAACATGTAGGATTGAGTCCTGGCACTACTCGAGCCAGTGAGAATTTAATTTTTCCCATTGAAGAGGAAAAGGACTTTGATCAAAGGTCTGATGCAATTTGTCAAATTCTGTTATTGCACTGTTGTCAGACATTATATTTGAGCAGGATGAGTTGCTATGGGTTAATGGTAGGTTAAATTATTGTCTTCTGGAAATTGGAAACCGTTTTGAGAAGGAGAAAGAGGAAGAGAGAGAGAGAGGAAAGATACATAAGAAGTATGAGAAGTGTCTTTTCTGATGAAACATGCCAAACCCCCTCTTGCACTCAGAGCAGTTTCAGCGTAATAAAGGTGCATGCTTTCAGAATGCAGATGGTATTGTCCTTCAGGTCTCTAGGGCCACAAACAATTTTCTAGTTGGTTCCTCAAGGCTAACGAAAATCTGTAAAGCACCACGCAAAAAATACAAGAGACACAGTGTGGGTAGGTTTGGTAAAAAGTTGTGTCAGCCCTTAAAGATGAGGTATGGGCAGTTCCCCAGGCATTGACTATTTGAGCATATCACAGAGCACAAGTTCACAGAGATTTATTCAGTGTTCAGGCACAGGTGGCATGGAAGGGAGACTATCTGTTCCAGGACTACTCTCATGCAATAACTTTTTTTGCATGTCAATGGTAAATTTACTGTCTACCAGTTGTTACGTGGTGGTTGCATTCCCCATGCGTGCCCTGGGTCAATGGCACGTAAACTGAGCTAGCTTCTCTCAGTTAAAGATGTAGAAACTACTTCACCTCTAATGCAGAGCAGAAAGCAGGCATAGGTGAATTCTCTGCAAAGTGGCTAATATTCAGTAAATTCACTCATTGCACAGATCTTGGATAACAGTACGATGCAAAGTTTGTTCCTCCTACACTCCCTGTCCACAGACTAGAGAAGAAAAAACACTATTGGCCCCCGTTTGAAGACTGATAAAATAGTAGATAACCGATAAGAAAAGTCTTCCCAGTCCACTATAAGGTACTGACTCACTGCCATCTTGTGGCAACAGCAGAATACTTGACAAAAGGCTTTATGCTGTTCAATATACTGTTCAAAGACAAGGCATTGCAGACATATACATTCAATGATGTGGCAGCATAAAACTCACCAGTTTCACTTTCTGGAACTCTTATCTAATAACTTTCTTCCTCCATGTGTACAACAGTTACAGTTTCATTTCCTTATGAAGAGCAATGAGAAGAGGAAAAATGGAAATGCCTGTTAACTATCAGGAGCTATGCTGCTCCTTCCACATTTTTCTCAGGATGCAAAAGCCCCTCCTGACTTTCCTTGCTTTCTTCCCCAACACATTCTGAGTCTTTCACAACTTTGGGGAGCTCTCATCAATTCTGAACAAAGAAATAAAAAATCTGGTGACTTTTTACTGGATTTTTTTTTTTTCAAATTCATCTTAACAGGACTTTAGATTTAATGCAAGCTTCTTATTCTACCATGATATTATATAATGGATTGCGGCTCTGAGAAGTCATAATTCACTTTAATTTAGAGCAGTTTGGCTTATGGTATCTACGTAGGTGTTCACAGTTAGTCTTTAATAAACACTAAGTAATATAACTTAAATGAGTTCTCAGCAAAATAAGGATTACACTAAATCATGTCACCTTGCATTTTCTGCAGTCCAATAAGTTACTCAGTTACTGTAACTCAGCTGATTCACAGGAACTCACTGAAACTCATTCTCGTGTCTCAGCTCTTCATTTGACCTGTAGACTTTATCACTCAGTTTGCAGGAACCATTTTAAGACTGAAATGATGTATGTAAGTTACTGAAAGAAGCAGCCCAACAAAACTGAAGATACACAGACAGGTTTGCCCTTTTTGTCTAGAAGGGAATGCTTCTTTCCCCATTCATTTTCTCAGTTACATTCCTAAGATATGTCTCACTAAATAAGCAAACATGGCAGGAGAGGAAAGGAAGAGGCAGCTTGTACATTTAGCTCATTAGTGTGTCAACTGTCCATATTCATGAAGAAATCTACTCACCGGAACAAGATCACATGTTGCAGCATCCTGTAGGAGCATCAGTGTTTTCAAGACCTGCAGCTCGGTGGGGGCACGGTTTGAGCAGCAGCCCACAGGGTGCTGGGGAGAGACAGGCACAGAGAAGGTCCACGGGCAGCAGCCATGGCAGCAGCAGCAGCAGTGACAGCAGTGACTGCCCTGCGCAGCCTGGATGTCAGAGGCTTCACTCCAGTAGTATGGCCTGTATTTGCCAGAAAGCACAGTGTCAAGAGAGGCTGATTTTGTCAGGTGAGCATGGGGTGGGTGACACAGTGGTGGCCACCTGGGTTTCCTGGTACAGATGTCAGTTTGGCTGGAAGCTTCAGTGGTCCGCTTCACGCCATCCTTTGAAGCCCCTGGGTCTGACTTTCTGAGAGAATCATCGTCAGAGGAGTCCACAGAATCTTCCCTAGCAAGGGTGTCACTGAAAGGAGCATTTTGCCCTGTGCGTTTCACCCTTGAAGTAAACTCCAGCCCTGAAAACATCTGAACAGTAACAGATTTCAGAGGAGCAGAAGCCATTTCATTGTTTTGGATGGTGTCTCCCTGTTCTGATTCGTTAGCACCTAACATCTTCCCTATACTACCAGTCTTTTGATCTACAGATAAACTTAATCGAGGCCCTTCTGCTAGGCAGGTGAGATGTCTCCAAGATACTTGTGGAGAACAGCATGAACTGGCACTGCTCCTGCTTTGCGCTGCTGAGCCCTGCTGTGGAGTTTCTAGGAGCTCTGTTTTGGAGGAGCATCTTGTATTTTTTGAATCACCATCCATTTTGCAGAACTTCTGATCATTTGTCACCTTGTTCACCGCAAGCAGGGTACCATCTTTGTTGACTACTTCCATACCCAACCGTGGTCCTTTAACATGCTCTTTGTGACCTCCATGGGCATTTTCATGACATGTAACTCCAACATCCTTTTCGGTCAGGCACCTCTCACATTCATCTTCACCTCTGATTTTGCTCTCACTGATGTCTGCAGAGTTAAAATCAATCAGTTCAGTGAAGGCTGCATTCATTGTTTTGTGTCCCGTTTTAAAATACAAATGATCAAATTTTGAGGAGATAGGATCTCCTTTATTCTGAGTATCACTCTGAAAACAAAAGCTATGCTCTTTTATGCACTTCTCTTTTTCCAGTTGCTTTCTTCCAATTTTATCCTCTTTCCTGTCCATGTCACATAAGATTTCTTGTACAAAACTCTGTGGTTCAGCATTACAGGCCTCATACTCTCCATTTTCTGCAGTTAGCAGCAGATGAGTCTCTTCTCCCTGGTCACTGCCTCTTTTTGTTGACTCAGGTACTGTCAAAATGCTCTCACAAGCTGTGACGAAGACCTTAGCAACACGATCATCTAGCTTTTGTTGAAAATCTTGACTTAACATTGCAAACTCTGTCCTGTCTGACAGAGCTGTTTCTTGGTTATGGATATAAGAAATAAAATTAATCTTCCTTGAGAGAGATGCATTCTGAAAGAAAAAAAAAAAAAAAAAAAAAGAGAGAAAAAAAAAGGAGCTGAACTATTATACCTGTTCTATCATTCTATCACATTGTTTTGGCCCACTGCTGTTTTGCCCTGGGTACCCCAAGCCCAGAGGCATCTTTAAATACATCTTTAAACATCTTTAAATACCCAGTGAACCAAAGAATCAAGGATTCTAGTACTTTTTCTTTTCTAATGCCTTGCACAAATCTTGCATTAATGTGGTCAAAGAGTTGCACAAAGTTCTGAGAAAGCTTCTCACCTACTCAGGTTTTCTAGGAGGATGAATTTGTTTTCATGAAATGTTCACAACTCCACGATTTTTTTTAATATTACTTGTGCCAAGGTTACACACTTTTCATAGACCTGGTAGGTACCAGTAACAATTGCTCATTTCTTACTTGCAAAACTACAGGTTCTGGCAGCTCCTCCATGAACCCACTGCTGTCTGACTGGCAGCTGCTTGTTCTTGTCACCAACACCTCTGCTGGGGAAAACAAAAAAGTAAGAAAATCAGAAAGCAAGGCAGAAAATGGTACGAGGGCAAAATAAATATAGAACTAAGTTGGATGCTTTAAATGTACGTTTCTAGAAATATTCTTGATCCTGGTCAGAAACCTGCAATATTGCTGCAACCAGAAAAAAATAACGAAATGTGCTCAGCATAGCTACTGCTGATGTTACTAAGTGTTGACTTATTCACTAGTGTAATCATCAGCTGCAGATTTCAGATTTTGATATGTTCATACAACATACACGATGTAAATAACCTATAAAGCAGCCAACCACTTGTTTTCCTTTGCTAAAAATAGTGACTTTTGATTGTAAGAACTAGATCAGATTAAGTCTCATTCATACCTATGTAGCTCTGATAGCTTCAGCCAGGTGACTCCTGCAGGGAAAGGGAGCTGCCCTAGCCTCTAATCAGACCAGTTTGTCTCTACTTTGAGGCACCGTGTATCATCTTTGTTGTTTTTTGGTCTGAGGACAGGAAATCACAGTAAGAAACAGAGAGGATGTAGGGTTGCATGGGGAGACATAAAAGTAAGAGGAAGATCTTCTAGATTTACTCTAGATAAGGTTTCTAATCTAACAGCCACATCATCTGGCTAAATAAATTATCACCCCAACTTTAGCAATTAAATTATAAATCATTAGCTACTTGATTTAATGAGTAAACCCAACCCTCTTTAAAAGAACAAATGATTGAGAGTTAACCCTCAGTTGTCCTGTACACGCCCATACCTGTCAGCCTTGGATAACTTGTATTTTCGGATAACCTTAATCCTCAGATCACAGTATCACAGTATGTTTGGGATTGGAAGTGACCTCAAAAGATCATCTAGTCCAATCCCCCTGCTGGAGCAGGAATGCCTAGGTGAGGTCGCACAGGAACATGTCCAGGCGGGTTTTGAACGTCTCCAGAGAAGGAGACTCAACAACCTCCCTGGGCAGCCTGCTCCAGTGCTCTGTCACCCTCACTGAGAAGAAGTTTCTTCTAAAATTTGAGTGGAACCTCTTGTGTTCCAGCTTGATCCCATTACCCCTTGTCCTATCATTGTTTGCCACTGAGAAGAGCCTGGCTCCGTCCTCATGGCACTCACCCTTTATATATTTATAAGCATTAATAAGGTCTCCCCTCAGTCTCCTCCAAACTAAAGAGACCCAGCTCCCTTAGTCTTTCTTCATAAGAGAGGTGCTCCACTCCCTTAATCATCTTTGTTGCCCTACGCTGGACCCTCTCCAGCAGTTCCCTGTCCTTCTTGAACTGAGGGGCCCAGAACTGGACACAATATTCCAGATGGGGTCTCACCAGGATGGAGTAGAGGGGAAGGAGGACCTCTCTCAATCTACTAACCACCCCCTTGTAATACACCCGAGGATGCCATTGGCCTTCCTGGCCACAAGGGCACAGTGCTGTCTTGTGGTCATCCTGTTGTCCACCAGGACCCCCAGGTCCCTTTCCCCTACACTGCTCTCTAATATGTAATTTCCCAACCTATACTGGAACCTGGGGTTGTTCCTGCCCAGATGCAGGACTCTACACTTTCCCTTGTTAAATTTCATCAGGTTATTCCCCGCCCAACTCTCCAGCCTGTCCAGGTCCCGCTGGATGGCAGCACAGCCTTCTGGCGTGTCAGCCACTCCTCCCAGCTTAGTGTCATCAACAAACTTGCTGATAGTACACTCTATTCCCTCGTCTAAATCGTTAATGAATATATTGGATAATATTGGCCCCAGTACTGACCCCTGAGGCACTCCACTGGATACTGGCCTCCAACTAGACTCCACACCATTGACTACCACTCTCTGGCTTCTCTCCTTCAGCCAGTTTGCAACCCACCTCACTACTCTATTGTCTAGACCACACCTCCTCAACTTAGCTGTGAGGATGCTGTGGGAGACTGTGTCAAAGGCTTTACTGAAGTCAAGGTAGATCACATCCACCACTCTGCCATCATCCATTCACCTTGTTACATTCTCATAAAAGGCTATGAGGTTGGTCAAGCATGACTTACTCTTGGTAAAGCCATGCTGACTGCCCCTAATAACCCTCAGATAGTGCCCTCATTCACAAATAGCTGGCACCAAAACAGAGGTGGAGTTGGGAGGGGAGTCTGCTGGGGAAAGGAAGAGATTGAGACTAAGACATTCTGGATACACTTCCTCTTTTTTTCCTTACATACATAGTGGCTTTTGAACTCTGAGACCTTTTATCTTCTGGTTATATCCATGAAAATATGATGATTTACCTAGTGGTTTTGAGATCCGAGTTATTAATTCTCATTTGTGTGAACTGGAAAATGAACAAAAAAGTTTACAGATTATGTTTTCACACGTGAATAGACTATGGGCTTTATTAAATGCATCTTGGGCATCAGTTAATGAAAATCACACAATCTATTTGTAGGCAGCAACTGTAAAATCAAAACCAGACATAATTTTATGGTTTTCAAATGAATTGCTTATGTTGCCAGTCCTGGTGTCATCAGCAGCACATCAGTCAGTCACTTTCCTATTTTGGATGAAAAATATATGGTTCCCACCTCACACATTACAAAATCTGCCGTGCTGTTGCTGGAAATTGCCTGTTTTGTGGGTGGTCTCAAAACTCATCCTTGCAGTTTCCCACAAATGAAATCATGGTTCAACTTCTCCCCTAGAGAGACTGCTCTACAGATTCTCTAAACTTTTAAAAAAGCTGTTTCAATTACCCTTTGTATCTTTGCCAGCTGTTGCTTCCAGTTTTTCAGTCTGGCCTATAGTTTTCCATACATAAAAAATGAAGAAAAAAAGATCGAGGAAAATTTTGAAGAGCTAAAATGTTTCAGCTGCTATAGTTCCAACCAGTTTGATACTCAAATTATTTGAGCCCCAAATACTCAATTGTATTCTGCAATCATAACAAATGAACTTCAAACTTTAAAGTTTGCAGAGTCAGAAGACCGCATTATCAGCAGATTATGTAGTGTTTTGAGGTGTCTGTTTTTCCCCTGAGACATCCAGGATACCAAAGTAGTTGGCATGTTACTAGAAATTACATGTAGGGAAATACTTCATAACTTTTAATGGAAAAGTGCTGTGAGAATTCATTTTCTGTCCTCACCAAAACCAGGTGGCTGTAGCCAGGTTTGACCCATTTATTGTGATAAACGCAATACATCTGTTCTAACAATAGTCAGTTGTGTTTGTGTATTGCAACTACACAGCCTTCCCACCCACGTTTATATTAATGCACTAGCTAGAGAAATACACGAAATATGTGATGGTGGACTCTGAGCTGATCTTTAGGCACAAGGTAAGACATTAAAGATGGATTAAATGTCTGCAGGCCAAGTTAATATCACTACAGTTCAGCTACAGAAAGCCCTTCATGTGTGTCCCTGGACTTGTCCTGGAAGGAGATGTGATACGTGCTCTGCTATCATGGCTCTTGTGGATTAAACATGCAAGGTATGTATATAAATCAAGGCTGAAACCATACTGGAAGACCATCTGTGTATATTTAAAAATGGTAATATAATAGGACCTAATGACCATTCTGAGCATAAGTCTAATTTCTACAGTTTTTATGTTAGGAAAATAGAAACTTATAGAGGAGAAGTATAGTGGAAGGAGAACCATGGTAAGCACAGTTCACCTGTGTTTGTTACTGTGATTTCCTGTCCTCAGACCAAGTAATCACCTTCATCTGAGTTAGGCTTCTAATTTGTACGTACCTACATATCAGATGTGTAATGAACTCCTAGAGTAAAGGCTTAAATTATCCATATAGTCAGTGCAACACGTTGTCTCTAAGGGTCTGAGCTGCAGTTCTTTTCCAGCTACATTCAGATGCCTAATTTAATCATTACATCCCACACTGACTTGCAAGATCCTACCCAGTGTGCCAAGTCCTGTTGAAGGTAGGCAGGTGAAGATAAGGAGTTTTATGTTTATGGTTTAATATCTGTATACCAGAGCCAAGTGATGTTTGCATAATGGAGGGCAGCATTTGCATAGAGGGAAAACGGTGCTTTGGGTGAGGAGTGGGTCAGTCTATCACTTCATTTCCTCTTAGCATCCCAAATAGCAAATGAGAGTGCAAATTAGATCATGACTGATGCTGTCCTGAGAAGGAACAGATTTTCTCTCTTCATGAAATTTTCAGTAACGTTATTAGCTTCTCAATGGTAACAATCCCATTTAAATAAACTAAAGCCTTTTAGCAACTGGAAGATAGTCTTTAGGAGGGATACAAGTTGGCTAAAAAGATGAGGGGAAAGGTCAGCAAAATTTACATAGTTTATTTTGACATTTTAAAATGCTCATATCTTTCTCTTTCAAATGAGCATTTTTTTCTTTCCTGAAAGCAACTTAATTTTTCAGTTTGAAGAATGGTGCAAAAAATGGGTTAAATCACCTGAACATGTTTTCATTTCTACTCTACCCAAACCGCATTTTTCCCTGATCATTTGGTTCCAACCACTGAACCAAAATATCCATTATTCATGCAGCTCTACTCAGTTCTCCTAGTGTGTGGAGACACCCAAACCTGTAGAGATTCTGCAAATACATGCAGAGCTTTACACCAAGGAAAGATAAAGTATGTTTGGAGAAGAAGTAGAGACACAGACCAGTATTCAACTCTGAACGAAAAATTACAACTCTGGGCCCTGTGTGGAGAATACATCTGGCTATGCTGGAAAGTGGAAACCTGAGAGTCGCCCCTGAAGACCTTGGTGAGGAAAACCTTGGCTCTTCGCCTTTCTGTGCTAATTGAACTGGGATAGTTTAGCTCCTGCATCCCATTTCTGTTCTGCCTGAATTTTAAATAAAAATAGGTTAGAGGAACTTACTAATCAGGTTTCTGCTTCATTTTGTATCGTATAAGAAAGTACATGCCTTCTAAGTCCCAGAGTTCCCACAGCTTTTCAGCCCTTTACTTAATCAATCCAATGTCATTAAGAGACTTTCTCTCCCCTTATTTGCATGCAGATACAGTGGCTCCCATTTTCAGCAGCCTTTAGTGCAGAAACTATCTGAAAGTATTTGGCTCCTAGGTTCACCATTAATGAAAGAATATTCCCTTATTAGTAAAAAAATAAGTGCTGGAGTATAGTTCTGTGTTCCTCTGAAGACTCCACAGCTGGTTTTCTGTGGACTTGGCTGCAAACAACACAACCTCTTTCTAGTTTCCAGCTTGGAGAGTATTTGCAAACTGCAAAAGATGCCATGCTTGTAAATAATAGCACATTTTTTGCATGTGTTTTGAATTGCATTAACATTGATGAATGTACTTCAATATTTGCTTTCTATATCATTTGAGTACATGAGGAAGCAAAGGCATAAAATTTTCAAATGTGAGAGCATTTGTGTGAATTTGCACTTTAAATTCACAAATTAAAATCTGGAGTGCTCACCCCATCATAGGAAAAAGCAGAATGGCCAATTGCAACCTAGCAATGCTGTTCAAATTTTAGCTGGTTTTGTAGCTATTTAAATGTAGCTGGGCATTGATGTGGATAAATATTCCTAAAACTATCTCCTACATACAAAGGACTAAATAATGCACAGAAGCCACAGTTTAGTCAGATATTTTGTAAAACAAAAAGAAGCCTGAAGGACTTAGAATAAGAATTTGCCACTTCGCTTTATAAACAAAGTTGTTTTGCAGTCTCACGCAAAACACACAAGGCATTAACTTCATTACAGTTTAAAAGCTCGGGCTACATTCAGCAGGGAAATTAGATTAAGGCTTACAACTCTGCATAACATTCCCACATTCAGAGTTAAGTGGGCACACAAATATCTCACTGATTGGGCCTTAAGGAACACATCCATTCAACAATAGTTGAACTCAACCTTAGTTGAATGCAGTAAGAGTTAGGGTGAATGAAGATCACACTATGTTCACAGAAGTGCCAGAACTGAATAGACATTTTGGATGTTTTGGTTTTTGCTTCTCAAACACAAGTCCACCAGAGCTGCTCACCACTATGTCTTTAAAGGCAGTGAGTGGAAGATGTGAAAGCTCTGACTCTCCAACACAAGGAAAAAAAAATAAAATCAAGAATTTCTATCTTATATGACAGAAAAAGAGCTTTCAAAAATCCATTTTCAAACAGTATTTTCAAAATAGAAAGGGATTAATTTTGAGTAGTTGACTGGATTCTTCCATTTAGATGTTTCATTTTATCTCCTCTTGCTCTGCAAACTGGTAAATCATATGTTATCCTTAACAACACTGCCCTGCCTATGGCATTACACAAAATGATGTTGCAGGACAAGCTGGCCATGTGCTAGAGGGATATGTCACCTGCATGGCAGAGTTTCACATAGACCAGTTCTATGATCAGAGAGCTGCTGCAGCTTACTTCCCATCTCCCACTGCTCAGAGGACAGGCACCACCAATTTTTGAGTATCACGCTCCACGATATGGCCATTAAGACCTAATAAAATGCCACTGAAAATATGTATTCTGCATAATCCATGAAGAACCCTTTTGTTTTTTAAGTGCTGTTACCCAGGACAGTGAACTTTCTGAAGCTCACTCAACCTTGGTGCACCAGAAGAAAATATTCTGTACAACTTTCAGATTTTTGGGAAAGGAAGCCTTGCTATTTATATCAGTTCTCATGTATGTGGAAAAACCTGGTGCTATATAAATGTTCCATAAAATCTGTTCATTCCCAGCATTCCATACTATCTTTCCTTAGTCTAAGAAGTAGCTCCCTCATAGGCACTGCACTGGTTACTGATTGTTGGCTATGAACATAAACATTTCATTCAGTGCCACTGAAATCTCAAAGGAAAAGTCTATTCTTAGTCTTTTTCTTTTTAAATATCCCTATACAACTTCTGTAGCACCAGTTCACTTTCCACATTGCAGAAATGGCAATGAACAGGGAAACTGAGAGATATCTAGTTAGTATTAATCTTCTAGCCAAACGCAATACACAGTTCTACGACTTGTCTGTAAGAGAAATCAGTCCAGAACTGCTTGTCACTGGAGCAGAACTGCAGCCTTGACCCCTCTCTGTACAACTACGTGTTTTGTGCTGCATTTCAGGAGAAGGATCACCAGATGGCAGCAGCACATAAACCACAACTTGTGTTTCCAAAGGCCAGCACAAACTCCAGTTTTCATCCATGTCCTGCAAATTTTATTTTTCAATGACATTATTGCAGAAATTAGATAAACCACCTTATTAAAGAAGTCACTTTATCTGAACACAAATAATGTGCTCCATGTGCAACAAAATCTTCTATTCTTATTCAAAACCAGTGTAGCTATGAAATTTTTCTATGTTCTCCTCCCTTTGAACTGAAGGGGAATTTCATGTCAATCATCTAATACAATGCTACTGGGTGAAAATACATTTTAATAAAGCTCCACATGGAGCAATTTTTGTGCTGGTAGGTGCTATATGAATGGAACAAAATAACAGTCTATGACCAGAAGACCTTACAAGGTGAACAAAACCTGGCTCCTCTGAGATATCTCCTGCTTGTCAAAACTCAGTTCCCCCAGCTCTCACCTAGTCTGCAGTATTCTTCTTCCCATCACTTTGGGTACCACTGGCACATGGAGGACTTCAGGTATACTTTTCTTTTTGTGGGGCTGAAGCCAGACCCACTGTGAACAAGGCAGGAAACCCCTTCAGCCCCCATGGCTGCAACGACGTCAGGTGGGACATGAGTGCATGCATGTTGCACCTTGAGGAGGTGAGACAGGGCCAGGGGGCACGAAAGGTGGAGGACACGTATGTCACGTGACAGCTACTGATATTTTGCTTCATCTCCATGTTCAGCCTGCAGTTTTATGGCTATCTATGTGGGTCTGGCTGTCACAGCCATCGTTAGCAGGAGACACGTGCATAGCTCCAGGGGCATTGGGAACACACACACCATGCTTTACACCCTCCTGTGCAGCCTCCACTCCTTGCCTAGGGCCCAGCTCCTCACAGAGCTCTGGGTGCCCACATCCCCCTGGGAGGACATTGGCCTAGATGCTCTCCAGATATCAGCCATAAGCACTTGAGGGAACCAGGTCACAGAGCATTACAGACACAAACTGCGCCGGCTCAGAGCACGACAGAAATAGCTAGGTAGCAGATTTACATCTATCGTCAGAGCATTCCTCCTCCAAAATACCCGAGGAAAAAAGACATCAAGTTCCAGCCAAGTTTTTGGCTTAAGACGCAGTGCATAGTATGGTTATGTCTAGCATGCTCGTGGCACAGCACAGCCAGCAGGCAGAGCACAGCAGCCTGGAGCGCTGCCCAGGTTGCAAAACCTGTCTGAAAAGCAGGGTAACAGGGTGGCTGTGGCTAGACAGCCCAAGGTACGTGTGCTACATGTTGCCACGCTTTAAAGCCGGTGGACATTTACTGATTTAAAACTAGCTTCAGTACATCTGCTGCACGCTGCAGTCAGTGCCGCAACGGCAGGTATAAATATACTCCTTTGTGAAATGCTGGGGGGCTGGTGGGTGGGTGGGTTGGCTCTCTCTTTCACTCTCTCACATTACAGGTTGTCCCGAGATTGTGTATAGAAGGAAGCTTTGGGGAAGAACTGAATTCGCTGATATTATTCTGTTAAGCTACTCATTTAAAAAAACTAAAGCATTTTAGGTTTGGTTTTGTGTTTTGTTTTTGGTTCTTTTTTTTATGTTCATTTCCGCTCCTCCCTACCCAAACTGGAGATGAATATGGGCAAGGGAAGAAGCATGTTCTCTACCTTGTACATCACTGAAAAGAATATAATTTCCTGCACTACTAAACCACCCTGTGCTTCTATAGAGAGGGTCAGAAATTATGTCTGTGGGCATTGGTGGCAGAGGTTAGGCAACCGAAGTCTCCACTGTTGCTTCTGTCAACAATATCCCCAGTACAATTTGGTTCATGACTCTGGGAACCACCTTTAATAGGCTAGGTGGAGCTACAGAAAGTATTTAAAGTAGCTGGGGACAGGGGTCATGTTAGTTTTGGTAATACAGATCGACACAGTGAATCTCCCACGCTGTTGCTTAGAGCAGCAGACGCACCCCTGCAAACTGCCACCCTCGGAAGCAAGGCAGCTGCCTTCCCACCAGAGCTTCCCATCGTCTCCTGCCTGTCCTAGACAAGAACACACTGCCCTAGAAATGATAGAAGTATAAACGAGTAAGCTCAGAGCTGAATTTGACAGGAAAAGAGAGAACAGAACACTGTAGGCAGTTCTCTGTGATAAATGATGTTTCTGCAGTCTGGGAAGTTAGGAGTAGTGATGAATCTAGTCAAAACCTGAAATTGCAGTCACTTTGACAATGGTCTTTTATCTTCCCTCAGCTGATGAAACAGCTTCAGACTTTGCCAGGTCGTCCTCCTACTTTTCCTTGAGAGTCAGTATCACTTCCATCTTATTTCAACTGAGCTTCAGCCAACTGTCATTAATTCAGATTCGTGCTGCTGCCAAATGTCGGGAGAGACGGGTGATGGTTGTGTCTGCTTCTGATGAAAATGAGAGGTAGAGCTGAATGTCATCAGCCTACACTGTAGATCACGTTACATCACAACTTCTCCCAGTAGCAGCTGCACAGAGATAATGAATAAAAAATAAGCGATCGCAGGGAGTCTCATAGGGCTCTCTGCAACAGAGAGCACCTCACAAAAGGGAGGATGGCTTCCAGCAACCTTTACAGAGACCTTTGAGAAAAATGAGAGAAAAGTCTCTACGTTTTTGCTAGGTCCTGGAACTTCTGCCTGGTCGGCAGTACCCAAAGCAATTGGGAGGTCAGAACTGGTATCTGGCTTTCGGGTGTTACTTTGTAGAGATCAACAGCCAATTATAATAGCTCTATTTCCACGATAACAGCCAATAAACTGTGTTCAGGGGATCTAAGAGCATTAGGCTTAGTAAGCTAGTCTCTCCTCCCCTGAGGAGAAATGCCAGGTATCAGTCAGTAGTTGAGACATAGGTAGGAGATCTATGGAATAGGAATCATATTTCTATTTCTCATATGTGAAGAAATTAAAGTTCTCCAGGGCATAAAAAGCATGCCCAGGAGAACACCAAAGTTCCCCTTCTCACAGGTGTCATCAACAGGCTATCACTGTTGATCTAAACTAATGTCTCTTGAGCATTTGGTTGTCAAAGTATCTGGCTGTCCCCTTGGATACCTAAGGTATTCTATGATATTCTGTGATATTCCCCCCCTGCCAAGATTTAAACAATAGCAGGTTTTATAACTTTCACAGGGCCATCTGCCTTAAGTATGTGGTGTGTGCATATCCTTTCCTACTAGGATGAATCAGCCTGCTGCAGTAGGACCTAAAATGTGACACATACATGCGATGAAATGTTATAAATGTGCAATGACTTTTAGGAATGTACTCACTGAAAATCATACAAGTCCCAAGAGTTACTGGGACAGCTGCTTAGACCTGAAGGCTGTGGGCAAGACCTCCCAATACCACTGGCAGGTGGCGGGACATATCAGATGCCATTTCAAAAGTCTGCCAGACCTCCTTTCTCTGCTACCCATCTAGTTTCTGTACTGGTGAACATGGCATTTCTACCTCCTGGGTCTCCATCTTTATATCCATTGCTGAACTTAGACATATGCATGTGTATGAGACACATCAAGGAGGACTGTGGCAAAGTGAAGCAGCCAGAGTATTCTCAAAAGCTGCAGAATTGCTCTTCTAGAAAGACTCCTTTGAGGGGACCAGACAATTCAGGATGTTTCTTGACCGGCAGAAGATGCGGGAACTTTTGAAGACTCATGATTTCACAACTTGGCTTTGCATTTTGGTCTTTTGATTCAGTTTCTGCTTCCTGACAGCTTCTGCTTTTTTCTGAGACCACAGGACTTTCCCTCCAGACTTCCTTGGCTACAAACTGTGTTAAAATGATATAGCTTTCTCTTATTCTCAGTTACAGGTCTCTTATGTATGAAACAGGAAACAATAAGAAAGCCTTTACACAGTTCATGCACAGATGATAGGAAAAATACAGGCTGTGGCATCATAAAACAAATGGAGGCAACCCAAAGTGCCTAAAGAAGATGAATATCTCCTTTATGCCAGGTCACCTGCAGAAGATAAAACTGGTGTAAAGAGAGATCAAGCTGTTATGGATCTGTTATTCATCATGCTTTATAAAGGGAGACCTCATATTTTGAGGCTGTATGTGATCATTAACCAATGCCAAAGTTGAACATAAATGTCAGGTAATATTGACACAAGAGTAGTTGTAGGACATTTTTAAGTTCAGCTCCTGATTCTGATTGCAGCTTTAACAAGTCTTTCCTTTGGCTATCTTTTTGCCTCTCCCTTTTCTTTAATCTATACTTCAAACTAAAAGTCACTGTGTTATACATGAAGAAAAGTAGTGTGATGTTGGCTCTTCAACAAGTATGAAATACTAAATAGCTGTTCCTTTCTTTATACTGAAAATACAGAAAGTTATCTGGAAAACCCTGTACTCCTTGAAACATAGGAAATACATGTTTTCTTCTTGCACTTTTGAAGACAGAGCTCCTTCAATTGCAGGCAGACGTTACAATGGATAATGGATAATAAACAGGATTCACGTTCTTGGCACTCGGTCAATTAAAAGAAATACCAATTGCATTCTGTGAATATTCCCATGGTGCCAAACCATCAGAGGAGTCGGTGAGTAGGAGGAGTGAAGGTGTGATAATTGAAAGAATTGCTACTTGATAAGTCACAGGAGCTAATGTGTTAGCTCAGCGTGTGGGGAAGCTAGGACGTTCCCAGCTGCCGCAAAAACTGGGTGTATATGATCCCTGGCACCACTCATTGGGACAAGATGAATCACAAGCGCTTTGGTAGCGAGCTACCATGTCACAGCGAGCCAGATGGAGGTGGTTACTTCCCTGATTGATTGCCTCTTGGGCTACCAAGGGCTTTTCCAGCAGGCTAATGCCTTTCTGTTGGCACTCGAGTGCCCGGGAGCAGCATGTCTGCTTGGGTCAGCCCCGTGCAGGAATTCCTGCTTTTCGGGTGCCTGGCTGCCCCGCAGACGGAGAGGGAAGTAAATAAGGAGCAAGAGGGAGTGGGTGACTACGGCACACACTGAAACCACGCCGGCTTCCGATGCCTCCTTAATAGATGCTGCTGCTAATGAATTTTCAGGCACTTGCTGAGCTAACGGGGGTGAGCAACATTGAAACATCCTTTAGTTAAACCCAGTGCTTTACAAAGGCTAATTGAAAACGGAAGGAGCAGCAGGGGTGGGGGAGGAGAACAAGGCAGAAGAGGGGGTGAAGGGGGAGAACAGCTCTATTTTTCAAGTGCTGAATATGAAATCCCTGCAACAGATGAGTTTACATGCAAGCCTGCACCTCATCAGGGCAAAGATACAGTGAGTGGAGTCAAGTAATTTTCCTCTGCACACAGCATCCCCAGCCCCTCACCCTGCCCAGCCAGCTTTCTCAACTGTGAGCTTTAGAATATAAACAGCCAATAAGTAAGGACAATAACTGTAGTTCCTGCTGAGAGCTAACTCTGCCTGTCATGCATTTGTTGGGTCCTAATACAGGACAGTGAATAAAGCTTCATTACAGAACAATGGAGTTAGCTGCCAGAGCCTACAGATTTGAATAAACAACAAATAAGCAACATCTGCTCCAGCATATGTGTATGGTAAAAAAAAAGTCACAAAATAAAAGAATTTGTAAATGCCAAAAGCAACACTAAACTGCCAGTGCTACTGTAGAGTGAATTTTTAATTGCACATGCATACAGGCAGGCTGTGGGTATTAGTCTCACATATGTCTGGTTGCTGCCAACCTGGGAGTATAGATGAATTTAATTAAATAAGGATTATCCCTTCTCCCCAGTACAATTACTTATTTATAACAATGATAAAATTGCCTAATAAAAAAGATTGTAATATTTTTTAAAACAGATCTAGAAAACAGTCTGCTTTCCCTGTAAGTCATTCAGGGATGTTTGGGGGGTTTGAGCGTCTTTTAAAATTAAGTCTCAGCATTCTGCCAAAAGAGAGGGAAAAAAAGCCTTATCATAAAGCCTACTGCAGTTAAACAGCCAGAATCTACATTATGGAGAAATATAAAGAAGACACACAGCAGCCAGGGAATTGGCTTTCATGGGGAGTGTAGAAAATTAAGCAATTGGACTAAAATTGAGGCCAGGCTACAGAGCCAAGGGACAATACCACTGGGACAAGTACTTCCATAAGTCACCCATCTCTAATATGCTCCATCTAGGCAAAACAGTCTGTTCCTATCTATCTGTATTTCTTCTCATAGTGGGCACCTCGCACTTTCCCACTCAGGTGAGCTCCCATTTCAGCAGGGTCATGTCAGGCTCTTACATCTTCATCATCACTCACACTCTTTCCAACAGAGCTCACAGACAAATTAGAGTGGGCTCTTACTGTATCAGGAACTGCATGAGCCTTGACTAATATGCAGCCTGTGCCCCAAGGAATTGAGAGACCAAACCTAAATTCAGGCATGCTCTCCCTGGAGCTGACATTTTCCTTGAGTAGGCCCCTGGAGGACTTTATTTCCCACTTGCTCCTAATTTGAGGAGCCCTGCTTATGGATCTGAGCCACATTCTGTTGAATTGTGTAATAACCTTAAGAGCTAGGTGTTATTTGCTACCAGGAATATTAGATTCACAAACGGCAATTTTTAGACTGCTTCCACAATGCACAGCAAGTTGAAGTTGCAATAAAACTCCCATGGGTATGTAGGGGTTCGCCATTTAAAAGCACTTGGGAAAACAGAAAGAATATGAAAAAAAACCTGGAAGTCTCCACTTGAAATTTAGGTCAAGCATCAGTGACACTAAAACAACAGAGAGAGAGAGAGATTCCAGTGTTCAAACAAAACTCTAGAAGAGTATTATGGTTCTGCAAAGGCATAAATCTTAAATAAGTGCGGTTTACTTGTGTGATTTTCATTGATCACTTAACTGGATTAGAGTCTTACCAGAATTAAAAGCAAATAATTACTTTCTGCATTTATTGCCATGAAATCACTATTAAATGCTAAATACATGCTTATTCCTATGCCTTAAAAGAGTATTCAAGGCATACAGTTATTTTTTGCCCCTTATATTATGATTGATAACAGCTATACAATCTGTTAAATCCTTTAACTAATGCACTTCCTCATTAAATAGCACACTCATTTTTAGAGATGGACAGAGAAAGGAAAAAAAGCATTCATGGGTACGTTACTACATTTTTAATTTTTTCCCCACTGAGCTATGTCCACATTCCCTTTTTTTTCTCACTGAATGTTTGACCAAATGGTGTTTTAGCACTATACCCGTTTTGGAAAACTGCTATTCTTTGTACAGATGACTAGTATGAGCAAGCCTGCTGGTATGGGGGCTTGCTTTTGTTCCTTTGTTGCTGAGGATCAAGATATCCATAAGAAAACAAATCAAAGTAACCTCATGCAACTCAAATGACAAATCATACATTCTGCATAGCAGCAAGGGCCTGACGTTAAGCCCCAAAAGTCAATGGAGCCTCACATTGACAGACTGGACACATACAACCCTGCCAAAAGGTGTGGCAAGAGCAGTTAAGATCAATAGATATGTAATCTATTACATAGTTTTTAAAAACCTTGAAAAACAGCAAATGGCTGCTTATAGAATACAAAAACAAACCCTGCAGAACTGAGGAATTAATGGTCTATTCTATCACATTTACTCAGCTCTAAAATTTACCAAGAAACCGCCACTGACTTTGGTGAAAACACTGGCCTCACTGAAGCCAGTGGGACTTATGCCACTGCCTTCAACAGAAGCCTCATGATTCCACTCCTGAAAATCCAGCTGTCACTTCAGCCAATAGCATCTGTGAATGACCAGCACCACTGGATATTTGAATTTTCTTTTAGATACCTGTGTATGAATTTGAATTACCTAATTTTTGTGCTGGACCCCCAAATGTGATATAACGTAGTCCTCAAAAGGTGAGGGCTCATCAAGCTTTCACCTTTGTCGCTTGCTATCTGATCTTCTTGCTACTTCTTAACTCTTTCACAATACATTTCTGTCCCATTTAAAAATAAAACAACAACCACAAACAAGCAAAAAAACCCCACAAACAAAAAAAAAAACCAAACCAACCAAACAAAAAACCCCCAAAACCAATCAAACAAAACCAAACAACAACAATAAAGAAACAAAAACCACAACAAAAACAAGAACTGCCAGTCCTGCTCTAAGCACTGGTTGGAAAGGGTCACTAGGGAGCAAGGCCAAGTGGCCCCAGGTCTGGAGGCTGCATAGCCTTTTCTCCAACACCACCAGCCCTGCCAGCAAATGCTTCTCAGGATCCAGACTCAGATTGCCCCAAATGACAGCATAACAGCTGGTCTAACAGATCTGCTTTCAATCCTTTCATAGACACCTCAAATAACTTATTTTCTAATACATGATTCAATGCTATGTCAGCTCATGTGATGGCAGCCTCTATTGTACCGGAGGCCATGGGGTAGAGGCCATGCTGCCTCAGAACATTTTAGTTAGGTGGTCCTGGTTGAGTTGTGTATAGAGTGGCTACAGAAGCACTACCTCCAGTCTCCTGGCTGACTTCTCTCCTAGGGATCTGAGAGCTGGTGGATAAGGGGTCATCTGAGTTTGTCAATTTATTGAGCAGGAGCAAAGCTTTGGTGTTGCTTGGAAGAGTAGAGAGGCCTGTCTAAAGCATCAGTCAGAGACTCCACACACTCAAAGCTGTGCATGTGAGGTATCCTCTTCATGTCCAGTCATTGCACTGCCCTGGCAAGCTGATTATATTGTACGGCCCTGTGCTATGTCTAGAATAATGCATTCAAATGCCAAAGGTGATGGGAGAGGGAAAACATATAGTTAGGTTAAGCTTTAGAAGCAGCTATGTGGGAACAGTGTTTAAAAAGTGGCAAACTGTCTCTTTCTTAATACCCACCTGAAGTGGTATCAGGCGCATTTCCACATGGAGTTTCATCCTCAAAACTCTGAATTTGAAAAGAAAAAGAAAAGAGGAAGAAAAATTATTCTGATGGTAATGATTATGACTGTATGCCTTATTGGGGGTGTGTGTTAGGGATAAAAAGCAGAATAATTCTGGACATTTCAAAGCAAAACCATTAAATCTTTCAGATGGTTTCTTTTTGGCTTTCTCCTTTTAAAAATATTTGTTCTCGTCATAAACTAGGCTCTAGTCTCAGAACCTTTCTGAGCCTTGCTCAAACTAATCAATACATAAAGGTTCTCGACACCTAAATACATTAACAATCTTGTTTGAACAGCCTCAGAGAAATGTCCCTAGGAAAAAACATGACTTAGTAGAAGAAACTCAAGGAAATGTAACCATATGGAGGCAAATTCTTGCCAAAGAGTGTATGTAAGGTCAGAATTTTTTTCTCTAGAAATAAAGATGTGTTTGACTTTTTCACAGTATCAAGGGGAACATGCCATGTCATGAGGCTGCATCAACTCCTTGAGAAAAAAAAAAGCTTTATAGAAAAGGGGGTCTATTAGATACGAACAATACATGAACATATGTTAGGTGTGTCCTCCATGCAGGCTGTAGCTCAAGAGATCTCTAAGCCCCTCATCATTAGAGGCTAAAAGAATATAAGGGAAAGTTAACTCTATATGTGACTATTATTCTGTTCCCTGTACATCTGCTGCTGGCCATTGCCAGACTAATGATTTAGATGGCCTGATGGTTTCAGCTAGTACATAGTTCTTAAAGCCTTAATTTAGTGATGTGGTAGAGAACACTTGTAAGTTAAACAGTATATACCGTGTCTTATTTGAACATACAGCGTTGTTCATATCAAATTATCTTAGACATCAAACTGAGGTGTTTACGATCATTTGCATTTACTGCTCTGCCAATGTCCTCACTTTTGTGTGAGTCCCTAGTCACAGAGCTGCAAGTACAGCACGCCAAGTGCTTTACAAAGACAGAAGGGCTTCTTTGGGACTATAAATTTGCTGTGCCGGAGATCTCTGAAAGACACCCTCTTCTCCACCGAGGCTGATAATCAGGCCTCTGCTCCAATTCTTGAGTCAGCTCTGCTGTCATGAAGGCTGCACCAAACCTTTCACAGAAAAATACATATTTAGAAGGACTTTAAAAGACAAATATC
Source organism: Columba livia (assembly GCF_036013475.1). NCBI lineage: Eukaryota > Metazoa > Chordata > Aves > Columbiformes > Columbidae > Columba > Columba livia. Next base: position 56,069,047 of record NC_088603.1, on the reverse strand, counting down.
CTTTACTCAAGAAGAAAGCCACCACCTTAACCTGAACTTTCTCAACACTTTAAAAACTGGAAAACTCCCACCTTTCCCAACCATTCACTGCTCCTCCCTTCCTTCCCTTTGTCACTTCCTCCCTCCCCATGCTCCAAATGTTTTTAGGGGTCTACCAACCACCCCATTTCTCCTACTTTCTTTGATTCTTATGGTAAAGCCTGATTTTTGGACTCCTTCCTTTTCCTTATTCTTGAAGGATGGCTGTAAACAGAAGAGTATTCCTATTGGTATCCCAGTGGAGTCTGTATGTTTGGAGAGTATCCTGCCATGGCCCTTTTTTCTGCAGTAGTATGCCCAGAAAAACTGCTGCTCATGTAACAACTCTACATGCAAGTAAGGGACCGGCAAGTATCCTGGTCTCTTCTATTTCATATTGAATCGCTGCTGACAACCCACTCTTGCTAAAACATACAGATATCTGAATATTATGGTCTTTGTAGACCAGATATGAAAACAAGCTGCTGTTCTGAGTTATTCTGGTTTTAGGATGCTCGGCTTACAGAGTGACAAAGTATTTCAAACACTGCTGTAAAACCAAGGCTAATTTTGTGATGTGACTTTCAGGAAGAACATACCACAAAATTAGCTTGGGGGAAAAAAGACGGAAAAAATCTCAAACCCTGGTTACTGACTGGATCTGTAAAAATCTCCTTTAGTATACATATTAGTGTTCCTGTAACTTCCTTCTGTCAACAAAAAACACACAACCTAGCGCTGCATAAAACACATTGGCATCTTACACTATCATACCGGTTGAATGAATCCTACCTCAGTAACCTCAGTGCCAACTTCTTTGACAGTATTCTAACACAAAGACAATTTAAAATAATCAAAACCCCAATGAGTAGTATGAATCCTCCTGCTTTTCCCTATAATGCTGCTGCATGGTGGTTGTTGAAGTAATTTACTCTAGCTTCTATCATGAAAAAGATAATGCAAACTTATACCATGAGTATGGGTGGAGATACATTGCTAGCACTACACACAAAAATCCACCTCACCTCTTCCATTTCAAATGAGTCTGGCGACTTGCAATTTAGGTCAGCCACTTTTGTGAATGTGTGGGCCACAAGCAAAGGTGGCTCCTTTCTTGGCTTCTCTTTGGCAGGCACCTCACACGACAGAGAAAGGTGGGGCTGTTTAGCAGCCAGGTGCAATGAAGCCCAGGTTTTCCTCCGTGGAGTCAGTGGATGCTGGGATGTGGGATATGCTGAGGGACCTTCATCTCTGTAGGTTTGCACTGGGGTCAGACAATCTGGCATAACACAAGCAGAAAAGCCCGCCTGGACTATTTCTCTCTCAGCAGTATCTGCACAAGAATGATATTGCGCTTTCTTGCTGGACAAGTTGGCTTCCCCAGGTGCCAGTGAATCCTGTTTCAGCAGTGCTGTTTGCTGAGAAGCCTTCTTTAGAAGTTGGCCTATTCTTCTCTGCTTTGCTTGTGTGACCGCAGGTCTGCTCCTTGCAGAGTCCAAGAGGTCGATCTCATCCCCGCTGCCATCCTTTACTTGGGTCTGTTGGGTGTTGACGTTGGTCAGCAAAGACGAGAGGGCACTGGTTACATGGTCAAATAGTTCCAGCTGTCGAAAACGTTCTTAAGTTTGACAGAATGAAAGGCAACATGGTTATTAAAAATGTAATTTGGAATAATTGGTACAATGATTATTCAAACTTGTAATTGCCAAGAACATTCTGAGTACCTCATTCAAAAGTGGCTAAATTTTTCTATTTGCTTTCAGAGGATCCATTCAGGCTACGTAGAGACGCCATTGCGTAGTTCTTTATATTAGACAAACATGCAACATTAGATTTGTTGTATCAAGTGCAGCTGAACACTGCTCTGTGTGAATAAAGGTTACAGAATCTAGCCTGACATTCTCCAGTTGGCTGGGCCGACTTGGATGCCATTTTTGAGGACTTATTAAAATTCATGTGAAAAAAGTTATTAAAATCTGATCTCAAATGTTTACAGCTGGCAGCTGTCCAGGATAACTGCAAAATGCATCTAGCCATTAAATGATAAAAATTTACCATAGAAGCTATCTTCTCGCTTTCATAGCAGCACAAAGAAAAACACCTATACCCCAGGAACTCATAGCTGATATTAGATAAAGTTTTTTCATTGTACCAACCCTCTGTAATTTCTGGGTCATTTCTTCCATGGCATAACATCTAAAAATAAGGTAATAATGTTTTGTCAAAGGGATTCTAGAGGTTTCCATCACTACAACACTATGAAGTTATTTATAGAAAGAAACACAACACATTTGCTTGCACACACTTTCTAGACCTATCCTGAGGCAATGAATATGTCACCAGGGCTCCTCCTTCCCTGCGAGATTCATTGAGGACAGTAGATGGCAAAATGCTAACATTCTTGGCTGCCATTTCTTTTACAGAGCAGACAAACTGCGTGCAGTCTGTTGGTAATGCTGCTTCACTGACAATTAGAAAACAAGGGGATATTTAACATGGTTCTGAGCTGGTCCTTCACATCGGGGACCAATACTGTGCCATAAAATTTCCATAAAATACACCTCTTTTATTTTTCCCCAGAAATTGCCTGTTTTTTAACATTGGAGGAAAACGTTGCCGTTGCTGCTACTTTTTGAGGCATGGTCAAAGGTTTCACCTGATGTTGTCTAAAGGACTTATCTGGTCTGTCAGTACACAAATTACACAGTGTTGTATAGTTTCCGTTTGCATAAGTTTGGAGTGTCTGAATAAATAATTATTTGGTTTGTACATCCACTGCACTACTTAATGCTTTCCATGTAGAGTACATCTTCTCCTCAGTATATAATCTGGCTCCCACTATGTCAGGCCATAAAAATGCCAAGTGCTAATCTCCTTTAACTGACAGTGGCACAGCAGTCCAGTCCTTCTTTCGGTTTGAACCAGAATCAGACTTGCTGCCATTTGAAATAGTTTTTATGCACTGCTTAGCTTTTGCAAATTATTTATAAGACCTTAAGACAACTAAAGAACAGATCAAAGATTGAGAGAAATGATAAATGAACAACATAAAAAATCCCCTCAGTCATGTGCAACATAATAAACACACAGGTCATGAAGAAATTATGTCAGGGACAGCCTTACTTCACGGACTGTTTCTCTCCAGGCAAGCAGTCCCTTCATCTCCTAGTTGTGATCCTCAAGGATTGTGCCTTAAATAGGCAAGAGGCTGATAAGATCTCTTTAGTTCCTGCAGCAAAATAATCTGAAGTTGTAGCACAGATGAGATGTTAAATTACATAAACATGGATTCAATTTTACTAGAAACTTCAGCTGAAACAGCAAATGGCCATGCTGTAAACAAGGTCAGTGGATCTTCAATAGATATGGAGCATGGCATTAATGGCATGTAATACCATGATATTCTGAATGTCAATCTAGGTGCTGTCCTGTCTGTGCCACCCCTCCTACCAATTTGCACCTGCAGCTGGATGGCTGAAGAAGTCCTTGGTTTGCCTGACAACAGCCAAGATATCAGTGAGTCCTTACATTCTATTCATACCAAAACCCAAACACTGGAAAGCTACTGGAAGAAAACTTTATCCCAGCATGCTATCTCATTCTTCTTACACTAAATCCAAAACAAAAGACCTTGCTAGGTACTAAAAAGAAAAGACTCTAACCACATGGAAAATGACCTCGAGTTCAGCTAACTCAGTGTATGACTTTGTAATAACCATTTTTTAATTTAGGAGGAGAAGCTCAGTTTCATTCCTCCTTCCTTAAATCTGGTATTACATAAACTGACATAGTTATCTACATGGAACATCTGGAAAGTCTTCAGTAGGCCTACAGTGGAATGAAGGAAAGCAGAACATTTCCGGAGCTAGCAAGAATTTTTCAATCAACTACGTGTTTGGTTTTTTTCCCCCCCCAGTAACAAATGGCAGAATTTGGAAAAATCAGAATTTTCAATGGAAAAACCAAGAAATCTGAGGTTGCTCATTTTTTCTCAGGAGAAATAAAAATGAAATGTCATAATTGTCTACTTGGTCATATATTTAAATATTTTCCTTTTTTTAGATTGTTTTGTCTTGAGTCTTGACAGTACTGCCTTTTCTTGAATCGAAGCTGTACTTCAGAGAATGTATCCAGCAATTTACGTTTCATTTCTCTTTTAGAGGTTTGATTTGCTGCCTGATATATATCTCAAATGATGTGTGCATCTCTATCCTAGTTGACCTGTTGCTGTTCACAGGACAACATTGTATCGTGGGAATGGTGTCTACCTAATACACTCATCTCACAGAAGAGAGCGAGACTTGAACTACAGCTCCATTGAAGGGATTGCAGCAGCTGAGACAAACAAATGAGAATGAAAAATCTTCGGAAACAAAACCCTAAACGCCAAGTAGATTTAGATACAGCAGTAAGAATAGGCAGTACCAAAATGTGGGTGGTTTGGTTTTGTTTTATTTTTTGGTTGCTCTTTAATTTTTAAGCATCAGATTGAAACGGCTCAACACTTTGGAACTAAGAGTTTCGGAAATGTTGAAATGTTTTCAAAGAATTTGAGGATCAGGTTATTCAGAGATAAAATTGCTTTTCACTTCTGATTGTCAAGTGAGTTTATTTCTTCAGCTAGGAAGTCAAATATCACTTCTAATGAGGTCAGTAAATTTTTCACTACTGTTAAATAAATGATAGGAATAAGCTTTGCTTTTGGATCTGGCTGAGAATGTGAAACGGTGACCAACATTTTCAAAAATACACCTTATTTTTTTGAACTGAACCTTTTGAAAATGTTGACTATACTGGGGAAAGAGCACCAAGTGAGGGTACCAATTAGTAAGCAAATCTATGAACAATCCGCTCCTGTTTTAAAAGGTCTAATGAGCAGTGAAGGAGGCCTAGAAAACTACATTCTTCACAAGCAAGGAAGAGTGAAGCAGAAACAGAGAAGCACTGCATTAGGAAATGAAAGAAATATGAAAGTGGAGATGGATCACTCTCTGCTTTGGAACTCCTTGGTCTCTCTCACCTCCCTTTCCTTTTTTCCTCCAGGTTTCTTGTCTTCTGTATTGTACCTATAACCTTTTTCCTTATCTCTCACTTTTTCAGAGTAACACGTTGTACTAAATCAATTAACTAATTCATTAATTAATCTACTCAGCACTTCTCAGACCACACATGGAACACTGTGTTCAGTTTCGGTCCCTGCTATACAAAAAAGATGTGGATACGCTGGAGAACATCAGAGAAGGGACACAAAGATGAGCAAAGGGCTGGAAAGGTGCCATACGAGGACAGGCTGAGAGAACTGGGCTTGTTCAGCCTCCAGAAAAGACAGCTTAGGGGAGACCTTATCACTGTGTTCCAGCATTTAAAGGGTGACTGCAAAGAAGATGGAGACTCCCTTTTTACAAGCAGACACATGGAAAAGATGAGGGGTAATGGGTCCAAGTTAGTCTTGGAGAGATTCCGACTGAACACAAGAGGAAAATTTTTCATGCTGAAAACAATAATCCATTGGAATAATCTCAGGGAAGTAGTGGATTCCCCAACAACGGACACTTTTAAGATTCAGCTGGACAGGGTGCTGGGTCATCTTGTCTAAACTGTGCTTTGGCCAAGAAAGGTTGGACCAGATGATCTTTGTTGTCCCTTCCAACCTGGTATTTTATGAACATTCTCTGCTGATTCAGAGAAACAGGAGAAAGCAAACTGGCAAGGAGATAACTTCTCAGGCATTCACTAACTCAGATTAAACAATTTATTCCTTTTCCGTGACTAGAGACAAATGAGAATGATTCAGGCTGTATTGGCCTTGAAATTTTTCAGTGATAATATACCAAACAGGGTGACTGAGTTAATCCAGCACATCTCTGGGAGCAGTGGTTCAATAGACTCTTGAAATCTCTAGACTGCTGAACGGTCTGCCTCATTTTGCCGCTTTCATTTCAGTGCCTCAGTGAAGCAGCACTCTGACAGTAAGGAGTCTGAAGTTCCCTAAATTATTCATGGAGAGGTAAATGCTCTGGAACATCTCTAGACCTGAACCTTCTACTTAATTTACAGAGAAGAGTCTTCTACTGTGGGCCTGCAAAAGTGCCTGTTCTCCTCATTGCCGTTACAGGGAATGTAGGATTCTGCTTTAGAACAGCTGGCTTATTAGATACCTAAAAGTTTAGGTGCTGAAGGCAGATAGATTAGGTCTAGCTCTAGAGGTGCAATCCATTTTAAAATCTAATAACATGGATTTGTCACTCCTCCTTCTTGCTATACCTCACTGCAAAATCATCAGACAACCTGAGGTTGGCAAGATTGGAAAAATACAGTTTACAAACAAATGCCATTTGAGGATATTCTTCAGGTGTTTGTACGCTAAACTTGATACGTTCCTTTTTAGCTATAAGTACTCCCCTGGAATACCAGCTGTAGGAAGGTACTTGTGCATGATTACCTACATGGTTACTGAGACAGACTGGCTTCTTCTGAGAGGTGTTTAATGTGGTGGCTGGATGGTCACCACAGGACTTGCCCAACTCTCTCCATTTGCTACGGAGATAGAAAGACTGCAATGATTAAGATCCTTGAGATGGTGCTTCAGCTAAATGCTTATGATTTGGTGCAGTGAACCAGGCTGAGGTAAATTACCACATATATGGAAACGTAGTCAGTGAAAAGATAAGAGAGAAGCATCTCTGAAGGATGAATCTCACCTCTCTCGACTATGTGTTCCCAGCCCAGCCACATACTTAGGAGGCCTAAGCAGATGGTGTGAAAAGCCCCTCCCAAACTGTCAAAAGCAAGATAACATGTTTTGATGGACATCACACCCACCAGAAAAGAAATTAAAATCTTATCTTACTTCACAGCAACTCCCCCGTACAGATAAGCCATTCACATATACTAAAAGTATTCCCATTGAGGATGACTGCAGGACGAGTCATTAAATTCACACCTTGGCTTACCACTGCCTGCCTTCGCTGTGCAACCTCCTTCCCTCAGAGGCTCTTTCTCTGCTCTCATTCCCTCCTAGTTCTCTGCCTTCTTCCATGAGGTCTCCATCCACAACCCACTCAATTATTATCTCTAATCCCTCTCTCTCAGAGAAGTTACAGAGAGAGAAAGTGAGAGCTGAGAAACCTGTTTGATGCGTCAGTTTGATGAAAATATTGAAATGTATGCACAGGGCTTGCTATTAAAAAAAAAAAAAGAGAGAGAAAAACACATTTTCCACAATGCTCTGACATTTCTGTTTCAATTCTCTTTCCATCCATACTGCTTCCTTAGTGTAATTTTAAATGGGAATGCACAGGCTATGCAAGAGATCCTGCTTCACTGAGCATCTTAAGTAGACAGAAGATTTCAAGAGCCATCTGGCTATCCTGTGCAGCAAATGAGGGGAAATGATGTCAAAATTGGACTTTTCAAAGGGGTGATACACCAACACATTAAGAATGCTATTTTAACACAGATATATCTTTAGGGTGAGGACCTTGTATTCATTGCTTAACTGCAAAATACAAAACACAAGAACTAAAACCATCTAAAGGAATAAAAATTGAGCCTGAGTGCCTTAAATGGTGCAATTTTTTTTGTACTTAAAATACGATCCTCGAGCATATTTGAAACACAAAATTGTTAGGTTCTAGTTAGGGATTTGCGGGTCTGATGCACAAGCTCTGGTACCTTTAGTCATGGGAAGTTAAGACCTTGCCATCTGTCATCCACATTTCCCTGTGAGAGGGGTCTTGATGCCACCAAGGGAAAAAGAAAATGTGAGTCTGCGTCTGGCCTAGCTGAATTCAAAATTCTGTGTATTGGCTTACACCACCAATGATGGTGGGTATGTGCTAACATGCTGCCAGTGAAGTGGCTGAGACAATGGACCCATGTTCAATTCTGTAGCCTCTATGACACCAACAACAATCTCTGGTGGTGGGCTAGGTCTTAGAGGGGATGGGTGGCTGTGTTTCAAAATGCCACAAGCTGGTAACTCCAGCACATAAATCAGAGTCCACAGATGAGGAAAGCTATACAGCATTTACCAAAGGCATATATGAGGATCTTTGATGTTTGCTGAATACATGTTGCTTCTTCACACATTTTGTTTTGTAAGCCTCTTCTACTTGACCCCTCTCAGTCTCCCCTGCTATTTATTTTACCTCCTGGCTAAAATTCCTCCTTTTGCCAAAATGCCTCTCCTTACCATATAGATTTGGTCTCTCAATGTCCATACGCTGTTTCTGAGCTTCCAAAAAGACTCGGATGTTGATTCCTTTTGCTACAGAAGCACCACTGAGGAATCGAGAAGGGATTTTAGTGCAGACATCAGGTTCTTCTGTACCAAACCCCAAATCAAGAAGAATCTCCACCGGATCCTTTTCCCAGAGCACCAGCCATTCGGTGATGCTATGCAGAAAACATCAGGGTTATTTACACCACTGTATTAGTACCATTTTTCTCTTGCAGTAGCTATTACATAGTATATGGTCTGATTTCTGTCAAAGAATACTCTTTCCTTCTTTTACCCTCTTGTAGAGACTATTATTTAAGTGATGCAGTCCTTTTCAGTCACATTGTTAAGAGATTAATGCACGTTCCTGCCTCCAGAGGAATTTGGTGGCATGGGATCTAGATAGCTTAGCAAAAGAAACTTTAATAAAAGGTGTAGGTTCACAGCTCTGCAGGCTCACTTCTCTCCAGACACAATACAGACAAGGCATGCTGCAGCTGCCATAGGATCTTACAGCCTTTAACCTTCCAGTGGATTCAAAGCCCACTGCAGTTTCAGGTAGCTTTCTATTTGTACTGGTACAAACACATTTGAGATCAGACACCTGTTATTGAGAAGGCCATTTTGATCTTATTAAAATAAATTGAGACATGCCTTTACAAACTAAGACCTTGAACTGCATATTCAAAATTGTACTCACACTGGTTGGTCTATAAATGGGCTAATTCCTTGTATTCCTGTCTGGGAATGCATGGAAATAACTAACCTCTGAGATGCACCAACGAGTGACTGGGAAGAACTGAGACTGCTGCATCTTGACATAACTGGACTTTCTGAAAACTCTTGCAGGAACCTGGTTGGAAAAAAGCAACAATGAAATGTGTTTACTCACATGCTCCTCTGGGACATCATTATGATTTTTTCCTAAAATAACCATTTGGATTTTGTCTTGGTTTATAATGATACATGATAGCAGTGCCTTATAAGAAGAGCAGGCATGAGACTGTGGCAATACGTTTGTTCTCAAGAACAGTATGTTACAGTAGGTGTGAGAACGTAGGTGTGAGGTACCAGTAAATGCTAATTATAAAGGTGGCAGAATGGCTCACTTTTGACAGATGGTGAATCTTTGGGGAACCTTTAGGGAGCACAGTTTCTCTAGCCACCTACTGCAAGAGATATAATTGCTCTTAACAAAGTTTTGGAGAGACAAGACACAATGAGTTGCAGCAGTAGGAGTGGCACCTGAGAATAATTCTGTGCTTCACCTCTTCTCGTGTTTGTATCTGCTCATCTACAGAGACATAACTGCTTTTCAGTGCCCGCTCACTGCAAAAGGAACATCCTGCGGCGTGGTAGTCTTTCTCAACAGGTAAGATGATGTGCTTTTGTTACACCCAAGTTTAAGTTTACCTACATGTACCTATCAAGATCAGTAGCAAATCTTTATATACATTGGAAGCATCACCTTGATTTTTTAAAAGATTTTTTTTTTTTTTTTTAATAATCTCAGGTTATCCATCAGCTCACATCTCAAACACGCCTTTGAGGATATGTAGATTGTTGAACTAATACTGTTGCTATCACTTTGAGAGAAGAATAATAATTTTTAAAAATCCCCATTTTGTCATAAAGAAAAGAAAGAAGAAAGAATTTATACCAATATCTATGCTGTCTCAAACCCACCTTCTGTAGTTTTGCATAGTCATTTGCACCATTTCTAGTACTGACAACGAAACTGAAAACAAGAACAAATAAAAATAATTTATTATCTTACCTTTTTTACCCCCCTCAAAACAAAAACGTGTCAAACTGGAGGAAAAAACAAAGGACTGATTGCATTATATAAGTAAACATTTTAGTCTGATTGGCAGAGTTGCAGGAAAATACCGTTGTGGGAAGCTCAATTCACAGTATATGTTAGTCACAAATAAATGCAATACACATCAAAAGAAGGGGAAAATAGGTGCCTTTATATTTCATAGACCACTAGCAGTCCAGTCTAAGCCCCTGCTATTTAAAATAAGCACTATGAATACGGTTCCACCATCTGCTGCAGAGCCGTCAAAATTATTTATACAGAAAATATGATGACAATAGCTTTTAATCCCTGCCTTTTTAGTAAAAAAATACATAATTTCAAATTCTCATTCCAGCACACACTGATACAACTTTTTTGTGTATAACAGATTTTCAGGTGTAATTCACTGGAATGTTTTAAGTATTCTACTATTGATTTCTCTGGTCTTTGCATCATGCTCTCAATGTGTTTGAGAGAATTGAGTTGCAGGACAATTGCAAGTGTTTTTGGATGAGAGAATATTTATCCAAGAACCACTAATATTGTTTAATGGACTCCCAAGTGTGCTATACCTATGAGCTGTAAGGTGCACATTTCATCACTTCATGATGATGAAATGGGAATAATATGCAAATACAGAGTGTCTGTACTTGTCATTTCCCCTCCTAACACTGAAATAACAGGCATGTTGATCCTCTGAAAACTGGGGCAGCATTTGCCTAAAAGCACAGTAGATATCTTTCTGTGTTCCACAAGTAGAATATTTTTTTGTCTAGCTTTTAAAGTTTTCTATTTAACAAAATTGTGTTGATAAAGAAGAAAACATCCTTTCAGATTCTCTACTGGATTATTCCTCTGCTTGTAAATTCTAACACAAATTCCTTCTGTCTTGCTCAGTGTAAGGATATCCATCCAAATTGAGAACATAAAGGTTACTGACATCCTGTAATTTGCTGTGGTAACATAAACCAGATTTTCTAGCAACAAACTGAGCATAATTTGAATAAGAATCAGCAACTTGTTGTATACCATTTCCTAATCACGTGCCAGCAGAAGCTGTAGATTCGCTATAAAAAATGCTTGAGAATGTAAAAAATAAGATCTGAATGTGAGAGCTAATACAATTTTTCCCTAGCAACACGTAGGCACTTCTCTCTGCAACAGAACATTATACCACAAACTCACTGCTGCTGTGATTTCCTCAACACCTCATATTGCAGGGACTGAATGAACACAAGCACTGCCAAATTAAAAACCTAGCACTGACAAACACAGGACAGGATATTGAGTACATAATTTAATTATGAGAAACTTGGTGTTTGTGGGAGGTGTAGAAGTAGCAGGTCACAAAAAACTCAAGGACTGAGATTCATGATAAAATGAGCACAACTTGAGAGGTTACTGCAAACTGGGTGAGAGGCAGTAGCTGATGTGGCTGTATGCTCAAACCAGATAAACCCTGGGTAAGACACCTTAACTATCTTTTGCTGTAGGTCAAAGTAAGTTGAATTATCCTGTATTGCTGTGGGTCAAGAACATGCCAACATATCATTACCAATGCTAAGCCATCCTATCTGCTAAGTGACAGTAAACTGCTCAGGAGCATGTGTCCATGTGGTGACTTGGACAAATTTCGTACTTGCAGGTAGTGCAAGATGGGCTGTTTCGCTCATGGTTAGAGTCTCCACTTCTTTCTCTAATGAGAAGACTCCCATAAGGAGCTCCTTCTTAGAGAGCTTGGCATTTTGAAATATTAGAGATCGTTTTCTCCATATTTAAGGGGTCACAGAAATAGTAGTAGGGAGGGTATGGTATTTATGTTTTCTGATCTGTGTAAGTATTTTGCTCCTGACACAAAAAACACTGAATCTCATTACCAAACTGGAAGATACTTTGGGGGAAATAATGTCCTGTAGAAATCTGTCAGAAAACCTTATGAAAACAAACAAACACATAAAAAATACTTTGTAAACCAACTGTGGTGCTAATTGTTGCTCTGTTTACTGCACATCTAAGTGTATCTTTGCTTATGAATAATATATTTTGCTAAGCAAAATGTGGCCTCTGATACTCAAGGGAAGATAAAGCATTTTAACCCCAGTAATCTCTGATTAACAGGAGACAAGATTAAATCACATGCTGTTGAACTGCATCTCCTACTTGTGAACCCAACAAACAAAAAGCATAGATATGGAAACACTGATAAATTATATTTGGGGCTTCCAAAAGCTCTAAAAATGTGGACATTTTTAGGAATATTTGAAGACCTGTGATATGACTTGGGCTTCTGTCTCCTTTTCTAGAAAAAAAATAATCTCTGAATTCACTATGTCCAGCAAATCAGGAAAGCAAACAGGAACAAGCAAGAAATTCTGCATTTAAGATAGGCAGAATTATAATCACCTGAAGCTTTTGTACCATAACTTCCCAGATCACCATGCAAATCCATCCTAGAAACCTCCACTCATTCAACAGATGAAAATAAAATTCTGCCAGTGGATAAGGTGAACCTAAAACTTCTCTATTGAAGACCTCACGTGAGAATCTTCTCATAAAGCTCCAGAGGAAAAAATATACAGTTTATCCATGAATATCAGCTTTTCCCAATAGTCCCTCTTCAGATGTCTGTTGTGCTTGATACTTTGTAGTTAAGTAGTCCTTATTAGAAACGACAAATAATGTTCTATCTTACCTGCCTGCTCTTGGCCTTGTGGTTTATCATCACTTGTAGACAGACTGTAAGATAAAAAACATGAAAAAGACAACAAAATTAAATTGCCCAAAAGAACAGCTGCTCTTTCTTGAGGAGAGATGAAGTGAGGGAGGCAGCCCGATGGGCAGACACAACACATGACATGCAGGGTATGGATGAGCTGAGTGGGGATGGCTGGTAGAAAAACAGAGCCATAGGCTCATCTTCTCTCCTGCTTGTGAACATCACCTGCTGTCTTCTCAACATATAGCAGCCTCTGTTAATTGTTGAGGTTCAAATACTGCATCTGTGCTTAAAGAAAAAACATGGAATCTTAGCATTCTGCATGAGTAAAGCCTGTCACTTCTGAACTTAAATTTTACTGAAAATCTCATTAAATCAGCTTAGCCAGGGCAGGAGTGAGAGGAATGGAAGCAAAAGCCTTTTCAGTGCATCACATAAAAGGCAGCTGTATGGTAGCTTTCAGCTGATTCGTGTCTGCACGGTGACATGGTATTTATTAATGACACCAGTAACAATTGCCAGCCCTGCAATGCATGAGTTTGGCTGACTTGGCCTTACCCTGCCACTGGAAAATGCTGCTACGACTGGTACATAAGATTACTACCATTTTTTGCTTGTCACTATACCTCTAAACATCATTCCTAAGGCTATGTCTATTTTGGGCTTCTCTGGTACAACCGCACCTCCAACCAAAGAATTCAGCTGCATTTGCTTAAGCAGCAAATGCATGAAGCCATACTGAAGAGGTCACGTGAAATACTGGTCTTTCAGACTTTATTTTTAACCTTAAGAAGGGCAGGAAGTTGAAAAAAAAAATGGTGAACAAAATACATTCAAGTTTAAGTAAGCTCAAGGTTAAACTGTATTACTCTATGGTAGCACACTGCCTTATGGAGTTGTAGGCATGTGTAACCACAGTTTGCACCATAAATCATGCCTATGTGGCAGCCTACATCTCCCTTGGGTCACCCAGCATTGTGAAATTCCCATGATGTAGCAGACAGCTTGATCAGAAAGCTATTCAGGCACACACTGGGAAATGCTATCCTTCAAAGAATCCTGTGGAACTGAACAGAGCACTGAGATACATTTCTCATGAGGCACTCTGTCATAAGAAAGACACGTCAGTTCAGAATGAATAGTTGTGAAAGAGTATTTTGATGTAGTTTAACAAAATAAAAAGCTCGTTCTTTGGTTGACATCAGCCAAAGCAAAATACTTTGTTCTGAATTTTCAAGGGTCACAATTTTTCTACAGGAAACTTCAATATTGCAGACGTATTTCCTGTTGGAGAAACCAGGCAACGAATAATTAAGTAATAATGTGATCCAAACTTACAAAACACAAGAATGCAACCAGTGATTAATATTTTCTTCTATAGAGTCTTCTAAAGATAAAAAGTAGAATACCAGTAGATTGCCAGATCAGTTTAGAGCAATTAACCACTTCATTGTATGGCTTCATTTTTGGTGAATGCTGGAATGCAGGAAAAATTATGGGAGAAAGGTCTAGTAATTTCCATTAGTCATCTGAGGACTTCTTTTGTAAACCAAATTTGGAAAGTAAAAGAAAATCCTGAATTATTAATTGGTATCTATTATCTGACAGTCCATATTCTGGAAGTATCTTGCAGTTTTCATGAAAATGGAAAACTAGCTTTTCTGATTTGGCACGAATGCATCCCAATGCATTGTTTCTGCATAGCTTGGAATGGGAGAGAAAATCCACTCTTGTGCAGAGGGAGTGTTATTGCCACCTTTTTACCAAGCAGGGTAAGCACAGCACAAGTGATCAACCTTGTTTGCCCAAGGCCACTAAAATCTTGCAGCACAGCCAGGTGTTCTCCTGCCTTTCCATTCAGTTTTCCAACTTGAAGGTAAGCAAAGAGGGCTCTGAAATATTGAGCTTATTGCTGAAAAATGCTATAAGCAGGCTTCTTTTCCTTCAGGTCCAACTGAAGCCACTGAGACCATCAGTTTAAGGAGACACCTTGCTCTCTGTGACAAAAGAGAGTGGGAAGTGCTGTCCTGTAACATGTTTCAGTTGGACATAAGGTAAAGCAGAAGACATTTTCATTGCATTATCACGATTCAACCGTGCAACTCTCATTAACGCAGTGAGAAGACATGGAAAGACTGCAGCAATCAGAAGTCTTTACACTCAAGTCTTTAGAGATCTAATTTTGATTTGTAGAATACAGTATATGTGGATTTGCAAGGTTACTCCGTTTTTCATTACACTACAGAGCAACAGTGTTGTTCTAAAACTGTCAATCTCTGCCTAGCTGTAACTCTGAAAGCTCATTACTAGTGCGACAAAGATTAAGTAAACCAATATGTTTTCTCTAAATCAGTCTTTTAGGTTTCCTTTATGCTGAATGCAGAGAGTAAGACACCTCCACAGTAGTTCACCTGTGTCTGGAGGAAGATACAAGGAGCTCTTTGAAGGTGTTTTCTCCACTGACTGAAGAAGCAGCCTAGCCTAGGACCAAACATGGAGCTCTGGGACAGCTAGTGAGATGACTCTGGGTGCTAGGTGACATACCCTGACAAGTGGCACATTTACCCAGGCAGAAGTGAGAACAGTAGTACAAATGTGCAGTTTTGATGAAAACAAGATCAAATTTTGCAACACATGATGATTTTCCCCCATCCAATGAAGATAAAGGAAGCAAAGTTAAACCAGAAGTGCTACACTGAGTATTGATTTAAGTATCCGACACTTATAAACTAACCTGGCGAAACAACAGATTTGTGCAAATTTAAGATTTCAATGGGAAATACAAACAGGTGCACAGATTCCACCAGAACCTCTGTGGGCAAGAAAAAAAGATTAAGAATAAAATTAAGATGGAGCTAGTGATGAAGAGAGAAGTGTGAATGTTCATCACTTGTACAAGTATACTAGTACAGAAAAAAACCAACAAACCTGACATTGCCCTCAGTCACCATGGGATGCTCAGAACCTGCAGAAACCCTTTTTTGCAGTCTACCAAGCAGTGGTGGTCTACTGTTTTTGACAGTAGAGAGTCTTCATCTAGGTACACCCATGATTCTCTGCTGCACAACAGAATCTCTCCCTTGTCCGTCTCAAAGCTATGGCTGATCCTTTGGCCTGGACCTGATGCCAGCTCACAAATCAAATCTGAAAACTAGAGAAAAAGATGCCCTGCCCTTACTTATCCTAAAGCATGAGCAGTGGTTTTAAAGCCTGCCAGTCAATAGAAATCTTTAGTAGTAGCGGGATGTGACTTTTTGAGGCTAAATTCCTTGGGCTAGTACTATGTAAACATGTATTCCTTCTTGAACAGGCAAGACTCCTCTTTCTTTTTCACCTCAGTTCCCGGTGTGCAATACAAATACTACTTCTTTCCAATATTATACATTTGAATGGTGAGATTTTTGACCAGCAGGAACTTGTACATTGATCAGTATAATAATGTGCTCTTCTTCTTTTCAGTTTCACTATAACAAAAAGTTTAAAGTCCTCCGACATGATTAGCATTGAGATATCTTGTTCCATATCAAATCCCATAGCTTTTAGAAATTAACCTTTTCCCACATTTTCAGATGCATTTACAACCAAAAGTGAGCTTGGTATAATGCCACTGACATAGCTGTCCAGATGCTACCCATCAGATTGTGAAAACTGCTCTAGCAAACCAGTAAGGCACTGTTCTCACAGCCATCAATGCAATTATTAATGACATCAAGGCAGAGTTGTTCCTGAGGTGATGAGAAGGGGTGAGGAGAAGGGGGTGTATGTGATGACAGATAGAAGCCAGGCTATGTCAAAGACATTCAGAGAGAAAAATGGATTAAGCCCCACAAGAACAGCTTTTAAGTGGTTTGGTATCTGCAGACATGGCAGTGGAAGGGAGCACCTATTAAATGCTGATTTCTTTAGTGAATCTTAGAGGCTTTTTGCCTGACTCTGAGAGTGCTGGTTCAAGGAAGCCACAACTCAGCAGCCACTGACTGAAGAGATATCTCCACTCAGCTTTGCTGAGATGCTTGATCTGCATGGCCTGGGATGCTGCCACCAATCCCTGAGCTAAAAAGTTCATCCACCAAGGTGAACTGCAGCCAAGAGAAGCGGGTTTATGACTTTACTGCCTTGAAAACCCAAGGGAGCAATGTCTAGGTCTGCTGTAGTCACATGCAGCAGCCCAGATGTGACACCAGAGACAAAAGATTTTACAAAGCCAACTACCAACAGTTGAGGTGGGGAAAAAATATTTTCCTGTCCCTTTTGTGAATATTCTAGGGACAAATAAACCAAGATACTCAATATTCTTTGAAATAATTTAGACTTTTAAATGTAATTAGTAATTTATCATTGGGTTGATACACCCACTGATTTATTTTCTATTATTGCCTTTTAGGAGATCATGAGACTAATAAAAAAGGCATGAGTAAGAGACTGAAATAACAAGTTAGAAATCTCCTTTGTGCAGACAATGGGATATACACCATGAACTATGTTTCTGAGTCCTCCGGCATAGGGACTCCAGAGTCTCACCTACTTGCTGTGGCCTCTCAAAGTCCTTTCAACTAGAGTATTGCAGTTACAGAAGGATTGTGAGAAAATATTGCATTTGGTCAAAGAAAAAAATGCAAGGAAATGGAGCATCCCATCTACCAGAGAAGTTGTGAGGAAAAATACCTGCGCAGCAGCAGAAGGTCAAAGAAAGGACTGTAGTGTTTTGGGGGAAGTAAGAGGGAAGAGTGAAGCAGAAGGACCATTTTTTCATGTTAGGATGACTCACAACAGAGGAGACACAGTGATACACCTTTTCAGGGTAGGAAGTCAAAGTTCAGAGCTAGTTTAATTGAAATTAGCTCATTTCCCAGCTGAGTAATCCACCAACCTGATTCTCCTTTGTCTGATGACTTGCATAGCCATTTACCGCTGGGCACAATGAGGGTAAGATGCTACAATGGGACTGAACTGTAAACGACACAACACGAAGGGCAATAAAGAGTTTGGCCCTAGATGTGAGAAGTACAGAGGTAACTTCCATTACATTTAATTAGTGCTATCACCATTAATTTCCTGTGCATAGACAGCAGAAGACATCCTTTTGATTTCAAATTAATTAACACATAATGATTAATCTGATAGGGTACATCTTTTCAGACAAGAGTGTCCTCTTGATCACAGTTTGGGTGCCAGCACCACTCATCATCTGTGTGTTTTAATTTCTAACTGCTCTCCAGAAGCAAATTTAGCTCTGCAAATCTGTCGATAGAATGAATGACTGGCTGGTTTCCACGTTCTGTGTGTTTTGTTCATTTGATAACACGCTGAGAACATCTTGGAAATAACTTATTTTTTTTTTTCCTCTCCCCTTCCCCTCCAAGGAGGTTTCAAGGTAGAAACTGAGGACTCTCCATCACTGAGAAATTTATACCAGCTCTTTAGTACAGAATGCAAGAAAAGTTTCTAAAAATTGAAAAACACATAAACAGTTTATGGCAGGTTCCCAGACAGATTCATCTCACTTTAGTTGCCAGCATATAACAGAACCGTTCTCCTTGCCAGCAACTACAGCAAAGTGTGTTTGTTTCACTGAAACAGGATCTTGAACTTCATCAGCTTCACACCATATTCCTTACACTCTATGATACCTACTGGGTAGCGCTACTAATATTACTCTTCCCTTTCATTTGTCAAGTGATTATTCAGTCACACTTGGTTAATATTTATCCACTTTCTTTAGATGTTTATGAATGTAAACATCTCCATATCCAGGTGCACCAATACTTGCGTAGACAGTGCACAGTTAACTTTAATACTGAGAAATACGCAACTAAACTTGCGGTTATACAGATACAAATTAGGAGGTAGCAGAAAATCTCAGATACTTTGACTTAAGAAGGCCATTGAATTCTGAAGACATTCCATTTCCATACAGAAAAGTATTTGAGAATACTTATGGTGACTGGGTTGTTTTGACATGACAACAGAACAGTAAGTATACTTTTGCAATACAAAATGGAGAAAAAAAATTGGATGGGATGTTTTTCTATTATCAGCTCTACAAATTCGTATATATTTAGTTTCTGAATCAATTGCTGTGCTTAGGTAACCATTTAAAAAAAATAAAAAAGAGAATGGTAGTAAAGCAACAAAGAAGATACTATTACTGTGGAATAATTTGTGTGATACGGTTGTGTTTGGCATTCTGGCTTAGCTACACTTTCTATGGCAGCTCCATCAGGGAGAGAGCTCATGGTATCCATCTACCCATCTCTGCTGCAGTAAACAAGAAGAAAGGTGTAGCTAGCACAGTGCTCTCGAGCAGGAACAACCATATTTTCTGGTCTGTAGTATTCACTCTTTTCAGCTGCCATTTACTGGGACAAACCACTGCTTGAGGACTGGAGACTCTTGTTTTCTGTCTGTCTCACTAGAAACAAAAGGAGATATCAAAAAACCTTTTCAGTCTTCAACTTTAGTCCCATCTTTGGGCAGCTAAAGGAAATTGAAGCCCCCTTTCCCTGCCCATCAATCTCCAAGTGGTTAAACACACTGAAAACCTAGCTACTGTAGGAAGATACTAATTTTGTCTCTTGAGCATGCCTGTCATTTGCATTGAAAGAAATGAAGGACACTTGGTTTGATATTCAAAGCACACCTGGAACATCTATGTGAAAACTCAGCAGCGAAGCGATTCCAGGGAATGAAGCTTTTCTGGAAGTGTGCCAGGTAGTGAAAGCTTGTAATAACACTTCAACCCTTCTCATGTGTTGGTAAACATAAATTTGGGTAGGTTTCTCTCTGTGTGAACCCTTTGATAAAATTTCTGCTCAGAGTCCACAATATTATTCTTATTCTGCTCTTTCCAAAGTAGAAGTCCTATGGCTGCTTGAGACAATCAGTGTTGTTCACTGTGAATAACTAAATTGGAAGTTGATGGTACCATCATGCTACATTTTACACAGAACTACGAGCTCACTCTTAATTGAGAAGAAAGTTAAGAGATAATACTAAGTAACAATAGCTAAAGACATTTCTATTTCAAACAGCATAAGACTGCTGAAGAAGGAGAGTGAGGGTTGTATTTTAAACCTCCCCAATACATAAGAAAAAGTGCATAAATTCAGTGCACAGGTTTCTACAAGCAAGGAAACAAAACAACAGTGAAAACACTAATAGCAGCAATAATTTTGCAATACACTCAGTCTGAATCTGTTGTCTTTGCTAAATAAACATGCCCTGCTTGGTCAAAAGAGACAGCCTATGAAGCTATGAAAAATATCAGAGCTCTTTAAATCTGGAATTAAGCTCTTTTAGCTGGAATTAGATACAGAAATTAAAAATAGATATAAATTATTTCCCACATCATATCTTACAGATTAGAAGAAGAAAAAACAAAAAAAGGCTTTCTAAAATTTTTAACCACTAAAATGAAAAAAAACTATAAGCTCCAACCTGTATGGCTTGATCCAGCTGTTAATTTAATGAAATAATTGCAGACTGGTGCATCTGTGCCTCTTCTTTGCCACAGACCCAACGTCTGAAAAACTGGAGGACAAGAACTGGTGTTCTTGGCTTGGTTTTCCACCCCCCTTTTTTTTTTTTTTTTCCCAAAGATACCAGGAAGGGCAAGGAAAGGCTGCTTGCCAAGAACTAGTGTTTAAGTTGCTAGTTCATATGGGTGAATGTTTGTTTAGCCTCCAGGCAAAGGAAAAGCAGAAATCAGGACTAGTCTAGTTTTTAACGATGGGAACTCTAGAAAAAAGGAAGAAGACAGGATGGGAAAGAGAAGGTGGAGAAGTCAGGGCATCGATAACTGAAACAAGGTGGGGTTGGGGGGAAAGCAAAAAAAAGAAGCAGCAAAATCCAGAAGTTGTTTCAGTTGCTTTCATTTCCAAGAAATATATCGCTGTCCCTTTAACTCTGCATGCCTCTTTGGCACATGTACCAGGGGAAGGATTACACTTACTAAGGAAGTAATGCAAACTTGTCTTCATTTGGTTACCATGGATATGGCACTATGTGAGACAAAGCCTCCCATTTGCATTGCAAACAACCAGGAGCAGTGAAGGACACCCGACTTGATATTCTGGCCACAGTGTCCCAGGTTCTTCCTCCTGACTGATCACATGTAAAGCAATCACCAGCTTTGGGCCTGCACTTGGTACCAAGAGAACAAGGGTAAAGGATGTTGTACTTCAGATGAAGAAGAAAGAGGCAGGATCATGCACATCTGCAGCACAAATGGGATTTATTGTGCTACCTAATGTGAAATAGCTAACAGATAGGGATGGCGATCATTTAGCTTTCCAGCTCTTCCCCCCTGGGGTACTAGAACTGAGTCAATATGTTGGCAATCTGGAATAAGTGATTTCTACAAACACTGGAATGGAATAGAAAGTGGCCAAGTCTTACGATTGCTGGGCTTTTATGCAACAGTTTTTACCTAGCTGAGTGTCCTCTTCATTCTGCAGAAGTACTGAATAAGGTACCTTAATTTTATACAAAATCTAGTTAAATAAGCAAAATGAACAGTCTCCTAAGCAGACCTAGTGGGAACTTGCACAGTACAGTTAATAATGAAGAGGGAAATTGTCTTGTTTCCCTAAAACAAATTGCAGATGATTGTTTGTCTATTGATTTGCTAGATTGTCAGTAATTCTTTTTTATTGCTTTAACTCTGCCAGATATATAATCACACATCATTTTTATTTCAACTGACATGGAATACAAATGGTATGACCCTGCTTCTATGGATAGAAATGGCCAAATTGCCATCAGTTTGAGTGAAGAAAGAACTGGATCCCAAACAGCCTACATCCATGAATCAAGGGTTTTCTTTCCAATAACTCTTATGCACAGATTCGCCAGAACGATAGATCAGACATTTGGCAAAATCATTATTTCCTCCCTTAGCACCGGATTAGGCACTTCTCTGATGGGCCCAGGACAGCTGTACCATTCCAGGGTACTCTTCTTGGCTCCTCACTTCAGAAGAGTGGTCTACAGCTGGTCATAGGGCACCAGCACTATCTAACTAGCTTTCATTTAATAAGGAGGGTGCAGCCAGACCACCCTCTGTCCTTACACCACTATTCTCTGCAGGTACAGGAGGATAATTAGGAACACCAACCATCCAGTTGCCCACCAAAAGGTCCACAAAATAGTAGCTTTCTGCCAATATAATACCACTTGGATCAGTGGATTTGTTTCCTGCTGGTGTCTGTGAGTGAGGAAAGCATCAGCCTGAGATGTGTTTGCTTTTCCCTTTCTTTTAAAGCAAGCAGCTGGCGCCATGCCTAGCCCTGAATGCATTTTCTAACACTGTGCTCATGGGGAGCTCAAGCCCAGTGTCATCATGTCCCTGAACAAGCACCATGAGCAAAGAACAGGGGGCTTTGCAAAAGGGTTTATTTACCTCTTTGTTCTGCTGTCCCACCTCAGCATGCTCCTTGAACTCCCACTCAGACCCCACAGAGGCACAGTAATATGTGCTCATGATATTGGTTTTAGAGGCAAAAAGCAACATCACCAAACTGAGACCTTCACATACCCAAGCATTTCCAGCAGCCTTAATGCTAAGTTAACTAACAACAGGACAGAATCTACCAGGTCCTTCAATGAATGTGCTGCTAGGGAGAGGGACAGGGAAGGGAGCAAGTCTTAAACACAGAAATACTGCCCCAGACTCGTGATGCCTGTGCAAGCACCACTGGACTTTAGATGTACACACTTCAGTCTCTTCCTACCCTTTCGGAGCAGCCAAATACCTGGACCAGCAGCTCTCTGCCTCCAACAGCTCTCCAGGGATTTAGGTCCTCAGCCTCCCTTTTCAGCGATGCAGAGTGGGGACACATTGCCCATGGGCTGCTCTTAGTGCTCTTCCAGATGCACTCTGCAGCAGCAACAGGAAAGTGCAGAAAACATTGGTGCCAGCCTGTCTTTTCAGGCCAAACCAAATGCAAATCCTCATCATTTGCAGGTCTCCTCGAAAAACAAACTTAGCATTTCATTTACTTTTAGTCCCGTCCTCTTGCCCTGTAGGATCCTTTCCTTCCTCTGCAACAAAATTGATTAGGAAACAGTTTTCTTGTCATTTCTTTAAACATTAGTACACGGGCCAGCAGAGGCAGGCAGGACAGTAAGTCTCTTGAATGACAAAATGACTCTGAGTGAATAATATATGAAAAGCACTGTTTAATGTCTGAAAATAAGTTTGGGCTCAGTCCTCCAAGCAATAGGTCTTTTTCCTCTGTGTATTCAGTCCTGTTTATTTTAGTAAAAAACATTTTGTTGCTTTAATTCTACTAATCGACCACCAGAGAGAGGGGAAAAGCAGCATTCCCTTCCTCCTCACATCATCCTGACTGAAAATTCTATATGGTAATGCTGAATCTATAAATGGTAGATATCTTGATATTTCTACTGGTTTCAGGGGAGTTACAAACAAATATTCCAGAAGAGATAAATGGCCTAACATTTTTATTTTTAGCATTGTCAGAGCCAGGAATAACTTTCCTTGACTCTTATGGACAAGGCTAAATTTGTAGAACTGAAATTTAGAACATTTGTTTCTTCTTCTCAATAAAACTAGGATCTTTAGGTCATAAAGGATACAGCAATAGTTAAGTATATTTGCCCTTGCAATGTCATTCTTACAGGGCACATTTCAAATCATAGCACTAGTGCAAACTATTTTTACATTTGTTGCTGTTTATAGCAATACATTTCAAGTGGAATCTGGTTCTCACCAACATTTATATCCCTATCCCACCCTTACAAATGAACTCAGACTTCTTATTTTATAACAGTCAAAAAAACCCAATACTGATGAGATGCATATGTATTTCACTAATATCTCAGTAATGTCCTAACATGGAGAAGCAAATGTTGATTCTGCATGATTGCAGTTAGTCATACCTGATTTTGCCATGATTTTGGAACAGATTCAGATAGCTTTACGTTAGTTCACAATCAGACTGACTTCAGTCAGAAGCCAGCATGCTTGGTATGTGTCAGTATATAAGGAAAGAAATCAGATGAGGCTGACCTCCTACCTCACATTAAAGATACTACATGTTCCCCAGAACTGCTCTGACAATTGTTTAACCGAAATTACTCCCTTCTTTCTCTCTTCAGTACAGAGTTTCAACTGATTTTTCTTTCATCTGGAAATAGACAGATTTTGCTCAAAATTACTCTTGATTTAACTGACAGTTGCTTCAGGTCTAGTTCTGAGACTACAAAAGTCAATTGAAAATTACCCTCTGAGAACTTGGTTCAGTCTTTGTCCACACCAGACTCTGATAGCCATTATGAACATGAATTTCCCCCATCTGTGAACTGGCACAAGAAACCTTGAAGGCAAACATTTTACTTTTCTCTGTTGATAAGTGTATGCTTTGCATACTGGGGGCAGGCGGAGTGGGGAGGTGGGACTGTAAGTATATGTAACCTTTTGTGGTGTAGGTTAGATTTCATGTCCCTTAGTAAAACAGAGCAGTCATTTAAACAATTGCTAACCCTATCTCTGTGTTTGAGGAAGCAAAGAATATAGTCAGTAAGTCAATAACTTTATCTGACTTTATACAGACCAATAAAACTACACAGCTCAATATCTTAGTGGTATCACTAGGCACTGTACATTTAATTACTCAGTGATACAAGCTTCCAGCTTTAGCTGCTGGTAATGGCATTGTCCTATGCACATGGACTAATATAGTATGATGCAGTTGTGCTGTGTTAGACACAACTTCCCTCTCTATTAGATGTGTCTGCACACAGTGGATAGCAAAAAAGAAATTTTGTTCTCTAAAGATACTTCCCTTGGCATCACACTTCTGTCAGTAGTGCTTATCTGGGGTAGACTTACAATACAAATGCAATTTCGATAAAGAATAAGGGAAAGTAAACAAGGCTTACCTGGGCCAGCACAGGTACCACAGAATGTACTCTAATGCTCCTTCAGAAGCCAGAGGAGGGACAGGTGAGACTCTCCAGCAGCTCTCCCATCCCGGCTCAACAGCTCTGACAGTCTCTCACAGCTTTCCCATTCCTAAAGCAGAAAGGACAAACATTTGCCTAGCCTCGGCTGATATTTTCATAATCTCCACCCATTCCCACTAAAAAAGAAACCTGTATTTCAAATACACTTTGTCTACTCTTTGTCACGTAGGTGTTTTCAAGATTAGATACGTTCAGGAAATTTTATATCATAGGGTGTTTTCTTAAAGGGCTTCAGGAAGCTGACAAGGCACAGATTTTTGGGCCAGTGCAACCTGTGTGTGCCCAGAGTCATACGTGAATGCAAAACACTCTGGGCAATCCTGCGGGGTGAGGCAGACACAGGCTGGGAAGAGGTCTCAACAACCTCCAAAACTGGACTGCCTTAATGTGGTCGGTCCATGCTGTCTTCTACAGGTGCGAAGGTCTAGATGTCCACAAGAAGCCAGCCTGTCCAATTGTCAGTCGAGTACGCGGATATGGTGGTAACCGCAGAGTTCATCAGAACAAATAAAAATTCCTGGTGCCTTTATCACTCATGGAAATGGCACAAAGTGCTCTCAAACATTAATCCCAAGAACAAACAAGACTTTTAAAACAAACAGGCGAGCTAACAAAAACAAACTCAGCACTTGAAAACTGATGAAAATAACAACAGAGCCAAAGTTTACAAAGCTGCTCTCATCAGACTTGAGAAAAATAAACAAACAGCCTGACAAACAACAAATCCAACCTTGCAAAGCTACACTCAGCAGCACAATATTCCCAAACATGCACCTGGTACAGGGTGAGCCATTTCAGCTGGGGGCAGATCAGAAGGTGCAAAGATCTTTTCAGTAGCCCTGATACGCCAGAGATATTGAGCAGACTAGCTAGGATGGATATCATCCTATGCAAATCTCCTATCTGCAGCCTGGGTCAGCCTGTGACTTCTACCAAGTATTTTGGGCAAGTAATATAACTTCTCTACATTGTAACCCTTGTAAAAGAAGGATTCCAACAATCTGGCACATGTATATTAAGGTGCGTATACTACTTTACACATTAATATTATATATTCCCTATGATCATATGAAGTCTGTCTTCACTGGGGATGAAATATCTCTGCAAGCACATGCTACGAACTCATGAGTAAAAGGGTGTCCCCAAGCATCTCTTTGACCAGGAATCCTGACCAGAAAAGTCTTCATAATGTCTCCCTCCACATGTGTTGAAAGGTAAAAGTTCATACTGAATGGACTTCATGAAATAGCCAGATCATGAAACTGTAGTCACACAGGTTAACTAAACTGATGCTGAGACTAGAAAAACAAGATAAAGAAAAAATTGATTCCATTGTGTAATTCGTCTTTCCCCCTTTCTTCCAGTCTTCTACACTTTTTAGCTGCCCATCTTGTCAGTGAGGAAGTCCAAACACAAACCACTGGTGTCACATACAACTTCAGTACATTTTCTATCCCTCCTTGCTCACGCTTGAGGATAGATGTACAAAACTGGTAATAATAATAAGCTCAACAGATCTGCACTGAGGTCCATCAGACTCATTTTGTACAGCACTAACTAGTCTGTGCTATTGCATGGCACTTTACCAGAGATAAACAAGTTTAACAGCAGTAGTTGATATTGCAGCAAGATGTCCAGCAGAGCCTGCAGGGATGTCTCTAAAATACTAAGTTGTGTTGCATGATGTTCATATATAGCAAAATTGATCTCAAATTTATGTTATTTTCCCTAGCAAAATCCCAGCTTCTTTAGGAGGGAAAACGACATTCAGCCTGGACTAGCAATTTATTTGTACTTGTCCTCTCTTTGTTTTCAGACCGTTTTGTGGATCATTATACTAAAGAGGTGAAATGAAAAAAATTAAATTAAAGAAGCCAATGGAAATAAACCAACTTCTCCAACCAAGTCAGACACCGTATGCCAATGTTTTTGCAACAGCCAGCATAATGCAATTTATCATTATCATGAACACAGTTTACTGAACGTACAAAAAAATCCTTTCACTATGATTTTTATCAGGACTCAGAAACAGGGTTTCAAGGACATCTCACCCTCCAGTATGTAATTTCTAGGTCAAATGTCACTCTCAGTTTTCTCCCCAAGTTTTCCCCATACACGAAATCCTTCTGTTTTCTTTAGATTTCTGATCTTATTTATCATTCTTATTTATTGTTTTCACCTTTTTCAATGAAACTGCCAAATGAAATTTTACAAACTCTTTCAAACCCATTAAAAGTTTCTATTTTCATTTGGAAAAAAAAATATTTTAATAAACTCCATTCCTATGTGAAAAAAAAAACCTTTTGGACTGGAAAGAAAAAAAAAGAAAATTCCAATGAAAATGCTATAATAGCACATTTTGAAGAATTCCAGAAGAAAGGCTACCCTAAACAGTTTCAGGTCAAGAGATTTAAAGCCATACATACTTTCTGTACAAATAAAACCTGAAAGTTTGGTTGATGATCTGTGATACTGAAGTGAAACTACTCCTCTCAAGAGTGATTTCTAGAATACTAGGCAAAAAAAAAACCCAAAACAACAACAAACAAACAAAACAAAACACACACACACAAAACCAAACCAAACCAAAAAACCCCAAACAAGAAACACCAGTTCTCAACGCAACAGTCATTAATAAGGAGCAATTTGCATGCATGCATGTATCTGCTTTTCTCTAGGTGTCTACAGGGAAGTGTACAAAATCAAAAGGAAGTGCTGGTTTTCCAGCATTCTCTGTAAAGTTAGCCAGAAACATCACGAAGAATAAACCTGGATGGGGAAACAATTAAAACTTGTTCTACTGCACCCCACAGCACGAAGAGCCCATTCTGGGCTCCTGCCATGTCTTTTCCATCCTGCTTTGTCACATGGGAGACAGTCTCTTACAGACGGAGTGCTGAAGACAATTCAGGAACATAGCATATAAACAAGAGGGCCTCCCTGTCCTATGACTGCACACTCCCTAGAGACATCTGGTGGGAAAGTTTCTGAAGAACTTTCTTTCCCCAGTGAAAAATGGGGTTATGTTGAAATTAAGATTCTTATGAGAATGAAGCTTTCACAAGCTGAGATTTTTTTTTTCTTAATTGTTTTTAGACAAGCACATTTAGAAAGACACTCCAGTATTTTCACATTCCATTTTCCCACTCTGCTACTGTGTTACAACTGGTGAACATTGCTAAGTAACTATAAAAAGTGGGTAAAGATTATTTTTTTGTTCTTTATTAGGTTCAGATCTTTGTCAATAACAAAAGAGTGAGGACGTTGGTGTAGAAGATAGTAAGCTGGTTTCTAGAAAATGGTAGTTTCAAAACTCCCATAATCTAGGAAATCTCTAGGGCCACAATTTTCTGTTTCTCCATGCCTGCATACAGATTAATATCAATGCCTATGCAAAGTCTGTTGTCCTTTATAGGAAGAGATAGAAAAGGAGATAGAAAATTATGTATTTTGTAAAACTTATTCAGATCATAAAACTTCTTGATCCTGAACAAGGATTACAAAGACTATAAGTAAGCGCAGAATGATGATTTTCTTTCAAATCAGATCCATCTTCCATACAGAAAGGAGTAAAATTATTCTATTATCACTGATGTGATCTAATTTTATCTTTGCTAGAAGGCTGTTCATTATTTTTAAGGAAAGGATGCCACAGGAATGGGTCCCGCAGTCAAAATGCTCTATATAAGAGCAAATATTCTGGGCTCGCTCCATCTTTTCTTTATTATTTCAGGATTTGTGACATCCTCTCTAATATTCCCTAGGCCTGTATCTTTTTGCTACTGAAGACAGCTGACAATTTTCATACAGCATCTCTGAAATATCCCAGTTTCCCTTAGAAGATCTCTGCAATAAAATACATTGAGAAAGCAGGGCAACAACATTTGAACACACATGTTTATGAAAAGACCTGGATAATACTTGAATAATTGAACAGACGTCTAAACTTCCACCAGCAGAGGTCATTTGCACTCCAGAATGAGTTACAGAAATCATAAAAACCTCTGTTTTGTTATCTAAGGGAATATCTTTAAAACAGTCCCAACGCTCGAGGTATCCTTCATCAAAGCAAGTAATCTGGGGCAGAATATAAAGAACGTTAAAAAGCTTAAGCAAATGCTCTTAATTTGATCAAACAAATTTAGTTTGTGCTGTGAAATATCAACAAAACTCCTGCTTTCACATTTCTTGTGCATATGGGACTGGTCAGTTTAAGCAACCCTGATGGTCTGAATGCTTTTCCTGAGCAATTATATTTGTCTGCCTATGCCTAGGAACTTGCTTATAGAACACTAAAACTTCATAAAGTTTCCAGTAAAAATGCAGTGGGCAAATGAGAGACATCCGTTTTCTCCCTTTTCTTCCTCATGTCTACCAGCATCATCTGCAACTCCCTTTCCAGGAGGCCAAAGCCCACCCTCGCACATGCCCTTGTCATTGAGGGGCATCTCTGACAAACAGACTGTGTTCACAAGGACATACATGTGCATGCCGTTCACCCAAAAATCAAACTGTGAACTCACACATATGGGCATTTGTGTTTCAGGAAGGAGTGCATTTTAGGTTTTTAGCTTTGGGTAAAAGGTAAAGGTAAGAGCTGTTATTTAGAAAAGGAACCTGGACTTAAATAAGCAAACAAACAAATAAAAATTAAGAAATACCTGCTAGGCACAGCTATGGCATGAACCTGAGAAAGCACTGAACTGTTGTACTGTAACAAATCAAAAATAGAAACACAGGGAAATGTGCAATTTGATAAAATTTGCAATTGTCCAGAATGAACATTGTAAGCAACACAATGATTCAGAAAATTAGTAGATGTGTGTGAGAGGATACTTGATAGTAAGTAACCATAAAACAATCATACTGGGAAACACGCTTATGCTGTACATCAGGGAGTTTGATTTTTTGGGTTGTCTTGGCACCTTATGGGTGATAAGATGCTTAGAAAAACATTTCCCTTTACATTGTCTTACTGCCATTAAAAACACCTGCACTCAGTGGTCACACACCTCTCTACCATTTCATTTTTTACTTTGCTGAAACTACAAGTTTATCCTACAGATATATTGTGCTATCTGATGAAGAAACATAGTATGAACCCAGTATCATCTATAACGTTCCATGAATTTTAGCCACCCCGACAAGGGCCAGGATCCCACTGCACTAGACACTGTGTAAATGCTATAAGCACATGCAAATTTCTAAATGCATAGAAATAGTTTCTAAATCATTGCAGTGGAAGGAACATAATTTTATAGTTCATGTGGACTTTTAGGACATTCTTCTAGCACAATACATGAATTTCTTGAACTGACAGATCAATCATTCCTGTCTTTCACATTCAGCATTTTGGTGAATTTTCTACCCCAAAACCTGCTGTTGGACTGTACGATGCATGTAGACCTGTGAAGATAATGCTGCTTTGTCTGTTGATTTCAGAAGGCCAGTACACGTACACTTGCTGTAAAAACAGTCCCATGATAGACAGTTCCAAACTGGATTGCAAACAGGCTGGTGTCTTGCATAGTAACACACTCAGCAAAGATGGGCTTGAGTTTGATCCAAACCACCTGAAAGACAATGAGAAAACTTTGAATTAGGCCCAGCTACAAAGACAGCAATAGACAGGTTTTGTTTATAAATGCCATGAAGGCTGTTACTGTGGGCAATGGGAAAGAGGGAAGAAAGGATGTGAAATATCCCTTCTAAGCCTGAAAACACTGCTCAGCAATCAGTATACAGGAATTAATGCTTGGCAAAGCAATAATATCCCTATTTCTCCTTGTTTTACACCAAGGACCAAAAGGGGAGTTGAAGGAGATTAATTACTTTGCCTGCTAATCAATGCAAAGACATATTTTTCTGCTCCTCCATCTCATAATTTTTATTTCATCTAGTTTGGGTTTTTTTAGGGTTGCCAGATGTCCCAGTTTCACTGGGACATTCCTGGTTTTTGAAGGTACATCCCATCTGCTCTTGAAAATATTTCTGTTCACTGCTCTCTTGTTGATTGTGTGCTTTTAGAGCAGCCAGCCAGCAAAGGACTGCAGGAGAGACGCTGATAAATTATTATCAAACTATAAAAAGCGACCCATATTTCCCAAATGCTGAAAATTAATTCTGTAGGGAGACTTTTTTGCAAAATGCAAATGGTCACTGTGGCACACAAGAAATTATGATTACAAGTCCCATCGCTGCTCAGAGATCACCCCTTAATGTGCCTGCATTTCAAACTGGAAGCAGTACTTCTGCCCTTCCCGGGTTGCCTGAGCTCCCATCACAGAGGAAGCCTTGGACTTCTTGATTGTACAGGCAAGAAAAGAGAACTTCTAAAACCAGTGTGGGGGAGGACATTGCAGGAAAATCTCAAACCAGGAGCTGGATGCAGTGGCAATGCAGGTGGCTGTTGAGGAAACAATGCTACCTCCCTGACCCAGAAAAGTCTCCCAAGGAAGTACCAAGGGAAGGAGGCTACAGAACTCATCACCCCAAAGTATCTAGACAAAGTGGAAGTTTACTGCTACACTTTCAGCTCCAGATCTCTTTCACAGCTGCTAGGTCCCCTGAATACATCACTATAATGAATGTATGACAATATTATTGCTAAAGCTCCAGCTACTGGAGTCATGTGAATCTTTAAGAAACAAAGATGTTCTGTGGTCCTCATTACAAAAAATGCTTGCAAAACCAGCTTTAAAGGACAAGTGAAAAATATGCCAAGTCAGTTATTTTCCATTCCTTTTCATTATGTTCTTCCGAGGCATGACTCATGGTTTCTGAATGCCTGGGGAGAAGAGAAAAATATCAAGAAAAAGAGAAGGCAATGATACCTCAAATGGGAGGTCATCTTCGTCCAATCTGATGCCACTTTTGCAAACAAATCCCATTGCAATATTGCCTGTGCATTCCCTTGGGCTTAACAACATTCACACAACTACCTCACTTTGTTCAAGCAAAGGTCTCATTAAAAAACAGCCTTTGTAACAAAGACTGCAAAGGACTTGACAAAATCTACATTGCAGGTCATGCTGAAAGTAGAGGTGTAAAACTTCGAAAAGTTAAGAAGAATAACTGCTTGCCTTTTCTCTCTTGGTGTGGGGAATTAAATGTGGAAAAAAGATCTATAGTTCTCACTCATCCGTCAATACAAACAAATATTTGAGCTCTTTAAGAATTAGAAATATGGTAAATATATTTTAGTTAGTACATATAAAGTACTGTTAATGTATTTGTAAACTAAATCAGTACAAACCTTTTCTTGCTAATAACAGCATAAGGGAGCAACAAGATCTGATGGAAGAGAGGGTTTACCTAATGATGGAGTTCAAAAACAGGAAGAGTGGAATACCAAAAACAAAAGCCACCAGTCTTGCTTACGTGAAATCTAAAAGGAACATTGTATCCACAAAATGCAGACATCTAGAAAGGGAATCATTTGTCCAAATGACTGACTGCAGAGGGTCACTAGCTTAGGCACAGAAATTTGCACTCCAAGCAGCTGGAGTGAGATGGGATGCATCCTGCTCCTAACACTCTCATACAGAGAAACAGCTATTTTCAAAAAGTTTGGAAAGCCACCATAACTGCCTAATACTTATTGAACGTAACAAAGCTGGATATTAAGTTCTAACAACATATTGACCTTAGAGAACTCTGGATTCATAAGGGACTAGTCTGGGACCACTAACTCCACCTGAAATACTTACGTGGTACAGAAGCCATTTTGAAGGACTGAAGTACAGCAACAAGACTGTGATTCTCTCATTTTCTTATGAGATAACAAATTGAGTTGGAAAAAAACTTTACTTTTTTTCTTTTTTTTCCCCTCTGCATTTCTATTTGATGGGAGGAATCTCTAGAAATGCTCATCCTGCTTTTCCAGCTCAACCTGTAACAGTCAGCTGTCTCACTGGCCAACAAAGTCCTTCTGCCTTCTCTTGCTCAGGGTAAATGTCTTGCGTAAAAACACAAGCTCACTGGATCAGAATTTTTTTTTTCTTGCATTACAAGGTCCAACTTACAAGCAGGTGCTTTGATAACTGTTCACATCCTGCTTGCAAGGCTCTTCTAAGCACAGCCTGTGACAATTCCACATCTCCTCTGGTACTGTAGTGGCCTGTCCTGGCCAGGTCTGAGCTTGTTCACAGCTCAAGCATGACCCACACATCCTTCTCTGGGAGCATGTTTGGGGAAGAAAGCTCCTCTTTTGTGCTAAATCAGATACCTGTTACAGCACTGCTGTGTCAATGCAGGGTGCTTTCAGGACCGTGCTTTTAGGGCAGCACACAACAGATTGGTTGCAGGCTTACAGATCATAAACCACTGAACTTAGATAAAAGACATGAAGCATAATGGTTGGTGAACATGAGTACCAGCAGTTTATGACAAGTGAACTCAAACTTGGCAGCTGTGTGCAACCTACTTGAACTTGCTCTGCCCTCTCCAGTGGCATAACTAGGACACAGGTTTAACTGGAAGCAGACAGTAAGGAAAGCAATGACTGGTACAACTAGGGGAGAAGGTTTTGAGATCATAATTACCTAATGTTATGGAAAATATTTCATATTGGCGTGCTTTTTGAAACTAAATCCCCACCTGTAAAAGACTTATTTTTGCATGCAAGGTGTGATTGACAGAGGTGGAGAGATATACCTTAAAGGTCACAAGACAGGTAACTACTCCTTAGTATCTTAATGGAGAGGTACACCTCAAAGATCAAAAGACAGAGACATACCTTAAAGGTCACAAGAAAGGATTCAGCTGACCACAGTACCTGCTTTTATTGTATGTATACTACTAGACCTATATCTCCGCAATATATGGATGTTATAACATTTATTACCCAATATTTATTACTACAATGCCTGTAGAGGAGTCTACCACTTACCAGCAAGAATCTCAATAATCCTTATAACAGTGCCAGCAATAACAGCACCACCATTTACACAAAAGATTTGCAGAAACTCTTTCTGGCTGCTACCTCCTATGTTTTCAGTAAGGATGCCAGTTGTTTTTCATTTGACATTTGTTCTATCCCAGTTAAAAAGATGTTAAATTAAATTTTAAAGCTGTACAGATACAATTCTAGGTGCACAGAGCAGAGCAGTGCAAACAAAGCCTCCTGTCATTTTTCACTTATCTTCACATGAAGCTTTTGTTGCTTTCATCAAAGGCAGGAAAGGTACTTTCATTCAATAAACAATCTCAAGTCTCACCCTCAAGTACTTAAACTCTCTGCAAACAAAAAACCCTACACCTGGTATTTGCTTAAAGCTACTGTGTTTTTAAGGTCCCTCAGACTTGTCTTCCCCTGCTGGGTGAAATAAAAATTTTTCTCCTAACATGTGCCTGACAAAGACCAATAAGCAAGAACAGATAAATCTTACAGTTCGGGTACACTGAATCTGTCACTTCCAGGATACACCGGATTCACACAGTGTTTACCACAAAGGCTGTTTGCATACACCCAGTGTATCTGATGTTTCCCAAATACTGTCTGCTTACTGGGCAGCACATGTGAGATTATTTCTGCCTAGGAAACATGCTAGGCTCACGCTTGTTGTAAAATGCAGTACCCACAGTTTTATTAGTTTCCTCTATGCCCCTCGACAGTTCAGCACTTCACTGCATGGTTAGACACGGAACTTAGATACCAAAGTAAATGCATTTTTTTTTTGCATTGGAACTCTTGTCATTGCTTAGTCCAACCCAGATACAGAGAAATAAAGCCAAGTAGAAACACTAATTGTGGAGAGCAAAAAGGTTAAACTAAATAGACCTCTAAACTACAGGCAACTGTTCAAAAAACAGCACATCACTTGAGTATTGTGTGTTCTATGAGCGGGTTAAAAAGCAAAGAAGAAAGATCCAAAGAAAATTCTGCCTCTAGGATGAATTAATTCAGAGAAGGGAGAACAATGCTGTTAAATAAAAAATGACACAAACTTTTATTTGAGCTTGAAACAAATCAGATCACAGACCTTTGGGGAAGCATAGAAGATTGCATTTGATTGTTTTCTGTTTCTTACCTTTATTTTCTCTAATCATGATCAAGACAGGAAGGGCCAGTGCTGAAATACAAAAGAAGAAAATATTATTAAAAGCATTCTGACTGTGGCAGGATAAACCATCAAAAACATGGTGAAATGCCTTTATTAAATATGTAAAGCTATTGTAAATACATGTTTAAGTGCTCTATTGTGCTTGAAATGCAGTCTTTTATTTCTCAGATAAGATGAAACAGAATAAAGAAAGAGGGAAAGAGGAGCTGCTTTAAAGCCTACATTCCACATCTGGTATTAAGGAAGCCTTACATTAAGGGGGTTTGGCAGATCCAAGCATCAGGTCTGGCTGCTGGTGATCTCCCATGCAAAAACCTAGAGCAGCAGAGTAGACAGAGATAAGGTGAACATCACCCCAGCTTGGAGCTCATGCTTTCCACACCCAAATAACCAAGCAGGCCAGGAGACAGGTAAAAAGGCAAAACAGGCACTGCAGTGCTCGACTGTTTTCCTTCCTTCCTGTCTGAAAAATTGTAATGTTGAGCATGTTAGCCTCCCAGATGTTTCACCCTCAGGAAGCACAAGAGCCCATGGAAAGGGCTCTCTCAGGCTGTGTGCCTTGGGTCAGCCTTTGCCCTTGGGCTCCCTTGGCTGCACATGGCTTTGAGACTACCCAGCCCCTGCCATTTATTTCTGCTGCGGGAGCAAATCACTGGTTAAGTACTCATGCCCTTTTTATCCTTTGCAGAACAGCCTCAACTGGAAGCCTGAGCACCAAATGGTATTTGATAACTGCCCCCAAACGTCTGCTGAGAAGATGCTTATCTAGATCAACGGAGTGTATTCCTGCTTGGTTATCCAGTATGCCCCCCATTCAGCTAGGGTAATGTCTACATGCAGGGAAATTTTGCATCTCAGCAGAATAATACTGTATTTTGTCTCACAGATAAGACTACACGTGGGATTTCCAAAATTGTTATAGATTGGTATTTTAAGTCATTGCACAGCAGCTACATGTCTGCTATGTGCCTCACTAGCAGATAGGATACTTCCTAGTCCTAGATGCCAAACAGATCTCCTGTGTTTTAACTCAAAGAGCTCACAAGCACAGATAAATCCACTGGCACCCATTTGCTTCAGAAATTGGACAAGAACTCCTTATTCAAAGTTAACCTGACTACTTGAAGGGCATGCACATTATGCATAACCCTTAACCAGACACACTTACTTCTGCAATGGTTTTAAAACACATCACTTCCACTATAACAGCTTCTGAGCATCCCCAGCTCAATATATCTTTATGCACTATACTTTTCTTAGGTGGATAGACAACAAAGTCTCAGAGAAACTAAACGACCTGCTTCAGACCACTTGGGAAGTCTGGAGCAGGGCAAGACTTTGCACATTCTCCTTCAAAGCCCACCATCTTCCCTTCTTTTCTGAAGGATAGGCTATTTTCAGAGGATCAGAAATAAAACCTATACAGGAACAAATTGCTCAGAATCGGCCATCTGAAACCTGAATATTTGCGTGAATACTTTTACAAAACATATTCCTGTTCTGACAAGATATTGCACCCCCTCAGCTCCTCTCTACTTCAGGTTCAGAACAGTTAGCAGTGCTGAAAATTCGAAGCACTGCTGTCTACAAGCTAAATTTTACATGTGCAACACCACCAAATGCTACTGACAGTATAGGAACCCCCTCATCATTGCTATGAACAGATGAGGCTGTGCATGCTTTGGTGTTACACACGTAAAGCACTTGTTTGGTACAAAATTTTCTCAAAGGCAAATAAAACCATTTCAACTTCTGCCTATGACTTCACAGTATATTTGAAAAGTCAAGCAAACTCACTAAGGCAATTAAATGATCTTTAAAAAGTGAATTAGTTCAACTCTGGTTTCCTTGATTTTAGGGGAAGGGGGCAACAACAAAATTCTCTAACCCAACCCTGACTTGAAAGTAAATAAAATGAGAGAAACTGACATAGTTGCTGACTTTCATGAGAAGAAGCATAAGAAGAGTGGCAGATAAGTACTGTGTCACTTCAGGGACAGAAGGATTATGTTTCTCTACTTATACATAATTGTCTCTACCTGGACAGATTTCCAATTGTGCTATCCACACCAAGGGAAGCATTACTAGATTAATTACTGTAGTCTACAAGGTAGTCAGTGACAGCAGTATCTGAACACAGTCAGCACAGACTATAACATTTAAATCAGGGTGGGAAAAACTTGTAAGACTCCAAAAGCTGCAAGTTTCTTCAGAAATTTTGGAAGTACAACAGAATACTAACTTTTATACCACTTTCCCCCCATATATCGTACCATCACATTCTTCCCAATAAACAGTCCCTTAAATATACATACTCCTTTAACAGGGGCAGCCAGGGACTAACTTGTTGCAATCATTTTTATCTAGGAAAAACAAATCTGTGAATATTGTGTGCTAATGGTCCAAAAAGCTTTATCACAGTTCCTGATACCTGTAGTATCAAGGCACTTGATGTTCTAGGATTCTCAGCTGAATTTTAAAAATACAGCCTACAATACTTAATGGTTATCCCGCTTTCCTAAATTTCCCTAAAGATTATTTGCATTTTTATAATGCAAAAAAATGCTTTCCATAAAATAGTAGTTTCCCAAAACCAAGACAATTTTAATCTAAAATCAGTTTTTGTAAAACAGCAAGTTTGAATTTTCTTACATATTTGTCTTACTTTTAAAAGTTCAGAAAACTCCAGCCAAACTTACCATTTTCATTCCAGTTAAAAAGCAGTTGCTTATAAAAACACATTTTGAAAGAAGAGATTTCTGTGACCCCTCACACTGATGCTAGGTCACCGCATAGCACACAGCTCTGCACCTTTTATTTTCAACTTGTAGAAGATTGTGGTGCTGACAACAGAGGTCAGACCCACTGATGAACAGCCCGTGTAACAATAACAGATTCTGGGACTAGTGAAGTACTCCTCAGTTTTTTGAATGACAGCGTGCTTTTTTGGCAGTGATTAATCCAGCCTTTACAGGTAATGCAGAATATAGTGACAAAAACATAAGATACCATCAGCTACCCCTGTATAGCTACACATGCCATAAATCACTCCTTGCCCTGCCTATCCATGGTGGTTATGACTCTGCTAATAAAAATGTGTGGTATAGACTGACACTGCCCAAGTCATTGACATTCATTGACATTATCAGCCAGTTTTGCTGGCTGAGAGATAACTAGCTGGAGAGAGCAGCACTTGGGAAGGCACATGCGACGTAGATTATACATTACCTGTCTGCCTGTGAGCAGCCATCCCTGAAACAGGTGAAGACACAAATGCATCCTTCACAGTCAGCACCCTGTAGAGAGGAAGGGGCTGCTGCTGATCTAAGCCAATATACATTTATGAAAACAAGGGAAGAAATGGCCCTCAATAAGATCGATCGCCAGCTAGAGGGTGATCTAACTGAAAATGCCACACACCTGCTTGCTCTGAGGGATCCCTCTGGAGAAAAACTGCAGGCCTGAGCTTGGTGGTCTTGTTAGCTAAGCCCCACTTGTGAACATGAGTGCAACAACTAGTCCAAAAAGCCCTTCAAGTTCAACTTGAATTTTAACACAGCCATGAGTTAAAAACATGATTTGCTTTAGTCAAAACCAATTTCAGAGTGCAAGTGCACAGCCAGGGGTGAGTAATCCTGGTGTGAAACACGCAGTGTAGGAGATAGAGAATCCTCCAGAACACTTCACTAACATTAGCCAATGCCTCATGCGCTGCATTTTGCTTTCTGTAAGAATTTCAGTTCCTAGTCTTTGCAACTGTTTTTTTGGTTTCCCAAGAAAGAAGAGAGCCCAAGTCAATGCTCTGAATCATGAAGCCCTGTTTCAGGACTTACATAAATGACTACCAGTGATGCTAACAGAGTTGCATCTGTTTTTACCAGTTCTGAATCTGACAAGCAATCTTAGGTTCAAAAGCCATTTTTGCATTGTTCATATAATCAGAAAGTCATTTATATTCTGGAACCAGTTTCCTTTTCTTTTTGCACAGCCATTAATACATTTTTTTCTTTTTTGTTTCATAGCTGCCAAGTCTTGCACAGCTCCATGTGTGAATTTATGCAAATTTCCGAATGCGCTAATTCACATATTTGCAAATTGGCAAGTGATTGGCAAACATGTAAATGAGCTCATTTAGTCATTTTCCTCTTCCCTTAAACTTCAGTTTGGGATCAGTAAACCCTTCCCCAAGTTATGGCAATGAAGGGAAGTTAATGTAACTGCCCTAAACCTGGCAAGTCTAGTAGGGGTTTGGGCTAGTGTAGCCATGAGCCTGGATGAGCATGGGAAGAATGCTAAAAACCAGCATAGGCTGCTAATGCACAAAGGAGATCTCCAGATGTGGCAGGAAGGCATCAGGGGAGTACCTAGAACAGCTGCAGACGTATCAGCAGTAAATGGGTGCGGATATGGTCATGTTTATCACAGTCAGGCCAGGGATGGGTGCTGAGATGTGCTGCGCTGTGAAGCAATGATGGTTGTGATGGGAGCTAAAGAGCTGGTTCCACTGCAGGGGCAGCAGTTTGGAGTATAGCCGATGCCTCTGGACAACGGAAAGATGGCTTGAGAGAAGAAAATTGTGGATCAGAAGGTATGGTTAAGAAAGTCATCTCTTGACTCTTCTGGTATAATCTAAGATTTTGCTGTAAAACTTGCAAGCAGGACATGAATCAGGAATGGAGATGTCCTAGCACCTGGGCTCCCATTGGCTGGGGTTGCTTTTTCCCCTCCAGACTATAAAGCCCCATGGTCACCCATCATCCAAGAGCTCCTGGCAGCAGCGCCTGCAATGCCTGCGAATCACTGCTCTCAGCGAGGGTAGGACATAGCTGCTGCACAGGGGCGAGCCAGGCAGGGTGGTAGGCAACCCTCTTAATTTTCCCTCTCACCAGGAGCAGATTACTGCTTTTGCATAAAGGGCAATTTCTCATGGAGAAAACAGATATTACTCTCCAGTTTCCCCATTGCTGACAACCTGGCAATGTTGGGTGAAAAGTACTAATATATCCTGCTGAGCTATATTAGACCAGCATTTCCAAGATTTAGGGCAATCTCTGATCTTCTCCCTTTCTCTGCCTGAGCCATAACATTAGAAGCCCTATCACACTATCTGCTAAATCATACTTTATGAGCTGAGGAGTTCCCAGTGACTGCTTATTCCTGTCAGCACCAGTTGTGTTGCTTCTCCTCAAAAGCAACATATTTGTATGAATCTTTATCATCTCCAAAAAAGACAGGTATCTTGTAAAGCACCTGTAGTTGTGGGTGAAAAAATTAGCAGAGAGTAGCCTCAAAAAGTTAGACAAACCAGAGTTGAGAAACTCGGGTAAACCAAAAGGAAAAAAAAAAAAAAGAGGCCAGAGAAAACATACAATTCATCTTCAAGTTATCTAGGGCAGCTTGCCTTAGAATTAGTTTAATTAGTTTCATTACCTTGTTTCATATGGAAATATTGTAGGAACCTTATTCTTTCTGTGGCACTCAGGTAGTTAAATCCACACAATTTTCTTTTTGAAGCTTGGATTCTGCTGACTTTATTTCAAGCAATCAAAAGTATCTAATTTGCATTCACATTCACATTAGTGGTCCATATGTTAGCCCTGTTTAAAAGCTATATGCTGCATTCATTATGAAATACTTGGCTTTCTAGCTTTATCCTTTTACTTTGAAATTATTGTGATAATATTGCAACTCTTCTATTTTGGCTATTCTCAAATACAAGGGGGTTTGTGTGATTTGATTCTTTTTCAAAGTCTTCCAAGGATAGAGCTTTTTAATTTTTGTTTACAGTGTTACGGGAACTTGCAAATTGGCAAAATAACTCACTACTGTCATTTAATATGACAGTGTACTATTTCTCATACCTAAAGCTTCATTAAAATAACAGGATTTCAATCTGTCTCTGCATAAGATTTCAGACCACACACAGCGTCATGAAGTACATGCCCTTCAGAGTTCATCATGCAACTCACTGAACTGAGTCAGCCTCTTAAAATGATAACATTTGGTTACATCACATTATTGTTCTTCAAGTTTCTTTTTCATTGTGGAGCACAGAATAAGGCTTTTCCTTCTCACAGAGTTTCATAATATAAATGAAACAAAAATAAATTGTCAGATTGAAACACGTGAGTCATTGTCGGATGAAATGTACTGTCCGTGATCACACAAAAGGACTGTGACACAGCGAAGATTTAAATCAAGGTCTTTTGGGATGTCTTTCTCTGCCTGGGATAGAAGACCATCTACCATATACTATTAACCTACTTTATCAGGCCATTGCTTCGTCAGTACTTGCTAAGATGCATGCGTTAAAGCCACCGCTAAAGTATTACTTCCAGAATTTAATGTATATCACAGTTTGTTTTTATTCACTGGCTTAAATATTGTACATCTAATGCTCATAGTTTGGGAAAAGATGCATATTTTTTCCTATAGAACACACTGATAAGTGATTCTCCCTTTGGAGACTAATTCTCATATCCCTGAAAACTTGAAACTCCTTTCTCATCTGCCTTTTCACTGTGGCTTCTGACATTTAGAAAATCTTTTCCCACTTCAGTCTTTGGAAGCTTTCTGGACATCCTAGAAGGTGAAGAACAATGAGGTGTCTGCTATGAAATGAATATCATAAAAGGGTATCTACTGAGTATGAGACAAATATCCTGAGGTAAACACCTCAAAACAAACAAACAAAAACAAACAGAAAAACTCCATTAAAAATCCATTGGTGGGACAAAAATATCCTTCATTGGTCTTAAATTTTTACGTGAAATCTGTTTATGCGAGAGTTTCTTGGATGGGTGGAAGAGAAGTGGAAGGTTTATTAGACAAATTGTTTCTGAGGTATGGAGTTTTAAATTGTTAGGTTTACTGTTTGGAGACATCTCAACCTGACTTCATTAACAACTTCACATGGTATCCCTGAGAAGGAGTTGTCATTAGTGGTCAAAAAGCTCATTTACAATTAAATCCTGAGTTCAGGAGCTATATCTTTCATAGCAGGGGTTATGTATGGGAGGATCATAAACAGAAGCCACTGGGTTACGATGGCATGAGATCAGAAGTTCAAAGAATAAGCTCCAAAACCCATCTGGTTATTAAGAAATTTAAGAACAGCCCCTGAGTATGCTATTCGGATCACATGTAGAACAGAACAGGAAAAAAAAAGAAAATTCAGGCATGAAATGTAAGATATCCAAGCATGAAACCTGTGGTACATAAAGGAATACAAAATCACTATAGGGCCTTTCTGATAGTCGTGTGCATGTCTTTGGCGCACAACTATTTGAACCAAATAAGAAATACCATCTTTTATCAGTGGACTACTACTCTGCATTTTTTTTAAATGGAGCTTTTTACAACACCTGAGTAGTATAATAACACATGGTAAATTGCAGCTTGCTTTCTAGAGGACTGTGAGTGAGGTAATAACAAATAATGATCCACAACTCACAAGTGGGTTTTTCAACAGTTCTTTCTGTGGTATTAGTTTAAGCACATCGCGCCAAGCTCCATGTAGTGAGTCAAAAAAAGCTAGGAAAAACTCAATGTGAATAATAAACAGACTGACTTTTCCTCATGTCCAATAGAATTCATATCAGTACTTAGTATTGCTAAACATTACATTGAACCTTCCTCTCCTCTCAAAAGCCCAACAGTTTAGAGAGTATAGGCAGAAAGCCAAAATGTTAGTGTTAAAATCAAACAAGCTTCATGAGTCAAAGACTATTAACCCTGCAGTATTTACAAAAGAACAATATCCCAGGAAATAAGAATACACTGATGTGTCAGAAAGTTACCCTATCTGCATTCCATTTCCACCTATACAATACCTCTTTGAGTTACATATCCATACCACACATGATCACTCTCGAGAGTCAGTTCCTTCAGAGGAACACGATATGTTTCAATAACACG
The DNA here is from genome assembly GCF_036013475.1 of Columba livia. Taxonomy (NCBI): domain Eukaryota; kingdom Metazoa; phylum Chordata; class Aves; order Columbiformes; family Columbidae; genus Columba; species Columba livia. Next base: position 56,026,322 of record NC_088603.1, on the reverse strand, counting down.
AATGAAAAGGCACAGATACACTATGTCCAAGATGCTTCCCACTGAGCTGGTTCACTGGCAGAAGTACAGCTCTGAACATTTTGAAAAAATTTATCCATAAAAGAGTGGGGTCCCATCCTCAGCTGTGGTAAGTCAGAGAGCAATAACTGTCTCTGCTGTCCATTTCCTGGACAGGTGTTAGTGAAACCTGGTAACAAAATTGATAGGGCTGAATATTTGCTATGGTTGGGGTCATGCTTGTCTCTTATCATGTACTTGCAACTCCCGTATGAAATTAAAAACCAAAACTTTAATGTCTGGGAGGAAAAAAAAATCCCAGAAAGCTAGCTGAAAGCCTCTTCTCTCAACCCTACACACTCATTTGCTCTATGCAGTTGTCTTAGCCAAAGGCAATGTCAATGTACAGGGAAAAGAAATTAATATTTAGGTTAGGGGAACCATTCACAGAGACTAAGAATTTTTTTTTTTTTTCTGAGACAGGTGTAATAGGGGAAAAATGATAAGCATATTCAAATCAGCATGTGAATTAACCTTCGCTTAAAATGAAGCCATGCCTGGATCAAAACTTCCAGTGTTTCATTTGTGTGGCCACTGGAATATGCTAGATACAGACATCAAACTAGCTCAGGTCATAAAAAATCCTGACAATTAACTTACAGTGAAATCAATTTTTAGCCTTCCATGATAATTGAAAAAATTCATGCAATCATTTAATTCTTTGTGTGTCTGTGAGTACACACGGCGTTACTCCTATGAAGTGTAAATACTGAAGTTCTTGGGACTGGTTTGTTGGGTTGAGGTTTTTTGTTTGTTTTTAATTTATTGTTTTGTTGTTGTTGTTTTTGTTTGGTTGGGGTTTTTTGTTGTTGTTTTTCCCACTCTGTGGTACTTCCAGTTTAGAAGAAATCAAGAGGAACTGGTTACTCTACCAGCTAAAATATTCTTAGCATGAAAGTAAGGTGAGTGCTCCAGGTTTGGACTGTTTCAAAGGAACTCCTGCCTGGGCATTTAAATTTTTCTTGCCATTTTAAGCCACTAAATTGGGATCACAGTTGTTAGGACCTGACTGTACGCTGGGAAAGTGCTTTAGATAGCACAGATTTTTCTGTGACTGACTGAGTATCCTCATGAGCTCAAGTCTGGTTCTCTATCATGTAATTTGCATAGCACATATACTCTCCTCTGTTGCCTTGAAATATTTTTCACCAGAACCACACAAATATCTACATCTGGGAATAATGTAAAGAGTACCCATAAAGTGGCACCCTCTCCATTCACAGTCCTTAAGCTAGGATTTTGCTACTTTCTCCCATACCTCCCACAGAGAATTTCAGTAGATAACAGCATGGCCCCTATCATGCTGTCTTATGAATCAGTTTTTGCATGGTTTTCCACTGCTCAATGAACACATCAGATGAATCACTTTGTTGTTGCCAGTTGGCAGGTAATAAACATGCACGTAGGGAACATTAATGACTTAAAAGGTCCAGTCCTGATCCTGTTGCTAGCAACCTCTTCCCAACAAAACGGAGCTAAAACTGACTGAAAAGAGAGATTGTGTGGCAGCTCCTGCTTTTTTCTACTGGAAATTTCCTGTAGCTTTGTACCGCAAAGGAATCTCAAAGGTTCTCTTCCCTCTTTCTTTTCTAACCAGTGTAGAGAGTGTGCAGCATGCTACCTCTTTCATTTAAAAGTCTATTGCCATAAATATACAGCCAAATTTGGCCAATAGGTTTTAAATGCTGACTAGACAGTATGGGAGAGCTAGTTCCACATTTTAATAGTTCCTTTCTCCATAATGCAATGAGATTTTAAATAAATAAATTTAAAAAAATTATTAGCATATATATGTATGTTTTGCCACAGACAGAATTTACCTGCAGTACCTCTCTGATTCAGGACTAAACCACACTCCAGCAGAGTATGCAGCAGCATCAGAGTGTAGGGAGCTTGCACAGAAACCAAACTGAGTCCCTTAAACTCTAAGGACAACTCTGTTTCCAGGAGTAGTTAAGTGCTATGGCATGTATATCCACTTCCCACTGGAAATGTGCATGTTGTACATATTTTATTGTAGGTATGGCTCATTTTTCTTCATTACCTGGGATGATTCCTGTGTTTCTGTTGAGAATTTTTGAATCAGCTTAAGTCACCAAGTCAAACCATCATGGTTACAAAGCTATACTGGGAAAATGGTGATCCTGTCAGCCACTGTCACAGGAACTAAGAGGAGAACAAACTTATCTGCTGGTGATTAGCTAGGTCAAATGAAGCCAGGCAACAGCCTACAATGTGTACGAACTCTAGGACTAAAGAAGTTCAAATGTAGCTTAAAATCAGCTTCACCTACTCATCTTTCTTGAGCTTGTACTCTTTTAGGTATAGTGCAGAGTCTGGTTTCTGATGCCAAGAGAGGACTAATGTCAAAGTCTAGAGTAGATTCTCCACAGTATTGGGTGAATAGATTGATATTTTTATTTTCTGCCTGGCCTGCAGTTGTGGTAAACTGTGTCTACAGGAAAATATCCATCAAGAACCACCCACTAGCTGCAATGTGCCCTAGGTCCTTCCCAAGTCCCCTCCATCTACAGCACTTTCCCTGGAGAAGGTGAGCTCTGAGGAACTTGTGTGGTCAGGGCCATACTCCAAGCATCTGGGACTAGATGCTTCATATAGGACAGGAGAAGTGTAAAATGGGGTGGTGCATATAAACTCTGAACTCTTAACTTTTGCAGATCTTTACTTGAAATTTTAACTGCGTACATAGATTTGCTTCCTTTAGATACTTACAGTATAAATCAGTTCGTTCTGTCAGTACATCAACTTGTATAATATCTGTATGTTGTAATACACAATCCTCAGCTCACATTCAAATATATAAACATTGACTTAATATAAATTGTTCTCTTACCATATCAGAACATTGTGTAATTAAATCATCTCACTGGTAGTGTGTACAGATGGCTTAATTTTCTGTAATACCCACTAAAGCTCAATTGACTTAAAGGGGACTACTAATCTATTTAAAGTTAAACCCACGATGGATACATTTGTAGCTCAAAAGGATTTACCTCTCTAGTAGACCACTATTTTCTTAAATGTTTGGGGAGAACAAAAGAATTTGCCAATTAGAATTATTATTGACTTTAAAAAAGAAAAAAAAAAAAAAACAGAAAAAATAAAGGAATAAAATCTCAGCCCTGTGGCCATTAACAAATAAGGCTAGCAGATGATCTCTCTCCCTCTCAATAATCTTTCACTGTAAAACATTTCTGCCAGTCTGGAACCCAGCACTGAGAACAAAAGGCAAAGCTCAGTCTTCTTTCAGACACTGCTGCGTATTTCTACACTTTCATATAACATCAGAAAAAAGAAAAGAATATATAACCAACTGAAGTGAATTACAAGCCCACACGTTTCATGAAGGTTTACAGCTTTTTTATAAAGTGAAATTTAACATCTCCAGAACCTGTGCACTGAGTTTATTTTCTATTTTTATTGTGTTGCAGCTTAAAAAATTGCCAATTAAGTCAAATTAAGCTGTTGTGCAGTCGGTTTCTATAATTGCTAGCAATAGTTTATGGTAGGTTCAAGCAAATAGAGGGTGTTTGGGTTTTTGTTTTCTTTTTCTTTTTTTTTTTTTTTTTTCCAGAGTAGTAGTTTCTTTTTGTAGAAACAATTACCATGGTAGTGCTTCCCAACAAAGGAAAACACAGCCTGCAGCCATCCTATATTTCATTTTCAGTCCAGCAGTTTTAGAGAGGCTTTTTGCCTTTCTAGCGAATGTACAATAAGAGGAAAACACTCCAAGGTGACGAATAAAACGTGGGGCATCATAAAGCAGGCAGAGAGGCAAACGAGGCAGAATGGAAAGGGAGCCATGCTGGTCTGGATGGCTCCTTCCTCTCATGTGCAGACTCACGGTGGTGGTAGGTATATGTTCTGTCACACACACACTTACATACCCCCATCCTCTATAACAGTGTTATTGCCATACCTGAAATAATTGCTATGCAAGCCCACAAACGACAGGCTTGTCACAAAGGAAAAACCAAAGACACATGTATAGCATTTAACATATTCAGAAAGTGCTGGTCTCATGCACGTTGTTTGCAATGTCAGTCCCCTTTCTTTTAAAAGAATAAGGTGGAACTGAAAAGGTAACGGGAATCATGGCAAAGATGGTCAAAAGTAGGATGCAACTGTTGTATTACACTTCTGTTACAGGAATGGCTAAATAGACTGAGGCACTTTCAACCTGGCATGGGATGATGGTGTGGGTATCTAAATAAATCTATAAAACCATAAGTGCTGTTACGATACAAGGAATGATCTGCTGTGTCTTCTGGTGTAAGAAGCAGGGTTGTAAAATAAAACTCGCAATGGCCTATTCAAAATTAATTGAAAACAAACTTCACACAGGATGTGGTTAGGTTGTGGATCCCTGTGCCAAGGGGTGTTGGAGATGCTGAGAGTCTGTATGAGTTCAAAAAGGGACTGGAAAAATTCTAGGAACTGAAAAAAAAATATTAAACACATAGGATCAGCAATCTGTACTACTTTAATGGAGCTGAGACAACGGAATGATTGATCTAGCCCTCTCTTTACAGCCCTGGCATCTCCAGGCTTACATCCAATGTGTCTTTTACTTCAGCACTGGACACCCTTGTCTAGCCTACCATGTCAAGATGAAATAGTTCCTATATTAGTGACCAAATGACAAGAGCTCCGCATTGTTTGACAGAGCAGAGAGTAGTGTAAAACTGTATTTTAGGTAAGGTGCAAGTCAAATATAAAAACTCTGGTAGCAAGTCTTTGGTAACACCTAACACCTAGATCAACACAAGTTCATAGCACTTTACAAACCTTCACAGAGTCTCCCAACACCTTCCGTGTTGGCTGTAAGATATTACACAGGCCGGTGTTGGAGGAAAAACCAGCATCCATGAGTAGAGAAATTAGCCTTTTTTTACAGAAGGAGAAAGCAGAAAACACAGATGTTAAGCACCTAGCCCAAAGTGATCTATCAGCATAGCCAAGACAGCAACCATCCCAGCTACCTCCCAGTCCTATGCTTAAGCCTCTTGACTTATCTGCTCTCCAGCTGACAAGCTCTACATGGATCCCTGCACCACACTTCTAAGCAGTGCTTGCTAAGTGGCATATTCATCACCACCAAAGAGATGCGGAGAGGGAATGCAGCTTCAGAGTCAGCGGCTGCCTCGACTCCAACTCTGAGCAGCCTGTTCATTGTGCATCTTACAGATTTTCCCCACTATAAAGAATGAATAATTTGTTCAAGCACTGAATGCAAGAGCTGGTGCCAGATCAGTCAGTGCCAATCTAAGGGCTATTTCAACGAAGGTAGGTAGCCTGAATCCTCCACAAAGCTTGGGGTGCTGTGAGGACCTGTAAAATAGTCCTTACTCTGTCTTTCTGGGAGGTGAGTTAGAGGAAATTGCTTCTGCCCCACAGTCCTGCCACTGGCCAGGAAGATGCTTTGGCTTAGACCTGTATGCAACATCTGCCACAATTTGACCTTTATGCATCGAGAGATTTACCAAAGAATTATGACGGCTTTTTCTCCTCCTTCCAGGATTTTTTTTTTTCAAACTATCCTAAGAAGCGTGTAACTCCACATAAATTGCAAGAGGGAAGGGAGAGGAACAACAAGAAGTCCATTTTTATTCCCCTTGAATTAGAAACATGAATTTTCTTCCCCTCCCACTGATTCACTGCTCAGCATTCAGCTAAGATGATCACCGAAAAAGGAAAAGGAAATGAACAGTTATGTTTCTTAGGGTATGAAATACTTTACAATTAAATAAGGTGCTGCGGAGTATTGCACTGATCACCAGTGATTGGTAGCTCTCTGCTAGGCTGCAAATGAATTCAGCACAGGACAGCATTCCAAATTGCTCTTACAAGCTTTCCTTTATTATTTTTATTTGGTTATGCTCTGACTCTCATCCAGAATTGTACTTAATGCCCTCGTCTGAAGTTGTTGAAATGGCACCCTATGGCATAGTGTGACAGTGAAAGGATATTGCCTTTGGAAGCTGCCAATGGTCCATGAAAAGAAAACAGCAGAAAACAGGAGAGCAGTTGTTCCAAAATAATAAGAACAAAAATCTTTACATTTTTAGCTCATCATCTTCCCATTGTTAGAGGATAGAGAATGGGCAGAATATAGTTTGCAGGTAGCGAGGAGTTGCAGATCCAGATGGGTTGCAAGTCAAAGATATAAGTGATGAAAAAATTGTGCATTATATACAGAAAAATAATGTAATATTGTTCGTCTTCCACTTGCCACCCAAAATTAATACCTTGTCAATAATGGTATATAGCAAACATTATTATTCGTTCCCTTTTCCTTTTTCCCTGGGGTGGGAGAGATGGACCAATAAAATGTCATTAGAAATGAAGAACAAGGGTTGCAAAGGTCAGGCCAAGTGACAAAAGCTTCAGTCCCTGTAACTCTGTCTCAGACAAGATACTTCAGTGACCCTCAAGCACAAGGCCCCACTGAAGCCAAAAGGAGCTCTCTGCCACCATTTTTCTAAACTGATGAGTACAAAACACAGCTGGGGAGGCCTAATTCCTCAGTGACTTTACCGTGGACTTATCTGCAGACTGCTCCAGCAGGAGTATTTTAAAGGCAAAGCAGCAATAACTTGATTAAAACAAGCTATGAGCATATCTGTGTAAGAAGGCACCAGCTGGACACTTCCATCTCCCCTACCAGGCTGCTAACCTACTTGCTGTAGGAAAAACGAGGAGATACCAACTTCTTTGACCCAGCACAGAAACATCAAAGTGGAGGCTATGTGTCCTAAGATACTATACCAGCTGTCTAGCTTAGAGTGTATTTCACCCCAAAGTAAAGCACTACATTTTTTTCAATGTAACCATTACTTAAATTATTTACTACCATAAAATTTGCCTTTTTTTTCTTCCATTCTCTAAACAACAGTATGATAAAATAATAATAATAATTAAAAGGAAAAAAACATCGCCTTAAGAGACAGTTATGTTTACTGTGTAGTGATTTCCCAATAGAAATTAATTCAAAACAAATTTACATTCTACATTTAAAGAAGATATAAATAATTCATATTCTCATATCATGAGCACTCTGCATGTCATACACCAAGTACCTGCAATTTTTCAGTTTATCCATTTAAAATTTTCATTCAGGAACTCATTATCATGTTTTCTGTGCTCTATTCCACTGTGGTAATTTAATAGTCTTCAATAGAATTATGTTCAATTAAAAAGTATTCAGTTTTACCATTTCAAATCTTTTTAGCTTTTAATTTAATTGCTGTAGGCTTCAATTTTACCTATGTACTATTTACTCACCTTGTTCACTGATTCTGTTCTCCAAAACATGAAAAGACTAACCCCACAAAGGCTGTGAAACAGGGTTTCACTCCTCTTAAGCCACTTCTGCATAAATGTCACTCCATCTGTTTCAGGTCAGTGATTCCCATAAACTCTGAGAGCAGAACCAGGCCCCATTGCTTCATTTTTTAGCAGTCCTTCTTCTCTCACATAAACACAGTGAACTCCCTTACCTGCTAGTTCACTCCATTGTCCTCTGACAGGCCGTTCCCACATGAGCATGGGGTCCCACAAGTTTCTGCTTGCCCAGGTCTTGCCCACAATTATTGTTCATGTATGTTCCTGCAAGAACCCTCAAGTCACTGATGTGCTCCAAGTCAAGCAGGTAAATAGATGCTTTGCTGGAGAGGGCAGAAAAGCATTCCACTTTTAATAGGATCAGTGACATGACATGGAAACAGACATCCTCCCAACCACTGGAGGTTTGATGTCTCAAAAGAGACAGAGAAAAGGAACAAGGGTAATTCAGGCTTTCTTCTGGATTTACACAACTTTTTAGCCCCACAGGCATGGAGATGGTAGGACTAGGAAGATCCACATCTGAGTGGGTTTCCTAAACAGTACTGGCATATAAGGACCAGATTCTTATGAATGGAATAAAACATTGTCAGGGGCCGGGGGGAGGGAACAAACCAAAAACAAACAAACAAACACAACAAAACCAAAACAAACCAAAAACAAGAAGAGAGAAAAATAGCTCTACATCTTCTGTATAGGCCCGTCTGATCCTATGTTGCAGGCGACCACACACCACCAATTAACACAGTGACATTATCAGGTTCACGTTGTTCTGTAACTGTAGATAACTGGCATAGCTGTATAGTCAAGCCTTTACAGGTACTATCTTTTTGCCTATTTTTAAGCTACAATTACAAAATTACCAGTTCTGACTGACCTGTCTTCAGTGGTAATTGTCCTGAGTATTAATGCTAACTTGTAACCTTCAACATTATTTGCCTATTTCAAATTCTCCCTTCATTATCCCAAGATAAATGACTTGCATTTATCTGCTTTCCATTTCCTGTGTCACTGTGTTAGGTCTTCTTGTCTCCTGAATTTCCTTATGACTCTTGACTGGATTAAATGACTATGAATTCTTCTACCCAAGACTTTATTTCCCTGTTCTCAAATGTCATTCAGCACTTCTTCAACTGCAAAAAAATCAAGTGCTTCTTTTCTCCTATACTGAAAGAACTATTTTTTTCCTAATTTCTAACAAAATTAACCCTTTTCATCTGTATCTCATAGACATAGAATTTTTCATCTAATAAACATTCTTTCATTTTTTTATGTGCAAAGACCTTTCAAAGGGTAAATGTATATAAAATCAGGAGAAAAAAAATAGAGAACACTTTTGAGTCATCTGAAACTACTGCATTTATGGAAAAGATCTTGGAAAATCATGTTGCAAAAATGGCTTGAAATTAATCAGGTACACAATTTACTGGGGAAAAAAAAAAGCTAGATAGACATATAATGCCCAGCTTCAAAACCTTGCTGCACAGGTACTTGTTGGTCCCATGCAGACAAATAGTGCTAGACTCAATCTTTATGTATTCTCAGGTAACAGCAGGCTTGACTCTCTTCTCCAATGTATATGCTGTTATCAAAAGATCAAAGATCTATGCAAATCTAACTTGCCAATCAGATTATTATGACCAGCTTTCTGCAGTCGGTGGCATGGGAGAACACAATGTGCTCAGCAACACACTTGTCTTGCTTCAGAAACCATTTGCACATAAATAACCATAGATGAGATATTCATTAAAGTCTACAGCAGAGTCTAGACTCAGACCACTGGCACTGTATCAAGAACCTTCAATAGATGTTGAGAAGAGACCACAGCTCATGCTTAGATCAGACCAAATCTCCAACTAACTGACACCTCTTTCTCCAACAAGGGTCAGCCACCAAACCTGCGTCATGGCCTCCCCACAAATGGTAAGACTTCCATTTAGGATGGGCAACACAGGCAAAACCTGTCAGAAAAAAGGACTAATTTTTTCTTTGTGTGCAGTGATATATGTATGTCTGTCTGGAACTCTTCTGGCCTACGATACACGTTTTTTTCCTCAGTCAGCAGTAATGAATTCCTGTTATGAATTAATGCCAGCAATATTTCAATTTTAATATTAGAAAGACAATTAGTTCTTCAATCATTCCACAAAGAAATGATACAAAGAAACACCAGGTGTAGTGTCCCAAAGAAACGTGAACATGGGAAAGCAAAGTTTTGTCTTTTAAGTCAAGCAGCACTGAAGTTTAGCTGAGATTTTGCATGCCAAGTTTCAGTTTAAAGGGATTTTTTTTGGCTACAGTATAAGCCCTGGAGAATAGGAAGCATTCTAGAGGAAGCATCAAATCAAACTTAACTACTGTATGGCAGAGCAAGTGGCTGTGTTACAACACAATCACTCAATAAGATAATTTCTTATGTTAGCATTTTAATTAAAATAAAGAATACTTGCCTCCATCTTACACTCTGCAATTCGCTCTTCAAATTACACAGACAGACAAAATGTACAAAGCAAATAGAAAATAGGATCACAAATCCTAGCAGACTTGAAGGCATGACTCAGAAGCTTTGTGAGAAATATGGCCAATAAAACCAGAGTTAATGATTCCATAAACATTTATTTCAAGGAAATATTAACAGCGGTTCCTAAAATGTTTCTGGGCAATAAAGGATAAATAACACCTATTATTAATGTAATGGTAAAAAATGTCATTTACCACACATTTGCAGTACTCCAGTTAAATACATTATTAAACAGCATCCCAGTATGGATTAACACTGAACAGAAGCTCCAGATGTAGAGATGTTTCCCTGTGGTTTTATCAGCAACAACATGGTTGGTGCTAGCCCAATCCCAGTCCCAGTGTGGACAGGGCCTTTGGCTTGGTCTGTTTGTTTTTTGGATGAATAATAACACTTGTGCAGACTTCGCACTGGGCTTGGTGGTTTGATCAAAGCACTTTCCAGTGGGCACAAAATCTGCCTCTAATGTTTGCACCTAAGCTTTCATTTTAAAGCAAGTTACTGGGGTGAGACCCTGTCAATCCAGCCTTGCATACTGCTCTCTGCAGCCAAACGGCTGCACAGATTGTCCCCTACAGGGGACTTCCACCGAGAGAAAAAGAGGTCTTCTCCTAGCCGTGCCAACAAATGGTCCAGGAGCCTTCTTTGCACCTCCTTCCCTCACTGGCTTCCCCCGAGCAGTGTCTTTGCTCAGCCCAAAGGCAGCAGTGGGGGAGCAGATGGTTACTGGGCAGCATGTAGCAGGAGCAACAACGTGTGCCAGTCCACTTCTGACAGCAGAAAAGCTCTTGAGGAGAGACGGGGCTTTCTGCATTGACCTTCCACTTCTCCACTCAGCCATATTGCTCTGGGGTGAGAAACAGTGTCTTAACAAGCAGGTTTCTTGAGAAAGATGAGCAATGTGGCAGGGATCAGCACTGGCTGAAGATAGGGTTAAAGCCTTTTCTGCTCACTTGAGTTAAAGGTGATCTTCTCAGTGGAACCTCGATCAGATGTGTTTTATGGAAAGGCATTGCTGATGCTCTCCTGGAGGATCAGGTGGATCCATAAAGGTGTCTTTCACTCTCTGCAATCCCCACAGCCCCCAGATGCTTAACAAATCAGCAGCCTTTCACTTGGGCAGTAGCACTCCAGCCTGGCTGACAACTTTCTCCCCGAAATGGGAATTTTTATTACTGATCTCTTTGTGGTGGTAGATGTTCTCTAGGTTATATGAGATCATGTCTCCCTCTAGTGACTAAATGCCTGCATTTTTGAAAGTTAGAACCCCAATTTTAAAGACACAGTTTTTAAAGGAGCGGTAAACTGCACATCTACCTATCTATGAATAGATTAAACTCTCTTTTCTTTCACTCCTGATTGTGCACCAAGGTATGAATTGGATTTTTCTTAAAACTATCCATTTATTAACAAAGTCATACAATTTCTCAGTGTCTCCATTATACTGGGCTTTTAAACAACAACAAAAAAAAAAGCAGTATCAGACCATGAGGAAGGATAGATCTTGATTAAACATTTGTGCTATTTATTTTGTACTGGCAGATAATCTTTGTCCAAACATTTAAATCCAGACAGTGATATTTAACAGCACCTCTACTAAAACTATCACTTGTGCTTGCTACAGATATGAGGATCACTCCTTCTTATTTGGCAAGCTAGAAGACATCTACTTATCCTCACCAACAATACAGTAAACCAATTTGGTTTTAAAATACATAGGAAAGAAAGGGAAAACCATATTCAAAGTTACATCAGCTGAGTGGAGAGAAGATGATCAGAGAAAAGACTGGAAGCTTGAAAGCTTCACAGAAGGCCTACCATGCTGGTTTCTTCTCTGGCTTATCCCACAGATAATGATACATTTCACGCTGATAATAAAAAGCAAAAACACCAAAGCATCAGATAGGGAGGATGTTCTGAGATCCAGAAAACTAAAGTCTTTTTATCGTTAACCCTAGTAATATGAGGCGTAGTACAAAGTGTGGTATGTACACATCAGCAAATGGAAGTGGAACATAGAGTATGAGAGTGACCAAAAAATAACACTATGGCACAAATCAAGGGTGAGCAATAGGAGGCAAGGAAAGGCAACACATTCTCATGGAAGGTATCTCACATTCCTCACACAGGGACAGAAGGAACCAGTAAAGAAAAATTAAAACACACATGAGCTTTGCTGGAAAAAAAAACACCTTGAAAAACAATTTTTAAAACTCTGATGGAAGTTCCTAAAAAAGCAACTTAGGACTAAGTCAAATTCAGACTCACATTTCTACACAAAATTTTAAAGCAATTATACTTGTTAAAATTATAATTGAAAAGGAGGCAAAATTAATTTTTTCTATATGTTTTCTTTATTGAATGGGTTTACCACACATAAAATCAATTTAAATATACATCTGGCACCACTTTTGTTCTAATTTTTAGTGGCACTGAGCTTGCCTAAATCCACATGTGAGCTGTGGGAACACTCAGAGCTCTACAATTTCATTTTTTCTCCTGACTAGGAAGCCAGGGCCTGGTTCTGCAACTACCAATATGATTATCCTCAGATCTTCATAGGGTCACATGAAGTGAGCAAGAAATGTCTCTATGAACTCTTATCATGATCTGAGTTTCACGTTATCCTTTTTGATCCCCCAGATCTTCCAGAGAAAACAGGATAAGACAATGTGAATTAAAATCTATAGAAACTGACCAAGTTTGGAAGAGGAAATAGCACCTAAGGCTAGGTGTCAAGCCTTTGAGCTTCCTTAAATTATCCCTACCTATCTGCAAAATAGTATGTTATATCAGTATTTTATATGGTCTGAAATATATATAATTTTAATAGTAATAACAAACATAATAAGACTGCAAAGATAGAGAAAAGCATTTGAAAACTTTTCTTAAAAATTTCCTGTAGCCCTAGTCTGTTTTCAAGGATGGTTTTGTTTTCCTTTCTTAGTCAACTCTAGTTCAGCTTCTTCTCTCAGCTCTATTCTGGTTCTGCTGCAAAGGACTAACTAAACCTTGGAGCACACTCCTCATCTCAGGATGTTTGTAACTTCCTTTAGCTACAGTGTAAAAAAGTGAAATAATGTGTTGTTTGTTTGTTTGTTTTTCCTCCCCTGAAGGAAACAATTTTGTATAATATTTCCCTTTCAATCATCTACACTCTCCAATTTACTTCTGCAGCTTCAACTCACCAGCTAGAACACCAGTATGTCCATACTAGAAAAACCGGGAAAGAGTAAAGAAATACAACCCATTTACAAACCCCACAAATAGTACAAACAACCACCCCTGTCACCAAAATCTAGAAGCTATTGGGTGCTGCTCATCAGCAAAGCAGACCCCAGCTCTAACAGTTACTTTTCTTCTACCCATAGGTGGCACTGGATATGTTTGTAAGATCTCGGCCTGTGCTTGCCGACACTTCTGCAGACCTTGACTGGAGCTTCTTGTCCGATTTCTCCCTCGCTGTCGGCAGAGGTGTTAATCACAAATTTTAAATACATTCAGAAGCAGCGTCAGACCAACTAAGCACTCGTTTATAAAGCAAGAAGCAAACTCTCCTCATGTCTGCCAGTTTACACACCTCCACCGCCTGGGTGTTAATCCGTGTCCTCTGGCTGTCCTCAAATGTTAAGGCCAAATGGTAGCAAATATCAATCTGAATCTTACTTCTCTGGAAAAGCAGCTTTATAAATACTAGGGCATATTTAACACTGTTCTCCCAAACCTTTTTACGTTTTCCGGTGAAAAGAAGCAGCAAACTCACCAGGTTCCCGTGGGAAACAGCATCAACCCACAGTTCACTGACATTCACCCCAAATTTGACAATGCAACATTGACTGTTAGTTGAGCCACAGACCTTTCTAGATTTTAACCATTATGTTAAGCCACAAATATTTTGCCAACACATGAGAAATTTCAGAATTTTGGTAAAACACCAAAAACCTGAAAAATAATGCTGTTCATGAAGACAAATGAATAAAAATTCCTTAGAATAAATTGTTAAAATATTTCATGCAAATAATGTTCTTTTTTTTGTTGTTGTTAATTTTTAACACTTAAAACTATGAATTAACTAAAATACCGTGATGAAAGCATTGGTTTGAATTATAAAACAGTAAACTCTTCTCCTTGAACATATCAAAAAGGAGCATTTCAATAAGGCAATTTTTCCCCCTGAAATGTTTCAGATAAGATCAGAACAATCAAAACTGATCCTTTCGTACAAGCAGGTTTTATTTTTGTTCCAATGAACCTACATTTTTCAAAAGAAAAAAAGAATGAAAATAAAAATGTCAGACTTATTTTGTGTCCTATTTCTTTTTCTCATGATCTGCTAATTTTTAACCCTCTGTTGCCTTTCATTTTGTCCTTATTTTAATTTTTCATTATTTTTTATTTTAATTCTTAGAGCCAAAATGTTGGAGAATAGATGTATAATTAGATTTTTTTTTTTTTTTTTTTTTCTCCAACACTGCTGTTTGATCCTGGCCTTTAGAAAAGGAGGTTACCCTTAACAACCTTCTCCATCCAGAGAGACCTACAAGGGAGACCTTACTCCAAACACATTTAAAACTTCTTCAAACAGCCCGGGAACTGCCTCAGCTTGCTCTGCCCATCTTTACACCCAGCACATAAGAAGAAGAAGAGAAAAGATGGATCGGTCTTATACCTATTGAGGGAAGGGCTCATTTCACCTCAGTTGAACCACCTAAAATGGAGATGTCCAGTTGAAACCACCCGTGCAGGGTCTCTCAATATGCAGCGAAGAGTGATGATCTACCTCAGCCTGAAGCAGTTTCTGTGAGTTGAGTTGCTCTCCAGAAATGCCAAGTGCCTACTGAAGCAGCCTGTGTAACTAGCTTATACTCGGCATGTCTTGTTTAGCTGGCATGGTTAACCTGAGGACAAAGACCCCATGTACATACCTTGAATGCAAAGGCTGCTTTTGGGAATGGTACACATAAAGATGGCTGAGTGTATCCTTTCCCTCTGCTCTCACCAACCTGTCATCATCTGCAGTGCTACATCGATAGGTTTTTAAACCTCAGGCCATCTTTTTGCCATCGTTTGGGTGATTTGCCAGGTACTGCACTGCCCTGCCCTTTGTTCTTTTCCTTAGTCTCCAGAGTAAACATAAACATTACATACTGCAATTACCAGGCTTGTTTGTTTGTTTGTTTGTTTTACAAAATGAGGCCAAGAAATAGCCTAAATATAAACCAGTATATTATACCCTAACACACAAAGGCAGAATTATTATTATTTGTTCCTGTTGCAGTGTTATTTTAGTCCACTTTCCAGTTTCATTTAAATGATTAGTTATTGTGCACCTCACTTTTCTAAACAAACAAAAAACTAAACAAACAAAGATCTATCTTAACACATTTTGGCTCTGTTAAACTATCTTTTACACATGAATTAGTGGGAATTTTATTGCTGTATTTTCCCAACTTATTAAAAGGGCTGTACTTCACAAATAAAAACACAGGATGGATTTATTATTTACAGTTCTAGTCTTCATATCTACTTAATATGTGTAAAGTGTTTAGTTTTCCAATGTAGTCCAGCTGCATCACTGGAATCAAACTTGTAATTGCCTCTTTGGGATTTAAAACCATTATAGTTGTGCTTTTATGTTCTCTTTTGTTTTGCTTGAATCACTTTTTCAGGTCTATGAAGTACAGCTGGCACAATAAAAGTTTGATCAATGCATAACCAATGCAGTGTATATTTCTTCCAGATATATAAAACCCAGGTGAAAAATGTTAATCTATGAAAATTATCTTTGTCAGCTACTTATTCTTGGAATTTAAATCGGTTTCAATCTTGAGGTATATGGCTTGGCCTGGGGTTTTCCAGTCTGGGTTTTTCAACAGTTTCTTGTAATGTGTACATTTGACATATTAAAATGAATTATTGCCTGATGTAAAGTTTCAATTACCAGGGCAGATTTTTTTCTCATACTGTGATACTTGAATAAAATTATCCTGGTACCACAGGAGTTAGCACTGGAAAAAGCCTACATAAGCAGCCTTTATTTCCTTACCAATTTAGGATACTCTCACGCATCATTGACATTGATGCTATTGGATCATGTACACAAATCCTTTAGGCCTCAAAGTCATGCTTTGAGCGTACAGGAAATCACCAAATCCCTGCCAAGAAACTGAAAAATTAAACCATTCAATTTTGGCAACGCGAACCGGCCTTCAAGTTCTGGAGTGCATTAACCTGGTGAACAATTAATTCTCGTTCTGTCATTCTGATTTAGTGGCCTTCTCCACCTAAAGCCTGACTTTTTTGGAATTGCTGGTGGAGAAAGGTGTCCTTCGATATGAGCCAGGAATTCAGACTCTGGCCTTCAGATAACATTTATTACACTATACCCTTTTAAAGTCAAATGTAAAATTAAGTAGAAAACAGAAAATGTCAGTATATATATTTTTGATGGTAGGTTTTCTAAATAACAGTGTATAAAAACATTGTATGTGTATTAACATAAAACTGCAGAGCCAGCTAAAAGGTGGTGTTGCCAGAGCTCATGATTTCAGCAAGTTTCACAATATTTGATGTTTGTCTCTGAAAGCTCAGTTCAGGATTTAAATGATTACATTAGCCTCAGAAGCAAGACCACAAATAAAATGGACAAGATTTGTAAATAAATTTAGAAGCCAACTTCACTGTTAGCAACTTAGACCCTGGACTCCTCTGTTCTGTTCATGTTATATGTAATACATTGCATAGCCCTGTGTGTTTCAGAGCCTGATTGACTTTGTCATCAAGCATGTAAGCTGTCCATACACCCTAGTAGAAAGCCTCTCACAGCCACACTAAAGTATTGAGGAATAAGCCTAATTTATAAAGGTATCACAGCTTGAATGGTGAGCAAGTCTGGACTTCCTACTCTGCCTACACAGTATGTTTGTTCCAACTGTGCATGCAAGACAGAATTTCTTTGTGGAGGCATGCATAAAGACAGAGTCTCTAGTACTAATAAGAAGACTCTCCTAGACAATCTTCATGTAGGTATTATAAATGTGTCTCTGGGAACAGAAATTGCACCACAACATAAATGTGATTTGACCAAAAGTGTGAGGGGAAACAGCTACTTCTGCAATAGACTTGACTAGTCTGATCACAGTGGAGGCTCTCATACTGTCCAGAAGAAGAGTGATTTTCTAGACTATATTCAGATTACTTTTTCCTATCTAAATAAACCTAAATATGAGATTCAGGTTTCTGGAACTTAAATTTGAATTTATAAATTCAAGACTCATATTTTGCTAATGTGTTGAAATAAAGTTAATGTTCAGCTGAATCCCAGCCCTTCCTCAGTGTACCTTTTGCCATACAACGAAGATATTTTGCATATACATAGTCATGTAAATTTCAGTTAATACTCACTAGAATGATTTTGCAGTTCTCTTTGTCCCTGTCATCAGAAATGGGTGTAGCAAGAACATATTCACAACTGCAATATTTTCTAGAACAAAGAATATGCACAAGGTAATCACAATCATCATTCAAAGGAAGACATCATTTACTAATGCCACTAAACTAAGAGAAAGCCCACAGCTATGTTCTTAGATATTAACTTTCAACATACATTAGATAGACAGATATTTATTTACTGTCCAACAGACATTTCTGAAAATTCTTCTATGCTAATTACTGCGTGGAACTCTTCTTTTAGGTTGTCTCTTGAATTAAGACTCTTACTCTGTTCAGATAACTCTGTTAGACTGATTCTACCATGAATATCTACAAGGAAACAGCCATGCTATTGGTATAAGTTCCGAGGAAGATTTTCTCTTCCATTTTCCCTACAATCATCACTTATTTGTCACCAATGTCCCTATTTGTCTGCTGTTCTCCTGTCTCTTCTGCTCATTCCTCATCTGTTCTTTGTTTCAGTCACTAGCGGTAACTTTCCCAAAATACCCCAGTGATTAAAGACATGACTGTCATGATTTGGCAGATCTCATGGAGCTTTCCAAAAACACCTCACTTTTTTACTTCTACTGATTTAAAAGACAGCTAATTGCAAAGGATCATCTTCTGGCTACCCTCTCTGGGCAGCCAACTTAGACATGGTTGCTCCTGCTCTCAACTGATTGTATACAGACTTTAGATGAGGCAACTTCAAACAGCAAATGCCCTGGATTGCTTATCCCTTTCTAGTACTTAGGCCATAATTGTTCACCTCAAAATAGCCCTCAGACATTTTTTAAAAATCTAATGAGGGGTTTTCTTGCATCATTTTCAACCTAGATAGTAAAAAACTTCTCCCTTCTTGAAATTCAGTGGGCCTTAAGCTCCTGTATGGCTGCCAGAAAGCTGGACTTGGGATTTTGAAAGTGCAGGTCTGTGCTATGAATCCTTCTCTATGAGATCTGGTTCAATAAGAGGTTTTCTAAACTCTCCTAAGAACCTCCCATTCCCACTGATTCCCTGTCAAAGACAACTGTCTCTCCATTGTGATAATACTTGTGTGTTTACATTCAAGACCACCTTTTAAAATTTGCTTTAAAAAAAAAATAATCATATAAATGAAAGGAAGGTACTACTACGGTGAAGAACTGGAGCCAGGACAGAAATGAAATTTCCTAAAATGATTTTGCAAACAAATATTTTATAAAGTAGCATTTAGAACTAAATTATTTAGGGCCTTGTTGTGTTCAGTGACCAGTGACGTAGGCTTCCACCACCCTCAGACCTCACACCACCATCACATCCCAGCATGGGTGGATGGAAGCTAAATAATCAAATGCTGTTGTCACTCTGACATATCTCATCCTTTTTATAAAAATATCCTTATCCTGTCTAGCTCTTGCTATCATACAGAGTCTCAGTTTGTCAAGGTTTAGGCCAAATCAAGCCTTTGTAAAACAGTTCTTTATTTTTGACTGTAGAGACTAGGATGTGGAAAACAAACACCAGCAAAAGAACTGCAGTCACAACTGCTGCCATAATTTGGATGGTGTGAGGTGCCTGTGAAGCTTAGTTCCTCCTAACTCAGCGTTCAGGTAGGGTAGCTGCACTACGTTCCAAATTGTGCCATTTTAAAGTAAATTATTCTCCTTTCACAGCACAATAATTGTTAACTGTGAATATTTGCAGCCATTACAGGGGTACAAATAGGAGGCAGAGTAATGGAAGACTTGTTAATTTATTTTACCAGTGGGATATAATGGTTCCTCAGCACTTCTCTCAGAAGAAAGAGGCATGAAGAAAGTATGTACTGTATGTCTTTCAAACTCTCCCTTTCCATCATCATGTTTGTATAAAGACCTGCAGCATGATTTGTAATGCTGCACTCTCCAGAACTGCTGCTTTAATTATGTGTAATATAGCTAACAAGATGTACAAAGCAGGAAGGAAGATAACTGTTCAACCATACTTGGCCTGACATCTCTTGATTCTCATGAGAAAGGCCAGACTAGCAGGTTCTAGAGGCTGAAAGTCAAATGCTTAATCATCAGAAATTCTGTATGGAGATCAGTGTTCCATATACCTTCCCATCTAAACCACCACAAAGCTTTCCTCACCCACAGCCATCATCAAAAAGGAGAAGACAGTTCAACCTCAATTCTTGTTATGATCTAAACATCTGTGCTGCAGCAACCACAAAAAGAAGACATTTAAAACCAATGGTAGCCATAATTATCTTGTTGTTTGGCCAGATCTTTCAACTAACTAGGAACTCAGTTCCCACAGGATGCCAAGCCATCACCAGATGGTTCTCTGAAACCCTTTTTGCCAAGTTCACAGTACAATTTGGACGAAGTTGCACAACTTGTGTTAGAAAGCCTCTTTCTGCCACTACCAGTATTTCTGGACCCCTCAAGCTTTTTATCCTCTTCACATGCCACCTACACATGGGACATGTGGCTCTGGCATGCTCAGCCATGGCAGGCATGTTAAGACATGCTGCCATGACCCAGAGAGAAAGAGTACCTTCATGCTGAGCTCCTTGAAATGACACCCCCATCCCTCTACTGTGTCATGGTCTCTCCTTCCCTGAGAGAAACCATATACCAAACCTCATCAACAGATGATGGATCAGGAGGGAAACCACAAGGCTGTACTGCATATGCATGAGAACAAGACCTAATTATGAGAGAATGAGAGGTGGAAGTTGGTTGTGTAAGACCTGCACAAAACACATGAGCCTTGACTACTTGTGCTCTTCTCTGCAAGCCTGTCTTTGCATTCAGATGTCTGCCATCTCTCATGAACCACAGCAGCGTTTGGTGCTGTGGTCAAAAGCAAATTTCTTGGGGTTTCCCCTTCACTGGAAATCCCCTTGTTAAGGCTGTTGTTGCTGGGGAACTCTGTGCAGCCTTTCCTCTTGTTGAGGGCTGAACTTTGTAGTCTCAACCTTTAATTAGCTTTCCCTTGACCCCTTCGCAAGGCTTACCACTGGAAGGCTGCTCCCTGGGGTGAGGAAGACACCTGCTTGCGTAAGTAAGACATTTTGATGAATCTCTTTAGAAGTACTCATGCTGAGAGAGCCGTCAGGACCTGCAGAGCACTCTATCTCAGCTTCACGATAATGGGGTTTTCTGCAAAATACTGTGGAGTGTCCACCAATTAAGGTCTTTTCAGTTTTGCCCCTTTTGTCTTACTGACATTGCCTGCGTTCTGGCCATTCCCAGCCATGATGATTTTACACAAGATAGAAGAAAAAAAGAAGGGCTAATTTAATGAGTCTTTCCACAAGCAGATCCCTTGCTCTCAGCAACCCAGGTAGGCACCTACATGCAAGAAGCCTCTGTTAAAGGGACATGAGACATCTCACTGTGCATAGACATGGAGTATTCCACAAGAGGTCAAGAAACTTTGATAACATTGCTACTTCAGAAAGGTTTGAGCTGGAAACTCCTCCAGTGTCTGAAGCAAGTATTACTTTTGGAATGCAAAGACACCATAAGAAGAGTAATCTCGTCAGCTGCCGTGATGCAGCTTCCTATAGAGCACCCACCACAGAGCTGAACTCTCATGGTCTCTCCATGGTCAGCAATGGGAAACAAGGACCATCAGAGAAAGGCAGAGTCTAGGAAATAACTGCAAGCACTCAGCACTGTCCTCTAAAAAAAGTTTCTCTCTCTCTTAACTGACGATAGACAACACCCTGGAAGATAAGGCTGTAGTTTCTCAGTTACAAAAAAGCTGGGTGGCTGAATACGCGCTGGTAGTGTCATTGACTGATCGTGATTACAGAGGTTATAGTTGTGTTGTCCCTTTCCTCATCTTGCTGGGCTTCTGTGATTGCTGGTAGCAATCTCACTGTTTCTGCACTGCAGCCTGAGTTTTCATTATTAGAAGCAGTTGCACTAATATTAGTAATTCCCTGAAGCCTGCAGCTTCACTTCGACAACTACTTTTTCTAACTGAATGTTTTGCATTTCACCTGGGCAACCACCACATTGGCCTAATATTGTCCAATAGGGTTTTCCTCTGTTAGAAAGGAGGTTTTCTTCCACTTTATGGACTTTACTCACAGGAGGATTTCTTCATTCTTCCTCTGGCCAAGAAGTTGCATTAATTTGCTCAGCATTCCAGCGCTGGGACATGAAATGGGCAACACCTTCATAGCCGGCATCAGGGGAAAACTTCACCAGGTATGTGGAAGCCACTCATCTGTCTGAGGAAATGGTCCATCTCTTCTTCAGTCACCTAGGCTAGCTGCCTGGACAGGGACATGTGTGAGACAGTGTGGCAGGCAGACCATGAGTTGTTCCTGTATCAGACACCCATCCTCCAAAATCTTTAAGACCCTTCAGACAAAATTTCTTCTCTGCTTTCTGGGATTACTTTGATAGTAGTATGGTATCTATCAGCCTTTTATTGACATGGCCTTAAAAGAAAATCTGTTGTCTTCACTCACCATCAGATAGTTTTTCCTCTGTGTCAGAGAACACCGGCTGCTGTCTCACTTTTCTAGGTTCAACATGTGCGCTCAAAGGTTCCCTGCAGCAACAGCCCTGCCACGGGGAACAAGCCCAGTATTTTGTGCCTTAGTCTGGGGCTCTCAATGCACAAATGTTGAACTGGGAGGATGTGTATCCGAACCATAGTTTGTATAGTGCTGTATGAAAATGTCTGCTGGGAATATTTTTCTGGCTCTGACCACAGCATCTTTAGACTCAACTTGCTACGCTTTCCACAATTTGCTTCATTTTCTCTCCAGAGCAAAAGGAACTTACTCTTGTACGGACCTCTTGAAATAATCGTTTCTTTTAAAAGGCTGATTACATCGTCATTTTCTGCTACTTCCCTAGCAAGTGTGGCTGTGAAACACACATCTGCTCCTTTAATTCTTCCTCCACTTTTGCAACATACTGCCCCACAGAATGGCAGTGAAGAAAAATCTCCTAAAGGAATTTTTCTCTAGGGTTGTATATGCTGACAAGGAGCACCTTCGTAGCTTAAAAGTGCTGCAATGAAGTCTTGGCCATGCAGATGCTAGAGGTTTGTCAGGAATGTCCTTTAGGGACCTGTGATCTGTTTCAGTGGCAAACAGCATAGCTATATACATGCTGATTCAGCTCCTGATACTCAGGGACAACAAGAATAATCCATTTTTTTTTCCATCTGAACATAATTTTGCTGTGTTGACATCTGCATTCTCAATCCTTTCACTGTGGAGATTCTTCTTGCGCTAGTGGTGTTCCAACTTCTGCTAGTTAAGCACTTTCTTGTGGTGGGACTTCCCTTGGTTTCGTAAAGTCTTTTGTTTCTTTCCCAAGGCAGTGGTGTCTTTCATGCTCCAGATTGCTGCCCCATCCCAGCTGTTATGGAGGCCCTGTGTCTTCTGCTGATCTCAGCACCCAATATTAATCGGTAAGTAGTTACCCAACGCATGGCTTCCAGTTTCTTAGGAGAGGTTGTTTTATGATGTTCACTTCATTCATGATGCCTGAAGTTCTCCGTTTGCTATGCAGTGATTTACATTCTGCTGTGACCCAGGTTTACTTTCTACTTCCCAAATTTTGGCTAAGCAGTGGTATTCCCTCTTGTCTTGGTTGTATACCTCTAAGTTGTCATGTATGTTTTCACCTCCTGTCAACATTCATGCGTCGCACACCCTTTTCCCAGGAAATCTCATGTGCCATTGACAGGCCAGCAGGTGTTTCCTACCAAATGTTGTGGCTGCTCATCTCTTCTTCTAGTATCATCTGCCTTGCCCAGGATGAGCAGGTTATATTTAGAATATGCTGCAAAGTCTTGATAAATAATAGTCTATAGAACAGGGAGTTGTTTCCTCCCTGAAATAAATAGTTGCTTTTTTTTTGCAGTGATTGGTACATCTCCAGACTGTCATTTTCTTCCTTGTTGTACTCATTTTGGAGGTTTGGCTACTTTAAATCATACTCTCGTGTTAGACACCATGATTCCTTTACTTCTTTGCACCTTGCTTGTGGAAGTGGCTGCTGAAATGCCTGAGCTGTTGGTACCAGAACCTTTTGCAGTTTCCAGGACATAGCCCATGTTTGCAAGCCAACAGTGCTTAGCTGTTAGATAAATCCCATTTTATTTGACTCTGCTATGAAATGGATTACACAGATATCAAGTTCTTTATTGAATGAAACAATTTTCTGTCTTGGGACCAATTTGCCAGTGCATCAACCACATAGAAAGAGAGATTCTGACCTTTCTCTTTACATCTATATTCAATGTGTATTTCTCCAAAACGTGGGGTGGAAGACCTCCATTTTTCGTCAGTTCTATTGGTGCAGGCAATGTCAAAGTCCAAATGGAAGCTGGCTTCTGCCCATCTTCTGTCTCATGAATACAGATTACTTTTTCCCCAGTTACCAGCTTTGAATGTCACAGGTTTTCCTTTGGCCTTATGCAGCTAATTAGACCTAGGAAGCTAGCTGCATTGTGATCCTTCTCTTTGTACTATGCCGTAGCCAAGAAGAGTGCTGTGTCGCTGCTGTCGCCTGTGTCTCTTTGAGGGTGCTCTCCAACTGCAGGCACTGTACACCGTGTACTTTTCTATTTGCTTATGCCTCATGCTTCTGCAAAATGGTTTACTTTGTGGTTGGAATCAAACAGCCTTATCAAAATGCAACTCTTCAATAAAGCTGAAATGAAACATTTGGACTTCATGAAAACAGAATGTTTTGCTGTTTTTCATGGGGGAGTTTAGGAAGAAGGTGAACAGCTTCTCAGTTGTTGAGTCAACATTTAGGGGGGCGAGGGGGGAAAGGATCTCCCTAAATGGCCAGAGCATTATTTTCTTTTAGCACAGTTTTGACAGTCAGAATTGGAGATGATGTCAGCATACAAAGCTGCAAATACAGGAAGATGATATTTCAATCTAGATCCAATAGCATATTCACAGCTGTCTGTAAATTAGAACAAAGAATAGCTCAGTGACTTGGGAGCTTGCAGACATGTAGAACTGTGCATCTGCCCACACTTCAGACTGATGGGTTACCAAGCAATCCCGACCTGCCAGGAGGACAGCTGTGTGCTTGTGGTGCTGAGTCCCAATAATGCCTTGCTAAAAGGCAGCATGTCCTATATCAGGGTCAGTACCTACATGACATAATGCCCTGAGTCCCAGGCCAGGGATACCTCATATACGTACATGCATACATCTCCAACGTTACTCTCACCCGCCTACAGGGCTAGATTTTTAAAGAGTGCCAAAGAATGTAGATAGAGTACTCAATGGGAGTGGGGCACCAAAAACATCAGTGACAATCAGGTTGCTTCTGTAGATCCTGAACGTATTTGGAAAACTGGTTATGTTTCAAGCATAATAATAACTTCGGTCAAAAGTAAGTTTGGTTATTTGGTCCTGCAGATTGTTTGATTTTTAACTGAAATGATACCCATTAAGGACAAATTTCATTTTTGCTCATATTTTCTCCTAATTGTTTATGATGCAATTGAGTAGGAAAGAATTTTTGAAAAATATTCTTTTTAAAAGAGTGACTGTAAAACCTGTATCTTCACCTGTAGTGGTAAAAACATTCTTTTAAGTAACATTTTTACCCATATTAGTTCTTAATCAAACGTTTATTCACAAACTCTTTCTTGCTTGTACTGGATTTCATAATTTAAACAAATTATATTTCAGAAATAATATTAATAGAAAATAACATTTGGTCATATTATAATTATTTTCAAATACCAATGGAATTTATTCTTTATTTGTGTGGTAAATGTAGTATTAAAATTTACTGACTGGCAGGGGAAAATAAATAATTTTGCTTGTCATCCCCACACACACATTATATTAACAAATTATTGTACCTAGGTGTAGGTGTATAAAGGAAAAATAGGGGTTGTCTCATTTCATAGAAATGATTACATTTTGAATTATCTTACATACATCTAATATGCCAGGGGCATCTTGGGAGCTAATCAACACCTGCAAATCTCACAAAAATTAATGGATTCTGTTTATAAGATATTCATGTTGACTTAGGCCCAGTTTGCACCTAGATTTTACAAACTAATGAAGGTATACCAGAGGGGACAGAGTTTATACCTGCAAAGTATACATTAGCTTAAACTCATTCCTTGAACAGAGTAGAAATGTACTTCACTGGAAGTATAGCTGCATCTATTCTACTGCTCTAACTGCTCTATCTAAAATGTTAAGCTTAGTAGCGAAATAAAAATATCCAAAAAGAAGGAGCAAAGTGACTTGCTATGGTACAGCAGAGGAGCTGTAGGAAGCCGCTACAAGTCTTGACCTCCACCGTGCTGCAAATGCACGGTGATGGCAAGCCGTGGGCAATACCCATTTGAATCTTTCATAGCACCCACACAAATATCAAAGGGACACAAACAAGTAAAATCCGATCAAAGCTTTTGAACAACGACCCAATGAGCTTTCAGATGACTGTTTTGGGACAGCCCCTGCTCATGCCCCATTGCCAGTCACAGCAATCTTGAAGAGGAGACTATCAGGCTCGCTGTTGGAGACCAAAAATTTCCCCCAGCTGCAGCAGAGAGAGTAATGTAAAGTGACCCAAAGAGGTACCAGGGCTTCCTCCACTGACCACCATGAAAACCAGCTCTGCTTGGGCACCCTGAGAGAAGCATTAGTAATCAGCCTACAGATATTGTAGCATCTGGATATATTACCTGATGAGCAGGCACATATCTCTACAATGTTCTCTCAAACCTCACTAAAACCTCACCAAAACTTAGGGCAACGGCTGCCCAGGCATATGAAGTTCAGGTCTGCAGAGCAGAAGAACTGTTCAGGTGTATACAAAGAGGCACACCTACAAGGGTGCCCAAGGAGGAAAAGATGAAAGCACAGCAACCTGGAAAGCTAATAACTTATCCTAGGCTTTTATGGGCTCCGCTGAGTTTGACCTCTCAGCGTTAGCAATTGGTTAGATGATGTAACTAGGAAGAGGGGAAACATCCCTGTCCCATCTATCACATGGCAAGGAGGGTCCTTACAGCTCCCCTTCGGCACCTAAATCAGAAGATCTGCAGCAGCTATGCTCCCTTAAAAAACTGACTGTTCAGAAGCATTGTCGAGCTTCATGGTTGCAATGGCTCACTGCAGAAAGTAAGTTAATGGTAAAAACAGCTGAAAAGGTGATTAAAAAGAAAAAAAAAAAAAAAAGAAAAAAACCCTACAACACATAACCAGTCTTAGTATCTTAGACCACATATTTGCACTCCGTTCTTCAAACAAAAGACATGATGAGCTTGTGCATTCACACACACACTCATGCTTATTCTATGCTTTTTCGCC
Source organism: Columba livia (assembly GCF_036013475.1). NCBI lineage: Eukaryota > Metazoa > Chordata > Aves > Columbiformes > Columbidae > Columba > Columba livia. The sequence continues at coordinate 55,999,638 of NC_088603.1, read as the reverse complement.
TCATCTGGCAGCCGCTTTCCAGTCCAGCAGACACTAACATCTAATGAGTCAAACTTCCCATTTTCAGACTAATCAGTCGGCTGCACTAATTGCAAATGCAAATATGCAAATTTATATTAATTAATTACTCTGCTAATTAGTTCTGCGGTCTTTTTGGGGTAATAAATCATTGTGCAGTGGAAGGGAAACACGTCCTGTCCCATTTCACTCCACATAAAAATTTAATGTACTCATTGAAGAAAATATATTAAAAAAACCCTGATTCTGATAGCTCTGTTTCTACTGATGAGTCCCCTACAGAAAGGTATGATTGTAAGGAGGCTTTCACATCTCCAGCAAATGCCATCACTAAGGTGCCTGTTAGCAATTTAATTATCACATTACGAGCTCCAGGAAAAGCCAGTTTGCTGTGCTGCAGGCTGTGACTCTGAGCTCCATAGTTCACACATTTTGCAGCAAGTGCTGTTTATACATACATGAAAGATAATCTGGAGAAAAGCATTCCGTTTGCTCTACCTGAATGGACTGCTAAAGCTTGTGCTTAAATCTCAGGAAGCTGGAGCTGCTAAAACCGCCATGACTTGCAGCCTCACTAGATCATATTTGAATGGGTTGTCAGGAAAAAAGAAGAGTAGCTGAAGAAGAAATTACTTGCAGAGCCCTCCCCTTGCCTTGAATTTTACTTTGTCTCTGATTCATTTCAAGGGGGAACTTTTGATTCCCAGTTGGCGCCACCCCTCCCTTGCAGCCCTCACCCTCCCCAGTGCGCTCTGGGGATAGAGATGGTCACTCCATTGCCTCCCCACTGATGGTCTGCCCAGCTTCATGGGACCCAGGGTCTTCCTTCCCCACAGTGACGTGGAATCATAGAATGTCCTGAGTCGGAAGGGACCCACAAGGATCATCCAGTCCAACTCCTGTCCCTGCATATGACGACCCCACACTTCACACCATGTCTGAGAATGTTGTCCAGTCTCTTAATGAACACTGTCAGGCTTGGGGCTGTGACACCTCCCTGGGGAGCCTGTTCCAGTGCTCTACCACCCTCTGGGCGGAGAACCTTTTCCTCATGTCCAACCTAAACCTCCCCTGGCAGGTACAGCAAGTTCCTCACACTGACATCACACCCCAGCGATAGCACGCAGGGTGGTGCACTGGTGGAGGCTCCGATACCAAAGCCCATCAGTGGATCTCAGTATGTCAGATGGCTCAGCTGATTCTATGTCCTCCTCCTTTTAGGACAGGAGAAAAACATCCTCGTAGAATAGCAAAACAAATGGCACCTGACTGTGAAAAGAGAGTTACTGAGTCTTCTTGTCATATGGAGCTATAACTACTCACAGCAATGCTGTGGTGCACATTTTCATCACAGGCATCCCAGGAGCCAAAAGCTTTCCTAAGAGGTTTAGGAAGGTGTTAAGCGAAGTATATCTTCTTATCTCACACAACTCAAGGCTAACTAGAAATGCAGCATCTCCCACAGCTCTCAGAAGGTTTCTTCATCCTCCACTTGCTTACTACTCACTTATATACCATCGTTTCAATAAATGTGAAACATTCACAGAGTATTTTCTTGAGAGTTTGAATTTCATCGAGTGGTTTAATCCGCCCCACAGAAATAGGCCAAAAATCAGATAAAACCAGATAAAGATGTTATAAAAGTCAACAGTGCTCTTCCTGCATCTCTGAGATTCAGGCATCTCACATGTGAAAAGTCTTCCTATATATACATACATAAAAATTCAAAAAAAAAGGAAAGAAAAAAAAAAGATTAGCAAATGTTTTGCTTTATGCTTTAAATTATTGTGTCTAAATTGAAAAAATAAATGAGGTTTACAGGTAATTAAATTCCAATCGCCTTTATCATGCTAGGTTTAACCAGAACTTGAGTTGTATGTTTTTCTCATCGTTTGGAACCCTAGGATAGTTTCTTTCTCATTTATTTATCTTTCCTGTCCAAACACTGGAATAAAATACTGTTGAACTGATAATCTGAAGTCCTGTGACTTAGATTCTGGGAAATAGAGGAAACTAAAAAACCTAAAACAACATAAATTTTTTGTCGAGGCAGTTTATGGAATGTCCGAAGATGGAATTTATTTTTTAAAAATTGCCACCTTTGATTGAAATACTAATATGCACTAATGGTTATCCTATTTAACATCATGCACATTAAAATAATTTTTTAAAAGCAAACCACCTTTGTGATCTTTCTAGGTTTGCAGAATCCTGGAGTCACATGGGATCCAAATTGTTTGTTTGGGAGTACAGTGTTCCCCACCTGCTGTGAGTTTTGCTTGCTATTTCAAAAAACAGATTTTGTTTTGTTTTGTTTTTTAAAAAACAACACCAACAACAACTACAAGTTTTAAGAGATTAATATCTAAAGATTTTGACAAAACTTCACAGGTAACTCTTTAACAATGAAGAGGTACAAGATGGTAATGGGACTTTGTTCTGACTGTCTGTAGTGTTCTTTAAAGAGTTACATTTAAGTCATAATCACATAGGGACACGAGATATAACTTAAGACATTTGAAAAAGTCTCTAGACTCTTTGATGGGTTAGTTCAACTACAAAGCTTCAACAACACATGCGTCTTTTGCAAATTGCAGTAAGCTTCCTCACAGGCACTGCAAACAAATTTTTTTTTCTTTTTTTTTTTTTTAATCATGCAATTGCTAAGAAAGTTCTGTCAATACTTAACTCTGAAGAATATTTTCTTGATTCAGAATACTTACATACAGTCAGAAAAAAAGTGATGCTAATAAAAAAACCCATCATGACAGTCTATGTTTATTCCCTTTCAGTTACTTTTGGCTGATATTTATTCTCCTGTCAGGGCTGTGAAATTAAGACTTCTCTTAACATATAGGACAGCAAGACCCATTTGGCATCCAAGATGAAACCCAGATGAGTGTTAAGATTGACAGTGTTTTCACCCTTATAATTAGCTATTCACACAAATGGGGTTTTAGTTTGCACTTATGCTTGGAACATGGCACTTCTTCATACAGAGAGCGGCATTCACATGTTAACATTTTCGCTTTTGTTTTTTATTGGCAAGTAAACCAGCGTACTTGATACTGACTTCTGTTGGTGTTTTGCTGTATTATTGACTATTTATTAGTGTCCTATTTCAAAAGAATTTAACGTGGGCAAATCACGAACAAGAACTACAGTGGTGCCCCTTTCCTTTGCCCTGCTCTGGAGGAAAAGGACACCTGTCTGGAGTCACTCTGCTGCTTCCAGGTGAATGCTTTTCACATAAATAATGCTGGGGCACCGCTTTCCAGAATTTTGTTTCTTTAGCGGGGAGGGATAAAGACCCCATTCCCTTTGCTGAGGGAAGGGTGGGTGGCCCTAGTGCAACAGAACACATACAACGCCGAGCTAATTTGCAGCCTTGTCTTCGGCTGTGCAATGACTCAGTGATGTCTGGAGGAAGGGCGCAGAAGTAGGAAACCTTATGGCAGTACAGCAACCGTTGCCAGAAATTCATCGAGAATTGTGATGGATTATGAACAAGGTCCTGTTCGTTCTATATCAAGGAATAAAAGGCTCAGTGATGGAAAAAAAGGCAAAAGGACGGCTAAAATGTCGCTGTTCTGTCAGATCTGAGATGTGACTGATTTGCTCATACACAGTAGGAGTTTTAAACGGAAAAAAACCCAAAAGCATTCTAAGTGGACTACATTCAATATGTACTCAGGCTAGAGAGCTTGCTGCCACAAGAACTGGATTTCAGAAATGTATGTTTGCAAAAAGGAATTGATATGCATATCAGAGTTACCATAATTAATTACAATAACATTTTTGGGTCATGCTTCAAGGCTCACAGAATTCAGCAACTGTTAGAGAACAGGCTGAGACTTAATAAGGGTAATCTCTTTTTAACCTTCATGTATACACTTTAGGGGTCCCTCTTTGGCAATGGTTATTGCCAGAAAACAAATAAGAGATGTGACCATTCTTAGGTTTAAACAAACAGGAAAAATTCTCGTGTTTGCAGCTGTGTACTATAACATGGTCCTTCCTCTGATGGGAATGGATGGCTTTTGGCAGTTGATTTAATCTCTTTCCTAATTCTTTATAAGGCTAGAATAAAAAGGGGAGGAAAGTAAAGATAAGGAAATCCTGACACTCGAGTAAAAGAAGCGGGGTAATAAACAAGGCCTTTTGTACCAAACTGAAATTAATTAATATTGTTAATCTCTGTAGAAACAATTGCATCTACAATGGACAAGAGGACAACTAACAGGGTAGATTAAAATGAAGATTACATATAAAATCACTGGGGGAAAAAAAGGCAAATAAACTAATGGTGGAGAAAAGGCACAGAGAAGCCCTGAAGGCAAACAATAGAATGAATAAGTATGGTAACAGCAAACCACCTAAGCAAAAAATAAAAATAACGATTGGGAAAGCAGCAGTAAAATGGGAAAATTATTTGTCTATACCAAAGCTCCACGACCGCAGCTCTTTGCCTCCAGGCATTCCGAGCACAAGGATGGTTTCTCACCCAAGTGGTGAGATACCCAGAGAAGCAAGCCAAGACTGCTGTTCATCTCTCTTAGAGGAGGAGAGTGATGCCTCCCTCTCTGCTCAGTACAGCACCATCACCAATATCTCAGAGGGCAGACTTGAGGCCAGGCCAGGGGGATATAGCAATATATAAAAACAGTGGGAGCCCAGGGCTCAGATGCTGCATTTGCAGCTTGCCCAGGAAGGCAGCAGCAACAAGCATCTCTGATGCAAATCAAGGTGTGAAGCAGGGCAGTGCTACAGGGCTGGGTACTTCCACTGGTGCAGATCAGAAAAGTGGAACTGAACTACCACATCTCCACTGGACATAAAAAAGTCTGTCTTACTCTCTTGTACTGTATTTCAAAGTCCTCTGCTCACCTTTGCTGGGGGATACTTCACTGTACTACACTGAGGCAGAAGTGCTGAGCCTGCTATATGACAGCTAAAACAGAGTTGTGTCTGCAAGAAAACTTGAAATAGTTATAGCTAAACCAAAATCAGAGTGTTCTTTCCAGTAAGTTATCCCAAAATGTCTGTGTTTGTTTTCGATCCCAGCCATGATGCAATATTTGCTTGATATACTCCCTAACAGTATTTTCAACTGGAAAACTACATTCAGATTTCAGAAAATGAACCTTTTCAGCCTTGACATACAAAGCAGAAAACAACAGCTCATTGTCAGACAATTAAAACAGAGAAATGCCTATTTCTTTGACAACACTTGGTGCTGTGGGAGTTTTCCTCAGGGACAAGCACCCTCCTGCAAGACCTGCTTCCTACCCTGGCAGCACATCGTGCTACATGGTGATGGTCATTCGGAGGCAGGATTGCACAGTGTCCTGTAAAATGTGTTATGGCCACAGAATAAGAGACATAAAGAAGCACTGGGGCCCACACTACAGCTCCCGTGACCCAATGTGTCTTCCTAGGACAGGGTACACTGACATTAATCTAACTAGAGAAATATATGTTTTGTGGCAACACAACGAACAGATTATTCCTGTTGGGATTTGTTGACCTCACAAAGGACTGTCATTTTTGGCTTTCTGAGAAGACAGTCAACAGACTTCAGTAATGACAAAGCACACCCAAGACAATTCCGATTTGTGAGAACAGCTTTATCATGAGGAAATTTTTCTGGCAAAGAATTTCCAACAAGCTCTAGTCCTGACCCTGCAGAGACTTAGAGTGGAATTAGATTTAACTAAAATCAGCCACCAAAAATTTGTTTGTTTTAAGTAAGTTATCTAACACATGCACAGAGTTAGTGGAAAGTAGTGGAGGGTGATTCATCGCACTTAGTTTAGACACACCAGTAGAAGACAGTGCCTTCTCTTAGACAGGTGGCTTTCACACAGGCAGCTACTGAGCAGTAACCTGGGAGTACGTGAGTCCTTGCACATCTTCACTTCTATGTGCAGGGTTGTCACTCATCTAACATGGTACTGGTGCTGAGTGAAGTCCATCTAGAGCTGAGCTCAGTGAAAAGACCCTACCCTCAGTCATCTTTAGCATCATTGTGGTTGCATGTGTCTGGACAAAATGGAAATAACATTATTTCAGGCTCTGTAAGATTGAATGGAAAAGACCTGAAGCTATGACATTAAATATGTGGCTGAGAGCAAAAGTTGCAGCAGCCTAAAATGACAGGAATTTCTTTCCATTCCCTAATTGGAAAAATTCTGGATGAAAATGGGATTGATGGATTTGGAGAAAATTTTTGATTGGATTTTAAATGTACTGGTGGTGTCCAGTTGTCTTCACCACGTTGTGTTTAAGTGGCTTAGACAAAAGCCTTGAAATGAGTGTACGAGTACTTAAAAAAGGGGGAAAAAAGAGACTCAAAAAAAATTAAATTAGCTAGGTTTTGGGGAGGATTCTTACGTGTTTTAAAAGGCTTGCTTTGGGAGAAAAGGGGTTTTTGTTGTTGTTAACTCATTATTAATTTTTAATTCCTCTTTTAATTTCTCAGTTGAATTACCCTCTAACATAAAGAGCAGAGAGCAAAAGAGTTTTGCATGTAGTTCTTTAACATTCACTACCTAGTTTACTCAGCGAAAAACTCAATTAAAATGCTGGCTTTCAGTGAAATAAGCTTTTTTATCAGTTAATTTCTTTTACTTTATCTTAACTATTTTTCTTTTTCAGTATATTACTTATACAGGATAATATCTTAGCTTTGAGCAGTAACATGGTAGGAACAATGAAAGTTAAGTTTGTAGCTGATTCCTAAATACCTTTTCCTATATAAAGCATGTAATTTCACACTTTTTTTTTCCTGCAAGAGCAAAGACACACATGTCATGTTTGACTATAGCTTTCCATAAACAGCTGAAATAAAGCATTAGTGTGCAAGCTGTGATTTGACCAAAGGAAAGATTTCTTGACCATATGCTTAACAAAAATGCAATTTAAACATCTGACTTCCTTGGTAATGAATTATCCAGTTTCTCTGGAATAGAGGAGGCAGCACAGTTGGGTTTGGATGGGTTTTATCAGACTGCAAACTAGCTGTGCTGTAAATAGAGAAATATAATACTTGAGCTAGATCAGGCTGGAGAGGAACAGAAAAATGTTTGTAATGCATTTTTAATGGGACATCCATGTGCTCCATAGACAACGTCACTGACATTTCTTTTTTCTGCTCTGCCTTCAGTTTATCCCTTTCTAGCTCACACCACCATTGCCACAGATAGGTAATAATCAATACCGTCACTCTTGCCTTAATCTATGACCAGGGTAAGATATTTCAGAAGGCAATCAACCCAGTGGAGAAAACATCAAAGGGGAAAATATATTTGTACCATGGAAATGTTAGGTTTGTACTTGAAACTTGGACACATCAGGCTCTTGTGTGCTTCTCTAGAGCACCCTTTCTTTCCTAATCACTTGCAGATATAAATTGGGTTCTGTGCATGTGGTAGCGGTGTACATGGAATTTACAGCAATATTCACAGCATCCACCTCTGGGAACTTGTCTCTTATGGTTTCAGTCAAGAATAGATGTTTTAAGTATGTAGTTTGAATAGAAGTTTCTTTATTTTTCCTCTGAGGTTGACAAATAAAATTGTTTCACTACATGATCTTTTCACCACTTAAAAATTAGAATTAGGTTGATGGGAAGGGCACATGTGCTTGTGCATTAGATCCAGAGACTGAAAGTTGCTGAGCTCTCAGTGTGTTTCCCACTGTACATCTGACTCACCATGGGAACTTGAGAAATATCTCCTCCGTCTATGAAACACTGATATGAACTCAGTGAACCAGCAGGCAGTGAAGCTCAGTTTCAATACGTACAGTGCAGGCAGATCTCTATTTGCCGTGTGCTGTAAGAAGTGCAAAGTAACTTCTACAGTACCAAAAGTAAAAGAAAGCAAAGCAGATTTCTCTTGCACAGTTCCGATAAGAAGTCCTCGGTGCTTTCATTATCTTTTCCAGCCACTGGTAGGATTTTGCCATTTTAAACATAGCAGACAACCAAAAAAATTCCAAGTTTTTATTCCACAATGCTACTTTTGTGCATAAACAGTTATTAACTTTGCATCAATGTCTCCATGGATTAAACAGTCCCTAAGTACACATTGACAGCACAGATCATTATGGTTATGGACCCTTAACATTTAAAATGGGAGGGGAGGGAGGTTGCGTGTGTGCGTATTCATCTCCTTGCTCCCTCTCTTTCACAAACTATAAGGTTTAATAGCGATTAACACTAGACCACAGCACTTCTAAATTAACGATAGCCCTGCCAATTCTAATTGGTATTCTAATTAGTCTGACAATTCTACTAATTAAGAACATTAAACTTTTTAACAAAGGCTATCTTTTTTGTGTTGTGTTTGGCAAAATGGAATTGAGGGTATAGGGGAGCCTGAACTGCTACTTCAGAGAACTGCTGATTATTTAGATTATTTAGGGAGCACGTAGAAACATTTATGTAGTGTATTTAAATAACAAGAATAGGATACACCAAATGACAGAGAAATAAATTAATAGAGTGAAAACTGCAAATCCAGAATACATGGATGAAAGAGGTTTGCCTTTAGGAATCACCAACTTAGTCCGGGTACTATAGGGATTTCGGTACAGTAGGCAAACCAACACATTTCTTTGTTTGGAGAAATCTCACATTTCTAGATTTGTTTTCCTTCAGATATGGAACAAAAACAAACAAAAAACCCCCAAAACAAAAACAAACAAACAAACAGTGTTCCTCTATACAAAATTTTCAGTAAATATTTGTCTCACATCAATCAAAATGTCTCATTTTGAAAAACAACTTGCTCTAGTTTTGATTTTATGTATTATATGTGATTTTGAAAGTAAGTATCCTTCTGAGCCCCTTAGAAATGAAGTGCTTTTCCTAAATGTGTTATTCTCAGAATGAAATTTCATTATAATGCACTTAATACACAAAGTTTTCTGCCGAAACAAATACACAATCTTCTGAAAGAAAACATGTTCCATTTTCTGCCACTTCACGTTACAGGGTCAAACTACAAACATCTTGTTCATAATCAAGATTTCTGTTTCCACAGGAGTCAGAACATTTACACAGAGTCTTTGCAAAAAAACTCATTGACGTTAGTTGGTGCCGCGAGAAACAAATGAAAAACGGACTGAATGGAAAGCAATATTTATTCCAAACCTCACCAACCTGACCATCATGGATTTCATTTTTCCAGCACCCATCCTTCAGAGTGCAGCGCAGGAGCTCTGAACTTTGCCCCACACTGTGATGCCAAGTGCATTTCCTCCATCACTTCAAATTGTTATTGCACTGCCTGTATTCACACTGTTCAAGGGCTTAGAGGTTTGGGGAGAGACGGCTATTCCAGTCACCATCTGCTGGTGACAGCAAGATGTTCTCCACACAGCTGTCTTCAAAATTCATAGCAAAGTACCCTTTTGAGATAAATTCTACCTAGATGGCTGTACATAGCAAGATGCCTTACAGGTCCAAAAGCACAACGCAGAAAGGCCAGACACATACTGACTGACACTATGAAAAATACCATAGGGAGGAAAAAAATAAAAGGATTCCTAACTTGCAAAAATACATGCATATTTAGTACTGTATCTGCTGACCACTGACTGTTTTAGCATTTTGTAAACTATGTCCTCTTTAACCTTTTCCCATTACTTCAAGAACTTAAAAGGTCAGGCCCCCAGTAAGGCCACACAAGTCAGGTAGAAAGTCAGCTTACATGGCAAGAAATACAATAGAGGGGAAATGCCAGCAGGATTCAAGCTCCGTATTTAGAAAAACTAATTTGGCCAGAAAAAAAGGTCTTTTTGCCAAACTTCCAGGTACATTCTGGCCATGGTTGCTTTAAACTATTGGGTGATTCGAACCAGTCCTCAGCCAACCCAAGGACTGAAAGGAAAACTCCGGGCTGCCAAAAGATACTATCCAATTTCTTTTGCACAACCTGTCAGGTGAGACCACTTTGCAGAGCAGTTACCTCCAAAAACAACACTGTGTGCTCAGGGCTATGGCAAGAAGGACTGATTTCTGTGATGCCTGGTGGCTGAGGAAGCTGGCAAGCTGTAGGACTTCCACAACTCCTTAGAGATTATGCAGGCATAAAAGACGGAAAGTGACGGGAATTACTCAAACTACTATTTACTTCAGCCTGTACTTAAACGTGCAATAACCTCAGATCTCTTTATGTCAAATGGTAATTTTATGTTGATTTTGACACATTTTATTACTGTTGTTAGACAATGCTTCTTCCTGGACAATACCCGCTGATCTTACCAAAAACATCTATGCAGGTATAAGCAAAATCCTCTCCTGAGCTCTACTTCCTTCAGGTTTGTGCTTGAATAGACTGGAACCATCTCTCTACTCTTAATTTTGTCTTCTTTTCTCTGTCCTAGAGAAATTATGAGGCTTGCAATGGTGTTCTAAGAAATTTACAGCTTACAACATCAGTGTGTCCACTTGACCAGGGAATTTGGTGAAAAACACGTTAAAATGGGTTTTCATAAAGATTAGAAACATCAGTTACTCTTAAAGTAGATCTGCAGCTAGGAGCAGTAGAATAGTTCATTCATCACTGAAGAAAAGTTCTATGAAGACCAATTTTCCAAAATGTTTTTGGAAAAAGATCATTACAGCCCAATCTGAATTCAGCACCATTTTACAGCTCAGCTGAAACTGGCTGTGCTTTTCACTTTCTCAGAAGCTTGGGGATTGAATCCAGAAAACAGTTTTATAAAATCCTGTTCTATTTGCAGTCAAATTCTGCCACTAAATCTCCAGTACTGTCAAGGGAAAACTGATTGTGGGGGTAAAACCTTTCAAATGACCCAGCTTCCATTCTCAGCTGTGAGAAATTTTGTCTTGGCGTAAAATGTGGTGGTCAAGATCCTCCAAAATATATACTGTCCATCACCCACTGCCTTCAAAACAGTGAAGATACATATAATTTTGTGTAATAGGAAAAAGCAGGGAGGCTAGAGGATCCAGTGACTGTATACTTCATCTAATCTGCTTCTGAAAAATAATTTCTGGAGTGTCTGTCAAACAGACATTGGGTTCTTGGTTACTCTTAACATTTGCGTCAAGTATTTTAAATCAATGGAACAAGTTCAGGATCTGTAAGTAAGTTCCTTGTGCCTCCCTTTTCCTTCTGGAAAGCAGCATTTCCCTGCTTCATACGAGTGTTATAAACATTGAATTCTGACACTGGTTTAGGGGTTTTTTATAGTGCAAAGTTACCTTTCTTTTCAATAAGGAAAGAACTCCAGTAAGGTTTTTAAATACATGCTTTACCACACGTTGCAGATGCTGGTTGGCAATCGCAGATTCTAGGAGAAGTCAAAAACATAACACAGATTTTGGAAATGTGAGGGACACCACAGTTCATCAGCAGCTTGGGATGTTTGATTGCACAGCTTTTCTTCTTTTTAAATGGAAAATATACTTATGTTCAACAGAACAGTATCTAAGGAAGATCCCTCTCCAAGAACTGTTCTAAATTCAGATCCTAGAAAGCAAACCAAAATGAGGATATATTCCCATCACAATAAGCCTAAGTCATCCTGCCCCACACATAATATTATTTCATATAAACAAGAACCTCAGCTGAGCTCTGCTGTTAAGAAACTACCTGTATATGTGTACACAAGAGAGAGGACTGAGATTTTACAAGCAACTGTAGCACTGGCATTTCAGCATTTCCTGCTGTCAGCTACACAACTTCTCAACTTTAATAATGTGCTTTCAAAATAGGTTTAAAAGAATTATTTCTAAGTGTCCGCTTTTTTTTTTTTCCCCTAAGATGTTCAGATATTATTTCAGTATGCTGCTAAAATTTGCCTGAGGACTGCATGCAAGAGAAAGGAAATGATGATTCTTAGGAGCCAACAGCTCACCTGAACTTGGATAAAATTTCATGGGGGTACAGAAAAGTCATTTCTATAGCCTGAGGGCTTTCTCTCTGCTGAGTTTCAAAGGTCTGCTGCAAATAATGGAAATGTCAGTTTCTCATAAACTTCTCAAGGATATTTTACAAAGTTCCCCTTACAAAACATCCTATAATTTCCTGGCAGGGAACTGTCCACCAGAAGTTGACATTACTCTGGTTTTATTTTGCATTTCTGTTAAATCAGTGTTAATTCAACTTCTCTATTTCCTTGTGTCTCACATTTAATTTAGAACATGCTGTGTAGTCCTAAGCAAACTGCTCATCTCAGCATGTGCTTTCTATACGGCTGTTCTGCTCTTCTAACCGAGTCAGTGCCGTCACCGTGTGCTCAGTGCTCCCACCACTTCCCAGAGGGGCATTTTGCCCCAGCACCACCTCGCCACAAAGGGCTCTGTGCATCGTCACTCCCTGAGCGATGGATAATCCTCTCACAGGGAGAAGGCTGTAGGAAGGGAGAAAAGGTATCAGAACTGTCCACACAGGTGATCTAAGGAGAATATCTCATCAGGTACCTCTTCCTGAGGGAGTGGGGAGAAGAAAGCAGCCCATCAGCCTCAGACATTTTGTAAGGAAGGAGCATCCTAAATTATGGAAAAAACACAAAACATTCATTATAGCCAGGACATCTGCCTGGGGAAGAAGCAGCAGCACAGATCTCTTCTGGGATGACATAACCACCACCTCTTCTAGAAGGGACTGGCTGCAAAGTCCATCTCAAAAAACACACTTTGAGGGTGACAGAAACATTCTCAAAATGAAAACACAGAGGAAGCATGCCCTTGAATCACTGTAGACAGTGGCAGAAGAAAGAGAGGAAAAAGTCAGCATTGCTAGCTAGCTGTTTGACAGAGATTGCCATTAAATAAATAGTAGATACTGATAATCAGGGTCAGGATGTGTGTTACAGCCAAGTGTCCCTGCTGCAGCCTCTAAAGGCTGATGGAATTACTGATCTCAGAGCATCCTCAAGGTAGGGTAGCAGAGGGTGTGACAACCCCAGTCGCCTAATATGAATAAAAGAAAACCCAGTTTCTCAGATGTACCCTAGGGTTGCTTCACATCAAAAAACAACAGGAGTGATCTTAACCCTCTGCAATTTCAAGAAGTGACACAGCTACATTACTGGTCTGACTAGACCATTTTTCCCCAGGGAGAGAAGTACTTTAAATCCCATATTGTTGCAAGGTACATATCACCTCTTAATCTGGTAAGAAAATTTTCAGGCTCTATCATGCCATTACTTTTCTAGGGTGGAACACTCAATTTCTTAATATAATTTCCATTTTAAGAGTATTTGGTTCGACTCTCAACTCATTTACATCAGTGTAAGACATGAGCAGCTCAAAATTAATAGGATTATATCAAATGTATGTCATATCTAAATCAGACTAATTTTAGTCATGTGTTTCAGAAATCTTAGAGCAATTTATGGTCACAAACTCATTTTTGGTTAACCATAAGCAATTAGTTTTAAAGTCCATTTTCAGACTCTATATTCATGTTTTACTCAAGCGACTCCCATTAAAACAGGGTAACTAACCCCCTCTGCAGCCCTTTCATATTTGTCCCTAACAGGCTATTCAAAACAAAAAGCTAAGGACGTCTGATTAGTGCAAGAAGTACATCCTCATTACAGGGGGCTTAGATAGTGCAAAGCACATTTCTAATTTCTAATATTTTGCAGCATTAGCAGATGGGTTAAAATCACATTTTCAGACTGAACTGAATCTTCTTGAACTAATAATGTAGGTTTGGTCCCTGAAGCCAGGGGTCCTTATTAGTGTCTTCCTTAATCTCTCCTGGGAGAAAGACGTATATTCCTGTACATCATTTTAGTATTGGTGAGAGAGAGCTTAGCCAACTTGATGGGAATGGCAGGTTCCCCTCACAAAGTGGTTCATAGCCTACAGTAGTGTACTGGGGACACAGAGAGGCAGAAAAGAACTGGGTCATCCCTGAATGGAGATGCACATCACTTCAGGCCCACAGGATCAAACAGCATGCACATCACTTCAGTTGAACATAGAATATGCATCTGGCATGCAACATGCAGATGACATGTGGTCTGGCTCCTCCACTGGTAGCTGCTTCTGTAGGGATGTCTTGGTCCTTCCTCCACCAGTGGGTCCCAGTTCTGACAAGTCTGAAACTCACTGGGGTTGGCAGACTAGAGTCCCTGCCCAAGACACCATCCTCCTTTGCTCCACTTCTGTACAACAAAACAAAGCACAATAAATTGATCCATTTAAAAAAAAGTATTCCCACCTCCTTCTGAGCTTTGAACTCAGCAGAAGGCTGGAGCCACTGTTTCTTATGCTGTTACCCTCCTATTTGCCCCTCATAGCCTGGCTTTGCAATTTAGGATATACTAGACATGTATTTTCCTGCAGTCTCGCTCCAAAGGCAGCAGAGATACCTGTCTAGTGAAGGTGACAGTCCAGCCCCACTGCGGGTGTATGGTCAGGTTCTGGCATGGATACCAATCACTGGAGCCTGCCCAGAGGTGAGTCAGTTCAGAGGTGCTGTTTCTGGTCCACCCCAGGGGTTTGGGCTGCACATGTGGGTGCTATGGCAGGAAGGCAAACTCACACCAGACTGTGAGGGAGTTTGCTATCATGGGATTGCCACTGTGACTTCATGTGCACAAGGAGCAGAGTTGCTGAGGCTTTCAGTGCTTACATTATAAAGATGAGGAAAAAACGAAAAAGACTTAGCTAACTCTCCCCTTCCTCAACAGTCCCTCGCTGCCCATGAGGTCCTGTTCCTACCAGTGAATGACCCAGACTACAACCCACCAAACTGGTCCCCAGCAAACATCGGTAAAGTTCCTTAATTCTGATGAAACTCTCCTGTTATAGCACAACTGGGAGATATGGGACAGGGATGGTGGGAGAGGGCGATGAAAAAATTAAAAATCAAAAGAGAAAAAAAGAAAAGAGGCATCCCCTGGAGATCCAATGATAGCTTATTGAAGCTATTCGGAGGGCTCCCATTGATTGCAGTGCAGTTTGGGTCAGTCCCCCTGGTGCACCGTGGAGGTTCTGCCATCCTTTGAAGTCAATATTATCTCAGTGAATCTATTGATGTTTGGCTGTGTTAAATGTATTATAATAATATTGCATTTGAAACAGAGTCACATATAATTCAAAACTATACAGCTTGGGCAGAGGAAAAAAACGTGATTTGTGTTCAGTGACATATTTGGTGCTGTGCAGCCATTATATAGAGTGCATTTAACTGTTTTGTGTATTATTCTTAACATGCATTCACAGTAGACAGCAAAGCAGCAGTTACGGGGTATGCTGTGAATGCATATTAACAGCAGTACACATTTGCATATCATGGATCCATAATACAAAATGTGTAGTAAAATCCTTACGAAAAGTTATTATGCATGCACAGTAGAGGCTTTTTAAACCTTGATATCTCAGCTATTTTGTTTCTCCACTATTTATTTGAAAATATTAAAAAGGTCAAATGATGGATTAAGAATCTGCAAAAATGTAATGTTACTGCTACAGAGGGAATCCTTCAACACAAACTAATTTATTTTGATTTTAGTAGCAGTATAAGAGCCATTCAAAACTGCATTTTACAATAATATTTCAGTAGGTTTAAAGAAAAAAAAGAAAAGAAAACTACTACAGCAATAAAAAAAGACAGAGAAAATATTTTTATAGAAGTGTATTTCAGAGGCTGGGTGATATAACTGGAATTTTTGACAGCCCTTCCCCTAACACTGAGCTTCTACAATGTCAACCTTTCCTTCAATTTCTCGCAGAATTTTTAGTATGCATTGAAACAGGGTTTGGTTCCTCAGGACTTTGCATATTTAGATTATCGTGCATTGTATAATACTCTGAATATGCAAAATCCTTGAAAAGGTTGACAACCCTTAGGACCTTCCACAATATAAATCTTAATACATAAATTCCTATTGAGAATAATAGGATTCTACCCTCTCCTCCGTTACACATATTTAGGATAAAATGGAGCAAATGTTAATAGTGCAGCTCTTGCTCCTTTTGAACAGTTGCCACTTAAGTTTTAACATCTTTGTCACTTCAAATACATTTGCCTTAAAAAAAAAGAAAAAGAGAGACCTGAGTTTTGTAAAGAATCAATGACCTGATATTTTTCACTTCTGGAAAAAAAAAAAAATACAAAGTTTAAGGTGAAGGTTTTTTTCCTTTTTTTTCCTTAAAGGCTCTAAAATTATTTAGCACATACACGTAGATGTACATAACATGCTCTGCCCGCACACACACACGTTCTGCTGCTGCCTTAATTTTTATTCCTGTCTCTAATAAAAAATGCCCAAACAGATTTAAATGAAACTTTGTGAAAACAATATAATTGGATTGGGGCTGAGAACATTAATGCCAAGCTTGGGCCCAATGTGAATTAAAGCAGATGAGTTATAAACCCTTCAAAAACAGGATTTATAGTGGAAACACTGACACAGACCCATAACAATAGCAGCTCTGCCAGGGATTATTTTAATACTAAAAGCATACTCAGTAGCTCACTTTTTAAAAGAGAGATGACTTAGTCACTAAAAAGCAGTGATATGCGATAATAATGAAAGTGAACTTTAAAAAAAATGTTTCTAATATGTCATGTCATTTCCCCTATAACTCTCTTGGTATCACTTTAATTTAAGAAGTGGCATCTCACATTTAAAAAAAAAAATATATATATATATATATATAAAAAAAAAGGAAACAAACTAAAACAACACAAACCACAAACACACCAAGGTGGAGTTTGCCATAAGCTCCATGGCAAAGCTGAGCAGAGAGGCTTTGTCAGCTTCATTAACAGTTTCTTGCCCATGGAAAGAGACAAAAGGGTTAAGGGAAGAAGAGCAGGGACTGCAGGAGAAGCAGCTGACGGGAGCAAGGGCACGAAGAAAGCAGCAGCCAGGGAGCAGGGAGAAGATTTTTATGAGGAAGAAGTGTGTTTCCAAAGGAAAGAACTAAATTTTTAAAGAGATTTCGAGGAAGCATTTGCAAAAAGGCCAGGGAGGCGGAGAAAATTTGGCAGAAGGGGGAAGCTCTCTGAGCCCCCCAAGTCACGAGTCACGCCTGCAAGGGTCTCACCCCACCAGGAGCAGGTGCGCCCCAGTTGCATTGCACCGGGCTAGGATGGGGATGAGCAAGCCCTGCCACATGCTTCCAGAAAAAGGCATCGCTTGTTAAAGCTTCATGTGGTATGTCCAGTTCCTCACAAATGACTCTTTTAATTCAGGAATGTCAAAAACCACCAAGGGATGTGAGGGGAGGATTTCTTAGTCAGCAAGAGGTTTCCTCTTGTTATCCCGCACTCTGGGGCAACACAGTACACTCAAAACCCTCCCCACATTCCGAAAATTGCTCCCAGCAGCATCACACAAAAACTACTTTTTGTGACTATGCTGTGTGTTATAGCGGCGGCATCACTTCCCCATTCCTGCCTTCCTTTCCATGCCTTCTTTATTTTTTTTTTTTTTTTGCTGGGTACCAGGTGCACCAGAGAGACTTGGATCAATACAAGACAGCACTTTTCGTATAAACAATACCGTATTAACAACCGCAGGGCAGCCGTACCTGTAGGCAGGGATAGCACCAAATGTTGGCACGACTACCCGTGCAGCTAGACTGCTAAAAAGAAGCAGCTCCAGTGGAAATGCACCTACTGTATGTGAAATGCTGGTGCTTTTTTTTTTTTCTCCCCCTCTATCAGTCTAACCTTCTGTGTTGATACATGAATGCTGGTACCCACTTAGAGGGATGCCAGATGATCAGTGCAGAATGAAGGTCCCAGGAGAAAGGCTCACGTGGTTTTCTCTGCCCCGTGACGTCACCAGCAGATGGCATGGGTACCAGCTCTGGCAGTTGGCATCAATGTCACTTTTTAGAGATCAATGAGATAGTGCAGATATACACAGATCTAGACTGAAGGAGACGATGCGACATTCAGACTGAAAAGATTTGGAAGGCAAAAAATGAAAACTGATTGTTGAATGAAATAAAAAGCTAAGGTAATACAAATAAAGATATATTTCAGTTGGTGCTGGGTGTGCATGCAAGTGTTTAAAGATACAGTATCATTGTCTTGTATTTTATGTATGCTATTTACTGTCTAATAACTCCTCCTAACATTTTATTCTTCTGATACAATTGTATACTTTCGTTGGTGTTATGTAATATTGCAAGTGTGTAGACAATACTGATAGAGTTTGTCTTTGACTGGGGTTTTTGTTTAGTTTTGTTCTATTAAAAAAAGTCCCTGCATTCGTTTTGTTCGTCTCTTTGAGGACCGTCGGGTCCAAGCTTTTGCTGCTCCCAAACTGCAAACAAAAGCAAAATAACTGGGAGAAGGAAATTTTTTTCCCATTCCAGACTGAATTCTGATCACACGTGCAGGATTGCAGTCAGAATCCACAGACCGCTCCTGTCAGCTACGGGCTGGAAGGAGACGTCTGAGCCTCGCAGAACATAAACACTGCTATAGTGTGCAGGGAATTTTTCACCTCCCCCCCCAATAATTGATGGGGGAGGAAAAAAAAAAAAAGAAAATAAAAAAGCAAATAAGTTGGTTCTAACTAAACAGATAATTTTGATCACAATTTTTGCTGGGAAAAAGAGGGGGGAAAAAAAAAAAAGGTAGGGGGAATTTTATTTCTTAACTCTAACCTGAATACTTTCAGGGTTGGATCATTCTGATTTTTGTCTTAATATAAAATAAGCAATATGTGATTTTCATACAAATAATTAGAAAAAAAAATATCTGTTTTTAATTATGTTACTAGCTGAGTGATTGGGGGAGGGCGGATGTTCCATTATTTTTTTTTTCTATCCCCTCTAACTTACTGGAGTTTAATATCTTGATTCATACGGGAAGAAACATGGAGGTGAAAAAAAATCAACTTAGAAACATAAGCCAAAAAGTATTTTTAAAATATTTAACCACCAGTTAATAGAGAGATGGCACTTTTTCATTTTAAGACTGCTTTCGCTTTCCTCATTTTTTTCACACAGGGGAATGTGGATTAATAAAATGTCTGTATTGCTTTATCATGTTTTGCATTTCTTTAAATTCCATAGTGGCAATGGTTTGAAGGGCTTGTTTAAAAATAAAATAAATGAGCAGGGAGCTAATTGTACATTTTAAATACTGATTTACTCCATACTTATCTGTGAGAAATGTGGCTTTTTAGTTCCAACATCCTGAATGTTTCAAGTGATTTTAAAATATTGGACAGCTTTTATTTTTTAAAAAGTGGAACTGGAATTGGCATTTTATGTAAAAAAAAATATAGATAGATAGACAGGTTGTGCATTTATACATATACACACACTTATAACTAGAGCGTGCATGCAGACACACAAAAGGTGCATGAGGATGTGTGTTTAAGTCGGCAAACTTTAAAAATGGAAATATTTAAATATTGTGCTGGCATTCTTTCAGGTAACTTAAGATTATAGAACCATGTTAACACTACCGTTTGATGAGTCTGTTGTAATGCCAGAATCCCAGATGTGCAGAAAGTTTTCCAGAGAAAGCGATGATCAAAAGCAATTGAAGAACCCCGAAAGCTTTTCGAAGCAGATTGTGCTCAGAGGAAAGAATATTAAAAGATCTCCTGGAGAAGACACAGAAAAAGAGGAGGAGGAGGAAGAGAGAGAAGAGGAGGATGAGAATGGCTTGCCCAGGCGAAGGGGCCTTCGGAAAAAAAAGACGAGCAAGATAAGGATGGAAAGGATCAAATTCAGGCGACAAGAAGCCAACGCTAGAGAGAGGAACCGGATGCACGGCCTTAACGACGCCCTGGACAATTTAAGGAAAGTGGTGCCCTGCTATTCTAAAACACAAAAACTGTCCAAAATAGAAACTTTAAGACTAGCCAAGAACTACATTTGGGCTCTTTCTGAAATCCTGCGAATTGGCAAGAGACCCGATCTGCTCACGTTCGTCCAAAACTTGTGCAAGGGTCTGTCCCAGCCAACTACAAACTTGGTGGCGGGATGCCTGCAGCTGAATGCCCGAAGTTTCCTGATGGGCCAGGCGGGTGAAGGCGCCCATCACACCCGCTCGCCATACTCCACTTTCTACCCCCCCTACCACAGCCCCGAGCTCAGCACCCCCCCGGGGCACGGGACTCTCGACAACTCCAAGTCCATGAAACCCTACAATTACTGCAGCGCTTACGAGTCCTTCTATGAAAGCACTTCCCCCGAGTGTGCCAGCCCACAGTTTGAAGGTCCCTTAAGTCCTCCCCCAATTAACTATAATGGGATATTTTCCCTGAAGCAAGAAGAAAGCTTGGACTATGGCAAAAATTACAATTATGGCATGCATTACTGTGCAGTGCCACCCAGGGGTCCCCTTGGGCAGAGCTCTATGTTCAGGTTGCCTACAGAGAGCCACTTCCCTTACGACTTACATCTGCGCAGCCAGTCTCTCACCATGCAAGATGAATTAAATGCAGTTTTTCATAATTAATGAGGAAAATGAAAATAAACAGTGGTCATTCACCTCCCCATCTAATTAAGAGCAAGCAGATGCTTGGGCACTGCATAATTGGCACAACTCTATTTAACGTGTTTACTAGTTCCTAAAGTGTGTTTCAACTATTGTGGGGATTTTCTATGTATTAATAAACCCTTTTTCCGATAAGTATTTTTCCTTTCGTTTTTTTGTCTGTAAACACTGTGAGATTCTGTTTCCTCCCAGAGGTTATTTCCACCCCCCGTTTTTTTTTTCTTTTTATTTCCCTATTTGCTTGATTTGTTGAGCAGTGTGTCTGAACAATATCGCTGAAATAAAAGCATACACACTGTGTAAAGTCAATGTTTATTTTGATTGTACAGTAATTATACAAATGCATGTTATTCAAATCAGATAAATTAAAATGATGTATTTATAATTGGTAGAAAATATATATTATGTATTTGAGGAGAACTGGATTAAAATTATTCAGAACTTTAAAGAAACTATCTCAGAACTGAGATGGGCTTGCAATATGCAGAGGTGAGAGTGCAGCAATATTGAAAGCTATGCAAAAAATGAAAAAAAAAGTAAACATAAAACAAAACAGTTATTTTGTTTGTTGTTTTTGAGCAAGCTAAGGAAAATCAGTGATATTGTCACTGAGACTATTCAGTCTGACCTTTAGAGTATTGCTGGCAGGTGGCACATGCTAATATTTTAGAAGGTGGTGTTGAAATTTTGCCTCAGTTATTTTGACCATATATTATCAGCACTTTTTTTGTATTATTCTGACTTCAGATGTAAAGGTTTGTTATAACAATGTATAACTGTGGTTTCTCACTACGTACTTTAAATGCAATTAAACATAGATGTTTCCACTTTAAAAATACATCTATTAGCTGTGATACTGTATTTTGCCTGATACTTATTATTTCACAGTATACAGCTGCCTTTGGTCTTGCCTACACAGCTTTCTTCCCCACACCCCTGTAGCGCTTGAGCCTGGGGATGGAAATCATGAATTATCGGGCAAACCTTGCACTATTTTCAGAAGGACATATTAGCGACACAGCAAAAGCAGACCCAAAATACCACAGAAACAGCTGCACGCTAAACGAAACACAGGTTAGAGGAAGAAGGTAACACTATAGCTCAACAAAATGCCGAATTTCACACTGAAAAGGGCCATGAGCTGACACACAGGCCACCAGCTGCCCCTCCAGCTCTGGCTTGTGGAGGGTGCAGGAGTGCGGGAAGCGTAAAAACTGCAGAGCAAAGGACTCCCTGAACATTGCTAAACTTAGTCTTAGCTAATAAACAGCACCAGTAAGCTACAAATGTGTCTGCAACCCACACGATTTCAGTAGCTACAGGGATCCGCGTGGCCCCTCACAGCTTAACAGAGTTGAGCTCACCTGAGCCTCAGTCTTTTTCTAACCGCTACACGAGTGACAAAAAGAACATACAATTCTACTACAGCTTTTATATGTGTGAGTCAATAAAACCTCTTGATTTTGAGGGATAAATAGCAGCTGACGAGCATTCACCTGAAGAAAACGCTATGCTATGAAAGAACAAGGAATAATTTTTTAAAAACTATATAAAAATGCGCAAATGCCTTCTGCAAGTTAGAGACCCCCTTGCTGAATCATAGTCAGGGTCACGGTTTGCTAATGACACATCAAGCACGGACCCTCACTTGAGTATGCAGCTTGACAAAGAGGGGATCCACCAATTTTTCCTGATAATTTCCCTTATTTCACAAGCAGGACTTGTTGTTAACAATCTGCTGTGACAAGTATTGCAGTTCCTTCAGAAGAACAGCAGCCTGACATTCATCTCTATCCCAGCTGCTGGAAAGGGGTAACAAGTCCCAAAGTTTGGATCGGGGTCTAAATGCGTCCAAGCTTGCAGACGGAAGGGGCAGACATCAGATTTTAGTCAGCCAGCATCCTCTCTAGACACAAACATCATGTCCAAAATAGAGCCTTTTGAAGCAGAGTCTTGAGCCATGGTTCAGGAGGTTTGGTTCAGGATTATCCCACCTTTCATCAGGGTCAGGGACTGTGGAAAGGTACAGGCAGTGGTTTTCTGCCTTGAATGAAAGGTGATTGTGATGACTATCAGCTCAAAAGTGTCTCCAGGCGTTTTACACCACATATAGAAGAGGTTTGGGGAAACAAAAGAGGCTGAAATAGATTGTTTTTGCTGCTATTCAGAATTAGCTGATATTCAGAAAATTGAGGAAAGGTGACAGGAGAGAGCAGAAGGAAGAAGAAGTCAGTCAGGGAGAAGAAACCACGAAGTTCTGGGCACAGGTTTGCACAAAGAGGCACTGAGATATACTAGTGTATCACAAGGAACCATAGGGAAGTGGACCTAGTAAGAGGGCATCCTTTGGAGGGTGTGAGAGAGATGCCCTCCCAGTCTGCACTATCAGCAAAAGTATCTAACCAAGTTTTTTAAGAGGAGCCTTGTCCTGTCGCTGCACCGGGAAAGGGTGCGTTTGCGTAAATTGAGAGTGAAGCGAGGAGGCAGCTGTAAAGTCCTGCACCGAGGGAAGGAAACGCCTGCCATAATACATTCAGCAGACGCCCGAGGGGTGTTAAGACTTCAGGCTCTGCAATCTGGGGGTCTCCAGCTCTGTGGCCCTATATTAACTCAATAACTCATGGGCCAGTTCCAGTTTCGCCTTCTGGCAGCAGAAGCAAAGAGAAAGGGGAAAAAAAAATTATCCCTGCCAGTTCGGATCTTTCTCGCTCACTCCACGACAGATGGGGAGGCAATTCGCAGCCAGATTCCCCCTCTGGTAGCTCAAGGCGGGCACCAAGCTTGCTCAGGGCATTGCAAATTGGAAAGCCAGTCCAGAATAAATAATGGAGCAAGTCATAGAAAAATATTGAGACAGCATTAAAAAACCCGACATTGCCTGTCTAGGGGGGTATGGATTATTTAGAGATATGGAGGTAGGAGATTCCCTTGAGAGCAGGCTCTCTTGCATACCTTCTCTTTCATGCACAGAACAAACATTTCTGTGCTCCTTCGCCGGCCAGTCACAGAACATAAGGTGCTCCGAGCTCTGACGTGATTTATAAAAGCCTTTGAAGTCGCCTTATTTTAGAGAACAAATCGAGCATCGAGAAAGTTCTAGTGCTTTAAACTCCCAGGAATAAAAGCCAATGGGTTTCTTTACCCACTCTCTGCTTTATAAGGTTTGTCTCCTTTCAACCTCATTCATACGGCAAAACAAAGCTGCTCATTTCTGCCTGCCTTGCTCTCCTCTTAACTGCCTCCACTTCCTTGAGGATGAAAATATGTAAAACAGCAACTGCTCCAGAAAAATTAGGTGAGAAGTTACTGTTCTCCCCTGTCCTCTAGCACAAGATTAATGAAACCTTCTGTCAGTTTTAGAGGTGGGAACCCCAAAGCTGGCAAAAGAAAAGCAGTTTCATACAAGGTTTTGTTACACAGCAGAACTCTGTTATTTATTAATTCCCCAAGTAACATTTTAGTGAGATTTTTTAAAAGTACTGTGTGTTTTTATGGTATCAGAAATACACTAATCATTTAGAAATGGCTGTACTGCTTAAGGTTAAACATCCACCTAACCCGACATCCTATTTTGTACAGGAGGGCATTAAGAAAAAACAGGCATTCAAAAATGCCAGAACAGAGTGAAGAAAATAAATATTTGTTTTACTAATAAAAATGCTGGAAAAGAAACTAAACATCATGTTCCAGGATTTCAGCCAGTCCTGTCAAAGACAGGGATGTGCCTGAATTGGAAAGAGGGGTGGGAGGTATGGCAGCGTACTGCAGGGTTTGCACCCTTTCTTCTGCAACACTGGGCTCACCAGTAATCACTGAGTAGGATGAACTGGGTAACACTAAGCTGTACCTCTGAACTTCATCTCAAAAAAAATAATCATCAGGAGTAAGGTTTAAAACCAGTGGCCCCAGCCTCACAGTCCTGCAAATGCCAGTGTGACTGCAAAGATAGAGGGAGGGGTAATCACTGCTTTGCCAGACTTCAGAGGAGATCTCAAAGCTCCTTGTGTTGCAGTAGGAATACTCTCATTTTAGGACACATCCTGGCTGTGTTCCCTTTGGGACTGTCTGCATTTTTTCACTTCATAGCTATCTGCACAAAGATTTTTCAAATGTATGGAGATTGCACGGGCACAAACGTGGCGGCAGGTTTTTTTTCTGTGCTAGCAATTCCCGTTCCCATTTACACCCCTACTTTACTATTTACCCCTTTGCCTGTAGGGCTCTCAAATGGCAGCAAATTAAGTGAAATGCCATCAATAAAGATGAATGAAATCCCAGTGAAACACATGGTAGAATCTTTCCTTGCAAAAGCAAATAACACTTGCCTAAATTTAAAAGTAGCTGCATGGTTTTGTTTTTCAGACTGTGAATCTAGCTTAACTCAAGCCTACAGTTATATTTTACGGTCCATACCCAAGGTCAAAGCAGGTTTAATCCTGCTAAGGAAAGCTTCCTGCTTTTGACGTATGAGTAGAAGAGATAGTACTGTTTAGGGCAAAATTGTCAAGAAAGCAGTTCCCCTTATAAAATTTCAGCAATTTCCAAATTAAAAGCAAAAACAACCAACCAAGCAAGCATAGAAAACAAAACAAAACACAACACACACACACACACAAAACCAACAACCCTCAATAATCTGGCTGTGGGTCTGACCCAGAGCTGAACCATGGCAGCAGGTTGTGATTTTGCTCTGGAGAGACACAGATCAGCGTGGCAAACAGCTGGCACCATGCCACCGCAGAATCTCAAGGGCAGACCTGTCGTGTCTCACTGATACAAATCTAACTACCATACACAGGGCTGCCATGCAGAATCGCACTCCCAAGCCCTCTCCGCTGCACAATCAGACCTGAGCGAGTCATCTCACAAAATTCTTGCACGTTATGCCAAGAGGATGGCCTATTTTCCTGCAGAGCCTTCCTCCTTACCCCAAAGGATGTGCAAGAACAAGCTAGTAAAAGGGAAAGGAAAGCCAAATTCACAAGCAAAACGGCCTGGGATTTCTTTCGTTTTTTTATGCATCCAGTGTGGAGTCTCTATGACTCGCAACTGGCTCTGAATTGGCATCACCCACAAAGGTAGTTAAAGAGTTGTGAAGAGGTTTCCTTCCCCTTTTCCCCCAAAACATCGTTTTCTCTTGTCTGTTTTCATTTGTCACTAGCTCTGTAGACTTCCACATTCATCCCTGTAACTCTGCTACCCGCACTAATTAATTCTAGTGCACCATGTATGTAGAATATAACATACAGAAACAAGCCAGGTCTAGCTGTACTTGAAATTCTGGACTACTTCAGAAGGCTAAAAAAAAAATAAAACAAGAACATTTAAGCAGAAAAGGAACCTTTATGATTTATTATTTCTCTAGGATAGTAGGTGTATCGTCATCCCCACCTCAGCCTAGTAGACACTCTGCTTTCTGATATTCTGGTGTCTGGGGTGGGTTTTTTTTTTTTATTTCTCTATAGCATTACTAAGTAGACTTTTTGTTGGGTTTGTTTGTTTGTTTGGGTTTTTTTGGATTAGAATTAATTAATATGTGAAATACTATTTTTCGAAATGATGAAATTTCCTGGTCTATATGTATACCTACAGCTAAACGGTTATAATTCTGAAGTGCTTGGACATTCTGTTTGCAAATGAAAATTATAATAATCAACTGAATTGGAAGGCTTTATACAGACAGAGATTCTAGGCTAAACCAGAGATTATAACATAAATTTTGCACTCTTGAAAGCAGGAACATGAGGGCTTGGGTCTGCTCTTGTTCCATGGGAGTTCAGTAGATACCAGATTGGATTTTAAATCACACGGGAAGCTAAAACGTAGCCTTATCCACCACGTTATTTATTTACAGCCACATGAGCAGATGTATAATGCTTAGACGCAACTGAAATGACATTTCTGTTGGGCAGACAGCTTGCAAACAAAGAAACTGTGATGGGATCTTCCTCAGAATCCAGGGGAAAACTCACATGAATACTAGTGGATATTTGCCCTGCACTGGGAGAAATGCATGTGGGAAAGAAAAGCATTGTCCAGACACTAAGAACAGCAGGAGCAGGACTCTTGCTAATTTTAATAATTAAGCAATTGAGATTCCATCCCCAAATTCTGAGGGAGAGTCCGTGTCAGTCACGATGCAAAGCCCTTTCCCTCTGGATTCAGGAAGAGAGCTGTTCTTGTGCTGGGCATCTTTGTCTTGATAAGGGACATTACTTCAGAAAATATATTCCTCACAATAGATGTAATAACCATTCTGGTGGACTTCGCACTCATCCATGCACACACAGAGACACGCCTACACCCACTGAGAGGCAGATTTTGCAGAGCCCCATCAGAGAGTGAGGAAATTTTTTGACTGAATGCCTAAAAGGGCACAAAATTTAGGACTGTGATAGACAGTGAGTGAATAGCCAGTATATGTATCTAGACACCAGTTCCCAGGTGTTTAGCTATACAAAATTTCATCCCATGGATTCAAACTAGTCATAACCATCATGTTTCCTTCACTCCTAAATTTCATATATTCTTACTCCTTCTAAACATTCAGGTTTTTCCCTTATACAATAAAACAATAAAAGTGCAGCCAAAAGGATAACCCTGTCCCCACGCCTCATCTCACACTCTCTTTTTAGGAGAGGCTTAAGATAACTAAACCCAGAAATCAGAATGACAAATATTGCAGCCACAGAAACACAGCCCCAGCATAACAAGCAACATAGGATGTGAATAAATGCCACCAAAAATATGACCAGGGATGTCCTGGCAAACAGAGTAATTCAGTGTAGGATGCACCATGGTACCCAGTGGAAACACTGGTAAGGAAGCACTTGGCTTCTGCAGGGAATAAAGCAGTTTCACGACGAGTTCAGAGAATTACCTCCTCAGGAACAGGCACATTAAATGTGAGCTCGGGGGCCAGTGTGCTCTGCCTGGACAGCAAGAGTGTCCCAGCTCCAACTCTGCCTATCCCTATTTTGAATGATGTTGTTGCTTTGCACAGCAGGTCATCTACCCTGTAACAGTTACTTCAGCCTTCATGCTGGATTAACAGGCACTTCACAACAGCTGAGCCTGCAAAAGATGCCCTAGAGGAGATGTGTTGCTGTACAATACATCCACATCTTACTTAATCACGGGTTCCCCGTACCCTCAGGTACTCACACAGATGTCAGTGCATTCTGTAAGATGGTGACTCCACCATGAGTAATGGCTGCTACCACAGGCACAGTCTTATGGAAAAGCTCTTCAGTGGTTCATTTAAGCCATGCCTAGTGGCCTCCATGAGAGACTAACAGTACAAGCTGCCTGAGCGCAATATCTCGCTGCTACCGTGATCATATTCCCTATTAACTCTATTTCTATCCGTGTGTTGGGATGTGCCCTCCCTTCAAATTTAGCATTCTTCTGGGCAAAAATGACACCAGCAGCATCAGTATTAACATATTAGATATGTTATTAATGGACCAAGGCATAAGACAAGATATTTTCTACAGGACCACATGCATTTCTAGCACTCCCAGACTGCAAGCATACACTGACCATCATCCTTTGCCTTCTTACACTCACCAATGAGATGTCTGGGATGCAACTTCTCCTCCAAAAAGAATAAGTTATTGGCAAGGAAGGATGATACACGTGGAGGGATAGCTCTTGCGCTCATATATCCTAGGTCAGTGTTGTGCCTGCCACTTCTCTCCTGCAGGCCAGTTTGTATGAAGGCAGCAGCACACAATATGGAGTCTTTGTTTAGTTTGTCGATTTCACCCTGTGATTTACCCCAGCTCCTGCATCATGGGTAGATAATATGGTCTCCAGATCACTCAGTTGCTAAGTGACATTTTACTTTGAAAGGTCTAGAGAATTATTAATAAACTCCGTCTCAAATGATAATCTAGCATTATTTTTTTTAAAAAGAAAAATAATCCTAAGATTTGTTCCTAAATGTATTTAAATCTTACCAGTGAACATGATGCTGGTTATTAAAAAGTAATTCTGGAGAAATTAGCTTGCAGCTACAAAATTAATATAATTCATTTATTACTTGCAGCCACAAATCAAAATGCTGTTAACACTGTTGCATGCAATTTAATATGCACAGTAAGTTTCCATATGGCTTCAATTTTAGGTTCCCTGGTCACTACTGCTCATTTGCAGAATGGTCTGTAGGCATATGAAGTCAGCTTGTGTTCACTGACACAAAAGTTGTTCTAGATGGTTCCTAATTAGGCAAACAGTCCAAACAGTTCCAAAACCACTAAGACCATTTGGGATTATCATATCCTATATAAGACCAACGAATATCTACATGCAGTCATAGGACCATGGATATAACCAGTCTTTATAAAAAGGCATCTAAAGTCAGACTGCTATTACCAGTTCAGCCTCCTAACCATGAAGGCACATTTTTTTAAAAGCACTGAGCATCCAGTACCTCTTTTGGAGCAAATGGGACCAAAACATAACCGTAAGATGACACAACACCAACGCTGTCTACAAAGCTTAAAAACAACTGAAAAGCTGAAATTTTGACAGTGACATACAGGCTGACTGTTAGTGAAGTACTGCTGAGATTGTACATAATGTACATGGAGTCGTGCATACACTGTGATTAGTTTGAACAGATCAACTAGATAAAGGCAGTATGTTGCACATACATGTCATTTTCAGCAGGCTTATTGCAGACCCTTGTCATGTCTGGATGAGTGACAGTGCTTGTTCAAAGCTCTCTCTCTTTTGCCTTCTTCAGGCACTAAGACTACACCAAACTCCAGCAACACCAGGCTTATCATTCCCTGACACAGCCCACTGAAGAATGGTTACAGTGGATTTATGCCCCTAGATTCAAGCCTGATTGATCAATTGCCTGACTGATTGCAAGAACAATAAACTGAGCTCTTTCCAAAGAAGAGCAGGCCAAGAGCACCAGCATCCCACGCCACAGCTCTAGTCACCAGGCTGTAAGCCCACACAGGTCACAGCAACACGCAATTCCATCCTTCTCCTTCCTCACAAAAACTCGACCCAATGAAGTCTCTCTCATAACAAAAGCAAGATATTTTAAAGCACATTTGCTTTGTTGCAACTATTTTTTACCAGCTTTGCTAATAACATCGCTGGAGACTCCCAGCGTGATTTCTCTGTTGTTTCAAACAGGCAACTGGCATCAGCCATGGCATGGTGGTCAGCACTAGGTCAACCAGGCCAAAATTATAGGCACAGAATTATCTTTTTTTCATTAACAGCACTTGCAAATGAACCTTTGCCACTTGTCCAATAAGTCAGCAGCTGGTTTGGTTCAGCACTGTTCAGCTGTTCGTGGGTTACTGTTCTACTGAGAAACCACATCAAACATAGCCAGCTCAGAATGAGAGGGTATGGAGTTGGGGCAAAAAAAGAGCATTTCACATCATGAGGCTATGGTACATCAAGTAACAGCCTTCAGTTACTGAGAGCTCCTAGCAGAGGCATGAACACCACACATAACTAAGAAGATCAGGCTTACCAAATATCCACTGAACTAGTCAAAAATAATGAGAAGGGAGGGTGGTCTTGATGAGTGTTATTTGCCAGAGACACCATCGAGGCATCATTAGTTGCTGGTTGTTCAGAGTTCTTGATGTCAACACAGCCCCTCACCTGGAAAACACCTTTACCAGATCTCCCCTGGGTAGCAAAGACATTAGTATGCCATTGCAGCCCAGCTAACCACAGATGGGAAAAACCATCAGAGATCAAAGCACTACCAATGCTGAAGCTCTGATTCTGAAGAGGTTCAGTGAAACAAGTCTCTGATCTAATGTCTTCTAGGATTTCAGGTTATTTTGACTAATTTCTAACTGATGCTTTTGGGACAACCTCAGGCTAAATTGCTGTGAAAGGAGGGAGACAGATGGAAGGAAGAACAGTAGATGCAGGCAGCCTATTATAACTGAAGTCATACTCCTTCTAACACTCCCGACATCACTAAGTACTGTCCACCAGAAGGGCATTGCAATGGATAGCAGGCTCACAGAGATATTTCACTGCATTTACACAGTGATTTCCTGAAGTAGGAGGGAGGGAGAGATGGAGGGAGCTGCTTTCTTTATTTTAGTACTGTCAACTGTTAGTACAGAGAGTCTCTCTCTGGTGTGTTATGTTCTCGTGAGCTGGCAGACCTGTTGGGAGTATAATGAGGTCTGTGCATGAACCTCCTGGTGTGATGTTTAAAAACTCCATTTCTAACAACTTATTCCTCAGATACTCTCCTGATTTTCTTGAGGCGTAAGGACCAGTTGCCTATGCAAATGAAAGAAGAGAATGTAGGAAATGAGTTAGACACAAAGGGATTTGCTGGCAAATGCCATTGCTTCCTCGGGGCATAATGGTAAGAGACAGCTGCTACTGCCAGCCCAGAAGCGGTAGCTGAGGGGGTTAGCACAGCTCTGTGGAAAACCTTTAGTCTGATGAATAACTAGGCAGAGGCTGCCTATGCTTATGAGGCAAGGCCCCCAGACCAAGATCTTTGATTCTTGCTCTGCTGTTCCCCATTGTCATCCACTGTAAATGCACACCAGAGTGATATCAGATGATTTTTTTGTAGCAGTTTGTGAGTTTATTGTCTTAAAGTCCTTTGTAACAGGAGGTGCAAGACAGGAATTTGACTGTGTGTATGTAAGAAGCATTGTCCTTTGCAGCTTTTAAGCTGCTATTGTGAAAATGCAATGTCCACTTCTGCAGCAAGGTGTTAGTTCTCTGGATCAAATATTTTGAAATATGGACCACATCTGTGACTGTAGAATAAATCTTTCCACAAATATTTAATCACTGTATGCAATACTGTGGTTTTATTTTTAATTTTCATTATAGAGTGATTCCCCCAAGTAATTATCACAGCAATTGTAACTCTGATACATATATTTTTTCATTCTGTCCAATAAATGGTAGCAGAGTACTGTAACTGATGCACATACATAAATATTTTAGGACTATGTGCTTCTTAAAATGTTTAGAAATATGTATTGTAACCGGTAAACACTGATACTTTTCTTTCACCTCCAAGAGAATCTGTCACTTGAAAAACTGGCATGATGCTTAGTATACTACTTTATGGAAAAAATAACACAAATGTTTATTGGTAGTATTAAAGGAAATGCTTGGTGTTTTTCGGCTCTGAGCAGAATAGCTGTCTGGAGTGCCACATGTTATGATCATCACACAGAGACAGAATAAAAATCCTTTCACAGGGGAACACCTTCATTTCAAACAAAACCTCTCAATATTAAATTATTAAAAAACATATCATATTTTTTAAAAATGGACACTTGTGTATTTTTCCTGGGAGGACAGGGGCACCTGATACTTTCTAAAACACCAAGAGAGTGTAAGTAGTGAGCAAAAAGTACATTTCCCTATTCTTCTGCTCTTGCATCAGCACTTCCCAGGAACTGTGACAAAGCTCATCTGAGCTTACACATTCTCACCAATAGAAGGCGAGGTCCCTATGGCAAGATTTCTGTCCTCATTTATACCAGCAAAACCTCCATAAACGCATTGGATTTACCCAGGTATTAATGAAGACAAGCATGAAAACTTTGCATTAAACTCAGCCAAAGTTCAATGTATCCACACTTCTACCCAGCAACAAATAGAAACACCCTGCTGTTACAGCATTCCTCTTTTTTTTCTTCTCAGCACTTCACAGTTGTGGGTTGGCACCATTACTACTGCTATATGCGTGAGAAAACCAAGATTAAATGGTTGCCCAAAGAAGTCACGAAGTGTGCAGAAGGCTGGTGACCTACCCTCCTGAACTGAGCTGAACCCAAATTCTTTAAATCAGATTTCAGACATATGACTGAGCTACCTTGGCTTAATGGCTGCCATGCATCAGCTGAGCCCCAGTGAAAAGAGTTTAAATTAGCGTGTGCTACCCTACATTTGCAACAGCTCAGCTGCTACACAAGAACTCATTAAGCTATGGTAACTTGCTCAAGTGTCTGAGACCTCAATCTGATGCTTTACCCAGTGGCCCACATAACTGCCCAAATCATGCTCTCTGCCTCCATGCCAATAAACATCCTGAGCCCATCTTTCATGAAGTAAGGATATGCCCAAGAAAATAAGCTCAATACAATTTTCCAGTGAGATGCTTCAGAAGATTTGTTCAGATAAGGAGAGAGCCTTCAAGGACACTTTTATTTTTTCTCTCCCTAACCTAGATCTGGACAGAGCTCTCTGCAATTCAAAAAACCACCATGGACAGGACTAGGATTATCTTCATGTCCCATCTTTATATTCTGTTTCATGTGCAATGTTTTCTTCTTCAGCCCACCAAAGGGGATTACACTATTCATTCCTCTTACCTTAACTATTGTAATTTATTGTATTTATGATCTCCTCAAGATCTACTTCTCCAGAACACTTCAAGCAACTGTTTTTTCCTAGGGGAGAATTTTTTTTTTTTTTTTTTTATTCAGCCATGTAATCCTATTTTCTTTAAACTCTACTGACTCCTCCTTCATTTAAAAATCAAGTTCCAAACTGTCTCTATCCTTCTCTCTTCCTCTCTAAACCATCTGTTCACCTATTGTCTACCAGAAATGTAGTGCAGGAAACTTCACTTCAGCTGGTGCTGTGTGAAATGCACATCCTCATCCCTGAGCCATAATCCTCTTTTTTGGAAAGAGGGCTCCTATTCATTCTTGCTTGCTGTCCTTATCTTTCTTTTGGAGTATAAGAAATGTATCATTTAACTCTATTAAACATTTTAGGATTCAGATCACATTAAAATGTTATGCAAAATTAAGTTATATTTTATTGTCTTGCATGTATTTCTTGCTATCTTGCAACCAGTAATATCTACCAAGAGAAATGTCTGTGAACATAATTAAATTATATTAAATGCAGAGATAAGTGAATATCCTTATATTCCTGAACCTCAGCTGAGCACCTCAAGATTTCTAAGACACTAGTTTAAACCTTGGGCCAAGTATTGTCTCACTATTATGTCTACAGGTAAGCAAAATTGGATTAAGCCAAGGAATTTCGGGCATCTGTAAAACTGCAATTTTGCATAAAAGAACAAGTCAACTTACACAACCATAAAGTCATATTTTTAGGGGGATACATGCAGGGAGAGCAGTTACTCTCTGATGCCACAAACTTACCCAAGCAGCTCAAGAAAAAGCAAACTAGTCTTCCCCCCATCTGACAATGATGTTATCATAGCAATTTCAACAGGTAAAAATTATTTCAGCTTCATACTGTAGTGCAACAGCATTGATTATCTGTGTGTTACCCCTGTATCTACTGCAATGCGTTCCCAAGGCTCACAACTCCAGAGCTCACAAGCAACCAAAGTCGGGCTTAGCTTTAAGAGCATCTCCCAGGGCTGATGACTGGGCTACAGTAGCACAAGGTCTGATAAGAAACACAATCTTATGGCTGGGGGAAGAAGTAGGAAAGAGAGGATTGCTATAGTTGCTTTCACCTGTTTGGGCTAAGACCTTGCTACTTGCTCAGCCCAGCCCCATCAGCTGTGACATAATGGGAACCTAAAGGAACTATCGCTATTACCCTTCTTCACTTGTTCCCTGATGGAATGTCTCTTATTACTTCTATCCATGAAGCAATGTCATGGATTTAAGGATCAGCCAGCAGGGCATTGTGCAACCTCCCTGCTATCCTACAGGAGAGACAGAAGGCAGCTGTTAATGGTCTCAAACAGGGCAGCAATGGTCAGGGCTGGCCTTGGGCTTGCTTGATATAGACTCCAAATGTCCTTCCCTGGTGGCAATTTGTTCAGATCATTGGCAGGTTTTAAAGCTGTGTGTTCACTGCAAAACCTCTGGGAAAAGACAATGAAAATTTTGTTATTTGGCATTTCCATAAGGGAATCCGTACTTCAGCTCAATCAGTGGCTACTAGACTGATGGAGGAAATGAGATGCGAATCCCTTTCAGCGAGGGGGAAAGGGTATCTGTCCCTGAGTGCTTATGTCTCAATTCTGTGCCAGGAGCAGAAAAGCAAACAAATGAAAACGAACATGTATTATAATTTAAAAAAATAGCAAATAGGGAATATTCCCTGAAACTAAGAAGAACAGAATAGCTCAGCACATTAAAAAAATGTTGGAAACAAAAACAAATGCATCTTATTGCATTTTCCCAGAGCTAGGAAGAAAGTAACTAGTTCATAAATTCCATCAGGAGCTTGGGGATTTTTGATGTAATGAGTTTTACAGTTTCAGAGGAGACTGCTTTGCTAATAATTATGTAACAGTAATTAAATCTGAAAAAGGCTGTACTCTAACTATGTTGATTTATTGCAGCTCCAACAAAGTACTCCTAGAGTGTGCTTTGGAGCGTGCACCTCCTCCCTCCAGTTTTCTTTAAATTCTCACAGAGCACTGGGTCACAGATGGTCTGAGATGCGATATTTTCCCTATTAAATTCCTAATAATCTTTTTCCGAGGCTGAGTCATGGAAGCCTGGGGATTTCTCATTTTAATTAGAAGGTTTAAGGAGCTAACTCTGTTTGAAATTTCCTCCTAGGAGATATGGGTGCAGGTGATCCCATTCAGAAGAATGACACAATATCAAGGCCAACATCTCATTTCCATATTAGATTACAGCTAGTTTGGCATAACTCCTGGTCTGGATGCTGATGATGTGCTGCCTGAGCAGGAGGGACGAACTTTTACCATTTGAAAACAGGATTATTTTAGGATTATGTCTGAAGACATTTTAGGTTCTAGCTGGATGTTTCCTCCCCTACCGCAACATTCCGTCACCCTGTGTAGAAACCACTTAGAAGTGTGAATTATTTATTAGTCTGATTGAAACAATAAGTCTATATCACTTGGAAAGCAGTGCTGCTAAGTATGCTCATACAAAGAGATTTACCACATTGTCCAAAGGGCTGGTCCTCATGGCATTTAAGATATTAGCGTTTCAGATGGATTTTTGTCTGCAGGTATTATAAGCTATATAAACAGAGCATTCACCCAGCAAAGTTTTATGTATAGCTTTAAAATTTGCAGTACGTGAAGAGCAACATCCCACCCCTGCCATCCAAAGGAGGTTATTCTTAGGCGCTCATAGCTGAGCTTGATCATTTGTAAGAATGCCTGTTGTTTAAGAGTTAGTCTGGTGTACTATTCACATGTCCCTTGATAGTCTACTGTGAAAAAAAAACCCTGCTTCTTAGAAGACAGCTGTTGAAGTTTCATCAGCCTACACTGTACAGCCAATTCCTGTGCTTTAGGAAAATAATTAGCATCTCTTATTCTTCCAGCATGGCATGCAGTTGTCAAGAAGTCAGATGAGACATTATTTGCCTTTTATAACACTAGGTATATTCTCTGTTTTCAAAAGACATAAGTGATTGTATTTTGGGAAAATAAAAAAATGTCACCCACTCTAAGCTGCACCACTTCAACATTCTAAAAATAAGATTTTATTGGAAGTATTACTGCAGCATATAGACTTGGCTGCAAATAGAAGAAATAACCTTTTCCACATTAAATACTGCCAGTTGCACCATTTCCGTGAATGGGTTTTGATGAACCTGAAGTTTTAACTTTGTTATACATTTTAAAAGTACTCTGTGGGTAATTGTTCAAAAGCGTCAGTTGTCATAAATTGTTTAAAAGGTTTAATTTCTATATACAATCCATCCATTTACATATGCAATTTTTATTCTCTTTGTTGCTGAAATGCTGTAAAGATTGGAGATTTAATTTAATGGCAGGTCTTTCACTCGTGCATCACAGAAACAAACAAAAAAAAAACCCACAAAGACACAGAATGGTGCTTTAGACTGTCTTCCAAAGATCAAATCCAAACCTTGCTGTCATCTCACAGTCTGAAAATACCCCACAAATAAGATTACTTCCAGCAAAGTGCTATGCCTCTTGAAAAAGACCAAGAAGCTATACTAGTAGTGAGTAAGAAAAGCCAACACTTGCCTGCAATAAAGCAAGAGAGTTTGACCCATCCCTAGACTGCAAGTAATAGTTTGTATATGAAACATCAATGTGTGAACTGCAAAACCAACCATTCTTCTGAATGCCCATGAGCCTGGCTGGTGCTGTGGGAATTGGCTGGATTTGGCCACTTGCTTCACGACGCCTTTTGTGAAGCCCAGGAAGAACGTGGCCAGCGGTGGCTGCCTTGCCAAGCTGGGTGGCATCTGTGGTCTATGTTTATAATACCGTTTCTTGTAATAAGAAGGAAAGTACACCCAATGCTGTACTTGTGTGGAAAATCCAATTGTGTTAATTTCCCCAAAACTGATGTAGGGAAAAGCAAGTACTGCTTTTCAGGCCCTGTTCACATAATGGTTGAAATGCAAAATGAACTCCTCAGTGGAGGGTCAGCAGAAGGCACAAGCAGCAAACAGCTTTTCCCAAAGCAATCAGACTTCCAGCTCTGTTCTCCCCCTTGAAGGCCCAAAACAGAAAAACACAAGGAAAGGTAGACTCAAAATACTCTGTAAAACAAAGAGTTAAAGTGGCAGATGAAATCAGGTTGGGTAATGAGTTAAAGGGAAAATGTCTTCGAGTTCTGATTAATGACCAGGGACACCTAGAGCTGCTTTGCCTGTCTCAGCAGTACATGACTGGTGCAGCAGGGTAATGTCTAATAACTAATCTTTGACACTAGAATTAAGTCATTTTGCAAGAAAGCAGGTCATTAGAAGCTAAATTGAATTATAAGTAATACTATCTCTATGGAGGATTGTAAATTAATTGGTTTTTAACAATAACATTTCTGTATTTTATTAAAGCAGTGTAAGAATTCAGCGAAGAAAAGAATGTAGCAGATAAACAGGGCAGGTGTTGATGATGCAAATGAAATAGATGACAGATGGTTAGTAGCACGATCACTCACTGTGTGTGTATAATGGATAGAGGTAATCAAATTCCTTTGTGAATTGGTGACTTTCTTTACATCAAGAACTTTAACTGTGCCATGCTTATACAGCTTCTCCTTAAAAATTAACTCCACTCCTTGTCATTATCCAGAGGTGCAGGACACTCAGATTTGCATACCGTCAGAAATGAAAGCCGGGCATGCAAATAAAACCCCACCTGGGCAAGCAGCTACATTTGAAAAGTGGTCATGGGACTCAGAAGAAGCCTCTGCCATCACAAAGCAGCTCTGGTGATCCTCAGTGTATGGGCTTTTCTCCAGCCCTGTGGGTGAACCACTGGACTGAATAAGACCCCAGGACATGGGTGCTGCCCCCCAGGCTCCAGTTCCTGGTTCTGTCTCGGAGGGAAGAGACAAGTTAACACTGTGACAGAATAACATGGCTGTTGTTTGCTGATGGGTGCTTAGCTCAGCTTAGCCCACAGCTGGTATACTGATTTTTGAGGGAGATTTATTTCATGGCATCACACAGTTATGGATGATTATTTGACATAGACTGTGAGCAAAAAAAATCACCAGGCTCTAGATACAGAAATACCACATCATTATATATCCACCACACACACATGCAAACACACCCAGGGAAAAAACAGGGAATGCTCGAGCCAGCACTTACTTTACAGAAAGCTGTCCTTGTTCTGAGCCAAAAAAATGAGCAAAAATAATTGCTCAAGGACTTCAGACACCATATCAGGAGCCAATCTATTAACAGAGCAGTTTCCAGGATGAGCACAGAATGGGTTGCTGACAGGGCAGATAGGAAATACTATCTACATAGCACTTTCTTAGCACTCTGCATTTCCTCAAAACAAAGCCATGCCTCTTCCATAGAAGTCCTCTGGACACAGCCATGTTGGAAGAACCCCTGTGAGATATTTCTAGGACCATTGGTGAGGCCAGGTTGACATTGCTTCTGTCCTTGCTCCTATGATTACAAGCATAGCATTGCTGTGTGAAGGCAGCTTTCAGCTCTTCAGCAGAGTGGCTTTGTCAGAGCATTGTAAGGACAGCATAAAAGTGCAATGGTCTTGTTTTTGTGGTCTAGCAAAGTATTCCTGTAAGGGTCTGTTCTACAAAAGCACCTGCATTGCACATCCCTTCCTTACGCTCAAGGATCAGAGGGCATGTCTGCAGGGGGGAGGAGGGCGGTGGGATCCCCAAAGGCACCCTCCCACCACAACCGATTCTACTAAACAGTCAAAACCTCTCCTAACAATCTAAAACTGCTCAGCAGAAGGCTTTGTTTACTTTAAGGATAGAGGAGTTTCAGGGCCACAATGTCAACTGCTTGTACCCTCTTCTGGCACCCAGAAGCCCAAGCCTAGATAAATGCAGACCACTCAGCATGCCTATGGAGAGCTTTGCAACATGGTAATTTTTGTTCAAGTGTTGAAATATTTTGATGATGGGTGTCCCACTGCACACACATAGCTGGGTGCAGCATTCGAAAGCCAGACAATATATTTGATTATTTGCTTAAAGTATGCAACATCTTTTACATTTTACTGAGACATGTAATTTTTTCATATGCTGAATATTTGTTCATGAAACCTTGAGTGTGAAAAATGAAAAATTAAATTAGCTAACAAAGTACCACAAAAAGGATTTTTTTTTTTCTACTATTTTACCTCTTTGTAGCAGGGACATATCCAGTCTCTCTTACCAGCAGTACCCTACATGAAGTCAAGGGAAATAACCCATGTAACTGCATTTGTTTATGAGTCAACATGAAAAAGTGTGATAGTCACCTTTCAATGGAAACAAATACACTTTCTTTGGCTGATAAGAATGCCATTGCAGCATAAATAAAAATAAACATGGTGTACAGTAAATAGTGTGCATGAAGCTAAATATCAAGAATTCTAGCAGGCTTCTGTGGTGAGAGTACAGATACACACAGATGCTAGTGAAAGTTTACTATGACTTATATTAGGGAATCAAATTAGTTCTCTGTGTTAGATGACAAGAGTACCTTATTAAATATATTTTGTAATATATCAAGAACACAGCTCTTGACATTGTTTTGGACCAGAATATTTCTTCCCAACCAAAACTCCATCTATTCCCTATTGAAATGAAATTGCAGCAGGTTACTGTATCATTAGAACAGGGGAGATGCATGCACAATCCGGAGATTGCCATATGTAACAAAAGACTGGAAATACATTCAAGACCCCTTGATGTTTCAGTTTATTCATGCTGTATTTCTGGTTTATGATTCTTTAATATTATACAACTTTTTTGTTTATTCATGTCTATACTTATGACTGACACCTGCAAACAATTTAACAAAGTTATTAGGAAATTTTATTATTTTTCCTATGGGAAAACTGCCTATTTCACAAAGGAAGGAACATGTAATGATATTATTTATTTTAGGGAAGGCAAAACAAAGAACCTCCATGTTGTTAAAGAAACTACGCATAAATCCTTCAATATCAGAAGTATTTGGAATAAAGATTATAATTGCCATCAAATGAAGAAAAAAAGCCACTTAGAAAATATTTTATCACTGCCTTTAAACTATA
Organism: Columba livia; assembly: GCF_036013475.1. Taxonomy (NCBI): domain Eukaryota; kingdom Metazoa; phylum Chordata; class Aves; order Columbiformes; family Columbidae; genus Columba; species Columba livia. The sequence continues at coordinate 55,959,702 of NC_088603.1, read as the reverse complement.
TCTGCTTATGCATCAAATCTTTGTTGTTATTGTTGTTTCTACTCCTTGCCTGCTCTGCAGAGACAAAACAGCAACGAATGAGCTTGGTTATTTCTTTTTAGCAAACAGCATTGACAACTAATTTCAAAATACATGGGCAGTGTGTTAACCCTAACTGTGTGCTAAGTTTAACCTTGAATGAAAAGCTGTGGCAAGAGAAAATATGGCCTGTTGCATTTTTGCTGCTGGTGGTGATTAACAACTAGAGAAAAAGGTATTTGGACTCTGCATGCAGAAAACATGCACACACTATTTTTATGATCAAGTTTCTGAGGTGAAGTACGCTTTAAAATGAATTATGTTAAAATCCATATAGAGGTATTTAATTGTCTTGTGCTTGACCTGTTGCTCACAGGCAAATATGAAGAAAGGTACTGAAATAGATGAATACTGTACCTGACCAGGGGTTTCTACATAATCCCTATGACAACACCAGGTCCAGGTGTACACTCCAAGCTAGGATCCTAGCTCATCAGACAGCAAGCCAATAAAGCAATTGACTATTTCATATGTTAAAATACCATTTTACCACCATTATTTTGACAAACTGCTGTGTGGTCGTTTTATACGGATAAGACACCTTAGCATCAGTTGCCACAAGGGTAAGAGTCCTCTTCTGTGGTGACCGGGGCTGTCTCCATGCTGGTCAGAAGCTCCTTTTGGAGGCCACACAATTAGCTCTGGATCATCCCAGGTTCACATTTCCACCTTGGTACCCAAACTCACTGAAATTTGTGAAGAACTACATGCTTAACAGGAATAAGAATTTGATTATTGATTGATTTCAGCTGCTTCCCACCCACCCCCAGCTCATTTTGACAAAGAGTTATAGATTCTCAAAAGCTGACAACATACTGCAGGAGATCTCAGTCACGCATTTCGTATTTGTTTTAGCAACTGTAGTACTATCTCTCAATTCTATTCCCATACTTACTTGAAACTACGAAAGAAAACCCGTATTGATTTATTTGTAACATCTCACTATTCTAGGGCAGGAATTGGGGGAGGGAATATATCCTATATAGTCAAACTAAATAAAGATAGACTTCAGGTGAGTAACTCCTATTTATCCCTGAGTACATGGTGATAAGTGTGTCTTTGGAAGAGCAGGAGAAATACCAGATTAGATGTACCTTTTTAGAATGCAAATTTCCTCTGGAATTATTGGTGGTTGAAAGCTGAAATATAGAGGAAAGTTAACATGGAGGAGAAACACCCTTACAGCATTCTTGTTTCTTAACTTTTTAATATTCCTGCTACCAAAGATGATCTAGAGAAACTGTGATCATCAGTTCCCTATTCATCAAAAACCTTACTCTGTCAGGAGGTGGGGAAAGAAGAAAACACAGAAGTAATAGCAAAGGTACCTTCCATTTCCCTGATTCAAGGAATCCAAAATATCAAAAGAATCCCTGTTTATCTTTCAAATTCCATAGGCCTTTTCTTTGAGCTATTTGGAAGACTCAAGAGCTCTCTACAGTAAAAAAATAATGGTCTGCATTCTAAGACAGCTGGATGCATCCCTGTTCCAGTAACAAACCACAGAATAACTTGCACTTACACTACGCAGCAGTTGCAGGGATAGTTCTGCATCAGTTCTCTAGTATGCTCTCTTCAATGAGAACTAAGCATCCGTGAGGTGAAAAAGCACTAAATTTTCACTTTTTCACCTTGATCCCTGCCATGCCCAAGAGACAGACCATTGCACTGGAGCGCTGCCATCGTATTGGTCTCGATCTTCTCATCAGTGGTAGGCAGGAGCTAGTTGTGTTTTGAGATAGGAACAGCAAATAAACACTTTTATCAAAAGCTTGCTCACAGAGTTTTTGGCTGCCCATGAACTTCAGATGGAGGAGACTGAAAGCCTTTGCCTGTGAGCTGGGGGAATACCAGCCACAGAGCAAGGGCTGAACCCTGTGAGACAAAATGAGACACAGCTCTGTAACCTGCTACAGGCCAAGGGAGGAAACCAGACAGAAAGAGCCTTTATAGCAGCCTCTTGGGATCTCCAAAAACAGATATCAAAATTTTGGAAATAATTTTGAAATTTCTAAGTTGGATTTACTCTTAAAAGTTGTCACTGAGAAGCATTTTAGATATTTTTTTTCTACTCAATAAGCACCTGATTTCTGTTACCTTAACCTAATTTTGTGGCTGTTACTTTATGTATGTTAGATAATGAACTTTCCATGTTTGTCTTTAACTGTAATATTGGAATAGGAATCCGATAGGATCCTTGAAATGGTCAAACAGCACCTCTTCTGCTAGGGTGAAAAGAATCAACAGCTGCTGTAAAACTGCAGAGCAATTTCAGACAGAAAGCGGCATTTGATGCAGTCCATGAAGCTTCTCAGGGCTTCAGTGGGCAAGGACAGAAAGAAATGGCTGTCATGCCTTTATGGAAAAGCAAATCACCAAGAAAAGGGAAGTCTTTCCTTCTTTCCTTCCCACAGAGAAGAAAAAAAGTCTCTCTCTGGACATGATGTGAGAAGCTCTAACAAGAAAACAAAAGTCAAAGATGCTAGAAGGAAAAATAGATGGAAAAGATTTGCCATGAGCTAGACCTAATCCATTTCCAAAAATCTGGCAGCCAAATTAGCCAGCTGAAGAGACTGTGTCTGCCTCTCCGTAACCATGTGGCACCAAAGGTGAAATTAGAGCTGCACAAGACATAGAAAAGCTCATTTGCTCCTGAGAAAAATCTGTAACCTAAAATTAGCAGTAGACAGCACAACCCAGTGATATGATGTATGTATGTGATCCATGGTGTCCAGAATGCAGTCACTCAGATATCTGATGGAAAGATTTTGAGTTGCTTCCCCGGGAGCTTGGCTTTTGTGGACGAGGCATCTGAAAGGAGAGCCGGCATAACTATTGCCACCAGGAACTGCACAGGAGATGGAATGGAGAAGGTGCTGTGGGAAAGTCCCAGACAGCAGCTGGGCAAGAGACACATGATAAGCTCAAGCAGACAAAAAAAAAAAAAAAAATTTAATTAAAATCTGCACTTAAGCACAATCATGAGCATTTCAGCCTCTGCACTTGTTGATAATGAATAAGTGGAAGTTGCATGATACTTGTGCTGTTCAGAAATGACTGGAAGCCAAGAAGCTCATTATAGGCTGTATCTGAGTGACAGTCAGTCAATACAATGAAACATGAGCCTCTGTGTAACACAGCCAGGAGGTCCAATACTCCCATGGCAGAGTATCACAAGGGACAATTCCCCACAACTTTTTCCACATCAAACTTAATAACACTGATGAATCAATATTAATACAATGCAAATCTGCAGCTGTTTATAAGCAACCTGCTGACTCAAGTGGAAACATTCTGTTGCAGTGGTGCATGGACCTCCACATCCACGCATGACTTCCGGGAGGCAGCAATGAGAAATGCTTGGTCTATCTCCCTGACCTGGGGTTTAGCTCTCACAGGCATCTCTGCTTCAGCTTAGTCTCAGGGCCTCTTGATAGAAACAACCATTGCGGTGCCACCACTGCTCTGGCATTTTGAGGAGCTGTCATGTGTTTTTCCACAGGAGACCCACAGCTGGTGGGAGAGGAACTTCATGCATCTGGAGGGCTACCTCATATGCTCTCTCCATCATCTGCAGCTACAGCCTCCTGATGCAGAGACACATTACACTGCCCCTTGGAGAAATAGAATGAATTTTTGACTCTTTGACCCAGGCATTCAAATCATACCAAGCATCTGCTTTTCTCATCTTTATTCTTTTTGTATCTCTACACCTCCACTGAGCCTGACATCAGTGTCTAATCGCACAGATATTGTGTTCTGCAGCCATCAGTTGAACAAAATGTCAGCAGGTGATGACTCATGCTTCATTGGTGCTGCTCTATAATTTAACAGCAGTTTATACAAATTAGGTCTGCCTCCACTGCCTTCTTTTTTCTTTTTTTTTTTTAAGACAGACAATACTATTTTGATTCTTTTTTTTCAGCAACCTCCTTGCTAGTGGTGAATGGAGAGCAGCAGTTACTCGTAAAAATCTGTACTTGAAGAAATGGCTCATGCTTATGATAATTCATTTGTAGAAGTTACCATACCAGATATAAAATGTATGAGAAATAGATTCAATATGAACAAATATCTAGCTAAAAGATATTCCAGTAAAAAGACGTTGGGAAAGAGAAAACATGAGATTACGAGAAATACCTGACTTTCCCCTCCTAACTTAGACGAAAGTATGACTACTTTGTTGCATGAAGAGGTATATCAACTTTGTCTTTTTTTTCCTATCACTAGGTTCAGCATTTTTTCTTAAATTAGGTTATATTTTGGGCATCATCAACAACTTCCAACATTTATTTTTTTGTTAGGTCGGTACAAAAGAACTCTATTGAATCATTTACATTTTTCAATTTCTAAGTGACCTTCATTACACCACTTAAAGAATTACCTTACCAGTATCTTTAAGCAAAACTCCATTTTGTGCTGAGACTTTTTTAACCCTTCTGAGAGGAGCAGGGTACATGAGGTTATGCTCAGTATGTTTTAATAGTGTTACTTGTTTTTTTCTAGATCTCCTCCCAGTGTTGGCCAACTGCAACCCATGTGACAACCAAGACCAGAATTTTGCAGAAAAGTATTTAAATATTTTTGCTTGGGACTTTGCTTCATCACATTCTTTTCAAATGCCGAATATAGCATATCCAAGGCCACTGTATTGTATTTACAATTATAGCTGGAAAAATCCCTTGTACCGTTGCAGGGAAATAGGGAGAAAACAGAAGGAAGAGAAAATGCCAAACCAGGGATGTGTGATTTTTCAGAGTCAATTTCAGTAGAAGCTGATCCCTCATAAATTATGAGATATTAAATTTTTTACATCTGGTTTACTCTGGGAGATCAGCATTTACTGACACTGACTCAAGATTTACTTCCACCTACTAAGACCCAAACCTCCTCTTCTGCTTAAGCATGCAGGTAATCCACCTTGCCAGCTCTGATGGCAAGCCAACAAATCTCCCAGACGGATCATAGTATTATAAGAGAGCAGTAACAATAGCCAAAGAAGTGACAGTGAGCTATTCGGTCTCTGAAATACTTTGACAATAAGCATAAACTTATTTTGTTAACTGCTTCAGCCACTCAAGCACTTGATTTACAATTACTCACCACACTTGGTTTTAAATACCTTACCTAAGGTTGTCAGATCAGATAGCTAAGGAACATGCTTAATTCCTCCACCACATGTACTGTGTATTTTAAGTCTCCATATTTGCCATTATTTACATAACGGTTCATGTAAATCTGGAAAATATTAATAAATCTACCCTTTTAGGACTACTCTCCAGATACAGAAGACAGCATTTTTTAAATCTGAAAAAAAAAAAAAAAAAAAAAAAAAACAAACAGAAAGCTAAAATAAACTTGTTCCTAAGGACTAAGAAAACCCCCAATGTCTTTGGAAATGCTGCTCCGTCTCTCTTTCAGCTTGTTACCAAAGAAGAACAGATTTTGAATGATTAGCCCCAATGAGTGAATTGCCTGCTGGGGTTTATAACACTAAAACACGTTTCATTTATAAATGAAATGTTTTTCAGCTTGCTGTCTGAAAGCAATCCCCGTGCTCTGCTGTCTTATGAAATATCAAGCTTTAACGTGTTGCTGATGTTTTATACATCCTGACAGTCTTGTTTACTAAATACACGTATTGTCAATTGTGTTATCCCTAACCACATTATAATCTCTATTTACACCAATCTAATTGGTACTGCTGCTAAGCATTATCAGTATTAATAACAGCAACTAAAGCATGGAAAATACAGCAAATGTTTCCTCAGCTTGAGGTCACACTCTCTGTTGACCTGCTCCTACCTTTATGTCACTGAATTTAGGGCAGTATGAATGGAGAAATGCAAGACAAGTCTGAATTTGCAGCTGATTTTTGTACTGTGCCACTTCTCAAAGTGCTGCCCTGCTTCAATCAGAGGCAGCTTGATGCACAAAGAATATCTGTGCAACTCCATTGCAAGCAAGTATCTACTCTGGTTTGACCCAAAGCCCATCACAGTCAGAGAAGGTCCACCCTGACAATCTGTACCAAACCCTTATTTTCCATAAAACATTTATAATTACTAACCAGCAACAGTATCAGCTAAAGCTGTTTGAGTAGAAAATCTCTAGAATTTCACAGAAAATAAGAGCTATTTTTGTTTTTTAAAAAGATTATCAGATAAATAAGGTTCCTCACTATATTTTTTAATATGTTAAAAAGAAACTATGGAAATGGTACCATTCTTTATTAAATGTTAAGTGGTTCTGAAAGAGTAGTTTCTGGGGGGGTTGGGGGAGGTGGCATTTAATTTCTAAACAGTCCCCCTGAGTTTCATCTCTTCTGAGTTCCATGGGGAAAGGAGGGAGAGAAATTGCTTTTTTTTTTTTTTTTTAAATAATAATCTGACAACAAGAGGGGAAAACATCTTGCAAACACTGCACCCTCCCTAAGAGAAAAAAAAAAAAAAAAAAAAAAGGTAAAAAAGGATGATTTAAACAAAAATTAAGGACAACTCACATTTGAATATTATATCTTTGGGCGCAGAGCCAAATGCAGATGCATCTAGCCACGTTTTGGACTGAGGCCAAATTCTCTCAGTCCCAGTTGTTCAGTTTTATAGCGAATGAACAAAAGGGGGGGTTTGATATAATATGGTCGTTTGGTAACCAATGTTTGGGGGCTTGTTAAGGTGCAAGTGAGGGTGTTTATGTGAAAGAAGAGCATAAAATTAACACTGTGTTCTTCAAACCAAAGGATGATCTGTGTCATGTAGTACTGTATTTTGTGATTATTTCTGATAGCAGCAGGGCAGCTCAGCACAATGATTTACAAGCGAAGACATTGTGTCAATCCACTGAGTTTCACTTTATGACCATCTTGAGAAAAATCAAATCTGGACACGATATGCAGTGACAAATGCAAATATACCGCAGCAATTGTGTTTCTATCTACAGGCAAACAAACATCTACAACAATGTTTTTATTCTTCTCTCACAGCACTGCTGAAATAAGTCAAACCTTTAGCAAATCCTAAGGTGTCTGGAAATATTAACACACTGTTATTGGGATTTTGCTCCAAATTGCGATGCACTCACTGGGTCCCCCTGACCTGACACATGGGAAGGGCATCTGGTGACTCTGGATTGGGCTGGAGCAGGAGAGGTGATGAGCAGCAAGGCGAGGGACACACACCCTCCCTCGCCCCTCCAACCACGCTAATGTATTTCATGGTGTGGAGGATCACTGAGTGGGGAAGTGACAGCTGCAGAAGCAGCACCAGCCACCACAGACCCATGGGATATTAGCAGGTACGGTAAGGCTGATCCTGTCGGCATTAATTTCCTGGCTGTCCTCTCTGCAATGTGAAACTCTCCCTGGAAGGGTTTTGGGGCAGCAGAGGGGGAGCTGTGTGTTCTGGCAGATACCCAAAGTGACTGGGACCAATTGAGGTGACAAAAGGGCCTCTGTGCCTTGAGCCTGGACCTCCGTCACTGTGACAGTTTGGGCTGGCTGCTCCTCCAATGATGGAAAAGAAACACTCCCTCTCAATGCCTACTGGGAAACTAGTGAGAAGCTCAGTTAAGTGAGTAATAGTAATGATTAATAATCCTGGGGATTTGTAGCTGCAAGAAGTTAGAATAGCTGGCCAGAGGGAGAACAAAGAGTCTTTTTGATATATGGGGTATTTACAGTTGTGAAAAAAACCTCTGAAGAGGCCCAGGCTCTAACGTTGCTCCTAGGCCAACTGGAGAAGCAACATGACAGCCAGGGGGGTAAGGATGGACATTAAAGCATGAGGGCAAGCAAGAACACCCTATCACCCAGGGCTGGCTCCAACTTCAGATTACCCTCCCGCAGAGATGGGAAGGGCAAGACCAGCCCATCCATCCACCCATCACTGCCACGGCTTGTCCCACTGGCTCAGTAATGCCTGCAACACATCCCCACTCGCAGGCAGAGACAGCAACGAGTCTTGGAGGACCATTTTGAGCACTCTCCAGACTGTTCTCGGACACACTTCTCTGAGCCTAAATTCAGCTCAAGTGCAGGCGGCTGCCTCACAGTTGAAGTCAATGAAGTTGCACCCACCTACACCGGATCTGAATTGACTCTATGAATAGATATGTACAGGGTAGCATATTCAAATTCTGTGGTTGCCAAAACTAGACATCTGTGTCAAAGCATTTGACAAGTGCACTGATATATGTCAGCAAATTGCCTGAGGTACTTGCTAAAAAACTACAGTAACTTTCTCATCCTGAAATACTTCATCTGCACAATGATTAGAAAAAGGGCTACAGAGGCAAAATGCTAATAACTCCTGTCTGAGAATTTAACTGTATGTTCATATTCAAGAAATGAGACTGCAACTTATTTTTATATTCAAAAAAAAAAAAAAGTTCTTCATGCCAAGGATCTGATGAAGAAATACTGATCAAGATCCGATCAAGAAATACTTCTGTGACTTATCAGCTCAGCCTGTAACTGCTGCCAGAAACTCAAGATGATCACAATCATCAATTTCAGAGAGCAACCTCTGTGCAAAGTAACACTGACTGGTCAAGTGCCCTGTCCTGTTCTTTGGCTTAATAACAGAGTTGTGCACCAGATTGGTGCTTGAGGAATCCATATGTTGACATTCTGCCTTGCTTGCCTCAGCCCAGTCTGTGCTGCTCATTGCTGGCATTTCTGGACATCACGTTTGAACAAGAAAAAAGCCAAATTTAAAAAAGCAAAGATTCCCATTCTGTCTCCTTTTATTATCCACAGATCTCAGAGCTTCTAAGGTATGGAAAGGGCCGTGAGAAAATTCTGTGGAAAGAAATCCTGGAGACAGAAGTACATCACCTCTGTTTTTCAGGGGGGAAGAGGTGTAGTTGGGATTCCAGTAAGACATGATATACATGTTCTCTTTTGAAAAGAAGATGGCTTTACTCGTATGTCAATAAATGTGCTGTTAAGAGAATATCAAAACAGCCCATTTAGGTCTTTGATCATTATGATTTGTATTATAAATATAGATTTTTTTTTTCTTCTGGCAAAAACCACCCTTTGAATTGCTTCAAAACTGCAGTTCTGGGCTTTTCTTATACATTCACTGATTCCACATTCAAGAAAAAAAAAAAAAAATTAAAAAGGTAGATATTTTGAACCCAGCCTGAAAAATTCAACAAATTATGTAAAAGTCAAAAGATAGTCACAGGGAATAATTAAGAACAGGACCATATTTTATAAAACTACTAAGATAGTTCTCCAAAACCAAGCACAGAAATGCCAGCTGGAAAAAAAAAAAATAGTTAGAAAGTCTTCAACAGCCCTGAGGAGCAGAGCAAAATTACCCTGGTATATGGCAGTCGTGACATGGCTGTTTCCATTCTGAATAACAGGTAGTGTCTCTTCACAGCACTGACAGTATTTGACACCAGTTTAGAGCTGCATCGCACAGAATAGCTGTATTTCAGCATTTACTGTAGCTTAAGCTATGTTACTCTGATAGCTACAAGATTTAGTTCAGTAATTTTATGCAGTTGGCAAATAGGCAGATACAGTATAATTTAACATTTATGAATTGCCAAACTCCTCATATAAATACTGTAAGGAATGCTGCAGTTATCAAATTATCTAAAGAAAGTAAATTGCAATATGAGATGCTGCTTATTTGTTACAGTGATTTATAAAGGAACGCTTTGACTTCAAGAGTCTGATCCAGTGACTCATCAAAAAAGTTACTCTTGCCTAGCACAGGTGTTTTCATAATTGTGACACATTAGGAATTTTCACTGTGTTTAATGGACCTAAAACTCACCCTTCCTCTTGAAAATGAACTATTGAAAACTTTGATGGAGAAGAGCCAAGGAGTCCTCTCTTGAGTCAGAGGTACACTGTGATCCTCAGCTGCACGCACACACACGCATATATATATATATCTGCTATAACCTGTTTGGCTGGCTCGCGCTCAGCATTTCACTGAAATTTAACACAACTTCAATTCAACACCCTTGTATTTGTGATTTGGCCCATTAAAACCACTCTTATCAAATAGGTTATGCTCACTACAAGGTAAAAAAAACCCTATAATCACCTTCCTTGTTATTGCCTACAGAGGGTGTCAAACTCATTTTCACCAGGGGCCTCATCAGCCTCATGGTGGCCTTCAAAGGGCCAAATGTAATTTTAGGACTGTATAAATGCAGGAATAGTTATATTTATACAGTCCTAAAATTACATTTGGCCCTTTGAAGACAAACATGAGGGTGATGTGGCCTGCAGTGAAAACGAGTTTGACACCCCAGGCCTACAGGCAAGAGCACCTCCTCTTCCCTCATCCCATTGCCAAAGCTGTTATGAGGAGACAGTAAATCTGGGACATCAGAACACAGGTGCAAGCAAAGCTAGCCCAGGCTAACTCACAGGAAGAAAAGTTTCTCCATATGAAAGGAATTGTGTGAGGAGAAACCGCTCGTTCCCTAGAATTTGACGTTCATTGCTTAAATATTGGATCAAGCCCACAATTTGGAATGAATCAACGAGCAGAAAAGCTCAAAAATTCCTTGAGCCACACACACGCAGAAATGTATGTACTAAGGAAATGTATAGAAATACCAAACGTATACAGAAGGTGGAATATATTTAATGTAATAAAGAATGTTTATAAACATACATAAATAATTGTATTTCCTATGCTAGCAGAAATCATAGAATCATAGAATATCCTGAGTTGGAAGGGACCCACAAGGATCATCAAGTCCAACCCCACAGTTCACACCATGTGTCTGAGGACATTGTCCAGTCTCTTCTTGAACACTGTCAGGCTTAGGGCCGTGACACCTCCCTGGGGAGCCTGTTCCAGTGCTCCACCACCCTCTGGGGAAAGAACCTTTTCCTAATGTCCAACCCAAACCTCCCCTGGCATATTTTCCTGCCACTCCCTTGGGTCAAGCTAAGAATTTCAGTGGAATGCAGTTACACATCGTCATGTATTGTTTTGTTACATAAAAGCTTTTCTTGGAGAACTATATGCTGGGTACCATATATATCATTTTGACATGATCCCATGACATTTTAGCAAAAAGTACTTATATTCCATCTGTTGTGTTGCCTTCATCACTATAGTATCAGAACACCATCCTTAGAGCATTAAACAACATGGCTAGCACATCACACATTTGTTCTTTCTTCCTCTCCCCAGGAAGACAATTACATTAGGGGCTTTCCTTTTGCTTTTTCTTAAAGACACAGACTGCTGGGTAAAATTTATTTTGGGGAAGCTAGGGTGAAAGACTTGTGTTAATGTCAAAGATGATAAACTACAATGGTACTTCATCTTTGTGCAAAAGCATTACAAAACTATGCAGAGATTAATTTTGTCCTTTGAGTAAAATCATATTTCAATCTTACATGCAATGTTGTTCTCTCTTTCTGACCTACCCTAACTACTTACTCCACGGAGCACCTGATGAAGGCCATGTTTGCAGCATTGTAAAAAATACAGAGTATTGGTGAAACTGTGGTCACAGCCATCCACTAGAATTCTTTAAAGTCTAAGCTGGACTCTTTTCCATTAGCAGACACACTAATTTATACAATGAAATGTTGAAATCACTCACCAAGAGCCTGTCAACTTTTTCCCAACAAAATTCTTCCAACAGTAAAACTGGCATTCTGACTAAAATTAAATTCTTACAAAAAGTCTCTACTTTCTAAGGAAATTCTGCCTGCTTGTTGAAAAAATAAAATCCTGAAAACTTTTTGAAGCCCATTCTCTGAAAAGTTCTAGTCACAGGCATAAACTTAGCTTCTTTTCACACATCTTGACAATGTTTAGATCTGTTGACAGTGTTGTTATCAAGAAATGCCGAGGGGACACGGACAGAAATCTGTTTCATGTAGCTCATTTAAGTTAATACCTTCTCCTACCATTTGTTATCCCAGCACAGCCAGTACGTCCAGAAATAAATGGAAACAACTGTGTGCAAAAGGTGGCTGGTGATAAATCCATCAAAATTAAAATTCAAGGTTCGAAAACCTTGACAACAGGAGGGATATAGATTTGAATCTGACAGCAAAATGAAAAGACCAAAATTCTCATTATAAGCACTTCCACAGAGATCTGGGGTATTTAATCATAGAAAGCTGCATCACAACTGGGTGCAGGTTTTCCCTTCTCTCCTAGAGGTTTGCTATCACCTTTGGGGATTCTTTCCTCTTAGGATTGTGACACTGTGCTTCTGCACCTTCAGGCCAAAAAGAGTGTTAGGAGAATATCTGTGTACAGAGGACCAGTACCACTAAAGCCAGTGACAAAGCCTGGAAAATTATTTTGGCGTTTTCTCTTCAGGGTCTAAATTTCTTTGTTAAGATCTCAGAGAAAAAGGCCATCTCCAATTTAATCATCAACTACCTGCCCACTTTATTCCAACATAATAGTGCCTCAAATAGCTCATATTTTGTTAAATTTGCACATTAACTGGTGTCATAATAGTCCATTTTTAATTTCTTATGAAACTACAAAAACAGCAACAACAAAAAAATACACAAAAAGTTCACTATCAACAACAACAAAAAAAATCTTTACCTTATTCTAAGTCTTTCATGTTAGATGGCCCTTCTGAGACGAGTCTTCTGGAAATTTTAGGCAAACACCCCCTATAACTCCAAAGCCCAGGTGCCTGGCGAGGAGGCCAAACCCCTTTGCCTGTGGAGAGAGGCCTACCACAGGATCAAGGGTACTAGCCACAAAACACCAGCAGATGAGGTCAGGCCCTGGAGTAATATCCCCTTCTTTTCAACCCTTTATCAGCTCTCCACCCAGCTCTCACTTTATCAGGTGTGCCAATAATTCAATCAGGTTGCACAGCTTTGGGGCTAAATTAGTTGTCAGGCTCTCCTGAATTTTTTCACTACCACTGTGTTGTTGGCTCTGTACAACAGGTTTAGTCTGGAGTTGTAAACAATTTCTTTACAAATAAAAGGATAGCAACTGAGCACCTTGAATACAAGGCATGAAGAATTAAGAATAACCTTGCTCTTCATGAAGTCACCACTTGTGAAGAGTGCCTAGCATCCACACAATGCATCTATTGTTCAAATATGTTCCAGCGTGTGTCCTGCTGGTGATTTCATGAATACCAGATCACATTGTATACGTACACTGTGCTCAGTCGAAAGTGAAAGAAACGTTTAAATAAGGACTGGCTGACAAATACAGATGCCAAGCAGAAATGTTAAAAGTCAATGGTGAAAAACCAAGTTCTGTGAAACCTTTCCAAGAGAACTTTACCATCATTGATGAGTCATGCAGCTTCATCACTTCAGACAACACTGTTCTAAAGCAGTGGGTCACCACAGAAGAAAATGCAAAGCCATGTGTCATGAAAAGCAATTTAGGGCTTTATCTGTCACCTGTTAGTTGAGTTTATTTTCAGTTGATTGAGTTTATTTTGCCTCACGTTTTGCTACTACCTGCATAGGGAGATTCTGCAAGGAGAAAACTCATGTCCTCATGATACAAAGGTGCACCCTCCACTGCTTTTAGAAGGCACCCTGCGGGAGAACCTGGAGCTGAGACAGATGTACCCAAAATTAGTTTCTTCACTGTGGGTTGCACTATTCCACATTTCAAAGGAGGATGGGGAAACTCCCTTTCCTGACAAAGGCATTGCATGTATTGGCCATGAGCAGCACCAGTTTTTCACAACCTCCCTTTTCATAAGTTGGGGAGGAGCAGACTCATATATTTGGTGTTTTCAGTACAGTCTCTTTAGGCAAGCCCTGATACAACACAGGAGTAAATGTATTAAACCCCAGGAATGCAGATAGGGAAGTGAAGACATCAGTTCTGTGATTTTTTTTATATCCGCACTCCTGTCAGCATGAATGCTGAAATCTCTTGAGGTAAAAGTCTGGAGTATTTCACCATCATTGCCAACAAGGTATCAGTAAACTCCATTATGAAACCTCTGGGGGCACGGTAAATGAACAAAAATGTATGTTAGCCTTGGCTCTGTTTTCTATTGTTAGATGAATGAATTAAATCAAACGTGTCTGATCTGAGGGACCACTTGGGTTTTAAAGTTTGAAGGGATGATAAATGAAGTGTAGCCTTCCTTTCTCTCTTCTCTGAGTTTGTGACGAGCCCAGTGGCCTGCTAAGAGAAGGGAGGCAAAGAGAGAGACAAGGAACGGACTAGCACAGGGTTTGCAGTGTCTTGTGCCTGGGTGACTGTGGTAAAATTTGTAACCTATGCGTCATCTCTGAGAAGTCTGCATATGGGTTGGTAGCAGGTAATCTTGCCTCCATACTAATATCTTTAGTGGGGTTAAGTAATACAATGTTTTTCAATCAACTATATCAAGTAATTTCCAAGCCTCAATGTTCACACTTATAAATATGCGTACATGGAAGACTGGTCTGACTCAAGTACTGTAGCTATGTTCTTTCACTCAATATCCTTATGAAAGTGCCTCTCTCTCTGCTCAGTCACTGCTGGATCCTATAGAGACCATCTTCCTAACTGCATCAGTAGGTTAAGTTCCCTAACTGCAATTTCTCACCCTTTTTTTTCTATCACCTACTTTTCTCCAATAAAGTTGGGTTTATCAGTGGCATGTTTGGAAAGACAAATTCCTGCAACAACTTCAGAAGAGGAGCCGGCTTCATATGACAGTACCCAGGGACAGCTGCTAGGCTCCCTGGTTCTCCAGGGAGATGAGTAACAGTGATAGCTGAAGACAGCAAGGTCTAGTGAGTCTGAAACTGGTCGGGAATGCAGAAAGCCTGGATTTTATTCCAAATCTGTCAGGGAGTGTTGTGTGACTAACCTTAGGCAAATCTTTTTTACCTCTCATTAGCTCCTTTTCTCTCCCACTCATTTTCTGTCTTATCTCTTCATGCTATTATATAAGCTCCTTGAGACAGGAGCTGCCTCTTTATATACAGAGAAGGAGAAGACCTAAGCTGGCCATTCCACGATTACATTATAAATACAGAAGTTCAATTCTTTGGTATACACATGTAATTTTTAAACAATGTAAAATTAGTGAAATCTGCTTTTACAGAGCAGTAAACTGACAGAGGACACTCAAGCGACTAGCCTTCACTTCTGAGAATCAGTGGCAAACTGTGGGCTACAGCATTGAAGTCTCGACGACTGCTAACCACTTAGTACAGTCCTTGTTCTCTTTGCATGGAGTTTGCTAAGTTGAAATTACTCTGTCCTTTTCAATGATATACATCCAAAGTGCTCGATTAAAAAAAAAAAAAAAAATCCTCTAAACTTATATAACAAATGCACAAATGTATTTTAGCTCAAAAGTATTACGGATCCAGAGTTGTCTTTACATGTCACAATCACATTTTCTTACCCATGCTTTTACCATGTGTTGTAAGCATATGGCATGTTGGCAATGCATGACAAGAATGCACAAAGTATGGTGTCAAAAAAAAAAATCCAACCAAGAAGTTTGAGAAGCTGCCTACTACGCTATTTGCTCTTGAGTAAGTTAGGCATCTTCTAAAGTACCCATTTTCTTGTAACCTGAAGACTATCTCTGCTATTGCCAGAGGCTTTTATTTTCACACTAAATAGAAATATGAAGCTCTGGAAGGGGCTCAGTGTTCTGGTCTCTTGTTGACAACAGATAAATGTTAAATCATCAGCTAGTTTACACTGGTAGAGAGCATAGGCCATCTGATCTACCAGCGTCCCACGTGTTTTCTTCACAGGCATAGGAATCCTGATTTTTGACTGCCTGTGTACAACACCAAAGCTCTGCTTCTACTATTCATTCACTGGCTACCAACTTCTATTTTCATTATTCAGCAGATGAAACAGACAATTAAGGTGCTACTTACTATATCACTATATTAAATAGTGCAAAGGAAACTTCCCTCACACTGAAAGCTGAATGTGTAATTCTAAGAACAGTTTTGGCCTGGCCCAGCTAGCACCCCTCCAAACTATTCTTCAGCATGCTTCAAGTGTTAATAATGTGGCTATAGACTTCACTGTGCCAGATGGCCTTGAGGCTAGGGAATAGTCTTGTTTAGTTTACTCCTAGAGACATAGCCAATATGAAAGAGTGATGGCATCTGATCTGATAATCCTAAGATTTAATCAGACTCTCCATAGAGGAGGAGGGTCCTTACCTCTGGGTTAGTCAGTGAAAACGACCACTAGGAAAAATCCAGTCACTGCTTTAGAGAAAGCCAGAGCTATTCCCTCTGTGAAAGGCTACAATAAAGACTAAATTTAATGTCCTCCTGTTCTCAAGCACCCCTTCCCCTCTTCCAAATTACACTCTCAACCCTTACTCCAAATCTTGCTCCTAGCACAAAGTATGCAACTTCTTTCATCCGTCAAAATACTCAACACCGTGCCAGCAGATATTAAGTAGACAGAGCATGTCCAGCTAAAAACACTGAAAGACAGTGTGAGAAGCAGCAAGTTAAGCGATGAATTACAGCGTGCTCTCAAAGACTGCGCTGTAGCTAGTGGCAAGCAGTGTATCCTGGCAGCTCAGAAAGAGACAAGGGATCACAATCCGTGGCACCAACCATTCACAGCTGCAAGCCAGAGAAGTTGTTGTCAGGCTGATTTTAGAAGTCAGCTGAGTAACAAGAGCTGTAGCAACGCTGCATAGCATTGTCAAATCTAGCTCCTCATTGTAAAATGGGGAATACTAAAAACACCAGTAACAATAGTGATGTTGAATACCCATAGTCCTTCTTTTCTTTAAGATGTGTTATAGTAACTCTACCATATCCCAAAAATACAAGGACAAGTGATACAGCTGTGTGATCACCGTAACAGCTTACCCATTTATGAAAACAGACCTTTATTCTCTATTTGACAACACCTTGGGCTAAATCCAAATGGCCAGTTACACATTTACAGTACCCAAAATTTCCTCACTATTATAAAGTACACATTGTTAAGTGACTCCTATTTAACTCGGATAATCAAGTGCATATAAAATAAAGCATCATCTGACACCATTTAGAGGATGCAATGTCACCCCTTTTTCTTCTCTCACACAAAATTAGCAGACATGATCTCTACTTGTCTCTCCTGTTTCATAATGCTACATACAAACATTATTCTACAAAACATGATGTACTGGACAAATGAAACACTTGATAATTTCATTTCATTAATTGAATAGGATGATGAAGCCATTAGTAGTGACAAAGTGAAATTCTTAATTAACTAGGAAACAAGAGGAAAATTCTTTGTAAACATAGGGCAGCAAAGGAATTAACATTGCAAGAGATTATGGGATCCATATGGGAGTCTGTACTCTAATACTGTTTTCTCCCTTGCTGCCTCAAACTCTCCTGTGGATGTGGAGGTGTGGAGAGGGAGCAGGACATCTCCATTTGGGACAGCCATTTCTCTTGGCCTCTCTCCTTACCTTCACCTGCCTCTCAGGCCTGGCCTCCTTAAGGGAAGGTGGGTGGTAATGCTGTGTCACTTGGGCTCATCATTGATTGCACTTTGTGGTCTCAGCCCTGGTAGATGTTGATGGGATTTACCCACCATGTAAAATGAGCAGATCTTTATTTTCTTGTGCAAGAAAAGGAGAAGGAGAGCTGGAGTCTTGGGTTTTTACTGTGCCGTTGGGACAAGGAGCAGAGAAGTCTTGAGCTTCAGCCCGGTCCCCGGGCTCATTCCCATTCTCACACTGGGCAGGTCTGACAGCCTCAGCTTTGGAGCTGGAAATTTTGATTCTCTGAATAGAAAATACAACAAAAGCACAGGTTGAGAACCATTAAAAAAACCCACAGAACTCTATTCACAGTCATGTTGAAGCCCATGAGCAGTTTCAGCTGACAAAAATTTGTTTTTTTTTTTTCCTGGGAAGTTGAAATGATTGCTTTAAAATCTCAATGCAAAATGTTTTGATTTTCTTTTAACTGAGATTTCAATTTGAAAGTAATCTAACGTTTTAAAATGCATATATATTTTTTGAGAAGTGTTAGAGAGTCCCAAAATAAAAATGGAAAATGTTGTATAAAAATAAACATTTGGTCAATGTTTTTATTTCAATCTAGTAATTGAGATTTCGAATTAGTGTAAGTAGGTAAAATTGCAAATAAATAAAATAATTAAAATTGTTCCATTCAAACTACATGTAAAAATGCTGTGTGATTAATTTAGAAAAATAAGAGTTCAAGTTTGAGCACTCAAAAGAAAAAACTCCACCTTGCCCCAAAATGACACTTTTGGCATCTTCTTCTTGTAATTCAGATTAGATTATTTCTTCAAGAAAATAATAATAATAATAATTTTTATTATTATTATTATTCCCTTTGTGATCACAGGACTGAGATAGGGTCATTTTGATACCTTTACAATCCAGAGTAGTACTCATTTCTCAGTGTCTCTGCCCTTTAAGGTTTCCCACTCTGATCCTTCCTCAGTTCTCTCTAGTGCTACTGCCTCAATTTGCCTTCAAATCGCCCATCTCCATGTAGTGATGTGATCGTAAAGGCCAGTGACAAATGGACCAAACAATTCTCTTTTGACACATGCAGTTTCCATAAAGCCACTGAAATCAGTAGAACACTTGCAAACAAATTAACATAGATGGGAATATGGTTCTTTGCAGAATTAGTCATATTATATGGGCTCTATTTAAGAGTTATAAAAACTGTTGACCAAGGCACATCTATAGCCTATCATAATCATCACAGTTAGAAGAAATAAATGTTAATAACTTTGGTTAATTACAGCCTCATTTCTTCAAACACAGCCTAAACACAAGATCTGAACTGGCTTTATATGAAAAGTTTAAATTACTCTTATTATGCTGTTAGGACCATTTGAGACAAAGGAAAGACTGACACAGCTGTTAAATTCTGTAAATAACCTAGTTTTTAACTAATTCTAACTGACAAGATAATTAATGGCTTTATATGAAAGTCTTTGGAAATTCATCCAATACTTCTAAAGGAAGAACTCAAGTTTGGTGAGGATATCCTGCACTTTTCAGAGGAAAAAAAAAAAACAGGTTGATATCTTCTCTACAGGCCAAACAAGACCAAGTTGTAACCTTTGTTTGGTGTCTCCCTGATGTTAAATGTTACTGATATTTTATATACTTGAATGGACCATACATGTCCTAGCAAATTAAGACGTCTGAATTTAAAATATTTTCTAACTTATTTTTGTTATACTTTGATGGCGGGATTTGCCTCCATCAGCTGAGTTAGTGAAGCTTACATTCTTGAAAGAGCTCTTACCTTGATAACTTCATTGCTGCTACATAGATATACTTCAGGTGTTTAGGTAGTGCCTAGAGACGACAGCATAGCTCTACCAGGAGAGGTGCAGATATGTCCTCTTCCCGTGCCAAACACTCTACAACCAGTTGGTTAGAGCACTTCCTTGAGTGATGGTGGGTTTGAATCCCATCAGACTGAGAAGGGTATCATATTTGGTTGCCCCAGGTTGAGGACTCTGGTTTGCTGCATAAACCCCAGCAGCACATTATTTTAGAAGGAAATGGCCACAACAGCATTTCCTGAAAGGTTTAATCCTGTTTATATCCACGAGGCATGCTTGTAACATACGTTTCCTGCTGAAGACGCTGATGAAAGAGAAATAGTGGAATAGAGAGGCTTCCGGGTCCTTGTACTTCAATAAGCTGGAAATTGGTATCAGCTTGCTTGAAGGTGTGGCGCAGGGTAGGAGCACGTTTCTGGGCACGTGGGCATCTCAGAAGTGTTGGGCAGGCACATCAAGGCTAACAGGTTTGGGAGTTTTGCATTGCAACTTTGGACCTTCCACAGCCATCCTGCTTTAGGCTCCTTGTTTTTTTGCCAGTGAACCCCTTAGCCAGCCATCATGGAACATATATTTACTGTAATTGTAAGTTCTGCGGAAAACAGCTGGGTACAGCATTGTTATGTAGCCTGAAACACAGGTACCACAGTGAGATTTATATTTTCATTTGCTACAAAACTTTCAGATACTTACAAGTCAGTTTAGTTATAACACTGTTTGCATTTACACTTAATATTAGTTGTAAAACTTGTAGGAAGTCTATGTTGTATGTTTGAAGTGTTTGATCTAAAATGAGGCAACAAAAAGTCTGGTAAATAGCCTAGTTGCATTTAAAAATGTCCATCTAAAAAGAAAATCATGCTAAAATAATCACACTAGTCTAAAATCAAGCAATCAGATTCTATTTGCAAATGACTGTAAAAATGGGGTAAGAAGTGTAAATGGAGGTGAAATGCATCATCATTAATAAACTATGTTCTAGAAACCTCCCTTCATTTACTTTTTTTAATCTAAGGGGGAAAAAATAAGGTACTGCTGTTGGTATATTATTTCTGTTTAACACACAAAATCAGTAATTAAATATATTTCTGCTGGTCTTGTGGCCATATGCCTGCAATATGTAAAAATATATTTGCTTCTTTTTTTTCTTTTTTTTAATTCCTTTTGTTCCCAGTACTGACTGCCTGTCAGAGTGAACCCTCCAGATTCCTGTGTGCTGGTATCCATGGGCTCTTTCTTGCCAAGCTGCCAGTCTGGAGCGTCACACCTTACTGCCTTTAAAGATTGCCCTGCAGAGATAGAGGAAAATGGCAATTTTTACATGATGCAGTCTGGCGGCCCAGGAGATTTGAAGTCAGAACTGGTGCCAAGATTTACCCAGGAGAGCAAGCAGAGGCAAAACAGAGAACCTGGGCCAAAGGAAAAATAAAAGAAAAAGAAAAAATAGAACGCAAAGGAAGAGGGGACTGAAAGGGAGGAAAGCGTGGCAGAGTGGGAGTAGGTTTTCTGATAAAGGGCAGTACACAGGGCTAAGCAACGGACACTACATGTTGTTTGCATGTGCTTATTAAGAGGGTCAGGGTCCTAAAGAAAGTCAAAGGGAAGAGGTCGGCTTTTTTTTGCATGCCCCAAATTGTAGTAGATTGCAGAATGTAAATGAGACAATTATTACACCAATGCTCATCAAGCTGTGCTGGAAAGACTTCAATAGCCTGATGAATATGCATGCAAATTTGTTAATTAAGTTAATTATTCTGCTGAAAATTCATTTGTCTTCCAAGGACATTTTCCCAATGATTTTAACATGCTTGTGCCATTAGTCATGCTCCATGCTATTTAACATTACTTTTTGTCCACTTTTTCTTTTTTGCTTCCTTCTTGCTTGCTTTTCTGTTCTATTCAGGATTTTTTTATTAAAGCTTTAAAACCAGATGATTGGTTCTCTTAATTGACCCCTGCAACGCTGGAAGACGCTAGCAGCCAGCTCCGTAGGAATCCCCCAAAACCAGATTTCATTCAAATACTTGCTTCATGTATAAAAAGTCCCTAAAATGTCACCTAGGAAAGAGGGGGTGCCAGGGGGAGCGGAGGTGGGGTGCGAGGAGCAGGGAACCTATCTGGCATCATTAGAGCTGGAGTCTGAATGAGTCCATGTAGTGATTTGGGGGGTGGAAATCTGTCCCTGCTGCAGGCAATTTCCTCAGCCGAAGCCTGGGTTTGGCAGAGGGAGTTACCTTGCTTGGAAAGGTGCGATCTCCTCACACCTCCCTTCCCTCTGCCTGTGCAGCGATACACAGAAACATATGCACGCAAAGAGGAACAAGAACTGAGATACTTTTCTGTCACCATGAGGGCCAAAACCTGTTACCATGGCAACAAAAGGGAATAGTGAGTTTAAAAATCATGTCTAAATGGCAAAATGAGATACTTTAAAGAAACAGAAGGATATTTTTTTTCCTTCTGTGAAAGAGAAGCATGGTATTGTTACAACTTTGCATGGTCACGCTCTCAAAAAAAGAGACCTTTCTCTATCCATTCGCAAATCCTGATCATTTTAAAATGTGGCAGAGTGCAAAATTACTTTTTTACATTTTAATATACATTAGACCTATTTTATAACTCCACAGCTTTTAACTGCTGGTTCCTCTTAAGTTCACTCCTTCTAGTATTCGCTTATTCTATTCTGTTGCACATGAAAAATAAAATATTTGTTTTTTCCAGCAAACAGGAAAACTCCCAATATGACCATGGGATCCTTTCTGCCTTCCTACAGCAGGAAAGATACCAGGAAAAGCTTAACAGAATAGGAATTATAAGGAAAGGAAAATTGCAGATAATGGAGTTTAAGAAAATTAATTGGCAAGATTTCTCTTTTGTGCAGTCCTTATACATTACACAGTCTGAATGGCACTGTAGTGTCACATAGATCGTAAACCAATTAGGATGATATTTTAAACCCTGTAATTTCTGTAATTCCATCTGCTTTAGATGGTTTAATTAGTGAAAGTTACAAAAGCCAAATATATTTGAATATTTTGAAATCAAGCCCAAAGGCAAGAAATAAGAGTTACCAAAAACACTTGATGTGCAAGTGGGCATATTGCATGAGTATATAAAAAATGGAAGAGGAAGCCTTTTTCTTTTCTTTTTTTTTTTAATGTAAGATTGGTTAAAAAATATCAGTGGTGAGATTCCAGTCATCCAGAAGACAGTGGCAGAATCCCCATGGACTCTGAAAGGGCAAGAGTTCATCCTGAATGAAGACAATTTTTATTTCTGAGCTGTTTTTCTAGCAGTGATATAGCTGTTTTCTTAATTACCTAGACACCATCCCACTCCTGAAATCAAATACAAACTCCTCACTGGGGGCTCCAACCAAGCCCAGTATGTAGCTGGGGGACTGTATAATATTTCTCACTTTAAGATGGTGGAGAGACGACTGATCAGTGGGTATAACCCTTTTATTTCCAGAAGCTCTGTCCTGAAGTAATTGCCCCTACTGTTCTATATCCCCAACCTTTGCCCAGTGAACTGGTGAATACTTTGATTAAAAACCACTTCTCGCTTAGCTGAGTGATTCTACACAACATAACCCTCCTGTCATCCTTTTAAAGTTTACCGTGGACCTGATTGTGAGAAATTAAAACCCATCATTTTCTGGTGTATTTCCAAATTGCTAACAGTAATCATCCTAACATGGAAAGCCACGGTGGTGCTATCTTTGCTCCTGCAGATAGCCCCAGAGAAGTCCACAAGAAGGACAATTTGCATGGAAGAGGGTTACACAAACAACCCATGAAATCACTTTACCATGTTCAAAAGAAAAATATCTCTTTTTTAGAAGTAATTTATCAGAACTTTAAAAATGTCTAAAACCAATTAAATTATTAGCACTGCAACGTGTTTGTTTAGTGATGGTATTTCTCCCTCACAGCAGCTGTGCATTATTATGGACCACGAATAGCTTCAGCCACCAGTGACTGACAGCAGCATACTGAAGACAGGGTGTATGCTGTTGCAGTGTCTGTCACTCTCTGATTGAGACACCGTAGGTGTCCAGGGCTGTCCTTGCTCGATCCAAAATATTCCAAGGTAAAACTGTTACTCATAAAAAAGATTACTTGTCTTTCCACTTAACAGGAACACAATAATAGAAGTGAGCTGTTAATTCATGGTACCGCCTACAGTTTAAACAAATAACTTTTGTTCTAGCTGTTGTGAGAAATGTCAAGTCAATGAAAATGTCTAACATAACAACAATTGTCAAACGGTGACAATGAAACGGAAAAATTAGGGGGAAGCAACAATTAGGTAGCTGTGTGCAAAAAAAAAAAAAGTAGGACCTGTGTCATTATAGGCCAACAACTGTTTTCTGTAGCTGTCACAGAAGTTTTACTAATAAAATCGGGCACATACTTCCCTCTTGCATATTTGCTTCTGTAGCCATTTGCAAAGTAGTACTTCTAGTCAATAGGAAAGGAGATATGAAAAAACTTTTCCCTACCCAAATCCTACACCCATGTTTTCAAAGTCATATCAGAAGCAAATGTAAAGATGAAGGGCGGTTCTGCACCTGGGATCAGCCAGTTGTTTGACTCTTGCTCTGCGTAATGCAGGCAGCCAGCTTGCTTTCCTTTCCACAGCCTAAAAGTTGCATCTAAATGTCCATGTGACAGCCGGTAATTGTCACTGTAGGTGTCTTGTGAATGCACACCTTTCCTCCCAGTTCACATCCCACTGGTAAGCGGTAGCCTGAGTTTGCTCTCAAAGTTGCTGATAACAACAAAATCTTTCACTAGCAGCTCCATTACACATAATGTGTACAGCTGGCAGACCATGGACAGTAATTTGGGCGAAAACCACTGAAGTCCAGAAGCATCAGTAGTTCAGGTAATCTCTTTGGAGAAACATATTTGTGGTTATACATGCTATTAAATGAGCAAATTTGGGTGAACCATGGATACATCAATGATATTAATTTTTAAAATAAGAAAGCACTATTGCTTAACAGCTGAGAGCCTCCTCCCATTGGGCAACTCTGTTTCCTGCAACCATGCTTCATGTTTCTTTCTCCTCTGGACCTTATCAGCACATTTTGGGACCAGTCACTTGCCTGCTTTTTGGCAATGCATGACTCCACTGCAAGAGCATCAAAGATTTAGCCCATACAGACAATGCTGGACAAGCCAGAAGGAACAGAAGTTTGAGGTAATCTTTTATTCCTGGAGAAAGCAGAGGTAAAAGAAAGAAGATTTGAAAGTCCAGGAATAGGAATAAAAATTAAATAAATAAAGATAAGTACTTATTCAGAATTATTACAGTAGAACACTACTCTCCCATAAGGGTTAAAATTCCCTCCACAAGTATATAATATAGAAAAATTCAACCCATATCTCCCCACAGGCATAGCCAGTGGAATTAGAGGTCAATGAGACGCCTGATGCTCAGCATTGAGGAGCCAATCTGTCATTTTCCGCAGAGGGACCATGGGCTGCTCTGCACAGGCAGACTCCCTGCTGTCCAGCAGCCCCGAGGCTCAGCTGCCCATCAGCTCCCACCAGTAAAGGGGAAGAGCACAGCTCACTTTCTCCAACGTGAAGAGAGATAAAAAAAAGGTATCTCCCTACCTGCTGCAAGGAACAGCTCATATCCACTGTCCTTCCCATTTCTGGAAACCAAATCCTACCAGCCAGCTCTCCAAAAACTTTCACTTCCACTTGTGACAGCGGCAGCATCCATGAGTGAGTTACTAGGGCCCAAAAACTCATCACAAGGGGCTGTTTGCAACTCCTCTTTCTGCTATGAGCTACAGCCTTTTTCCAGGTGTGCAAAGTCTGGCCCACCCCACAAGACACATGCATTCTGCAAAGGGGCTGGCTCCTGATTTAGGTCTGTGCCTCCCAGGCCTGGGCAGCAGAAGGTGTTTCACCATGTGATGGAGATGACATTGAGCCCTGGCAATTTTTACAAGGCACTAGAGCAGTGAGAATGTTTCTGTTTGTTTCTTATGCTATCCCAAATAATGAAGGGAGAGTGGTTAACTGTCTTGAGGGAACATACTATTGACCTCCAACAGTATCTTTGGCGGAAGTTGACTCGTTACCTCTCATTACTGCCTTGTCCTGCTGCTTTCTCCCTCCAAAAGCACCCTCGAGTTGCACCCAACTTTTATGGATTTAGCTGCACCATAATGTTTCTCGCTCCACTGACCCTCAGAGAAGTACTTAATGTATCCTGAGGGACCATTTTCCCCTGGGTATTTCACCTCAAGGACACATTCAACCCTTGTGCTCCTGCCTCCTCTGCTGCCTTTTCTGTTGTCATCTCTACTGCTAATCATGGCTATGACATGGAGAGAGCAACAGTGGTGATAAAAGCTTAAGAAGTAAAATGTTGCTAAGTCTGAGCCTTCAACTGCAAAAGAAATTTATAAGAGAGTTGACTCAGCACACTGCTGCAGCAATTCATTTTCTCTTCTTTTAAATTCAACTCAGCTATGTTTAAAAAAAAAAAAAAAAGGGAATAGACTTATCAGTGAATTACTCATAGCAGATTTTGGCTCTTCTAAGACTGGCAAAGTTACAGAACTATACCTAATCCTGTTGCAGTCATAAAATTAATATCATAGCCCACTCTCATTCTGTGCACTAGAGCATTCATTGTGGTTTTCCCTCTGCAGGAAATACTGTATTAAGCTCACAAACTGCATAAGTCAAGGTGCACATGTCCAGCACAAGCGTTCTAGAGGTCATGGTTGGAAATGCCCAGGCATTCCAGGGGCTGAGAGGTTCTTGTGACAGACATCCAAAAGAGGGGCAGAACCTTGCTAGGGCGGTATGGGTTGTCAACACTGCAGTTGCAGTGGGGCAAGAGCTCAGCATTTCTGTCACCCTTTGCTGATGGTTGCTGCCTTCTTTCCTCATTCTCTTCCCTTGTGAAGGCCAAATCCATTCCGCTCTGACAGCACAGCTGTGTTGGTCAGAGGTGCGATGAGATGTGTTCTCTGACAGCGTAAGCTGCCACCACGCTCTGGCATGTTATTTTTCTCCAGTTATCATTAACACTTACAGTGAATAAACCTTTTAATGCAGATTGCCTCAAAATCCCCATTTGTCTCATGTTCTTTTAGGCGAAGAAACACAATATGTGTCTGCGCTGCAGTCACAACAAAGACGGCAAGTTCTGCCCACGGTCCAAGCTAGTTTTAAACCAGCAGCCGTGTGGAGGCAGAGCCACCCCACAGACAGCAAGAGACAGATCGACTCCTACTGAGCAGCCCCGGGTAGCACGAATAAAGCCAGCCCAGGTACACCGCGATACACTCAAGTGTATCTCAATTAAAAAAATCAGAAACGTCTTCAGCTGAAAACACTCCTGTGAGTTTCTTGCCAATGATGAGATATTTGGGATTTCTCTTGTAATCCCATTACTTTCGAACTGTGTAATTGTGTCAGCAATTTCTTCCTCCCATTTATAAAAAGAGAAAAGTAAATCTTTATCCAGGAAAATAGTCAGCAAGTGAGACCTCCCTGCTCAAAAAAAGAAAAAGCGAATGAAAAGACAAGCATCTCTAGAAACATTTTGAGGGCTGGACACACAAGGTGTTGCTCATCGTGTTTTGATTGATTCTGTACTTCTTCGCAAGTCTTCATCTGTTCATCTCTGCAGTGAATGCCAGTGGAAGTTTTGTCATGCTTTGTGCTTGCACTAATGTATGCTTTTCTATACCCTCAGAATTTTAGGGAATACATGCCTTTGAGAGTCCAAAACCCAGCTACATCAACAATTTAGACTGCAAGGCTTTTTATATTTACTTCAGCAACAGAGCACATCCTGAGCGAACATCAGGTTCTTATCCCATGACTCCTCATTGTGATAATACTCCATTACCCAGTCCAAAGGAGCAGGCACACAATATATTTGAGCTTATGTGATAAAGAAATAATGGACACACGGGTATGGAGGGCTTCCTGCCTGGCTTACAGAAGAACCATGTGTACACCTGAAATGCTGGCAGGAGACACCACATGGAGGTGGAAAAAGAGAAGAAAGGATAAAAGCCAAAAAAGACAGAAAAGCAAGAAACCGATGTGTACTTTCAGTCTGTGGGTCACTACAAAACATAATGGAAAGGGACGCAACAGCATTTGCAAATAAGCACATCACTAGAATAAGCTAGGGTCCATAATTAACCACATGGGAATTACTGTAAACTGGATTAAAACCTTCCTGTACAGACATTGTTCTAAATTTCCCTGACCAGAATAGACCAGGGTTAACTTTCAGTGAATTTTATGACTTTGCTTTCAAGGGAGAAATGGAAAAAAGATGCTGAAGATAGACTACAGTTAACATGCACAAATAACATCATGCCGGTTAAAAAAAACCCAAAACAACAAAAACCTCGAACAATTTATTGGTAGAGATTTTCTCTCATTATTATATATTCTGTTGTGTAATGAGAATTATCCCTTTTAAGCTCTTTTGAAAAGACTCGGAGAAACACAGAGTTCTCTGCAAAAGTAAATAGGGCACTGCGATTCTAGCTTTTCCTTTCCTCCTTCCTCTCTTCTTTCTGCACTCTCACTGCCACCTCCAATCCTCTGTTTACAATTTCAGCTGTATTTACTAATCATCAGCAAATGTGTAAACGATGTAGTCAGGATGGTTAACATTCTGTTTAGCCAAGATCTTCAACCTTGAGCTTGCAAATGTTGCTTTGAGCACTGGTGGCTAAAGACAGAGGTTTTCAATTAAAGCCGTGCAAGTGCTTAATGTGTGCATCTGTTCTGCAGAAAGGCTAAACATCTTTAAAATTTTAACACAAGTGCACTGACATTGCAAAAGGAAAATCAAATGTCATTGAGAGGCGAATGGTTAAAAAGGTTGCTGAGGATCTTATTTGCATTTTTTGGATGGCTAATTAGGTCACAAGGGTTAATATGTTAAAGAATGGTCTGTCTATTGTTATGTTGGCTGTCAGAGCCTATCTCAATCAAGCATAACTACAGATTACGGGGCAGCTGTCTTTGATCAAAATCTGAGTCCTGGTTTAGTCTTGGTTCAAATTGAAAAGCCTAATAGTTACTATTTTAAAATATTTTGTAGCCTAAGTGCCATTGTGAGTAGAAGTCCTGCCGAGGAAAACAAAAGCTTTCTTAAGAAAATCGGGGAACTTCTCACAAGTTTAAATTGTCAATCTGACAATTTATACCAGAATAAGGTATTGTGGCATTGGCATGATTTTTTTTCCTCCAAAACAAAAACTAGTCCAGTACCACTGTGTTTCAGGAACTTTCAGAATCTGAGCAACATTTGCTGAGGACTTGTGTCCCTTCAATGTATTGAACTGAAACAGAAACGTTATTACTGTGGGCATCTTCCCCTGCTGTAGTGAACAATTGCTCAGTAGTCTAGGTTATTTTAATGGACACATCACTTTAAACTAAGCTTTCACATCTGTTCTGTCCTCTAATTACAAACACAGAAAGAACATAATTCATAATTACATCATAAAAAAGGGAGCTGTAAGTGATTTAAAGGCATGTGTGTGTTCTTTAGTAAACACAACATGCAATCTGCTATGTTTTTCCCATGTACTGGGAACAAATCAGATGGAAAACCTGATGTACCAACCAGAGATTTCCTCTCTCCCTTTATTCCCCCAGTAGAAGAAAAAAAATTTTACTGTATGAATGAATCTGTTGAAGAAATAAATGGGTAGGAGAATCAAGTACAGTCTCCTGCTTTCTTCTTACACAGTAGAGGATTGAATACAGCTGAGCAAGTACTTCACTGTTCTTAATTTACTTAACAAATTTTGATGTCTTCTGTCTGCAATCTGTCCCTGAGTGCCTTTTTTTTTTTTCCCTGTTAGCTACTAAAGTATTAGTAAAAGATTACAGAGGGAATTTTCCCCTCTTTTTGCTCAATACCGCATTTTTTAAAAAAAATATTTTCTACCCACTTTTGATATGTTTCTCTGTTGCAGTTACTGCAAATACTGAAGGAATTTTGCTCCTATTTTTATTCCAAACTGAACATGGCTCATAAGCAATTTTGAACAGACATCTGATATGTCAGTTTGGGCAGATCCAACTAGTTATTACTGCAACACAAGTTACTTGGTTCATGTCTCCCTATCACAGTGGTTCTCAGAAGCAGAATGTCAGTAAATGATTGCATTTAAAGGTTTTCTTTTTCCTCTTGATATTCACATCAAATTCACGGTTCCTATAAATACGCCTGATAGCAAACGCTTGTATGAAATCTGTGTATGAATATGTAAATATCCAATAAGATCATTTTGACACGGAGCAACAAAGGTAGCACCGAGAAGTCTCGCAGAATGAGTCTCACAGAACAGCTAGTATAGGGGTTGGTATTGTGGGTTTTGTGAATTGTTTTGTTTTGATCTTTTTTTCCCCAAACTGTATACACTTTTCGTCAAAGCACAGGAGAAAACATCAGGAGAAATCCTGATGTGTCTTAAAGTTTTTACCATTTTTTTCCCCAGCTGAGTCTGATACAAGCCATCTTCTCGCTACATTCCTCTTCTCTCATTTAGTTTGCCCTGTAAGTTTATGGAAAGGGTGGTATGACAGAGAATCGAGCTTTTGAGGTGAATCCTTAAATCTCTGATGTGATGAGGTCTCCAAAGGTATTTGGAGGGACACCATTACCCACCAGTGATCTGCAACAGTTATAGGGTATTATCCCCACATTTCACAGCTTTGGCTGGTCACCTGAAAGACCAGAAGAAACTCCAGTTTCTTAATTATATCCCCATCTTTTGACATATAGCATGGTTTCTGGGACATTTTTTCACCTTGTTCCATTGCAACAATGGACACTGGCCACAGCTACGAGCAGAACTGACTATTGCCTACTTTTTATAGTCCTCTAAGAATCTTACGTGGTAACACCTGTTGAAAGGACCAAACACCTAAATCTTTAATTTTCCCTTATTTTCATGGTTGTCAGCCTTCTACCACTCATTCTAAATTTTGAACAGTATCTCAGGAGTATTTGGTGATGTGTGATGATGCACGGAGCTCTCTATTGATTCTCCATCCCTTACAACACCTAATTATTGTGGCTAAACAGCTGAGAAACAGCAGTGCCCACACACTCCTGTTGCTGCTTTGCATTAGGAACAGAACTAGTCGGTGAATCGTGAGCAAGGCTTGAAGCTTAATGATACAAAGCTTTGGGGGAAAACCTGGATCTGCACATTTCACTGACGTCTGCCTAAAACAGAATTTGAATGGCAGTTTGGCAAGCCCGGACCAAAAAGTGCGCCCTGCCACACACACTGCCCTGGACTTGACATCATTCTCCACCAGAGATGCAAACCTGCACAATCTGTGGCGCTAACATCCCAAAATGAAACCAATGGAATTTCTTTGGTAGACCTGAGAGATCCACTTAGTGAGAGAGAGACTGAGGATTGATTCAGCATCATACTTAAAGCCCGTCACAGAGGCAAGTGCTGGTAGCCCATGGCCCTGTCAGCCATTCACACAGACCCTCTTGGGGTGTCACCGAGCTGTAATCCAGCCAGGATTACTGCCCTGCTTCTGGTCTGACAAGGCCACACCAGCTCCCTCAAAGAACAGTAAACCCACTGCAGTGTAAAATTTACACAGAAAAACAGATTTCAGGCAACATCATTAATTGTTTTCCTTTCCCCACTTCTCTCCCCAACTAGTAACTGCCGAAAGGTGGCTAGACAAGGGCATCACACCAGGACACAATGGGGCTGGAGGATGGGCAGCAATACTGCAGCACCCCAGGCCAGGCATGCCCTCCTGTCCCTTCCCTCCACTCTCCCCAGCTGCAGCTGGCACAGCAAATGGCCCCTTTCTCACCACAGCAGTTGGTTTCTATTGTTTCTATCGGGCATCAATAGGCCTCTGCCACTCCATTTTATCCCCATAACAGCAAGCACCCCAGCAAGCTGCCACGCTGTTTGTCTCTGCCAGTCCCTGGGGACGATGGCAGAGACTGTGGTTTTTTTTCTCAAGAATTGGCAGGTGCCTGCTTTTTGACAAGGTGAATTTAAGTCTAGGGCAGCAAATGTTCTGGAAAGAAAACAATCCTCACCCAGATTGTGCCTCCAGCACGAAAGGCAGGCATTTTCACTTGGTAGTTCCCTTCTATTCTGGGCAGTTTGGTGTTCTCATGTCGGGTGGGAAGGGGAAATAAAACAGAGAGAAACAACATAGGCAGGACCAGACCACACAGCTTCCTCTCCCTGTTCCTTCTCCCCATCTTTGGGCTCTCCACTGCTGTTTGCCATCTGCAAGGAGCCAACCCAGGATGGGCTGCATGCCTCACTTTCCCCTGTGTTTGTTTGTTTTTCTGTCTGATTTGCTCTCCACCCTTCCTGATGATTCCTTCTCTCTGTCCCACAGCAGTAAAAACCCCATTTTAAACACACCTACGGCTGATGCTGTGGCAGTGTGTTAGAAGTGGGGTCTCATTAGCAGCCAGGTTACCACCTTCCTCTCTGCTACTCACTGCAGCAGCTGCCAAAACAAGACATATCACCATTTTGGCCTCCCAGAGCATCTCCTGTTCCTGGTCCTGCTAGACCACAACCCCCAGCACAGCCATCCATCTTCTCCTACAGCTCCTAAGGATTGCTCTAGTGCTTTCTGCAGGTGCATCCTTCTTATGTCCGTAACTGCAACAGGAACCCCAAAGGTCCAAAATGAGATACAAGGAAGCGCAGTTTGGGGCAAAGGAGCCAGTGCTGTTGGTATTTCTGGTGGAAGCTACTTGAGGACTGATGAAACACTCCCATTTGAGGGTTTTTTTCCTTCCCTTTAACGTCCTACTTCTTCTGGAGTGCTGCAAGTCTGCCAGGAAGTAGGCTGACCTGGAGAGAGGAACAGATACATTTTTGGTGATGAGAAGGGAGCAAGAAATGGGAGGGTTTCTCACTGGTAAGAAATATCCTTCACAGAACCACATCAAATTTGGCAGCTCTGAGAAATTTCTCTGGATCTCCTCGCCCCATCATATGTCATGCCTAAATGATAAAACACACTGTTCTCTCACTAAACAACAGTGGAAAAATCCAGAAAGTAGGACAGGGCTTTCTCTCTAATGATACTACCTCTAAGCCAAAGGCCAGGCAGACTGCAGGAGGGCTTTTGCTACTGTATCTTAAAAAGTGAGATGGTCTCACCTTCCACCATGACAGTTGTGAGCCAAAATAATTGCAAAGCAACACAAACAAATGATAAATCAACACTACAGGGAAGAGCATAGTTCTGTCATGTGGTGAAAATCCACCTCACAAAAAGTAAAGCTTTCCATGCTGAAGGAAAGACTGAACAGTTGAGGCTGAGTAGCCTTTCAGATGCTTTCCAGAAATGTCATATTTCAACAGGATTATCATAATCTTTTGTAGGGCCACAATTACCAAGCACTTAAGCAGCAAAAACTAAAGAATATCTTTTAAAAGGAAATAAGAAAACGGAAGCAAAAAATAAGGATTAAAAGAAACTTCTACTTAGAACTTTGAATCTTGGGACAACTTCATGTAAAATACAAAATACACGTGTAGGTTTCCATATACTATGTGTGAATACACATATTTTCAACTTTTCCAGTTGCCCTACTGCTGTGGCTTCATGTGGCAGAGGAGCCTTGTGGCTCTGCTTTGGACAGACTCTGAAAAGCTAGCTGCCCTTACAGTAAGAGTAGTTCCGGGCAGCCAACCAGGATCATTACATTCCCCATGTTAGTGCTGCCTGTAAAACCTTTACCAGAGGAGGCCCTGTTCTATTTGACTCAACCAACCTTTAAAAATCACTTTTTTCCCCCATCTTTCCCTCTTTTTGCAAGAAACAGAAAGTAATCAGAGCCATACATCACCACTTCTTCCTCTCTGCCCTCTTCCTACGTTCTTCCACTCCATTAAGTGCTGTGCATAAGTTCTACTGACCCCCAATGTAAACAACTCTTTTTTGGGAACTCAGAAAAGGCCAATTTCTGTATTTATATCTTTATTTAGTGAATTATAGCAGTGGCATTTCTTCCATTTTTCCATGTAACTACGTAATACTTCACAGCATGTCTTCTTTACACCACTGCAATATTTTTACCACAGCTATTTGGTCACATCATGGATATTTGGGTAACTGAACGTGTGCAATTTCTGTGACTTCTATACTGTCCAAATAGGATTACCCAACTTCTGTTAATAACTGGTCATTCCCACATAATACTTACTAGTACAGCTATGCCAAATCTTGTGGAAATTAGGAAACCAAGATGTAAAGAGTTTAAATGGCTTGCTAGAGTGCTTACCAAGAGTTGGTAGCAAAGCCAGGCACAAAAAAAATGCACCACATCCTTTCTGGATTTGCGGTTTCTTCTCCAAGCGCTAGACCAGTCCAAAACAAATTAGCATAGGATTATCACCAGAATGTGTAGTATTAGATAACTGATGCTATTTTAAAAGTCATTTCAGATAAGGAAAAATATAACAACTAGGTTTTGCAAAGATGGCAGGTTCCCAAGAGAGGGCTGTGGCTGCTGATGCCACAACAGTTCATCAACTGGATAAGCATATACTTCTGTCTCTGCTAACAAGTCATAGAGCAGAATCAAGGCTGACATGTTTAACTACTTTTAATCTCTTTTCTAATAGGATTAAATCCATTATTCATATAAATTTGCATATTTTGCAATATGATGCAAAGGTGGGATTCTGATCTGTTCAATTACAACGGATGTCATGTAGAAGGGACCAGAGCCTACCCAGCTCCACTAATACACTTATTTCTAGCCATGGGTATTTTCCCATGTTGAAAGTTTTCTATGGAAGAAGTTCTGCCCAACTGCTCTTTCACTTATTCTGGCTATGCTTGCTTTACAGTAGAACTCGGGCAAATTTCTGTGGGCAGCATATGATCACAACATTGTGAAAAACCAGAGAACACTTTTTTTTTTCCTAGACTTTCTTTTCATTCACATTTTGAAATGTATCTGTTTTCCCAGATTTGGGACTAAGAAGCTGACATTTCAGAGGTGTTTCAAAAATTTTAGCAGAACTGGAGAAACTTTGCAATGGATTGTTTATAAGTGGGACATTTTGATATCTCTCCCCACATGAAATTAAAACGCTAGCCTGTAGGTCATTAGAATGCTACCAACAGCGTAGCTCCAGCTAACCTTGACTTGTTCTAAAAGGCAAAGTAAATCTAAAGTGTGAAGTCTTTGTACCAAATCCTTGAGAAAGTAGCATGAAGTGTTTGAACTTGTATAATAGCGAGCCTCCGAGCTACTAGCAATCTGCATTGAAATCGGAGAGTTAACTAAAACAAAAATCTCAAATCATATGCTTACAAAATGGGAGATGCTGGTAAATTGTGCCAGAAAGCTAAATCAGAAGTGGTCGAAATTGTGCAGCACAGTAAAATTCACTCCTCTGAAAAATTTGCACTCAAGAACCCAAAAGTCATCTTCTTCACCTGGTGAAGGTGAATTCTTTCCTGAATTTAAAATAATTAACAACAAATTTGCCATAGTTATCCTTCATTTTTTTTTCCCAAGTACAAACAAAGAAAACAAAAGAAAATGGGGGGGAGAGGGAGAAGAGGAGAGGAGAGGAGAGGAGAGGAGAGGAGAGGAGAGGAGAGGAGAGGAGAGGAGAGGAGAGGAGAGGAGAGGAGAGGAGAGGAGAGGAGAGGAGAGGAGAGGAGAGGAGAGGAGAGGAGAGGAGAGGAGAGGAGAGGAGAGGAGAGGAGAGGAAAAAAAGAAAACTAAAAAGAAAACAAAAAGGAAAAGGAAAAGGAAAAGGAAAAGGAAAAGGAAAAGGAAAAGGAAAAGGAAAAGGAAAAGGAAAGGAAAGGAAAGGAAAGGAAAGGAAAGGAAAGAAAAGAAAAGAAAAGAAAAGAAAAGAAAAGAAAAGAAAAGAAAAGAAAAGAAAAGAAAAGAAAAGAAAAGAAAAGAAAAGAAAAGAAAAGAAAAGAAAAGAAAAGAAAAGAAAAGAAAAGAAAAGAAAAGAAAAGAAAAGAAAAGAAAAGAAAAGAAAAGAAAAAGGATAATTTCAATTGGAAAAAAGCTGACTCTACTGGCTGATTCCTATTGGTAAAGCTCAAAACTCAAGGAGAAATGGCAAGAGGAAAAAGAAAGAAAGAGAGGGGGAGAAAGGCTCTTCGTGAGGGTTATGAAACTCTTGCAGACCCCCCCAGCCGGCCCAGGCCCCCGGGACACCCCGTTGCTCTCCCGCACCAGCCCGGCCGGGCGCCAGGGAGGGACCCGCTGAAATCCCTGGATCACAGTGACCTCTAGGGGTAAGCGGTACAGATGCAGCATCCCCCCCCTCGCCCCCGGTCCTGGATGAAAAAGTGTTTTTTCTTCTACACAAAAGGAGTCTCCTGGGGATTAATTTTGAGGCTCATCCAAAATCCTCCGTGAGGAACTCTCCGGTGCATCTAGATATTTGAAACTGTGAATAAGTCTATCCAAAGATGAAACTGACAGGAAAAGGTTGCTTCTCATAAAATATAATGTAATGAACTGAGTGGTAACATGGTCTCAGTGGAGAAAAATAAACAAACGACAACAACAAAAATCCAAACAAACAAACAAGAAAACCCCAACAACACCAATAAACCCACAAAAACTAGAGTCAGCCCCTCTGTCTATTGAATGCAGTGGTAAAACTCACACTCACCTTACTGAGTGGATGGGGCCGTGGGTGCCTGCCTTCCATTAATTTATTACAACCCAAAGGGGCTTCAGCCACAGTCCTGCAAGAAAAATAATACTGGAGTTTTTTAAAATAGAACACCAATCATGGCACCTAAAAGCACATCATTTGTGAGTGTTGTTCTGTGAGAGCCTGTTCCTGCTTTAAAACATTAAGAATCTGATTACCCACTTACTTGGAGGCTCCTTTCTCTTGCCAGACCAGCATAGCAAGTCTGTAAGGAGGAGTAACATGTGTGTTGGCAGGTTATGTTATAGCACACTCTCCACTGCATAAGGAATTAAAAGCTCAGTCCCTGTTAGTTGTAAAAGTTGTGTAATTAATTTGCAGCATGCATTAAAAAGCTCTGGGGGACTGGAATGCATTAAATTAGTGATTTTACTATTGTTCAACCAAGCTGTACTTCAATTCTCAGGGAAAAGACAAGGGACTATAAACTGGAGGTTGTAACTTCTAAATCCCACTTCCAGTCTTACACCAGCTGCCACTAAGGTCTGAACTCTGACTTTCTGGCTATTCCCAGTTTTCTCCCCAGAGGTGGCCTGGGCTGTACTGTTTTTTCAGAGGTGAACATTCATAGGGAGAGGGGTTACACACAGAGAAACCATTTTCTGGTCTTTTCACTGGACACAGAGAACTTTCTAACGCTAGCACAGGTGGAACATGTCTGCACAACTTCACACCCTGGCAGAACCTGAGGGGTATCACCACAGGGTTGTTGATGGTGCCTGATGACACAGCTCACAAAGCCTTAAGAAGTCTGGATGTTAGACTTTTGGATCCAACGTGTGAGATGAGAGAAGCAGAAAGAAGTGCACAGCTGACCAAAGGAGAAAACAGAAAGTGTGGCTCTCTATCCCCATAGCTGCTGAGGTGCGGGGACTTCCACCTCCTTCACCATGGAAGGTCCTTGTACATTCAAAGGTATTTAGGTTACTGAGCTGACTATTTCCCCAACTTAATTTTTCTGCTATTAAAGATTCAGATAATATTAACCCCTTTTCAGGAAGAAAAAGAAAAAAAAAAAGCAGCTAGTTAGAAGAGTAATATGTTTGGATTTGTTGGACATGAGACTGCAGACGGGAAATACTGCTTGGTATTAAAAAAAAAAAAAAAAAGCCCTATGCTTCTTTAAGCAAGGGAGAATCATAGCAAAACAGTCTTGCAAATCAATCATCCATTACAAACCAGAACATATTGGCATCTCAGTCTGCAGTCACTCAGGATGGGGGCGAAGTCTCCTGATGCCAACATTGCTCCAGGCTTTCTGAGACATCTGGTCATTTCACTGAAAGGTGAAGACTCCGAACAGAAGTGAATATACATGAAAATTAATTTAAAAGAGGGGGGAAATCCTCTTGCTAGTGCTGTTGGGATCATTTCAGGAAAAAAAAAAAAGGGAGTCAGTGCAATGCAGCGCATTGACTAAGCAACAAGCATGAGGCAGGGAATGTAACTGAGCTTGCTGCACAGAGCAAAACCGGCATCCAAAGAAAGATATTTGATGATATTTTCATAACCCTACAAGAAACTATTAACAGGTAAAAGAAATAAATAATATAAACAGAAGTTAACGAACAAAACACGAGAGGTCGCTCTAGAATAGGATTACCAGCATTGACGGCTCCCGTTAATCCTATGCGGTGACAAGACCGGAGCAGTGCAAGGAAGTTACACCAGGTTGCAGATCGGATTGGGTTGTTCTGGGTTTGATTGGTGTTTGTTTGTTTGTTTTGTTGTTTTTTGTTTGTTTAGGTTTTTTTTTCCTGGTTTTTGTTTGTTTGT
Source organism: Columba livia (assembly GCF_036013475.1). Classification (NCBI taxonomy): domain Eukaryota; kingdom Metazoa; phylum Chordata; class Aves; order Columbiformes; family Columbidae; genus Columba; species Columba livia. The sequence goes on along the minus strand of NC_088603.1, from coordinate 55,921,836 downwards.
CTGTGTACAGCTTTTTCAAACATACATAGTGGTCATTCATCCATGAATGAAACTGCTATTACATTTTTCCTCTTCTCCCACGGATAATTAAAAAAAATCAGATGGAACCAGACTCAAGCTAGTAGCAGTGTGCCAGGGTGCGACCAAATCCTGTGGGAGGAAAGGGAGGCATCTTCGTCAGTTATGTTCATTTGCTGGGAGAAATATTATTGCCCACAAATAAGTAGTGCAGCTTTGTTTCACATACAGGGGTTATCAAATATGGGAGCGTCACCAAAAAAAAACCCCAACAAAAAACAAACAAAAAAAACAATGGAAAATAACCAAGTTTAGGCACAGCGTCTGACAACAAGGTCCACTAATGTCCCTTGAGTATCTTTACTCTTTCTTCAGTAGGTTTAAATCTGTCTTTGCAAATGAAATTTGCTCAGCCATGGTTACTTTCCTTCTATTTGATTCCCATGTACATGAGCAATTGAGTTATTGCCTGTTTTCTAGTCTGCGAAGCGATGCTGCCTTCGTTAAACATTGGCTCTCAGCTCTTTCCTCAAATTTATGACTCTTCCTGCAGCATATGACTTGCTTTCATTGAAAGAAAGCTTGTCATTTTGTTAATAAAATTCAAATTTTCAAAGAAAGAAACTGAAACCTCTCTTCTAATTGCCTACACTCATACAAACTAATGATGCTAGGTTGGTAATGAATATGACAAATTCCTGTGGTAATTTGCACTTCACGCTGGCTCTGTGTGGGCTTGCAATAACATTTGCTACACTAAAAACATGAGGTGAAATCTTGGCCTCATTTGAATCAATGATTTTTTTATTTTTTTGCTTCTCTTTCAGCCTCCGCAGGGCTGTGCCGCGATGGTGCCTACTGAATTCAGTGGCATTATCTGTTTGATTGCTGTGAACATGGCCATATGGACGTATCCTTTGCCACATGGCATCACAAATGAATATCTGATTTTTTTCCCCCAAGAATTGTAAGATGTTATGCTATGTGATGGTACCATAAAATATTTAGGTTAAGCCCCTGCTCCCACCAAAATCAACAATAAAGAATAGCAGTGAGCTTAAAGGGACAGGATTTCACCCTAAAACATGCAGAAAGGCAGTTCTCTAATGGGGGAGCACAGGGCACTAATTTAAGCTTGAGTCCTGGAAGCAGCTTTGGTACCATAGTACTGAGCTTTTCGTCATGCTGCTATGTAAGGATAGCGCATTGCCCTTTCGCTGCTCTTTCTCAGCTTTTGAGTGCTTTTCAACACAAACGTTTTCTGCTTTTCGCTACCAAATGTAAGATTTGCTTTTTGCTTTTTTTCCCACCCTTCTGCTAAAGTAACGGGCATCCATCAATTCAGTGATAACTGGGTAAAGCTGAGCAGCTTATGATAGACGTGGGATCTTGCCTCCATTATGTGAATCATTTATGGTTTCTAGCAAAATTTCTCAAGGGGCGAGCACTCCTCTTATCTCAGTTTCCTGTTATTTTATTCAGGATCTTGTTGTTAGAGTAATTGCAATATTGTTTGAGAAAAAGAGACATAGAATAACAAACATGGAGAAAGTAGGAGTATGGAAATGTCTCTGTGTCAAAACACAACATACAGCTAGGGAGTGTCCCAATATCTTCCGTTTCAGTCAGCACGGGGGCAATAGTCATTTAGCGTTAAGAAGTACGTCTCATTTGCACCACCTCCAAGGCATGGACCATATAGCTATTGGAAAAAAAATTCTTGCCTAGCACTTCTTTTAAAAATAAACTGCATTGGGGCCAGTTTAGTCAATAACCTAAATAATGCTGAGCTCTTCTCTGACTTCTTTCTCCCTGCAGCCCTTAGGGTGTAACTCACTTGCTGGCCTCCTGCGGATGCCTCTGTTGCCTTCAACTCCCCGGTGAATTAAAGCGGGTCTCTTAAGGCTAGGTACTCCACAGGAATCAGCATAGAATCACAGAATTGTTCAGGTTGGAATAGACGTTGAATATAATCAAATCCAACTGCTAAGCTAGCACTGCCAAGTCCACCACTAAACCATGTTCCTAAGAGCCTCATCTATACATCTCTTAAACACCTCCAGGGATGGTGACTCAACCACTTCCCCGGGCAGCTTGTGCCAATGCCTGACAACCCTTTCCGTGAAAAATTATTCCTAATATCGAACCTAAATCTCTCCTGGCACAATTTGAGGCCATTTCCCCCATCCTATCGCTTGTTATTTCTCCGGGGTTCCTGTATGAGCCTCATATTCCCAAAATTTTCACCTCATTTTCCAGGCATGTCTTTGGGATGAGCACACTCTGAAGCCAGTGGGGCTGATCCAGATTTCATCTCATAGTCCTGGGCTTTGCGTGCCAGCACAGCCAGTGGTCTTTGGGCCACGGCCATGGGGAATTGCCTTGGGCAGTATCCCCAGGCAAGCTGCAGACAAGGGAACTGTGGGTCCCATTTGGCTCCATAGAAAACTCACACGGAACTGCTATGGGGAATAAGCAAAATATTCTGTGGCAGTATGTGACCACACAGATGCCTGGCATGCGTAATAGAAATTTCTGCTTAAAGTCTTCAGAAAATCCAGTAAAAAGAAAGCTTTTCAACAACCCTGGGTTTCTCTTAATGTGCTTTTTGAAGTTGACACAAAGACAATAAATGCCTGAAATGTGTAACTGACCCAAAATCCCAGCGGCTGCCAGTGAAGAAGTCCTGCCCAGGCTTTTGCATGTAACTTCTAGTTCTACTTTGTATAATGGAGCCTGTTACAAGTTAACATGATAAAGTAGTGTATAAAATAGTTAAAAAGAAGTAATCACGGGGGTACTTGTGGACTGTTAACAGTGTAAAAGGAGTTCAGTCAGAATAATGAACACAGCATAGCTGAAAAAAAAAAAAAAGGAGTGGAATTAGGTTTTGTTTCTGTGTCATTTCTGCAACAAAAAAATTAATCGAAGTAACTTTCTTGATGTGATGGAGAATCTAATAGGGAAATTAGACCACTGCTTACACATCAAGCTATCTTTCAAGTCACTTGCTGTGCAGAGGTCATTTGCTTCCTAAGGACTGCAAAAATCATAGTTTCTTTAAGTGGTTACCACAGCTATTTAACAATAAAACAGTCAAGACAGCAGAAATTATTTGGGTTTTCTACTTATTGTTCAAGACCTGCTCACTAGTAGTGAGTAGCTCTGTGTACACATAAATTTGGCTTTTTTTGAATTTACATGGTGTCAGTTTTGCCTCCGATGTTTCATTTGGCATGTAGTGCTTGACAGCACTAGCACTGGACTGTAAAGCAGACAAATAAAGTTTTGTGGGGAGAAAACGTTCACTCAGAAATTCTGTTGCTGAATATTGAAAAAATCTAGGAAAGGAATATTTAAGACAAGCCGTAGGCAATCTCCATTCCTTTCCACTTCCAGTATCCTTTCCAACTTCTTTCTTTCCTCAGCCAATTTAACTCCAAATAAAAAAAAATAAATCAATATGTTAAATTATAAAAAAGAAAATCTTCAATCCTTGATGCACTTTCTCCAAAAATGTCACCAGAATCGCTTTCAGCACAGTTGGCTAAAGCTGCAAGGCTAATGTTCACATCCATTAGTGAACATTAGAGTTGGTCTGATCTCTAATTTTACAGTCATCTTGCCTTCAATAGCCTGTAGGTTTTCTTTGGCAGGCACCTTGTAATGATAATGAATTGATCACTGCTGGATTGCTCAAGAGCTACACAAGCTTTATAGACAGTGGGCTTAATCCTCCTCAGATTTACATTCACTCAGCTGCTCCAATTACCTCTGCTGTGGCTGTGCTGGAAGTGCTTACCATAAAGAAATGAAAGCACCTAAACTAAACAAGATGTTTTCTTAACAACCAAATGTTTTAACATTTTTTTTCCCTGTCTAAGATTCAAGGTCTATCCAGGTTTCAAGTAGCCTGAGGTTTCCTGTATCCATAATAGAGTGTTTGAAGTTACAGACTGACATGAGGACATGCCAAATAATGAAAAAAAAAACAAAAAACAAAAACCACCACCATGCCCCACCAATTTGGCAGTTTCTACAGTCCCAGAAAACAGGTCGATGAAATGAATGGATACAGAAAAATGGAGCAAGGAGATGAAACAGACTCAGGGCATTACAGTAAGTGACACAACAGGATGCTTTTGTGGTATTATTGTAGGCAGCAGGAGAGACAAGCAATTTAAGGAGATTATGCTAATTATCCAAGGTGGCTTTGAATACACTTGTGATTTAAATTCAGGACAAATGAGGAGAGTATTATGTTAGGAGATATGACCCATATTTTCTTAACCTAGCCTACAGTTTTAAGACTACTATAGCACACCACTGCTAGAGCAGGGCATAGACTCATTATTTGGCAGAGCCAGGTGGTTGACTTTTTAGTAATTTAGGTCAAACAAGTAAATATGATTTACAAAGGAAACTTGTCTGATATCAAAATACTATGCTGAAACTGCAGCTGTCATTCAAAATGTGTTCAGAAGTGAACAAAGAGAATGCTATGCTATACTAGAACAACTTACTTTTTAATCATAGGGTCAGTGTCACTTTTGCTGAAAACAAAATTTTGTGTTTTGTTTTTCTTCCACACTACTTGTGCTGACCATGGAGTTCTCAATGACCAGCAGATTTTTACATAATTGAGATCAATCTGTAGGATAAAGATGAAAATCCTGAAGGATCTTTTAACGCTACAGAAGCTTTGGAGCATTTATTTTATTTACACAACAGGGTCTAGAGCTTGGAACATCTGGGCACCAGTGTAACATCAATGTGCAAAGAACAGCAGCTCAGGAGACAGCTGAGTCTGCTTTATTCAGCTTTAAAAGCACATATTTAAAATCACCTAGTAGTTAATTTAATGTGACAAGTGATGGTGGTCTACAAGAAATGAGTTTTTGATCCTGCCTAGACCCTGATAAAAGAAGAGTTCCCAGCACTAAACTGATTACAACTTTAGTCATAACTTCTCCTCTCAGACATGTCTGCTGTAACAGGCTCAAGGACTAAAAATGATTCTGCTAAACAGCACACTCACTCCAACATTACCATTGACAGTCCCACTGAAATTTTACTCATAGGTAAAAATTAGGATCGAGATTCACATTCCCACAGGATCTCTTGTTATTTCAGTATTCAAGTGCTTGTTATGGCAACAGTCATCACAATCCTGGTGGTGCATGGAGGGCCTACCTGCTCCCCAGGGAGGGGACTTGGTCCTTCCGAGCTTTCATTCTGCCACTTCTCAAAGTGCTGTGTCTCTGCTGTGGGGACAAAAAGAAAAAAAAAAAAAAGGACAGGGAAACAAAGCATAAACATTTATTAGCACTTCATGATATGTGATTGCTACAACACAAAGCCACAGAAGCAGTCATAACATGACTGGAATTTGGTTGTGGATGGCTATGTCCTTCACAGGAAAGACAGGCCAGCCAGGCGCCATGGTGGAGTTGCTCTTTAACGTGAGAGAGCAACTACAGTATATTGTCCGGGCACAGATGAGGAGCGAGTTGAGAGTCTATGGGTGAGAATTAAGGGGCAGGCTGGCAGGGGTGATGTTGTTGTGGGTGTCTGTTATAGGCCATCAGATCAGGGTGAGGAAGTTGATGAGGCCTTCTACAGGCAGCTGAGAGCAGTCTCACAGTCACAGGCCCTGGTTGTTGTGGGTGATTTTTAACTTCCCTGATGTTTGCTGGAAGGACCATTCAGCCAGCCAGCCACAGTCCAGGAGGTTCCTCCAGTGCCTTGATGATAACTTTCTGTTGCAAATTGTGGAAGAGCTGATGAGGAGAGGTGCACTGCTGGATCTCATCCTCACTAACAAGGAGGGTCTGGTTGAAGCAGTAAATGTCAAGGGCTGCCTTGGCTGCAGCAACCATGAAATGGTGGAGTTCAGGATCTTGTGTGGCAGGAACAGAACAGCAAGCAGAATTGCAGCCCTGGACTTCAGCAGGGCTAACTTTGGCCTTTTCAAGCAATTGCTAGGGGAAATTGCATGGGCAAGACTGCTTGAAGGTAAAGGGGCCCAAGATGGTTAGTATTCAGGGATTGCCTCTACCAAGCTCAAGATCAGAGCATCCCGACAAGGAAGTCAAGGAAGGGAGCCAGGAGACCTGCGTGGTTAAACAGGGTAAGCTCAAGTGGTAGCAGAGAGTTTATAGATCATGGAAGCAGGGGCTGGCCACTTGGAGAGAATATAAGGCTGTTGTCAGAGGATGTAGGTAGCAACTAGGAAAGCTAAGGCCTCCTTAGAATTAAACCTGGTGAGAGGGGTTGAGGACAACAGAAAGAGCTTTTTCAAATACATGGCAGTTGCCAGAGGCAACAAAGGCTCACTGATGAACGAGGTGGGTGCCCTGGTGACAGAAGATACAGAGAAGGCAGAGTTACTGAATGCCTTCTTTGTATCTGTCTACTCTGCTGGAAGCTGTCCTGAGGAGCCCTGTACCCCTGAGGCCCCAGAGGAAGGCAGGACAATGGAGGAGTCTGCCTTAGTCGATGAGGACTGGGTTAGGGAGCAGTTAGGCAATCTGGACATCCACAAATCCATGGGTCCAGATGGGATGCATCCGTGGGTGCTGAGGGAGCTGGCTGAAGTCATTGCTGGACCACTCTCCATCATCTTTGCCAAGTCTTGGGAAACGGGAGAGGTGCCTGAGAACTGGAGGAAAGCAAATGTCACTCCAGTCTTCAAAAAGGGCAAGAAGGAGGACCCAGGTAACTATAGACTGGTCAGCCTCACCTCCATCCTTGGGAAACTGATGGAACGACTTATCCTTGGTGCCATCTCAAGGCATATCAAGGATAAGAGGGTTATTATGGTCAGTCAACATGGCTTCACCTAAGAGAAGTCATGTTTGACCAACCTCATCGCCTTTTATGAGGACATAACAAGATGGATGGATGATGGAAGAGCGGTGGATGTGGTCTACCTTTACTTCAATAAAGCATTTGACACAGTCTCCCACAGCATCCTCACAGTTAAACTGAGAAAGTGTGGTTTGCATGATCGGGTAGTGAGGTGGACTGCAAACTGGCTGAAGGGAAGAATCCTGAGAGTCATGGTCAATGGGGTGGAGTCCAGTTGGAGGCCTGTATCTAGTGCAGTGCCTCAGGGGTCAGTACTGGGACAGGTATTATTCAATATATTCATCAATTATTTGGATAAGGGAATAGAGTGTACTATCAGCAAGTTTGCTGATGACACCAAGCTGGGAGGAGCGGCTGACACGCCAGAGGCTGTGCTGCCATCCAGCAAGACCTGGACTGGCTGGAGAGTTGGGTGAGGAAAAATGTAATGAAATTTAACAAGGGAAAGTGTAGAGTCTTGCATCTGGGCAGGAACAACCCAGGTTCTGGTATAAGTTGGGGAATGACCTATTAGAGAGCAGTGTAGGGGAAAGGAACCTGAGGGTCCTGGTGGACAGCGGGATGACCATGAGCCAGCACTATGCCCTTGTGGCCAGGAAGGCCAATGGCATCCTGGGGTGTATTAGAAGGGGGATGGTTAGTAGATCAAGAGAGGTCCTCCTTCCCCTCTACTCCGCCCTGGTGAGACCACATCTGGAATATTGTGTCCAGTTCTGGGCCCCTCAGTTCAAGAAGGACAGGGAACTGCTGGAGAGAGTCCAGTGCAGGGCAACAAAGATGACGAAGGGAGTGGAGCATCTCCCTTATGAGGAAAGGCTGAGGGAGCTGGGTCTCTTCAGTTTGGAGGAGACTGAGGGTTGACCTCATTAATGTTTATAAATATATAAAGGGTGAGTGTCACGAGGATGGAGCCAGGCTCTTCTCTGTGACAACCAACAGTAGGACAAGGGGTAATGGGTTCAAACTGGAACCAAGAGGTTCCACTTAAATTTGAGAAGAAACTTCTTCTCAGTGAGGGTGCCAGAGCACTGGAACAGGCTGCCCAGGGGGGTTGTGGAGTCTCCTACTCTGGAGACATTCAAAACCCACCTGGACACCTTTCTGTTTAACCTCATCTGTGTGTTTCTGCTCCAGCAGGGGAATTGGACTAGATGATCATTTGAGGTCCCTTCCAATCCCTAACATTCTGTGTGATTCTGTGATAACTTGCTGTTTTCAACTCAAATTACAGTTCTTTGATGTTCTTTAGGTGGACACTTTTAACTTTTAGTCGTGTTCCTGACTACCCTTCAGTACTATTTTAGATTTTAGGATGAGCTAAGCAAAGTAGAATTCATTTCATTGTTGTTGTTATTGTTGATCTGCATTTGAAGGGCAATTTTCCTCTGGGAACAACCTGAAATGTTTTGCTGCAGTAACATATGTTCAGGGTGGCAGGGGGAAGGTACCGACTATATGATGGAAGAATGCAAGACAGTAAAACAAATTATAAAGAACTATGCCAGAAGGAACACAAACTTTAAATGACAGTAAAAAACAAAGTGATTAAGTATCATTTTGGTGAGGCTTGAGATGACTCGAAAACATGTTAGTAAGTTGGATCTTTGGAGTACTTGGTATTGGATACTTGGGATATTTGATATTGGCAGATTCTCATAGGTTTAGTCTGAAATTGCAATTTTTTTTAGAAGTCATTCGTTTATGAAGGCAAATGAGCTATTGGAATAATCCATTCTCCATCTGCAAAAGGAAAGACGCAAAAATCAAGATTAATAAAACCTCCAAAACAGTCTCCTCAGTCTTCCTTATTCTCTCTTATTATATTCTGTTATTCTAAGGCAGATGACATCTGACTTGCAATGGGGATGCTTTTTGCTACTTATATGGTAATAGGAATTATTTCTTTAATTATTATTACAAACACTTAAACAAAAAGAGTTGCCGTAGGAAGCCAGAGGTGATCTCTAGTGTAGTAGCTCATCTGAAGAATTTTCTGTCCTTGCCTTGCTGATGGAGACCAGCTGAAAGCCATGAGCAGGTACAAATCCCTGCTCTGCACCAGACCTAAGGCCTGTTTTGCCCAGCATCCTGTAACCAGCACTGCCTGCAGTCAGACATGAAGAAAAGAGCAGGGATTGCTGTTTCCCTACTACACTCATCCTTCCGTCGGTGCAGAAATCACTTGGATTTCCTGAGCCAGTGGTGGTCAATTTTCTTTTAATACCCATGAGTGGATTTTTCTTCTACATGTCAACTGGTTCCACATTGAAAGCAAAATCAATAGGGTGATGTCTGAGTATTTTCCTGTGTATTCTCCATATCACAAAACTGTCCCAACTTACATACACATACCCTGACCGCTGAGGGTGGACATGTTTTGCCAGTATAAAGGTGCATGCACTGCTTCTTCTTGGCAATAGTAGGATTCTGTACCATTATAAAAGCAGCTTAATCCATCTAGACTCTCCACACCAGTTGTTATGGAAATATCTCTAAAAAATTTAAAGCTATAAATATAAGAATTATATAAATGCAAAGGTCCATTTAAATCAGAGTCATGTAGGTCCTAGTTAATTGAAAAGTGATTGAACTAGAACAAAATAGAATAGTTAGGTTGGAAGGAACCTGCAATGACAATCTAGTCCAACTGAGTTAATGAATAGTACTTAAGCAATTTCCAAGAGCCTTAGCTTAAACTCAATGCTACTCTCCCAGCAACATCAAGAGCTAACTAGTGAAAGAAATTAAGACAGAAAGAAATAACTGCACATTCTTTCATGGCACTTAGCTTACACAATTTTTTCCTTAGAACATAGTGGGCTTTACATTTGGCCCATTTTCTTTCTCGTTTTCTTGAAGAAAAGATTAGTCAAAATAGAAATGTTTCATAACTGTGTCCCTTTCATAGTATATGATAGCCTTTGTTACCTTTCACAAAAATGAGTAATTATTTTTAAAAACACTGCTAAGATTTTGTCACTCTGTTAAAGAACTAAGTTCTGTATGCTATGATAGCACTCAGAAGTACATGACAGCTATTCTATTCAGAAAATTAGCTAAAGGAATCAATTAACATGTAATTTCCAATGCATACTAAGGTAAACTAGGCTGGCAGAGAGATACAGAGCAGCAGAGTATTCAATGAGCAATGTGCTTATATTTCAGATCAAACTCTATTGGAAAAAAAGAAAATCATCTTAAATGAGTATCTCCTGAAGATGACTCTGGCACATGCAGTACCAAATATCTGTGTGGTTATGAACTTTCAGATACTCAACATCTGGGAAGATATTAATCTTGTTAAATGAAACATGCACCTGGCCCTTTAATTATCTGCTATAATTGACAACTTTGCCATCTCACAGGGCTGTTTTTCTGCCCATACAACATTGCTGAAAGTAATTAGATGATAATTAACGGTGCTTTAAGTGTATGATATCTTGGGAATGACTCCAAACATAAATAAGACCAATGGGTGTTTCGATCACCTACAACATGGTCAGTAGTAGTTGGGAATTTTCTGATGAAAGTACTCACTGCAGTCTAATTGCTTGATGCATTTATATATCAGTTTCAGCTAATTTCTATCAAAAGACAACCAAAGCCTCCCATGGAGAAGTTGTCTGATTCTCTTCCAGCTCACCTAGCATGAAGGCATTGTGGTCCAAAGATCTTCAGCTTCAGACATAGCCATGGGATGGTTCCCTTCTGCTTGTAGCTACCTTCTCCAGGGGGCACATAAGATATTTGGGTTCCCAAATCCACAAAATGGTAGATGAAAAGCTCTTGAGAACGGTCATTTTTTGCTAGAGTTTTCAGTGATGTCCCTAGTCATTCAAGACATCTCATAGAGAGCTGGTAACTTTCGTGGAGCCAGGAGATCCAGTCTTATGTACAGGTGATATACAAGGCATTGAACAAGGAATTTGATACCTCACCTGGAAAACAGTGTCTTCTTCAGGTCACCCATATTGAAGAAAGTTCAACTCAGAACAGGAAGGAAGGGAACTATTTAAATTAAAAGACTTTGTTGGCAAGAGAAGAAATTGGGATGAAAATGACCATTAACAGCACCATCAGAATGAGGTGCTAGAAGAGTCTTTTAGCAAAAATAATAAGGAAAATAAATTTAACTTGCTCTACTGGACCTTGTTCATTTAGTTCAGGAAAGGAAATATGTGGAGTAGTTGCCAACAAAAATAGGAGACGAGACTTGAGGATCTTCCAATCCCATGCTCCTAATTGCACTTCAGAATTTCCAAATAAAATGTTTACATTATTCTGAAGGGCTTAGGCTTTGGCAGGCTCGGCATTTTTGTGTGATTTGTCCACATCCAAACCAGTTTCCAGTCACAGACACATGTATCTAGCTATTGATCACATATCTATCTGTCTGTCTGTCTGTCTATCTATCTATCTATCTATCCATCCTAACTCAGACTTCACATTCATTAGAGTTTTGATAGGGTACACTTCCACATAGCTAATAAGTTAAATGAAAATGAAGCTGAGGAAAGGACCACAATGCCCAACATAGCCTCCCACAGGCTCATAACTATTGATGAAGTTGGAAAAACTGACAAGTTTTCAGAAGGACGAGTCTTTCTTTGGGTCTGAAACAAAAGTGATGTATCTATGATTCTTTGCAAACTACTCATAAGTTGGAAAAAATCACATAAATTTACCTTGATGTTGACATTTGGGAAACTCACAAAAAACCCCCTTGTATTTTCTTACACTATTAGGTGCAGTTTCTCATCCCCCACTGTGAAAATTAAAATAGGGAAAAGTCTTTACCCCATTTCTATCATTTTCTGTCCAACCCTATATATAGACTTCACTAATTTAATACCAAGCAGGTATTCTGATCTCTTAGTAGGCAATCACATTATTCCCAGCTTGCTATTCTGTGTCATTCTCCTAAAATCAGCACATCAAAATACATAATATGAACTATTGATGAATTCTGGGACTACGACTGGACCTAGCCACACCTCTGTTCCATAAGGAGTTTAGAAAGCAAGGGGAGCCATTCTGAACCTTGTGACTCAACTGGAGTGTTTCTCTTACCCTTTGGACCTCTGGTCTCTGTGTGAAACATTCTGATTCAAGGCTAACTCTGTATATTTCCTCCATGAAGTAATTAATAAGGTGGACCTTGCCATCAAACGTGTTGAACCTTGTCAAACTTTGTTAAATTCCAACCAATTCAATGAACTCTGTCAAATTACTATTCTACCTCGTTAAAACATATTTTTGCTTCTCTGAGTGAGGGGCATTCCACCCACCTGTAACAGAGGACCCGGTGGGCGTGCAGTTGGAGCCACAGGGCTGGCAGCACCATGGTCCGTTCTGTCTATTGGATGTTCAGGACTCCTTCACCTGAGTCAGGGCAACCCCAGGACCAATACAAGCTGGGGGATGAAGGGATTGAGAGCAGCCCTGCAGAGAAGGATTTGGGGGTACTGGCGGGTAGAAGATTGGACATGAGCTGGCAATGTATGCTTGCAGCCCAGAAGGCCCATTGTATCTTGGGCTGCATCAAAAGGAGTGTGGCCAGCAGGTCTAGGGAGGTGATTCTGCCCCTCTGCTCTGCTCTGGTGAGACCCCACCAGGAGTCCTGCATCCAGTTCTGGAGCCCTCAGCACAGGAAAGACATGGACCTGTTGGAGAGGGGACAGAGGAGGCCACAGAAATGATGAGAGGGCTGGAACAGCTCTGCTGTGAGGACATGCTGAGAGAGTTGGGCTTGCTCAGCCTGGAGAAGAGAAGGCTCTGGGGAGATCTTATTGTGGCCTTTCAGTACTCAAAGGGGCCTATAAGAAAGATGGGGACAGACTTTTTAACAGGGCCTGTTGTGATAGGACAAGGGGTAATAGTTTTAAACAAAAAAGGGGTACATTAAGGCTAGACATGAGTAAGAGATTTTTTACAATGAGGGTAGTGAAACACTGGCCCAGGTTGCCCAGAGAGGTGGTAGATGCCCCATCCCTGGAGACATTCTGGGCCAGGCTGGATGGGGCTCTGAGCAATCTGATCTAGTTGAAGATGTCCCTGCTCAAGGCAGGGGGGTTGGACTAGATCACCTTTGAAGGTCCCTTCCAACCCAAACTGTTCTATGATGATCCTATTACAAATATAGCACAGAGCAGCATCATTAGGATTGAATTACACAGCTCTCAGCTAGTGATCCCAGAGGAATACTATTTAAATGACAGAAATTACTGTACATTACCATTTACACAGATTAGTGCAAAGCTTGTCTCATGATGTGTGTCCTTCAGCTTCAAGGGGGGCTGTTTGAGTCCCTTCTCACCTGTGTTAGTATAAATCTAGAATAATTTCACAAAAGTCAATATATCATATCTGAATACGTCTGCAGCAGGGAAATCTCTGCTTAGGGTTACTACTTCATTAATTTCTGATTCTTTACAGCTGTTGAACTTTTGGTTAACTTACCAAATCATTGCATATCTACAAGTTCAGGCATTAAAATGACACTAACTAGATTAAAAGCAAAGAAGAAACGAACTGGAAATCCATGAATTAATCCTAGTAGACAGTCACAGGAAATTATAGCATGGCTAAGACATGAAAACTGAATTTCCATCGCTCTTTTGTTAAGATAATTCATTTCCCCACTACCATGCTTTACTTCTGTCAAAACCACTTGCAAATAAAATCTCCATTTGCAGGCATTCAAAATGTTGAAACCCTGGATGGGCAGGAGCTAGCAGTCATAGCACTTCAAATTCAATTGTGCTTCTGACTCTTCAGAAAATAGCTGGTTTTGTTGTGTTTTAAATCTGGTAGCAAGCCAGCTAGGGTCAGAGGATCATAAGATCTACTTTGCATCTTTAATGACTCCCATGACAGCCTCCTCAGACATTCTGCTATTCAATATCTAGTCTGTTATGGGCACTCAAAATTTTAATCAGATCGAGACATCTTACCTAGGACCGCTCAGGTCAGTATCCACTCTACTAGACACAAAAGGCATGGGGGAAAAAGTCACCTACCTCTTTCTCATGGGGTATTTCACTACTAAATGGAAAAGGTCTAGCAGAGAAGCTCCCATTACGTCCAGTCCTAAGAGCAGGCACTATAGGAAGCCAAAATGTGAAACCAGCTCCAGTCCTACACATGAGCCAGGCTGAGCAGCATGCTAACAAATGGGCAGGGGTTTTTTTGGCAATAAAAGAATGTCCTCCTGTTCTTGAATTTTGATCTACTGTTGATCTGGTTCTTCCCTTCTTCGTGAAACTAGAAGAAATAAATCTGCAAAAGGTTTTGGGTTTGTTTTCTGAAATAAAGCCACTTTGTAATAGAAGTCCTAGGAGGTTCTTAAAAGTCACTTAGGGTGAAGGTAACACAAATCAGGTCTCTGCTGATTAGAAAGAAAAAAGGTGAGTAAGCCCTACCGAGGGCAGGGTGAGCTCATGAGTTTTCCCTCCACAGTGGGGACAGCCACCTCCTGCTTACACACACACACCCAGGCTCACACGATAACAAAAAGGTATTAGTACATCTAAAAGCTCCTGGTTATTATTTTAGCTGCTTCTGCACTAAAGCTTCCACTAATCTCCAAAAGCAAACTGTGCATTGCATTCCTCCCTGCAGCAGTATCCTCCTACCACTTTTGCCCAATGATGTTTTCTTTCCCCTGAAGAGAGCTTTCCTGACTGAGAACATTTGTTTTTACTTTGAAGGGTGCTACCTACATGCCAGGACCCACATCTGCTTGGAGCTCTCCTAATGCCTTTGGCTTTGTGGTACATAAAGCCCTGGTCTTCCACCAGGACAAACATGCTCTGCATCACAGGTTAGGTTGCAACTCTGCCCAGCCTCCTCTTAGGTATTTAGCTGACAGTCTAACACAGAGGAAACAGGCTGTTTCTGTACAGCTGAAGAACATTTGAACATTTACATACAGGGTCTTCACAAAAAGCAGAGAACGGAGCTGAAGATGACGAAAGGCAGAGCCTGAAATTTCAGGTTCTTTTTCTTGTTTGTTTTAGAATGAAAGTTTAAGCAAATTCATATTTCACCACAGAGGCCTCACCCATCCTCAAAATGATGAGAAAACTTTGATATGGCCACTAATTGGTATTAGAAATACAAAATCACAGCCATAGAAATTAATCCTTTTGTTTGTTTGTTTGTTTTTTCACTGCTTCCATCCAGCTTCTACTGCCTTTGACAAAGTAGGCATGGGGATATATGGAGTTGAAGAAAATCTTTGAAATGTATTATTTAGCTACTCATGGAATAGAAATCCTTGCAGAAAAAAAAATTACGTGAAGCTGAATAATTTGACTTTCATCCAAATTCATACAGATTGAAACAGAACTCAACTTATAGAGGGTACCACTCTTATCATAAGGCAGTACGTCTTTTTTTGGTTTTGTTGTGGATCCAGCAATACTGTTGACATATAAATAATTCCCTTTGCTATTATTTGCACAGTTTTACAGTACAGTAGTCAAGCTAGTTATACGTTTAATCTCCAAATACCTTGATTTTATATGTGTCATAGAATTAGGATAAACGATGTCCATCATCTACACAAAGATAAACACATGCACATACCATTTAATTCAAATATGCATGAGAAAAATGTCTCACCTTATTAATGCAAAAATACTTGAGCCAGAGAAGGACAATAAGTGACAAAATGATATTTTTAGGATAATTTTGCAGCCACTTTTTATTCCAAAAAATTGTATTTTTGTAAACCTGACATTTCCAAAACAGTGCAAGTGAATTAGAATACAGGTGAACACGAGCTTCTAAATACAGGTGACTTCAATAAGAGTGAACACATTCTTCCAACCACAAGTTCACAAAAAAGAAACATACAATTTTACGATACATAAGGAGTGACATCGTAAGAAAAAGGAGTGACAATGGTGTGGGTACCCTACTGCATATGCAAACCATGCTCAAAAGCAATTATAGTCTTCATGCCAGTTTAATCAACGTACACTAAATGAACCAAATCCTACTTTCATTTATATCCAAGAAACCCTAGCAAGCGGATGAACTTGGACAAAGGTAGAAATAAGTTCCATGACTTCCTTAATCCTTTAGTGAAACAACATCATATATTCCCACGCCACATGGATACTACGCTTGAAACCTGTGCAAGACTCCAAAATGTGCCCATAAACAGAAGACATTAAAGAAAGTCGATGCTAAATATTACCAAACACAATCTTTACACAACTGTTGCCTTCAGCAAGCTAAGTTACCTGCACATCACTGACTTGTATGTAGGGTCTTTCCCATTCGTGTATCAAGACAGAGAGGGCTGTCCTCACCGGAATGCTCGCCATCGCAAAAGGCTTTGCCACTTTGAGATGAAAGGATTACTTAGGTGATCTACAGGCTTGGGGTTCACATCGAGCACTGTTTTTCTCTCAGATAATCCAAGTGAAATGTGAGGTGACTTCAATTCAGAGGTTGCTCCAGTATTTTCTCCGGTTTACTGACTTTATTGTAATTGAATGAACTGAAAACTATGTTATTTAGAAAAACATAGCTTGTATTATTGGTAGTTACAATGGCTAATTACCAGAGCATACTAGTGACAGCCTCAGAGTACACTAGCCCTGCTGTTGCTTGGGGTGAACTCACGGAAATTCATCACCAGGAGCACACTCTTGGTTTTCAAATGAAATGGTCACAAAATACACTGAAAAGGTGGCTCAAGTGAAATTCATCCCTGAGCTGTGGTCTACCAAAACTCTGAAATCACTGTAATCTTCTTGAATTCAAGATGGAAAATAAATGGGTTTGCAACAGCATGGGCTCTGCATTAAATGAATTTTTCCTTCATTCTTCCCCCCCGCTTCCCCGCCTTTCTTCCTGGTCTTGTTTTTCTGAGACTGTTTTCTTCCTACCCTAAAACCAACAAGGGTACTATCCATAGGAAGACACCCTGCACATTGCAAGCTTCAGGGTTTAAAAGATCTCTCAGGTGTCAGATAATGTATTTGAAAATGTTACTGCCCCACTTCTAATCTTCCACCTGCAGAGCTCAGAGCCTGTGTGAACTGAGCTTGCTGAATAAAAAAACCCAAACCAATGCCAGTTCAGCAAACCTTTCAACAAAATTCTTCAAGACAATTGATGACTTTGTCCCAAAATGGATTAACTGGAGAAAACTGGTACAATGACTCCCCCAAGCTCTGCTGTGCAAGCAGCATTTCCTTCACAAAAGAATTAACATGCAGCTGACAGGTGGCAACTTCCAGAGTCCTAGAAGCAATTTCCAAAGTAACCATGTCTCCAGATTTTGATACATTTATTAAATTTCTTAAAAACAAACAAACAAACCCAAACACCATATAGCAAAACAGCACAGCTATTTTCTACACATTCTTGATGTATACTAGGTTTTCATAAGGTTTTGGGGTTAGAAACAGATGGCAACCAACTGATACGAGTGGGGTTTTTTGTTTGGCTTGTTTGGTTGCTTTTTAAGAAGTGGAAAGGTGCATCTACAGGATTTTATTACTAAGTACTGGTACATTTTGTTGGCAAATCTTACTATCTTAACTGGAACCATGTAAAAAAAATCTGAGGAGTATACATCTAAAAAGAAAGCATCTATGACAACAGAACTATTGAGTACCTAACAGTGATGATACTAAGAATGTATGGGTTATTTCAAGAATATGTCACTAATCTGGCCAACAAACAGATCTTTCACTGCGCAACAACTTGTGGCAGATCAATAGTAGACAATTCAAGTCAGATATCAAAAAAGTCCAGTGTGGGCTCCATCAAATAGGTTTTACTTTTTTAAAAAATTATTATTTACTTTAACCAAATAAGAAAAAAGAATTTTTGCCTTGAGCCAAAACAAAAAAAATGTCCAACAAAATATGAAATGCTAAATGGATATTTTACCTTTTTTAACTATTTTCCTCATAAAATTTAAAAAGATGTTTCAGTGGAATACCTAATCACTATTGGCAGATCTGAAGGTAAATCTTTGTTTAAAAAGTGGAAAGAAGGCATTTCAACTATTCAAAGGGAATTTCCTCCCTTTTTCTTTTTAAACAGAAACTTTCAAATTTGGCTAAATTCACAAACAATTTCACTTGTCCCCTGAATTATTTTTCCAGCAAATTTACTGTTTGGTTCAGCTTTAGACAGGGCAGATACTGAAAATTTTTACAGCTACATAAATTGACTTCTTTGCAGTAAGAATTTTAAGCAATTTCTTATTCAATTTATAGTTGTGAATCAGTCTCATGTCCAAGTTCTGCCAGCCTTAGGTACTTCTCAACAACAGCAAATATAGATACGTTAGGTTTAAATACTAGCAAAACTAACTGATGTCAGAAATATCATACTGTAATTAATTCAATAGCCTCTAAGACAACAGTGCAGTCCAAGGCCATCAGCCTTTCGTTTTTTTGCACTCTGATGAAAAATCGACAGTCCTACGTAACAGGATTTTGCCTCAGCAGTTTTTTTCAGATTCTGGCTTCAACGATCATTTGCTATATGAAGCCTGTTAAATCACTAATGACTGTTTTAAAAAAGATAACTGAACAAACTAATATTATAGCTTTTCTTGTCAAACGATGGATCAATATACTTCATTCACTTAAAAACATCTTCCATCTAATGGGTGCAGATAGTTAATAAATATTGATCAATACTGTAGTGACAGCAGGCACTTAATGCTGGGGAGTGGTGGGGGGGCAAGCAAATAGGAATATGGTCATGGTTAATTTTTAACATTTGAAGCTACAATGAATTTGGCAAGGAAGAGAAAGGATAAGGCCTGTTCTCAAGTAGATTTCTTGCACGTTCTCTGCATTCAAGTTTCCAAACTTCCCACAGTTCTTTTACCTTACCTTTATGGAAGGAGACATCCTGCAAGAATTCATTCCTGTTTCTCCTTCACCTTCTACAACAGAGCTCAACTCTTCTTTCCCTTACATGGATTTTATACCAACGTGATATTTACTTCTTATTTACACAAGGTGCAAAGTACAAGTGGAATCTAAACCCAAGTCTTACAGAGTGCCACTATTTCTATTCAGAAATCCAAGAGCTTTTAGAAGAAACACGGTTGAATTGATTACAACTAAGTTTTTTCTAATTCAAAACATTATTTGCTAAGGAACAAAGTGTCGATCTGAGATCCAATAACGTTTGCACCTTGACTAAACTTCCTTCTTAATGCTTGAGGAAGGATGACATTCAGTATTAGCAACACCCAGACAGAGAATCTAAGGTCCAAAGATCCAAACATTTTACCCTTGCATCCTCTTATCTCTCTTAAAATTATCACATAAACAAACTCACGACTCGTGTATAAAACTCACAAGGCAGGCCTGATGCTCATAGCTTGTAAAAATTTATCACTTGCTTTGATAGCAACAGATCACAATCATTAACAGTAGCTTAAAAACCATCCTTCTTAATACTAACATTAATATTAATATGGCTCCATTTCATTTTTTTTTCTTAATTTCAAGGAATTTGTCAATGCCATAGTCATTGGGCAATTATATCCTTCTGGTATCTCAACTGTACAGTCCTAGATCATTATTGAAGCACTAGAGACTGCAAGAGATAACTTCCCAAAGGAAAAGATTCTGTGATGCGAGCAAATCAAGCTACAAGTCTTGCTACAATGCCACTGAGGAAGTATTTTCATTCTCTCCTATTCAGGCCAGTAAAGGATAGACTCATACAGAACGCCACATCTGTGTAATACTTTAGGTTCTTTAGTTTATGAATCAAACATCAAATTCATTTTTTTAAAAAAAAGAGATAATGAAAAGACTTTGGCTTCTTGCCGTTAAATTGTCTATATACAACATTACCAAGCCTTGTGAATTAAGCATATAGGATTTCAGCTACTTTTATCTGCAAATCTCTCTTTTCTCTCTTGCATTGAAGTTTAAAAGTACAATAGGAATTATATATACATATATGTATTTCCATGGATTTAGCCAGATATCAGTGCTTGAGTGAACTATATAGCTATTCAATAGAAACTATAAAACATTGATACAAATATAAAGACATAATATAAAAAGCTTATATTTATAAAAAATATTTTTAGGTAAGTCTTCCCCTGAGGGTATACCACATAGTTGGATTCATAAATATTGCTCTGCACTGCAGCTTGGTTACCAAAGTTCAAAGTTCAGCTCTTAAATGAAGTGTAACTCGCTCCAGTCACCCGACATGGCTGCAGTGGTTGCCTCAGGATATGTTCCCTAGTTTGTTGGAGTGATAAAGACACAGCATCGACGGGGTCTCCGAAAAATCTGGAGAAGATTCCTTCTTCCACATATGGAAGATAAGAGAGCAGGACCTATAGGCTAGCGAGCGCGTGTCACATGACTGGGCTTTTGTTTTGGCGGGCAGTTCACTGATTTTTCTGGACCCAGTCCCAACTATCTTCATTCTCCTTTCTGCTCTTTTCGGCCTCAATAATTTCTTTGTACTTCCGGCGGAAGAAGCCCATCTGCAAATCAAGAAGAGATGACAGCGGTAAGTAACAGCATCATTAAATCAAAACTTACTTTGTCAGAAAACGGTGTCCAGAAAAAAGTAGTACACGTGTTAATATCTAATACCTCCTAGTGCTAACCTGGCATCATAGCTCCTCATTTACATCACTATGAATGAGATCAGAATGGGTCCCAAATCTTCATGAGTACTCTGCACCTTATAGATGAACAACTCTGAGGGAAGAGTTCTCTCAATGAAACACGTTTTAAAAAAAAATATGCATAAAGTATTCCTAATTGACAAAGACCAGAAGAGGCAGATACAGATTTATTGGTTTGAAATAAAGACTAATGCAACATTTAGATCTGAACATAAAGCTAGGCTAACACTTGGGTCCTGAGTAAATGATGCTGAAGTTTTATGAACTGTGTCTACAACTGCACAAAACAAGAGTGGAGGGATACAGTACACCTACCTCCCAGCACCCAAATTCCAACTATCAGCCTTTTTTGTAAGAAAACCTCTTCTAGAAAAGCCAGCATGGGCTATTGTCTATTGCAGGTGCTCCACCACTGTTGTGAAGAGCTCTGCTGCCACTTCGGTGTATCTGTCTCCAGGAGTATCAGCCCACTGCTGTACAACCACAGGTACTTCTTTTCCTGCCAGTAATCACTCTAAGTTCAGGTCCAAATTTTCTATTTAAGGATCATTTACATTAAGATGCTTTGGAGTCAACTGAGAGCTCCAGACTCTTCTTTTACCTTAATGACTTCCCTTGTCCCATTGCTACCAGTTGTGTAATTTGCAGCTCAGAAGACAAAATACAAGCCTCATCCTACAAAACACAGAGCATCAACAATAACTCCTCTACAAGCTTTCAAGCTGCTGCAGGGCTGATAATCACTTTTGCATATCTTCTTGTTTCCTAAACTCTTAAAGATACGCAAGTGGTTTTCATTTTGGTTTGGATAAAAACCTCTTGTATCTCTGTTTTTTTTAAGTCTTTCAAATAAACAAAAATGCTTTTAATAACAGACTTTGGTAAGCATTCAAGAATAACTTCTCAATCTTAGCAGTATACTATTGAGACCACTGTATCAACATTTTGTTCATCATAATTAAACATTTATGTAACTCCTACCATTCTAAACCTGGTTTCTTACTCCTGCTGAGTAAAACACGAGGCTTTATTCTTCCTTCATCAACCAGTTATTACCATCCTTTATTCCCAAATTGGCTATACGTAGGAATATTTTGTGCTGTTTTGTCACTACTAAGTTTCTGTTAAGTTGGGTGTTTTAGTTTCAGTTCTTTAGCAAGTTAAATTTTCTTCAAGTACGTTTTAACTTACAGGGATCTGAAACGCAGCTTGTTCAAACTACTGAGGGTGCTCCTCCAGCAGAGCTTCCTAAAGCCCAGGTCCTTGCCGGTGCCCCAACTACACCCCGAATTCATGGCAACATGAGAATGGACACACACCATCCTTTCTCACCCCTTACCTTTGCTGCTTGGCTTCTGTGCAAAGGATACAGGAGCTGCAGCGTGGTATAACAAGCCCCTTTTTTGGATATCTGTGGACCACAGCCCTGGGGCATGCTATTGATCTAGAAACTGCTGAGTGCATTGATGTCTGTTACATGCACATCTGGAACCACTTTGTAAATACACAATAGGCACAAATATCTACAAATTCACACAAATACCTACGATGGCAATTTTACAGAGGTCCCACGACCTTAAGGAGGCCCACAAGAATAACCAGAATTAGGCCTTAGAAGTAGTTTGTTCAGTCTTGTGCACAGACTATGGACACAATCTCCCATCTATCATAAGCAAAGCTTTATTTGCTGCTCAATCCAGGCAAATGCATGGACAATGGTGGTTCTGTTCTGAAAAAAACACCTCACAAAAGGGACACTGTTGAATTCTCGAGGGCTATGCCTCCCTTGCCTCCCAGCATCTTTCAGAATAGTGTATGCAAGGATTCAGAAAAAGAGAATTAAAGAACTACTTATCTGGTTCCCTGTTCTTCAAACTTGCTCTAGAAGTCAGATTAAGTTCGTTCTTTAGTAGAAAAATATTATTGCTAGTAAGTTTTCTACTTGTACCTACAAGCTATACCAATGCAAAGGATGTATTTTGAGAAGACATCCTCAAGCTAGCACCATCATAAAAATCCGAGTGAAATTTCACTGTTGATGCCAACATACTTTGGCTCAATGAAGACTTGAAGCCAATAACAAATGTTTCTATAGATTTTCATGATCTAACCCAGAGGTGAATTATTTTATTGATAATGGGGGAAAAAAAAAAGTTTAAGAACCTACTACTTTGTTGTTCTGCCCCAGTAGGATTTATCTTAGGTACTTATCTTAGTCACAGGAATCTGCAGATACTCCTTACATATGCTCAGGGAGCAGATGTATTGAAGAAGTGGGGGCCATTTTTGTATTATCGAGTTTTATAACAGACCTACATGGTCTGCACATTAGAAAATAAAATTGCCACAGGACTTTATTTCCTAAGATTAATAAGAGAAGTTCAATCTGTAGCTTTTAAAAACAGGTTTTAAACCCTTAAGGTTTCCATACTTCATGCAACCACATCCTTGGTTCAATAAAATCCTCTCTTGAAGTTACAATCAAAATAATAGAAAGGCTTTTTAATTTCCTCGAGGGCCAAACAAACAAAAGCAAACTCCTTCCCACTGTTATTTTAATAAAAATTGTCTGTTTGTGAACATCTGCTTCAGGAATTATTTTTAAAAGTTCGTTATGATAGTTTTGGTATTTTACTGTTTTGTTACTGGATACAGAATGCTTCTGTATAACTTTCTAGTCGGGTAAAAAAAGTGAGCTGAAGACCTTAATAAATATTAATGAAGCATGAAATCCTACATCTAGAGGTGACTCCACTACAAAGCTATATATGTTTACTTGCTGTAAATGATCTGGATAATCTAAAATTATGTAGAGGACTTAAGTGCAAGCAAAAAGAGAATCTGGACTTTAAGGATTTTTGGTTTTACATTGTTTAAATTAGTGGTCAGAAATTAGATATATTTCCTGAAAGGCAAGGATGTACTTTGTTATGGGATGCTGTTCCTTAGTGTTAACATCACATATTTTCACTTAATGTGAGAGTCCCTGTCACCACCAGAAAGGGATTTTTTTTTGTAATGGCCATGAAGAAATCACAACATAGCCATTGTTTCACAAGAGCCCACACAACCCACATATACATCTCCTTACAATAAACTGATTTCACTAAAAATGACAGCAATATTTATCCATATGTTGAGGGCTTTTAAGTGCCTGTGGCAAGCTGAAGAGAACAAGGGAATTTACATTCCAGTGAGGAGACACAAGGGTGGCAAGGAGGAGGACTCTTGGACCAAAGCAGGAGAACAGATGCAATATGGGGCTGAGTATGCACGGGCTTTTTTGCCACTGGGGCAGAAGTGACAGCAGAAGATCTCTTTTCTGTGTCTAATGCAAAGCCCTTAAGAGAAGTCAGAGAACCCAGTGAGGACCGCACTGCTGAGACTCAGTCCTGGGTTTGAAGCAGGGAGAGGAGGAGAGATCCTCAGCTTTAACAGGAGTACCGCTGTGATCTCATTTGTGGAACGGGTATCTACAGCGTGCCAATTGTCTCCAACCCACATTTCATAGGGAACGAGTCTCTAATGTTGTTCAATTCTCCCAGACTTTGTTTTCCATATATACAGACAAGTGTGTATGTGTGTACACATACAGATGTACATATACGGAAAAGGAATACTTAAGTCTAGAGCCATGACACCATCATGCAATCTGCGAGTTCACACCACCACATCCAAGGAAAGGACTGAAGACAATATTTTGATGAGTAAATCTCTGCCTGGGGAAGGCACTCACGAGAATAAGAGCTACTGAACATATTTAGAGGAGACAAGGCAAGAGTATCATGGGAAGCTGAAGGGTTACAGTAGAAGAAGAGCCATCGGCCACCAAAGACAAGGCAGGAAATGAGAAAAGCGAATTACGGTCAGCATTTCAGAGTTGGGTGGAAATTATTTGGGAAGGCAGAGGAGGCCCTATTGAGTTATGGGCCTTTCGGGTCAGTGCAGCTGAAAGAAAGGTCTTGGGAGCGGGACACTGCTCAGCATGCAGCATGCTTTTCTTTTAACCCTGGCAGACCGTACCAGAGGGCAACTGCTACACCAAGGGCACCATGTCCTACTTTGTTTCTTCAGTGTACAAACACAGAGGAGGAAGAGGGCCATTGAAGACTTCAGGAATATACGGGTAGACCCGAAATCCTGGGGCTAGTAGTGTCACTCACAATGGATTCACTTCCCAGGCCAGGGAAAGAAGAGAGGTTGTCTGTAAATCCACAAACTGTCATGTTTCACATCTGCTGTGATAAACTGCAAAGATATCTGCTTGCTTTTAAATAAATCCAAACAAATTCATGGAGATTCAAACAAAATGGGAAGAAAAAGCTGGCCAGGTCTTTACCAGAACTGACAAACAATAACCAGTCCTTTCTGGAGGTGCTTCAAGTAAGTATTAGAGCTGCTATAAATAGGTGGCTTAGATTCAAAACCTGAAACCATCCATAGGTTTTACACACATCCTTTAATTTAGTTATTCCAGCCCATGTACCCTTTTCTAGCATAACCTTACTGCCATCTACAGTAAATGCTGAGCAGAAAGCATGTCTCTGGCAAAACCAAACAATAAAGCAATAGAAAATCTGTGTTACTTGTCAGCAGGGGAATTACACCTGTTTTTGTGAAGTTATTTATTGCCATGCAACAGCACTGTCTACTCAATCTTAAGCATTTAAAGTCTCTCTCAAAAGCACAGTCAGGTTTAAATCCCTTAAAAACCACAGATAAGTCGTATCTAACAACAGTCGCATCAAATTGCATTCTTCAAGCACTCATACAAACTGAAAACTTCGAAGTGATTTCAAAGTGTTGAATTAACATGACAATAAATTATTGCCCTTTTTTCCCATTGCTATTTTCTGCACATCCAAAGGCTGATCACTAAATTACTAGATTTTATATTTTTCTAAACTCTGAAAGTATAAACATTTAGCCAACATTTCCTGCAGAACCGTCCTGTGGCTATCTCTCTAGGGTGCTAATGATAAGCATGTTTGAAGAGTGACGATACTGCAAAATAAAATTTAATCTGCAGTTGGGAAAAAACAAGGCTGATCAGAGGGCAAGCGATATCACTGCCTTTGCTACAGTCACTGTTGAGTAAATGTCTAGAGCACTCTTACAATGTCCAGTGGGGCTTACTCTCTCAATGAAATAAAATAGTTTGAAATGTGGATTGTAGAAGAATGGTTATGTTTTGTATTTTCTTAAGTATTTTCTCCATTAACATAATCTATTAAGAAAGAAGAAAAAATTGATAAGAACAGTTGCTGACCACTGTAAAAATAAATCATTACGTCTTGATTCGCACTGGTGTTCTGAGAATATAGCTGAGCTATTAATATAGGTTTGTGAACAAGAATGTTAAAACAGAATTCAGAACTATAAGAGACTTTTGCAACTTTTTGTACAATTTTTAATTTTCTCATATATACTGAGGTACTACACTGCACACACAAAGTGCTGATTTTTATCAGTATGGTTCTGCTGATAAACATCTTCTAGTGGAGGTTATAGTACAAACCAACAATTAAAGAGAAAAGAGAGAGAAGTGAGTACTGACATAAGCGTAACCAAGAAATAAAATTAAATTTAAGAACCACTGAAAAAATCTCCCATAGAACTAGGCTTTGACAAGATACTTTGGGTTCAGTACCTTAATCAGAAGCTGTATTTCCTCTATTATACAGCATTTTCATCTACTGCTAAGAATAGCAGAATAAGTCCAGCTATACCTGATGAACAGCACTCAGATACTGAATCTTTCACAGCCACATCTCTTCAATCTAGGCAGAGGTCCCAAGCCATTCATCTTGTGGCCCTTCAGTAATCTTCTCCTCACCTTTTTGGAGTATATGCCCTTGGCCACTTCCCTTTCTCATAAACAGTACCACAGATAAAAAAATAGGCAGCTAAACATGGTTCAAAGTGGGGCCAGGAACCTCACCCCAATCAAGATGCCATCAGCTGGCTAAGCAGCCACACCTCCAATCTCTGCAAAGCAGTGCTGCTGAGATGGGAAGCACCAAGTTTTTCCCCATGCTGAGATTGATCACTGATTATTAAGTGCATTGCACTTCACTACTGCCAAGAAGGCAGGAAAAAATACTTTGCACTGGGGTTCGTGTGGCCCTGGATAATTTTGGCAAGCCACCAGCTCTAAGAGGATGCACCCTTTCCTTCCTCCCAATTAAAGGGCCCTTGCCACAGTACAGAAGGGTCACAAACAGATATTGCGTATCATTTTTTTCCATAGAGGACTGGCAAACTGCCACCGCCTGGGGCCCCCTGTGAGGAAAAGCCATGTTTAGAAAGCAGCCACGTGTCCTGCCTGTAGTTAAAGGAGAAAACATATATTTAGGAGGAAGGATGATAATATGGCTAAGGTACGCTCCTAAGGACTCCGGTGGCCTGGCTTTCATTATTCAGTCTTCCATTGACATTTGAGAGGCAAATCCCTTAACTTTCCTGTAACATAGATCCTCACCTGCTCAGTGAAATACATACGAGAAAATAAATACATATGCTTCAAACATCACCGTTCAACAAATGCCTGGGGTGGGTGTGTGTATGTATGCACATAAAATGTATACTTTGTGTATATACATAATGCTATATATACACTTATGCATCTGGGGAACTGAGGCAAAGAGAAGTTCAGCAGCTTGCTCACAGAAAAGTTCTCCTCTACAAAATCTTTGTTTGGCTACTACGGAACAATTTCACACCTTGCATGAGTATCTGATCCCAATGTATTGCAACAGATAGACATTGCTATGGCAGAAAAGAACTAGCAACGTACACAAAATTGCATTTAAGTGACTTAAGATGTTACTGTTGGTAACTAGGATGAAGATGTGTAGTGCATAGATTTTAAAAGGAAATTTATTGCACATGCTGTAATAGTAAAACAAATATCATTTTTAAACACATATTTTATCAGGCTGTTACTGTAATGTTGAAATAAGAAGAAAAACTTTAAGTGCCTTTTTTTTTCCCCCCAAGAACAGTCAATTTATAAACTTAGCTCAAGTGGTCAGTAAATAAACTATTAATTTAATGAAATGCTTTATGTCTATCTCAAAGGCCAAATTTTCTAAAAACAGTGACTAAGGTACCTTAAAGTCGATACACAATTCAGGCTAGCAGCACGCACAGAACATATACATTTAGATGTGGGAAAGACATAATTGCACACAGAGACGGACACCAGTACCGACAATTTAATTTACTACTTTAGCTTCTTTAATAGATCATGCCTTGCTGTTGTCACTGATGCTGGAGTGTCACCTCAGTATAAACATGAAGCCCAGTCATCAATAATTTGTTCCTCTAACCACTCCTGGCTCAACTTTTCTCCCAGGAGTTGTTCAGTTGGCTTCAATGGACCTACTTGCTAATGCAGTGAATAAAGCTCATGGTTCTCATGTCTTACTCTTGAATTATCTTTACCTTGTAGATAAGATCTAGTTTGCCTCTGACAGACTAATTCACCTAGCGTTTGTTTCTTCTGTACATACATAACGTATTTTGTTAAGGACTTTGCACTTGCAGTACTTCAGAAATGAAGATAACTCCAGTTAATGGACTTTTAAAGATCTTTCAGTGCTGAGTTCTGGTAACTGGAGTTTAATGGAAGCATGAACTTCTTGCATGATGGTAACTGTGTACAGTAACTTGCACAGCAGATGTTACCAGTATACTTCGCCAACATTAAAACTTATAAACACTTTCAAATAGTTTAAAGATCTTTTCCTATTGCAAAATTTTACTAAGTAGTGCATTTCTTAAAAAGTCATAGAACGAACACAGCCATCATCCAAAGTTCATCTCTGATTATCAGTCTCAAAGATTAGAAAGAAAACAATGTCTACTGCAGATATGTCTGGACAAATTACTATATACTGATTTCTTAAATCTCAGCAGGGAATAGGACAATAATTAGATATATTATTCCTGCAAGTGCAATTAATTTAAGACATATCTCAATCCATATTTTTCATTTCCTCCCTAAAGAAAAAAGAAAAACTACTGAAATAATTCTGACTTTGTATGAAAACCAGAGACTAAACGTTAAAGACTATTTCTGGAATTAATAAAAAGTAGCTTTACAATTGCATTTTGATACATTTGACCTGCCAAAAATATTTGCATGGAAGTTTTGCTGTGTCCATAATTATCAGAATAAATTACTTTCATGGGTTTAGCTGAACTAGTAGGAAATGGCTATGGCTGGTTAAAGTCATAACACAGAATTTCCCACTATGACACCAATCTTAAAGAGAGAATTCAGACTATGCAAGTCACATTTTCTCTGTTCTTGGCATTTGGGTCTGAGGGCTGGTAACAACTTCCAACAAATACACATGTTGTGTTCCAGCAGTTGGGAACCTTGGAAACTTATGTACTTATTTGCAATTTTTCAGTCTACACACATATTCTTTTTCTGGTTTGGGCTCCTGAAAATGCTGTCTGTCTTCTTTTCAGAAAGAAAATCTGAATCACGACCCGACCTCTCTCTTGCCAGTGGGTCCCATTTGTTCACATGGAGCAACATGGCTGCAATGGCTGTGATTTTCTCAAAGTGCCTGGCAGACACAGATCCTGTTTGGAGGACACTGAGACCAGAGAGAACACTCAGCCACAACGTTATTGTTGTACATTCACGTAGCTCATTTTATCCGGGAAGATAACAAAGGCATTTCACAAGTACTGGACACACACCACCACTGAAATGCTGCCAACCTTCCCCTTGAGGCTGGTGAACAAATATTACATGGTAGCCAGCAAACTCACTGGGGAAGGCAGTGCTTTGGCTACAACAGCAGCATTAACTGTCCGCTTGTGTAAGGACAAATAAAAGATGTTCAAACACAGTCTTCCTCTAACATCTAGACAGAATTTAAAAAGCACAGCAAATCACTTAAATAATCTAGTGTAGAAAACCCAACATTTGAGCCCCTGTTGCCTGAATACAAACCCTTTCTGTCTGGGCAAGCCAAGGGTAAACGAATGGTTTGAGATGCTCACATTGGTCCAAGAAAAGGAAATGTAATAAAACACAGCTTTGTCTGTTCTTTATGAACAGAAACAGACTTCAAATGGTCCAGCTACCTTCTGCCTGGTGAAAATGACATTATACAACCAAGCATATCTACTGACCTTTTTGCTCAAGGTTTCCTAGGTGCTATACATAATGAAGATCCACCCGTACTTGGGAGATAATACGGGTTTGGTTTTGAATCACAGAAGCAAATTATCACCTGACTGCGTTTTTATTATTTATAACAGGATAATACTGTTCTCAAAGCCCAGTTCTAGGCCTACTGAGTCTAGAATCTGTGTCAAGTAGTATCCCTGAGAAGCCTACATAAGAGACAGCAAGTAACAACTTATTTGAAGCAACTAGATAAATGGGTAACAAAAGTAACAAAGTGCAAAGCTTATCAGAAAAAACCTCTCAAGAATCCAATGATTTGAGGACTACAAAAGGAGGAATTTCAGAGAACACAACTGAAGTTACAGTATTTGCAATTATGATGGACAGACAGGACAGGTATGGGCTACGTAGTTCCTGTATGTAGGGATCATAGTTTGTAAGTGATAATAGCTGAAAAATGAGAGGACAAAGCTTAGCAGGAACTTGGAAGAAAGTGTGAGAAACTACTGTTGTTGATATAATTTTGAACTGAGGAGAGATGGTGGAGAAGAAAACAAGAAGAAAGAAAAAGGAGAAGTATTTCCCTTTACAAGTTCTGAGACAGCCAGGGCATCTGTCTACATCTCCACAGGGAAGACCTTTGTTCTCTGTGAAGTCCACCCTTCCCATCACTAACCCCAGGTAAGTACTCTCACAGCAATTTGAGCCAACTGCCTTGTTTATCTTAATATCAATTATGATTCTTAATTTTAAAGCATCACCATAAGAAATAAAGGTTTATTCTTGGAATTATATGTAGAGAAAGGAAGAAGCATGTGAACTCCGCATAGGCACAGGAACTTTCATCAAAGATATGAAACACCACTCAGTTTCAACAGGTTTCTTGTTCACCACCTCCAAAACCTACATTTGGAGCTATACAGCTGTGATAATGTGTAGGTTACACCCACCTGGGAGATTTTTGCATTGAAAAATAGGCAAAGAAAATGTTCTTTGGGCTTTTTACACAGGATACAGAGCAACCACTGGCAAAGAATAAGTGCATAGATTGTTTTATTCCTCCTGTATGTTTTGGCCCATTGTAAGAAGACTTAATGTTTGAGGCCCTAAGTAAGGGAAAGTGTCTGCTTCCAAAAAGGAGAAAACTGGGTTTTGCTACATAGGTGAATTTTGAGTTAGCTTTAGCCTTGGTTAGCTTCAGATGTTTTCTGAATGCTGAGACAATACGTGAGGCAACAGCAACTACTGCACATAGAGGAATAAAAGTATTCTTTGAAAGACACTTGTGCAGTCACAGAAAAAAGTCATCAGGCTTCTCCAAGCAAGAAGCCCACATGCACCTTTGAAAAACCTGCTTGGGTTTGTCTGGCTTTTTTAAAAGACCTTCATATATCATAAAGCAAGCTTTACAGTTCAAAGTTTGTCCCTTTAAGCAGTGCTAGCAAACAGCTGCATCCACACTTACAGCCTCTGCGTAAATGAGGATTTTGCAAGTCCAGCACTCAGCAGGATTCACACTCGCTGTTGGTAAAAGCCAGTTCAAAGCATGCACTAACTCAGCTCAGTAGACAGAAATGTCTTCACAACACTTCTCCTAAAAACTGAAAAATAGTCTTCAAACTCTCATTTTAAAAACAAAGGGCAAAAATGTTCTGTCTAGCACATACTGAAGAGCAAGAACCCTCTGGCTAATCAAAACCCAATATACATTGGTGCTATTCTGCTTGTCATTCTCCTCTGCAATCCTGTCAAAAATCCAGCACATGACACAGAAGAGGGCCATCACATAAAGACACAAGATATAAAACAGTGCTATAAACCTCATTTTAGACAAGTCAGAGCTCAGATACCTCAGGGACAGGCTCAGTTCAGAAAGAAGCTTAAAGTCCAGATAAAGAAGTTTAGATAAAAGTTCAGCTCCTGTGTTAAACAAGCCACAAATAATCAAAATCAGCATACTGCAATGAATATAAATTTTCTGTTGTGCAAATCACTTCTACAGCTAGCTCTACAGATCACTCAGCTGCCCAGCTGTCCAGTATGGTACTCACACATCCACCCCCCCACTTCTTTATATCCTCTGGGCACAAACCAATTTTTTTTTCTGTGTACATCATCTAAAACTATATGGGATTGAATAATTCACTCCATAACTCAAGCCAGTTCAAATGTAGAAACTTCAGTCCTCAGCACTGTAAATCACTACTATTATTAATAGAATATATATTGCTATAATACATTATGCTTCAGTTTTTCATTTGCGTGGTGTATGCCAATTCTCCCCTGTTTTACATGTGCATAAATCCACTGTGCCCAAAGGGGACCTTGGCCCCGCACATGGCTGCAGCCCTGACAGCTGAGGGAAGGATGTGTGGGACAGCACCACCCCCAAAATAACCCAGCCATGACCGCCTTCTCCTCCTGAGCTATTGCCAGTGCTTGTGAAACCATGGGCTTGCCTAGCAAGTGGGTAGTTGGCCTGAAGCAAAGCAACCTCCTCCCCCCTCTTCCCCCGCTCTTCACAAACATGTGGAGGCCACCAAAGAAGTGCAGGCCAACCTCTGCAGTACAAAGCAAGACGTATTGCTGTGGGTGACAGCATGAGAGCCCCTCCTGCTCCTTTTGCACATGGGAGAGCAGAGGCGAGGAGCCAGTCAGCAGAGTGAGCTGCGCGACAGTGGAGCCTGCGAGAGTGGGAGCGTGTCCCCAGGGATGCCTGCACAAAGGCATCTGGAGTGGATGAACAAGCATCAGGGTAAAACTGGGCACTATCCAACAAAATGAGCAACTCTTGCCAGTGTGCCTTATGCACGGCATCTCATGGAAGTCAAGGAAAAGTTGCCCAGCTCCTCTGAAGCTGTATGCACTTAAACCAGAGGAAACACAGTGCCTACATGAAATACTAAAATAAACAGAGAAGCAAAGTCAGTCAAAAGCTGATCAAGCTCACACTAAAAAGCTTGTTATGTGTCTAGAAACATGGTTATGGTCTCGCACATGAATAAATAAGCTTTTACCTGAAGTGAAACAACCAGACATTTAACATCACTTCCATTGACATGGAACCCCTAAACGGTGAAATTTTAGACCTACAAATAATGAAATAATTACCATCTTCATCTCATTGTATGCATAGTAACCTTATTCTGATTCAAAATAAGATTTTAAGCTGGAATGTCCCTGAGATCTCACTCCTGCTAACACCATTAATTCTAGCAGTGGAATTAATTCTAGCAATGTGGAATATTTGCATGTCTTCTAATCTTTTTCTGATGCTTTAAGGAGCCGCTTAGTCCCTTTGCAAAATATCAGCATGCTCGAGGATTTGTCCACTGTGTTCTACTACTCAAGGAACAGTCGTGCATTCAGTGAGAGTGTACGAGAGCGTACCTGTCACATTGGGCTGAAGCACTGTGGCTGCCAGCAAAGCCTTGTGCTGCTGCCAGTGCTCAGCTCTCTTATAATGAGTTTACTCCTGCTCTGTTTTGTGTAAACAGCTGCCTTCCAGGACCACAGTTTATGTCTAATTAATTTCTTAATAAAAACATAGTTTAGTTTATAGTCTGGCCCTAAAATGTGGGTAATTTCTAGTTCTCACTAGTGGTTCTAAGATGCCGCAAACTCCATTGATTTCAAATATGCTCTTTCATTCCACAGTTAAAGACTAAAATATTTCTAATATAAAGTTTGTTGTTGTTCTTTTTTTTTACTTCACACATAAAATTTAGGAATGACTGCAGGATATACTTGGCCAATTTTGTCTAACAAATATTTACAATCAGACAATTAAGATTCCTCTGTAGGACTGCAACTTTCCCATGTCAGTTTCATCTCAGACAAGTTTAATATTGCCAGTAACTTTAATAAATATAGCAACTAGTCAGTGCAAAGTATTACTTATGTATATTTATGTTCCAAACTAAGACTTAAATAAAAATATTGGCTGATACTAGCAGCTTTTAAACACTTTTCTCTAAAACAAAACCTTAAGTTATTGGTTCCTTTAGAAATCACGTGACTCTGGATAAATCACAGGAGTGCAGCTGGCAAAGCCCGGCTTTTACTGCCATTTCTGCCACAGGACTCTCAGCAAGGCATCTCATTTTGCTTTTGCCTCATCACTTTAACATCTGCATGCAGGAAGCCTGGTGGTAGCTATAATTATTTGTTGCTCTCACTCAAAATTTCCCTCAATGCTTTCATTCAACAAAATGGCAGCTTCTTCATGTGCATTTGAATGATCTCTATAAAATTTAGAAGTGCTCAAGTCTCAAGATTAAGCCAGGAAGCAAAGGACTGTATTAATTCTAGTAGAGACCAAGAATTGAACTTGTGTCAGATTCTCATGGAGACTCAACAGTGAATGGTGCTGTTCTTCTTATCTTGCACATTTTCAAACAGTTCATCTAGTACATTTTTACCTTCAGGAAATGAGCTGTATAAAAATCAGTCATATAGGTATCAGCAGCAGTAACTCATTTTTCAAAACCATGTGTCATTGGGACATAAACCCTGGGCCTCCTCCAGTCTCACATTTTTCCATTCTCATGGTTATTCTGCCATCTTAATTGCACAGATTTTTTTCTTTATTTTTTATTTCTTTTTTTGCTCTTTTGCCACAGAAAGCATTTCTCACATGCAAGAAAAACAGAAGTTAAGAGATATTCTAGACTGTGGTCAAACATTGTTTTCCAAATAGAAAGCACAGTCAATTTTGACCTGGCCAGTATATGCTTAAAAATCTTCAAAGCTAACTATAAAAAAATACTTTAAATCTACAACCCATATAAAATTTATATTATCTATGAAGTAGATGTATAACCTATAACACAGCTATACACACATCTGTATAACATATATAAGAATTGCATGGATGGATTTTGGCCAGGGTTTGTACACCCATGTTACAGCCTCACGACCTGCAGTGATATGTCCTTTCGCACCACATCAGGTCTGCGACTTCCAGTCCCGGCGCAGCCAGCGAGCAGAGCCTGCAGCGCACATGCTGCTAAACAACGCGAATCAGGCTGCTGGACCTCCGCCACGGGAAGCAAAATAAGGTTGGACTTGTTCCCATGTGTGCATTTGAGATTTACTTCTCTCAAAGACAGTCCCTGACCTTGACCGTGGCCTTTTAAATTTATGGATTGGTAACAGGGAACTGAGGAATGAAAACACTTGAAGCTCCTTACCCTTCGTATTTACCAGACCAGATGGCTGCTGCTAAGTGTTTGCATCAGCCCGGTTTTACCATGTAACAGTGCCTGGGTACAAAAACTGTATCTTATCAGAGATGGTGCGAAGGCTGGCTTTAACGGGTCCCAGTGCTTCTTGCTCTGGTAATGCATTTTACTCATCTGGAACTTTCTTTGAGGGATCTGAAGAACTTACTGCTGGATACTCATCTCCTCCATGCATTTTACTTCTTGAAAACAGTAGCTACTGGCTGCTTTTTGCTAGGCATGCACCCAGTCTTTTAGCTGATCAAAGCCACATTGACCTGATTTTCAGGAAATCCTGTATGAAATCAGTGAACCTCAGTCATCAGAAAACCATAGAAATGTACCAGCTATCAGAGTCTGGAAATAAAAGCTGGTTTCTAAGAGCGATCCTCCTTTGTCCTGAAATGGTATCAGAGGTTTCAACTTTTAACAACCAGGTCCTAAAAAAAAAATTCCACTTTTCCACTTCTTCTCTATATCATGAGTCTTTCCCTGTCCCTCACCAAAGCCTGGATATGAAAATATTTTTGCTGGCCGATGGTTTCTGTAATGGAGCGAACAATTATTTAGTTTCTAAAGCAAATGCATGTTAAATGCAAGGATAAATTTAAGCTTTGTTTTTTTCCTGGGACCAGCCTCCATGTTTATGTTGTATTTGTTGCCTTACCTTCCATAAGAGCACAGCCAGCAACAGGAAGATGAGAATTCCCACCAGCAAACTGATGGCAATGATCCA
The DNA here is from genome assembly GCF_036013475.1 of Columba livia. NCBI lineage: Eukaryota > Metazoa > Chordata > Aves > Columbiformes > Columbidae > Columba > Columba livia. The sequence goes on along the minus strand of NC_088603.1, from coordinate 55,886,188 downwards.
TCCGACAACATACCCACGAGGCTCCAGATTGTGCAAAGCCTCGAAGACCACCTACAAAGCAATTAGAAAAAGATCTTTTTATGATTGGAAGTTGTATTATTTTCTCTTGTACTCATCTTATTAAACACATTGCATGGTGGCCTCACTGATCATATTTCATCTGTCAAACAAATATGGAATGTGTTCTTCATTTCGTGCTTTCCATCTATTTTTTTCACAAAGAATTTAAAGCTTTCAAGTGGAATATGAGTAGCCATGCATTGGATCCAAAGGATATCAGCTTCCACTCCGAAATTACTCTTATCCTGTCAATGTTCCCACCCCATTCCAGACACTGAGCTTGTTCTGGTGCTGGGCCACCGAAGGTGCACAAAGGTTTACATGAAAAACTCCATCCCTTGGTTTGGCAGGGATTGCCATGACATCTCACTCGGTTTGTCTTGCTCATCATGTTCCTGGCCCTACCAAACACCCCGATACTTCACATGAAACAATCATGTGTGCTGAGCTTGTTGACTCTTTTTGACAAAAAATGGGACAACTCGCATATATCCTTATTGAATACAAACCATCCCCGCTGTGCTTCACAAAGCACATTGTGCGAAAGAGGGAAAGGCGCGTGCAGTCATGGGCTCTTCTGGGAATGCAGAGAGCAGTTTCCTGCTGTTCTCTTCTCTCTTTTTGTATAGCATGTATGGCAGGGAAACACATCCTGCAAAGATATTTCAATAACCATCTGCCTTAAGAAGAAAATGGGAGTAAATTATACCACTGGTATACACTATGTGAATTTCCAGCCTCTTATTTCAATCAAAACCAGTTCCTCGGTGGAAAACTCAAAACTAGTTCTCTACAGTGAGGCCTATTTCTGTGATAAATTTAGCAATTTAATATCCAGCAAATGTAAAGAGGCAGCAAAGATTTTGTTATAGGTAATATATTTGCTTTGTCTGGCTTTGTTTTGGTTTGTTTTGGAAGGCAAAGTAGTGAGTTTTCCTCCTTTCTTCACAAACCACTTCCATCATCTTTGCTTTAAATTGTCAAAACCCTTTTGTAGACATCAATTGTTAAATCAATCTTCTAAACAAAGCAAAACAAAAAAATGGTAGTTTAAAGTGGGTGAAAATCTGGGCGTTATGGTCGGACACAATTATGCAATCCCAAGATACTCATCTTTAAGAGGCCCATGGAAGACCCATGAAATACCCCCACTCACTGGTGACACCATTCAAATAGTGTCATTTATGAGACAGCAAAGCAAAGCTGATACTGTACAACCCATATGGATGGTGAAGGCTGGCATTCAGGAAAATGCTGCAACAAGGACAGCACTGGAACAGAGGCCAAAAAGGCTCTGGATTCTCCATCCTTGCAGGTTTCCAAGCCTCAGACAAAGACATGGGGATTCTGAGCCAGTGCTGGTAACACCTCTGCTTTGAGTAGGAAATGGGACAGGTCAGCTTTCCCAGGTCCCATTAATGAACACTTCTCTGTTTCCATAAGCATATGCAGTCTCAAGCAAATGCCCACAAAAATTACAGCCACAGATGAAAGCAAGCAGGTAAGCAGGGCTATATTTTGTCACCGTGCTACCATAAGAGAGTACTCCAAGATCCTTCATCTCAGTTTCACAGGCTAATGTTGATTTAGACAACAGTTTTTCTGGAGGAATTTGAACACAGCTTATTTAAGCTGATTTACACACCCAGTTGTTTGTTTGTTTGTTTGTTTGTTTCTATTGATGAGATCTTATCAGGCATTTAATGACAATGAGATGTGAAAAAATAACAAATGGACAGGAACAAAGGTATACATAGATAACATCCAAACATATTCCCATAACCAGCATCACAACGCTCAAAATAGCTCTTGAACATGGACCAGTTCTTCACTTGAGAAAAAGGATAATTTTGGCATTTCAGACATTAGCACAAAGCCTTTGACAGACTTTTGAAGGCATCTTGCTGAACAGAGCAAGTTTCCTAAGCAGCAGAGTTTCCCTCATAGCCAAGACAAGTGTAAGGGAAATACCAGACAGAGAGATCAAACACAAATCTTGTCCCTTCCTCATATTCCTGAGCCAACTTGGAAAGATGATCTGATGTGGCAGTCTATTTCTCACAAAGGCTATGGTTAGCATTCATTTTGTGGAGACAAGTCAGAAGACTATTTCTTAGATGATAAGGAACTAATGTTATTTCCCTTTCTGACTATAAAAGAAACAAAACTCTCAACCTTTTAAGTATTGCCAACTTCAGTGAAGAGACCTTTCAAGCAGCCCCTGGATGCAAAATGAGGTGGTGCCTTCTCTCCACTACTCAGAGAGAAAATGTTAACATAACACAACCTGCAGCACAACAGACCTATATGTTCTTCACGCTGCCAAGAGACAGAGCCAGGAATAGCTGCAGAGATCAAATCATACATCATCTCTACAGCAAGAGCCCCACATTTCAGGTTTGAAGCACACTGGATAGAGTAGCTTGGCTGTAGTTTGTGCAGTCACAGCTCAGGCTACAAGGGTAGAGAGCCACAACAGCTTCTTATCTATCCAGCTTCTTCTAGCAGTCTGGAGTCAACATACAAGCACAAAACCTCCCTATTCCAGGTTTTGTGGTTTGGAGAGGAGAAGGGATGTTGTGCATGCTAATGTCCTTATCCCTCTCAAGCCCTCAAAATCAGCCTGCATTAATACACAGCCACTGCAATGAGTTTTGGTGAAGAAGCAACGAATGATAAAAATCCCAAGCCAAACTCCAATCAAACCAGAGTGAGCAGACAGTCAGTGTTCATCACACATCGGGAGGATCAGCAAGAAGCCAGTACAGTACATGGTGAGACGCCAGGGAAGCAAGTCATCCTGGGGGGCAGGCTGGAGGGTGATGTTACTGAAGAGAAGTGCATCATCCCCCACCGACTGCTTGACCCAGTGCCCACGGCACAGCCTCTGAAAGCCCATCTCGAGTGAACCTTGAATTCCTGTTCCTGTCCACCCCAGCAGCACAGCCCCCACAGGGCAGCCAACACATTGGGGAGCACAAGGCAGACTCCAGCCCAACACACTTCCCAAGGCCTGATCAATGGACAAGACAGAAGTGATAAGAGCAACTGATGCAGAAGATAAGGGTAGGTTGGGAAAGCATCCCGGAGAGGCTGGGGGGGCACGGCGGCTGTCTGGTTCAGAGAAAGCACATGGAACAGTCATAAAATATGGAGGGGATTACAGGCTTGTTTTCAGACTCTGACGAAATGCCAGGGAAAGGCTGTGAAAAACACAGTTGTCTTGACAATGTATGAGGAGTTTTAGTTTCATATTTATCTTTTCATTTCATGCTGTACTTGCAGGATCTTAGAGCAGGGAAGCCTTAGAGGCAGTGTAGCTTGCCATTTAGCTGTAAATAGCTCACACATCAATAAGGTTTACATGATGCAACGCCCTTCTGTAAAATAACAGAGACCTGTGCCCTACCACTGATTTCTGAAATGCTGGACCTGCATGGACAAGGGCATCTACAAGTTCAACTTATACCTGTGCCAAATACTTGGAATATTTTAATAGTCCTAGTGAACAAATTGGAAAAAAAAAAAAAAATTGCTGTTTTTCCAGTGCTTTAAAACCACCCTATTTCAGTAAAGTGTGTAGGCAATAAGTTAAGAAGTTAACTGAGTAGGAATTTTGCAAATACTTAAAGTCCACACTGAGCTGAAGCCCTTTGCAGAATAGGTACATGCTGCTACACTGGGACTCAAAGACAAGAAACATACTTCAGCAAAATCTGGTTAGAAATACGTAATTGCAATATTTTAATTTCTTTTTGCTTATGCACAATAATGAATTTTATACGGTTGCACCATGAACCACAGCACTGTGGAAGGCATGGGCTCATCAATAAATGCTATTTTATTTATGTATTATCACTCAGAATATTTCTGGTGTTTCAAACCACACTGCACTGCTGGCTGACCTGTATGTTCAAGTACTGTTATATCTGCGGGGGGACTTGTAGTAAAGACACTATTCTCCTATACATCTGTACATATAGGTATATGCATCCCTTTTAATATATTTATTTATTTACATATACTTGGCCTTGGTAGTTCTTCAAAAATACAAACCTGAGGTATCCTTGCTACCTCCTTGTCTCCCTCCCTAGGAAATACTATTGTGTATTGTTCTGTTTCTTTATCAAACTCTATGTTTCTACTTGCCAGGCTTCATCATAAAGACAAAAAAAACCTATAAAAAGGGATTGTTACAGAAAGAGATGGAAAAGTAAAACAATGAAATGAAATGAAATGAAATGAAATGAAATGAAATGAAAAATGAAATATGGTGAAAACAATAAAGCAGCAAATAACCCACAGGAAAGGGGCTGCAACACTGCTGGAGGAAGCACACATCTGGCTCCAACCAGGCCAGGATGTTGTGCCCATCTCACAGGTAACCTGGAGAGAACAGGCACATTAAAAATTGCATTGCTGAGTGTTTCTAAAAGGCAAGAGGGGGCGGTGGGTTGCTGAGTGGAAAAGGTATTCCCATGTGCATTAACAAAAGACTGGGATGTCATGAAAACTGTCTAGTACACCACAGGCTGCTCCTCTGAACACAGACATGGAGAACATGCCAAAGTCACAAGTCCTCTGTGCCAGGGGCAGACAGCTAAAGCTTAGACATGTGAATATGTATTTAAATCTCTCTGCATATAAATATGCATATATAGGCCTCCCAAGGTCTTTACAACCATAAACTTGATTTTTTAAAAGTTTTTCTTTTTTGTTTTTGTCTTCCCTGAAATATATTTATCATTGCAAACATAAACATACCTAAATCCTGAGCAAAAAAGGCGTCCATATAGGGCAACAACTTGCCTGTGTTGAAGTAAACCTGGGGTGACTGGGCTGAAAATGAGAGAACAGTGAACTCTATCCAGGAGGTCAGAAAGGTTCAAAGGCTTAATGAAGCATACTTGTGCTGAGCTGACAGCACCAGAGAGCAATATGGTAGCCTTCATCTTTACAGGGCACCTTGTTGCAGGAGCTGCATGCATTTTGCCTGGGGATCCCTTTCGCATATTCAGCTTTGTATTCCCTCACTTTCAAGACAGGGAGGCTGAGAGGCATTTGTCTGGTTTTGACACAGTGAAATCCAGACTATTCTTCCCTCCACAACAGCATTCACAGAGCGAAGTCCTTTTGCTCCATAAGACCATTCCTCCTCCCGCACACAAGCACCAAGCATAGGATGAGAATGCTAGGATCTGGTATTTGACCATGGTGGTCTCATGGAGCTTACTGTTGGTTTTGCCTCACATCCAGAGAAGAAGGGAGCCAAGCCTACATGGAAACCCATATGCTCAAGAAAAGAAAGTATGCCTCCTGAAAATACCACACCATGGGTTTCAGCCAATATACACTCATGTTAACACAATTGTCATGACAGAGCCAAATCCAAACTCTGCTCACCTGCTCCATGTGATTTCTCCAGACTAAGAGTTCAAACAGCCTATTGTAACTGAAGACAAAAAATGTGTAAATCCGAATCACATAAAACCATATTCAAATCCAGATAACTGCTTTCTGGAAGTTGCATAAAGACACCTACTTTAAAATTAGGTTATTTTCAAAGACAGTCTGCTACCCAACTTAGAGATATTTACATAATCTTTTACATCTTCCCTACAAATAATCTACTAGAGTTACTGAGAAAGCTGATATTTATATGGGTAGTCCTGCCACCACCAGTACTTCTTACACTAGCATCACAAATATCAGCGTTCCTTTTACTTTTGTCTTCTTTACAGGTAGTTTGAACTTTGATATCGTACACTACATTGTAAAAGTGCCCAGTGAACAGGGACGCCTGGTTCTCAAGGACCGTTTGCAGTCTACATTTATCTGCAGAAAGGAAAAAGGCCTTTTAAAATGTACCACGATAAAGTGTCTAAGAAAATGTTTTTCATTGTTAGGGAACACTTTCAGAAACAGACTGCAAGCAATCCAAGCACAACTGTTCAGAAGGAGCTGCTGTGTAAATGGATTCAGTACAGCAGCCCATGCTCAATGAAAAGAATACAGGATGGGCTTTAGAAAGGGAGCAGTATAAAATAAAGACATTTTATCTCTCCTGTCTCTCCACTTCCAGCTGAATAGCTGTGGCTTGCAACAAATACTATTCCTTTCTGCATTCCACAAGAAAAGAGAAGGGGGAAAAATGAATACTTTGAGCCAAACCACATGTCTTAAATTTTTCCTTGAACATGACCCTATGCAAAACATACGGCAACAGTGAAGCCAACAGACATATGGAAATAGCATAAAGTAGAGAGCAAATGGCATTCACATCAGAAAAGACTTCCAATTACAAATTGATGTTACATGACTACAACATGTCATGCATGCAGCATGCTCCTTTACAGCTTGGGCTTCCCAGGAACTCAGAACAAGCTCTTGTTTGAAGATTAATATATCTTCCCAGCACACACAGTGTGCTTTATATTTGTTGCAACTCAAGGCTTGATGAAAGGCTTTCTGGGAACAGGAAAAGGACAATTTATTTATTTATTTCTGCAAGCATTAGATAACACTGAAATACAGCAGAGCTTGCATTCCTAGATAAAAGTATTTCTAAATTTTGAACATTTAATAGTAATCCCACACATTTTATATTGTGCCTATCATTCTGAGAGATTCTAAAACCCTTTGCAGATCAAAATATTTGGCAGGTAGATCCTGGCTTCTTCCATTTTAATTGGGGCATGGGTATCACAGTCAGGTGTTACTTCAGTCATTAATGAAATTTTGACATTAAATTGCAAGATGTGCTCTGTGCGAGTTGCAGAACTAAAGAGAGATCAAATAATGTACCAACAATCAGGGCTGCAGGTCACTTGCAACGTGCATTCCCAGGGAAGGCTAGCTATGTTTTTCATTTCAGCTGCCAAGACTATTTTTTAATGCTCTTTAGAATGGTCCAGAAACCTGACAAAGAAAGTAAAAGAGAAGGGGGAGAATGCGGTCCTGTCATATAAAATAATTTATTTTTCTGACAAGTCTAATAAAATAGGAAGTTAAGTCTACAGTTGCAGATGGTGGAGAAGACAGTTGCTGCAGTGGTGTCCCTATTTTCAGACTGAAGGTAGTAAGTAGATGCAGGTATTGTTATTACTTTGCCTGTAGGGTTTTTAATCCATTGTCTCTGAGAAAAGTGCTTTAATTTGGGACACCCGTGTCTTCCAAAAGTTTGCTGAATTCAGTGCTCTCCCGATCAAACCTCAATAGTACTAACTGAAATGGAACCAATGAGAGAATGGTTGCATGTGCTGCTGGTGATGACAGCCATTGGGGATAAAAGGAAAACAAAGATGGGATCTAGATCATGCTCCAAAACTACATAGCAAGAGGAGAAATTGAAAGTAGTCCAGATTACCTATGATCCTCACGTGAGCGAGAAATTAATGAAACTTCAAAATTTCACCAGACAAAAAGAAAGCTGAATTTGGGTGAGGCCCCCTGTTGAATTTTCACGCATTAGGTGACTTGGTAGTAGGAAACCAAAGCTATCACCTCCTCCTCCTCCTCCAGTAGATTGTAAATATGGCCTTGTATAGTTTTACTTATAGCCAAACTATACAGTGAATTCACCTTGAGCTTAAAATTTCCCTTTCAATTTTCAATCCAGCCTCACGCAGATTAACACAAAATGCAGTATCAGGTCATACATTAATTCTACCAGCTCAGTACAACGGAACTGTTAAATTAATCTCTGAAAGTTTACACCCCCTTGCCCAGTTTCACAGCTCCCAAAATATCATTAACACTTCTAAATATTTCATACTGGCACACCTGAAAAGACTTTGCCGGGGTTTCAAGTCTATGCTAGGTTTTCAAGGAAAATCTGAACTAGATTTAAACAGATGTTAACCCTAGAACAGTAAGAGCGTAGAGCTCTCAATGAACTCCAGCCCACTGGAATCATGAAACCTTTCTCTGCGTGGTTGTTTACTTACTGTTTTTTCTTCTGGGCTCCCATTGGGCACCTCCACAACTCTGAGGTCAGGGTCCACCTGCACCCTTGCCCTGGTGACGAACTGGATGACCGATGAACTATCCTGAGAAGTAACAAGAGGAAGAGTTGGATTCAAGGGTGAAAAACACCACCACCAACAACAACAAAAAAAACCCCAAACAAAATCAGCAAACATTTGCCAGTTTAATACACACATCTAGACAATGCTCAGTGGAGGCTTGGTTGAGAGTTAAGTACTGTCCTGGTTATAACCCTGCTTTGAAAAAATATATCTCATGCTCATAAGAGAAAGACAGAAGAGAACATTTTATCTCACATTAAGACAAAATTAGGTATATTGGACTTTAAATACATAATGTGTATTTGGCCTGTTAATGTTTCCCACATTTACTGCAAAAGAAAAAGACAAATCTGCCAGTTAACACAGGCAGGCTCAATATTAACCATCCAATAAAAGTTTCTATTTGTTTTTCAAGTGAACATAAAAAAGATATATGAAACCTGGGACAAACTTAAGTATATCTCAAGATGAAAACTTCCTACTTATTTGAATCTGTGCACTGCAAATATCTTAAATATTCAATGTACACCTCCACTTATTAATATATATTTCTCCCACATTTTACACAATACAGTTTAACAAGCACACTCCAATAAACTGCCATTTCAGCTCATAGGTTTGTCATTTGTACACTGTTCACCTTGAGGAGGGTAGGTAATGAGCAAATTGCATGTATTGGTGATATTGCCCCAAAGACTTGTGTAAGCACTGTATGTCTTTTAAAAGAGCGTTGCTAATGGTCAACTTGGAAAGGACCCAGCAGATGGGATGAATCCTGGCTATTCCCAGGTGAATTTCCCAGAAGCACATTTTATTTGCACTCAGCTACTTGCTTATATATTTCAGCATTTCTATAAGCATGTAACAAATATCTGAATCTTCTGGCCTTGGCTATCTTTCCTCTTTTCAAATATGAACAGACATTAGCAGACTGGCTGGTTTCAGCTGAAAAAGCTCAGGGTTATCAATTGCTTTAGGAACTGCTTTCTAATAAGGGCTCTCTCCAATGCTTTTAATCTAGCAGCTATCAAAGGCAGGTTTATTTTAGTAGGCTCATGCTATCAGCTTTCTCCTTTGATTATCATCTTACACCCTCATAATCTTACAGCATCTTGCCACAATTACACAGTCAGCATTTTCGTAAGTACAGGAAAACAGGGGAAAACATGGTAAATCGCTTGAAATTTAAAAGATTTGCTGTCTCATTTAGTGGCTTCAAAGAAGACAGGAATTAACTTGCAAACATTTGTTTCTTGTCACAAATGTCAAGCTCAGCATTAATATGGTGGTGATGTATCTTCTTTGAATAATAATCATTTGAAGTAAAAAATTACAAAAAACTGCCACGTCTCTGTTTACACGGAAGGAATGATAGATAGTTGGTCACAGTTTATAGCCACTTACTCTATTTTCCATTTTTCAGAATGAAAACTTTTGGAAATCAATTCAACTTTCAGAAGTCTCTAGCCTTAACACCATGCATACAATTAGGGGTCTCATTTGTTGTTTCTCAGTGTATAAATTTCTGAACTTAATTTATTTTTACCCTTCATGGGTAATGGGTAAGAACTAGGATTAACACCTCCATACATGCTGTTGATAAATAGATCTGTTTTCTTCGACATCGTGATTTTTTTATAACACACTAGTAAAGAGCAGAAGGAATGCAGCTCTTGGGGCCATTGATGCACATAACCATACTTAAATTGGTGTTTAAGACAAACTACAAGGGAAGCACATACCTTCTTCAGTATCTCAGTATTCAGCAGCGTGTAGATACTTATATCACAGGACTCTGCTTTTGCTAGTGAACTTAAGTTGCAGCGTATAATTAAGCAGGACCTGCCTGGTCTTTCACAGTCCTACAGGAAATAAGGACAATTTAACTGATAGGCAAAGGAGGAAAAAAATTCAGTGAAAACTGTATGACAGCAAACACACCAGCTGACTAAGTTACATAGGAAATTGCTAAAATACAGCACTCCTGCATTGAAATAGCAGCAACTTTCAAGACCCGAAGACAGTTATATACAGAGACATGCATGAAAGAAAGCCGGGTCAAATTAATTCCTCTGTACAGAGCTGCTGAGCCAGGTGTGTGCCCGGGACCGAGAGAATCGTGGCCAAGCACAGCACAGAGCCCTGGTTGCCCCATGCATCTTTGGAAAAAATGGGAACAAGGGCTTTAGTCACCAAGTGTGTGCTACCACATCAGGTAACTCCCTCCCCACTGCACTTCCGAAATTGCCCAATTCCATTTAAAAAACCAGATAATTAAAATCCCTAAATATCCACATGGAACATCAGTATTAGCGCACATGCACCAAACAGTCGCTCTATAATGAGCTATCTGCTTGAGTTCTTCATGCTGAGCCATGCAAAATCTTTTGTAAAATACACTGTATGTTCAAGTTTGCCACAGGTGGACTTTCTTACCAATACTTTTCTGCCAGACTTTGTGAAGAAAGCAAATATTGTGTGGAAAATATTTTCATTCTCTTGAGGAACGATGCATGGGCTGGGGTTTCTGTGAAACGAACAGCTTCCTTTGTCCTGACCAACCTGCAAGCACAATTATAAATCACAATTATTATCCTGAATTAAACTTAATGACACAAGAAAGTGTGATTAGCTTGTCCATAATAAAGCACCTACATCTGAGTTGGACATCTGAACTCCCTTTAATAATCAAAAGAGAGAAGTAAGTGCTTTGGGAGTCAAATAATCCTAAAGAAAATATCTAAAATAAGCCAGACGAACCATGCTCTGGAGATGTTTATCTCTCTTGACTAGATGGGATACGAACATATCTAACCCAGCTCACATACAGGTGCCTGTATTCTACATGTCTGGAGATAGAGACAGAAGAGAAAAATCTCAGCAAAAATATAAAACACCACGTAGTATTTTACGTCAATTATGTTACCATGTGTATTACCATTTTATAACTGTAGTATTTGGTGCTTTGGCCAACTTGGCTGTTTCATAGTTTATATCAAAACTAATGAGATAAATGAAATCTTTGTGTAAATGCACAAGCCTGGACACCAAATCTGTGCTTTTACCTTCAGCATAAATGGTAAAAAAAATAACCTTTTTGTATCATTAACTTATTCACTTGTCCGAAAAGCAGATGCTTGAGGCAACTGAAACATAGCAAGCTTTGATAAAATGATCTTCTGCCAAGGTAACATGGCACCAGAAAAGCCTTCTCACTCTTTGCAGCTCATGAATATTCAGTGAAGAAAATCTATTGGAACTAAATACAAACTATGACAACAAAATATCAGGAAAAAAAAAAAAAGTTGTTACAGATATGAAATCACTGCATGCTCTGAGGCTGATTTTGCATTAAATAGTCCACAGCTGAGTTAGCAAAAGTATTCCCAAAAAAAGAAACAAAACCCAAAGGTCTACCTAGTTCTTAAATGCTCCTCTCGAAGTGATGTCTCTGGGAAAAATATACCTTTTCTGCTTCACTGACCAACAAGCCTTTCATAATCTCTTTGAAGTACATATTCATAACTTGTATTTACATAATCTGTTCTTGCATTCCCAACAGATACAGGCACAGGTAGCTACCCACAGTTTACAATCTCCTTGGGATCAACTGAAAATTAAGACTATGTTCTCTATTTGTCCAGATCACCTGGAATGAGTTTTAATTATTTATTGTAGGTAAGAGATTCACAAAGCACATTGACTTTTATTTTCTTTGAACTTTCACATGGGAATTAGATCTAGATCAACCAGAAGGTTTATGTTAAATCCTGAATGGCAAAGAGTCAAGATCTATTCTGTACTTGCTCTTTCTTCCTGAAAGTTTCAATTACCAGACACTTGGACAGATGTCGTTAGATTCATGCAAGAGACACAGAAAGGACAGCATGAGCTTCTGCACTACCCCAGCTTTTGGCATACTCTCCAAATAGTTCTGCTTTACATCCTGTACAAACACGGTGCAAGAACAAACTAAAGCAGAAATATCTCACAAGACCAAAAGGAATTATCTGGCACGAAGCAGCATAAATCTGGTCCTTTCTTCTCCAAATAATTATCTTTTCTTAAACTGAAGCTTGGCTACATCTCGTACTTTTAAAAACACTTTAGCTGAAACAGAGAAAGGCACCTCTAGAGGACTACATCTGAATTTGGAAATACCCTTTCCTTTCTGCCAAGTATGCAGCAATCCTACATGAGGCGGCTACTAAATCCAGTGTCTCGGCCCATGTTAGGAAGGATGTGTGCAAGGACTGAGCACCTCCTGTCACCTGCGCTGCTCTGGAACAGCTCAGCAGGTCAGCTTCAGCCTGTTTTAGTAGCCAAAGGCAGATGCCACTTCCTAGAAGAAGGCAGACACTACAGAATTTGGGGGAATTCAATCAGGCAGAAATGAGGTTGCATTCATCCATGTATTTGTGATCAATCGGCATATGCTGACAGCCAGTAGGCAGGAAAGGCTGCAAGGCCACTGAGAAGTACTCACTATCTTATAGCACTCCTAGAAATAGCAGAGCCACAGAACTAGGAAAAAAGTACTAAAAAACTTTGAAATGGGTAGATCATGCTGAGCGAGAAGGAAGACCAGCCTTTCCAAAGGACTGGCCACAGGGTTTGTTTTGATTTGGGTTTTTTTTGTGTGTGTGTGTTCGTTAGCGTGACTGTGAGACACTTATATTTGACACCACCTCTTATTTTCCTCAATTTTTACACACAGAAAGGGAAGGTTTGATGAACCAGTTAGACAAAACTACGGTAACTTTTCTGTAAACTTTGTTTTCAATGAAAAAATCAGCTCTAGGCCATCAACCCGCTAAATAAAATCTTAGCGCAAAGCTCCTGTCTGCATTGTGCTGAGACTGAACTGCATCTCTGAAATACAATCAGGATTTGGCCTCACGTATGAACCTCTCCTTGTTCAAACATTGTGCTACTCCAGCCACCTCTTTTTGTCCTTGTGACCAACCTTGTAATCTGGTACATGGAGACTAAAATTTCTTGCAAAGGGCTCTGCATGAGCAAATGCTAACAATTTACAGATGAAAGAACTATGCAAGTCTTTGCAATGAAGTAGGTAACCATGCTCTTTGACAAAGTCTTGGAGTTCCAGGGTATGGGACACACTAGAGCTTCTCAGAAACTTCCACATGGTCTCAGCAGCCTATAAACAGGAAAGGACTACCTACCCCTGAAGTGACCTTCCCAGGACCTGGGATCTAACATCTCACTGAAACAGCAGAAGGAGATTTTCAGAGCAGTGCAGAGGATGTGGAAAGAGATGTGTGTTGCCTTCGTACTCAGCACAAGGGTTATACGGAAGCTACAGAGAAAAATCAACATCCAACTCCTAAACACAAACAAACAGCAACACACTGGGGCAGAGGGAACAGGGACAGAAGGGAGGCTCTCTTAAATCCCACATTAAGACTGTGGCTTGGGAAATAAACACCCTGTCCCGAGTGAGGTACCAAGCAGGAGCAGCCCTGTTGCCTCCCAAGGAGGGACTGCCAAGGAGCTGTGTCAGAGCTGTCTCTGCTGAAGGTTGTTTCATTTTGTTTTCCAGAAGGTGTCTACCCATTTTAAGTCCTGCATAAAACCATTTGCGGTCTGGTGCACTGGGAATAGTTAAATCTTCTGTACTAGAAGTGTACCTAAAATTCGTGCCCAGACAGATGTAGATTAAGACTACATTAGCACATAATGCAGGCCAAAGTAAAAGGTGAAGCAGGCTCACTGCATAGCATCCTCAGCACCTCATGTCCATATTACATACTTTCTAACTTGCTCTGAGTCTGGTCCTGTGGCCTGAATGTGTTGTAGTTGCAACCGAGTGTTTGGTGCACTCTTCAAGTGCTCCTTTGTGATTCTTTTGCCCCAAAAGGAATCCAGTTTGTGTACTCCGCAATGTGAACCACAGCTCCCTGCACGAGGAGGGCTTTAAAAGCTCACTTCTGTACTGAACTAAGATGCTAGCAAAGAAGCACTCTAAGGCACACTTCGGTCTTCAGGCCAGCAGAGCTTCTGCAAAAGGTGGTGACTTCAAAGGTGGACCAAATACAGACTCTGCACACTTGCCAACAACACGTTTTCAATTTTTTCACCCATGAGTGTGGATGTTGCATTCACTCCTGTAAGCAAGACTTCTAGACTTCATATAATTTCTTATGTACCAGAATGGTTACATTTCTATATAAGCAAACCCTTCTGGAACAAAAAACCTAAAATCAGTCTTGACCATTCAAACTTCCTCCATAACTACAAGTTTAACATATATATATATGTTAAATCTGACCTGGTAGATTTCATTGAACAGCTTTATATTGCAGAAAAAATGGCATAAAAATAATTTAAAAGGTCTTAAATGCTTTTCTAGTTTTTTTTCTCCTCTATATACAGTAGTCTATGCTTTCACATATAGTCTACAATACCACTTACATGATGAGGTTTTTTCAGAGTAACAGCACCAAATTTTTGTAACACAGAACTTTACCAGCTACTGATCCTAGACTTCAACTCTTGGAAAACCTTTCAAATTAAGAAAAAAAAAAAGATACAATATTTTTGCAAAGAAGTGACACTTTTGATTTTCAATTCTAAACTGAAAAATACATCAGAGTGTGATTTTCTGATGGAAGCTCATATATTTTTGAAAAACTTTCCCACAAAGAACTTGTAACTTCAGATATTTATTATGATTTGCCACTGTTCTAATTAGAACAAAGCACGTTTTGATTATCTTGAATACTGTATTCAACTTTCACGTGCAGCAAACCGACATCAAGAACAAAAGTAAAATTTTTCCACACAAGCTTTTACTGACAATGGTCTCTTTTTACGAGGCTGTCCCTGTGTAAGGTTGTTCCCATTCTTCAGGAACATCTTGCCATAGACTGCAAAACACCTAACATCAACGCAAGTTAACGGAAGCTAACATCTTCTCAAGTTCAAAGGCACTTTAATCAAACGGCTCAGCCCCGAGTTAAAGAAATGTAAAAACCAACCAACCAACCAATAAAATTACTCTGATATTCCCACTGTGGAATACCGGAGTGATTAAAGCCAGCACAGACTGCATTCAGATCTCACCTGTGTTCTTGAACATTGCTGGATGCCAGAATAGCCACCTACAACTTTCAATAGTGAATGGTTATTTTGGGTGTCTCCCTTGGACATCTAATAGGTCTGCTTCTAGAAGGTGGGCATGTGACACCTAGAACCCACCACCTTTTAGAGAGTTTTCACTGGACATCCAAAATTTAAGAGACTGAAAAATCACTACTCACTCATTAACATACTCTGTCTTATTGTATTCAACCCATGTGCATATACATATAACTTGCATAAACATGAAGAGAGAGAAGCCGGAACACTTGTACTACACAGACTGTAAATGGCACCGTGCATAATAGGCCTCTAAAGGTCACCAAAACTCTGCAAAGACAAATAGTAATACTAATCTATCATGATGCAGAAATGCAGAATAACTCATATGCTGCCTAACCTACCCATAAATGGCCACATGTTCAGAGACGTTAGTCTCTAGCTTTGTTAGTTTACTGGAAGTTTTTCTCCCCTTAAAGAGCCTATAAGCGTGCTTGTGAGACAATGTTTAAATAGGACAGCCTATACAACGGGTTACTCTGCCAATTTTTTGTCGTCAGCGCAAACCACTAAGCTTCTCAGGGACAAGACGTAACCGCTGGAAAAAGCATGTGCATTACTTCATGCTTTTAAAATGCTGGATCTGCAACAAGGAAGAAATTCCCACAGGATGACTTTAGGGGACTCTGAATACTTGAAAAGTCTTATGGAGCAGGGGCAAAGCCATGAAAAAGCAATGATTTTTAATCACATCAGATTACACCACCCTCAAGAAAAAGTGGCAGGAGAAAATTTCAAAGTGAGACAGTTGCCTGTAAAATGTATCACGTGCACTCCACACACATTACATCCTAAAAAACTGCAGGATATTTAATAGGGCTGTATGGGAATAGCATGTTGGATTCATTACCTATGCAGGGATCATCATCTTTCTCTGCACGAGTAAGGATTCATGAGAATACCTGGGCTGGGCTTGGAACTCCAAGGTCGTATGAGTACAAGAGGGACAACCACCATGCATTCCCCATGGCAACTTCTAGCAAGCCTTTGGAGTCTTTAAGAAACTGTTGGTATTTGACAGCAAACATTTTAAGGGTTCCAGATATACTGCCTGTAGCAAGCTTCACAGATGGGACTGAAAGCCAGTGGCCCCTTCTAGACTTAACCTCAGCCCTCTTAACATGTACCAAAGGTGAGACTCTCCATTTCTTCAGAGCCCCATATCCTGTCAACCTGGGAGAGGGAAATGAAATACAGTTTCCAAACAGGGGGTTGGGAAGGTCAGCTGAGGAGCAAGCACAGGGAACTGGAAATTAGCAGTTGGCATGGGGTTAAGTATGTGCATGTGGTAAGAGTCTCTTGAAAGAATGAGACTGAAAACCAAGAGGAAACTAGCTGTTGCTTCCAAAGAAGCATTAAGTACAATCTCTCTGTTGCTTTGCTGCACATAAGCAGACGAGGGCTAATCCCACATTTAATGATTTGCATTTTACAAGATAAACAAGCGAGCAAGTGTGTATCTTCAGCTCATTCCTTACAGACAACACTGGACTCCCACTAATGCAAAAGGGTTCATTAAGGTATTAAAACTTACAGTTTCCAGGCTCTTCCAGTAAGCCTCATTCCTCTCTTTAGTTAAATCATCACCGGTTACTAGTGAGAGCCTGGAAGCCAGCAGAATTAAGCTGACACAAAGCAAGTGTGAAGGTGGAATCCAGCTGTGAGTGGGTGTGATGGAACCAAATTAATGTCCATTCACGGAAAAAGCATGGGGACAAGCTCAGGGAAAACGTCATGAGACACAAGATATTTGGAATGGCAATGTTAGCTGCAGGAAACAAACTCAAGGTCTGAACACAGGTCAGTCATTTCACAAAATTGTTAACATTGTTCAGCTCCGAAATGAATGCCTTTCTCATCAGCCCTGAGGTTTGCTGGCTCCAAAGGACAGTTTGGCCGTAGTCTTCTTGAAATTGCTGCCAGATAGTTTTTACATATTTCTCCCCTCTGATTAGCTTTTTTTACTGTGTCATTTATGTACACATACCTAATCAGTGGTTCAAGTTTGCAAATGGGATAATAAATAACAGATCCACTTTTGCTTGTCTTTGTTACTAGTCATAGCACATTCATCCTAATATTAGGGAAAAAATGTATATGTGCGTCCCGATTCAAAGATACTGATGTGAACAGATGAATTGATAGGCATGACTAATCTAACATGTGACACTGAAAAAAAAGGGTACTGACAAGAAATTCCAGACAGGGTCAGACTTTCAACAGTAGACAAATAAGTTATGTAAATATGTTATCTGAGTACTTGCTCCATATGCCAAAAATGTTTAATATTCACAGATAATGAAACATGTTTGAATCAGAGCAGTTTTGTTGATTCTGGCAATAAATTCAAGAGCCACTGAGACAACAGAAAATAATTTTAAAAATTAACCCCATTTTACACAACCCTTTGAAAGATTTTGACTAAAAATAGCACAGTGCTGTTAAGAAAAACCAGTACTCCACAGATCCAATAGGTAAACTTACATGGCCATGAGAAACAATATTTAAACAGCAAAGGGGAGCTGCTAAAGCATTAAACCAGGATAGAGGAGTATTCTGGCTCTTGCTCCTCCAGTCAAAAGGAGAACACCAGATGCACATTTGGCATAAATGTGTGCTACCCTTATTACAATGCCCATAGATATTTTTCTGATGCACTTAATCCTGCAGCCTAATTAAATAACCTGGTAACCAGGTTTAATCAGCACAATCCTGCTACATTTGCCTGGTCTTGGCCCTGCAACCACTTGCAGGTACTTCGCAGCAATCCCCAGAAGTACTCTCAAGAACTAGTGCTGCCTACCACCCAGTTTAGTAAGAAAAGCAAAGATCTTCTGATTTAAAGTTCTTGACTTACAAGACAGTGGCTTCTTTCCTAGACAAAAGGCACACAGGGAAAAGAAAGACCAATCATGTATATGATTTATCTGCGAAGTCCACAGAAAGTTCAGGCCTAAACATGAATGAACACACCTTACACAGAAACCAGTTTACATCTAACACTCATGTGCTCCTTGATATATCAGCTTTTAACAGCTGCAACCTGAGACAGAGGCACTGACAGGTACATTTCGTCTCCCTATGCTGACTGTGAAGTGCTTAATCAACACACGAGGCGGCAAATAAATCTCAAGGTATGTCTCTATTTGAAAAGGCCCTGAGAACACTTGGAGTTCAGTGCTCCTTCAGCTAGGTTCTACCTGTCTCCAACACATCCCCTTCTACAGCCTTTCCTATGGTGCATAAAACACCAATAAACCCATAGTTTTTCTTTACCTAATTGTCAGACTTTCCTTGTGGGTTGGTTTGATTTTCACTAAAGCAGGTATTTGAATGTATCAGAAATGTATCCAAGATCAGCCCTAAGCTCTAGAGGCAGTGGAGAGAAGGTAGGACCTCAGAGAGAATGATTTTGCTGATCTATTGTAGATACTTCAAAATTAAATGAGTCGTCCTCCTTTAAAAAACCCTCCTGGCAAGCGAGCTGGTGGTTGGGTATTTTAAGTTAGGCAGAAGATGTCCTATGTTTCCAGGACATCCTCAGAGTTCTTACTTCCCCAAGGAACGGTTTATTGGTAGTTTTGATGCTATTTGTAGAAGAGTGAAATGATGTACTTTCAAAGTCTGGAGAGAAATCCAACAAATGACGCATACTTCCACTCTGATACATTAACAGGAGGCAATCCTCTCTTCCATCAAATAGGAGATAGAGTTTACATACAGATATCATTGATTTTAACTCTTCCTTAGTTTCTAAATTTACATTTAAAACACAACTCTTGTATGTTATTTACAAAAGAAAAAGGCTGGTTTATGAATCAGCATTTAAAAGAGGCATGTATATTAAAAGAATTAATCAATTGGCTCTTTGCTGAATTTTCTTCCTCATTGTTTGCTAGCAGGAACAGCTTCATCAGTGCGAAAACAGTGAAAGGAGGCTATTCTTATACTCTTTCAAGAAGAAATAAAAAATAAAAATAAATTAAAATAAAATTGTGTAGACTCTTATTTTCTTACTCAGTAGTTCCTTCACCAGGGAATTCTCTGCCTGGGAAGCTTACAAGAAGTCTACTGTATATTTTTATACCTCAGCAAAACTGCTGATTACTGTGGTATCCATTGAGCCTTCTACTTCCTTCACAAATCTGATAAGAGCTAATGTATATACACAATTCGCTTCATAAAACTTTTTTCTCTATCTGAAATGCACTTTTATAAAAAGGCAAATCAGCCGTCTTTTTCAAAATTGGAATTTCACATATTCAGACAAGAAAACAGGAACTATGGGCAGTTTACAAAGTAGCAACACTTTCACTTGACCCAAAATATTATTAAGACTGCCACATTATATTGACAGGTCAAGAGTTTTGAGGGGAGAGAGTGTTGGAAAAATTCAATGACTGATTTGACGAATTTCACTCTTTAGTTTAGAAGCTAATTATAAACATGCCACAAGTGAACACATTACGTGTTACCATGTTCTAATACATATATCACAGTGCATTTTTGTCCATGTTTCAATAGCCCTGATCTTTAGTACTAGTCTTTCTTGAAAGACAGACTTATCTTTGTACATTCAAAATGTGCTTTGCGTGAACATTATCTAGTATTTGCAAAAGGAAAAAAAAATCACTGCTTATTAAATACTACAACACCCTCATTGCTAGAAGATTGAGACAAAAAGAATAAGAAATGTCACAAAATTTGTCCAAATCTGGTTTCATTCTAAACTAGGAAGCCACAGAAAACTTTCTGCCATGTTAAGTAGTATTGCTTTATCCTCAAGGCAGTATTCAGCAACGCATGAAAAGATCATGAACTCTAACCAAGGCACAGCTTTTCTACAGTGATTCGGATGGTCCCTGTAAAGCAAAAATGTCATGATTTCTTTTTTCCACTTTGGATTTATTTTAAGATCCTAACTCAGGAAAGGACTTAATTTTATGGCCAGGCATCCCTTCCTGCATAACAATGAAATCTTAAATGAGAGCTAAGTTCCTCTTCACTGAAAAAGCTTCAGCTGATAATAGGAATGTTTATGAGAGCTCTTTCTGAACTGTTTTGGGGTCCTGTTTCCCATGTCTGGAGGCAACTACCCCATGCTGGACCATGGCGTATGCTCCTGCCTCCCCTCACAGCCATCCTGGGGACAGGCGGATGCACTGGTTTCTCCTGCAAGTGACAGGGCTCCCAAAGCCAGATTCAGTTGGTATCATAGAGATGTTCCAGACCGAGGGTGGGGGGAACACCTCCAACTGCCTAAGCAAAATGTTTTGGAACAGTCATTTAATGAAGCAATTAAGGAGAAGGTGGCAGGAAGGTCAGCAAGTTCCTCCACAATACACTCCCAGAATGAATAATTTCCCCCCGCAATCTAACAATGCCTTTAAATATGGTGCCAAAGTAAGTGTATGTGAGAGTGTGTATAGCAATCACTCAAGTGAAGAGACTACAGGGGGCTTGACTAATACAAATGCCTAAAATAAATCTTGCTATAAGTCCAAACGTTCCTATACAAACCGTGAATCAATGTCGGCAACCAGCAGCAGCAATAATTGCTACTGGAAAAAAATTTTCCTGCATCAAGTACTATCAGCAAATATTTATATTTTCACATGCTGGGACTGTGTATATATGTTTTTAGAGCCAAGACCTGAAACTTCAAAAGACAGAAACTAGACAATTTTCAACTGGCTGCCAACAAACAAGGAGTTTTCTACATAACAATAACAATATACAGGTTTGCCTCTGTACATGGAGCATGCAATAGTGGGCGTGACAATCTCATATGTTTCAAGGAGCACCCATGCACTACCAGCACTATAGAGAGCTTTGAGAGTCCTCCTTTGCATATGGTTTTAAACATCAGCAGTGTGTTAGCCAAAGCTTCTTATTCTTATCCTGGAGACTAACGACCTACAGATAAGAAGCAGAAATTACTGTTAAGGTTTTAAAATTGCAAAGATTTATTTTTTTTATTATATGAGTGAAAAACAAAAAAAAACAACCAAACAAAAGCTGCCCCCCAAAAAAAAGCCCCAACAAACACACACACACAACAACCTCAAGCAGCCTGGGACATTTCATAGAACAAGACAGCAAGCTCTAGCTCTTCCCCTTAACATCTTCCTGCTCCTTACAGAAATTACTGTGGAAATGCCGGGAAGAAAAATGACATGAGTGCTACACAAAACTGGCCTTAAAAATGTAACCTGTCATCAGCCAGGAAAGACTTGTGGCTCTGGGACTGACGCCATTTTACTTTTTCTGTTTCAATGTTCACAGGAAGAGAATAATGTTTATTTCAACAATTTTCCTTATTGAACATGGCAAGCTTTTCTACAGTCCCATGTTCAGGCAGCCATTGACTTAAAAGGCAACTTGGAAAAGGAATTATCTTCAACTACTTCATACTGTTAATTCATTTCCAACTCAGCTTCGCTTCATTTTTTAAATCTTACTGATTTAAAAATCTTACTTTCACAAAGGCACAATCCAGGTCTCACCCACTCAGACAGAAGAAAGGAGAAGTTTGAAGTGAATAATCCAAGCATAACAGGACTACTGGAGGACCTCTGTTTATCCTTCCAACAGAAGGACTTTCTGTTTTGCTCTCTAACGAAAAGGGAGGGGAAAGCTGGACCAGGAATGAGGGGCTTGAGCTGAGTAGCAGAGTCAAGATTAATAGGAGCAGGATTCATGAGACTGAGGTTTAACCCATTTTTTGCTCTCTGGAGATAATTCCCAAAGTCTAAGCTTGGATGCCTAGGGACACTCAGGAACTCAGGGAGATTGGATGGCTTTTGTACTGTCAGTGAAGACTGCCAAGTGCTTCTCCAGAGTTTTTTCTATGCCTCTCTCTCACTCCATTAATTAGTAGAGTAAGAGAACATGGTAATTTAAAAATATTCTATTACTAGCAATTACTAAAACAGTTATTACTACACTTAGATCAAAAATAACATGCAAGGAGGGAGTTTCTCATCAGAATATTGATGACAGTATTTCTTTCCTTCTCCCTCCTTCCTCCAAATTACCTTTTATTTCATTGCTTATACTGCAAACTCTTTAGAGAGACTGTCTTGAAATGTGTGCATCTCAATTTCCAACAAGATTCTTATCTCAGCAATGATAACACGGTTCTTTATACCCTTGGTATTGACTCACCTAAGCAGTCTCTTAAAGAAAAAAAATAATAATCAGGGCTTGCTGGCCAGCACAATGCATGCAATAGAAACAGCACTAGCTCCTTCCAAAAACCCACACGCACACATGGCACTTGCTCTGGGTTAACAACTAAGCACCTTGGATTCTGGTAACAACTGTCTGATTGGAGTCTAAACAACCTGGCAGCCCTGCAGAGCTTGGTCCCTCCACAGGAGGCTTCCAGTTCAAACCAATTCAGTTTCCAACTGTTAATCCCTTGCTCCTCATAATTGTGTTTACCTTTGCTGGAAATAAAATAAATAGGAGGCAACAATCTGATCCACTTCCATAAAGCCAGCATCAGAGTAATCCCGGACACATTGCTAATTCATGAAAAGCTTCAGGAAATACCCTGGTTAATTCAGCAGGAACTCCCACTGCAAAAATCTTTTTGGATGCCCCAGAAAGCAGCTCCTTGGCTGGCAAGTCAAGTAGCGCTTCTCTTGCCCTCCAAATTAGCTCGATGCCCAAAGGAAATTACTAATCTTTCAGTTCAAAACCAAAACACACACAAGTATAATAAGTGCTGTTTTCCTCTGTGGAAGAATAGATAATCAATGGCTTGAAGAGTGGAGAGTAAACATTTCTGTTAACGCTAACTTTATTATAGTCTATTTGGGTGAAGCTCTTCCGTGTCATCACTTATACTGTTACTACCACAATACTGTTACTAACAAGCTGAGGTATTTAATTTATTATGTTTTTAACCCAGCTTGAAACCTCTGCCAGAAAGCAAATACAAAAATACATAAAACCAAAAAACTAGTAAAATGTATTATCGGTTTCCAAAATATCATTTACCACTGCAGAATTTGAATATCTCTATGTATCATCAATGTGAATGGTAAAATTCCCTAGTTAAAATGACTCGTAAAATTTCTAGCATTTCCTCTTGGTTTAAAATTTCTGATAGTTTTCTTTCAATTATCTGTTTTATTTTACTTCTGGCTTTTACTGTTGATTTGTGTCCTTTATATATTGGGGATTTTGTTGGAGGAATTGCTGCAGAAAATCCCAAGACCCCTTGAAGAGCATCTGAACATCTCCAAGGCAGAACTCCAAATGTCAAACTATCTCTGTGACCTGAATTTCTCTGGAAGAAAATATTAAAGTAGTTTCTGCAATAAAGCCAAAAGCTTAGAGCAACAGGAACAGAGGAAGCACGAGGGCTGCCATTTCCTCTAAGATTAGCGAGATAATAATTCCTATTAATACCTCCCAGAGAAACAGACCATTCCAGTGGGCCATATGTGACTCTTTGTTTTTTTTTTGGTGCCCGAAAGACTAGATCAGTCAATACAGTATGAAGGAATTAGCTCCCAGCACTATGCTGTGTGGTATATGTGTATTTGAGACACAAACTCTAATGCTTTTACTATTCAGTTTCACCCATAAATTTCACTGCTGTACTGTATGTAGGATAAGTGGCTTATTAGCTTTAAAAAACCACAAACCATGATGTAATCAAATCCCAAATACTCTATCAACAGTTTCACTTACAGATAAATGACAGTTTCTAATCCTCTGTATTAATGACAGCTATTCAGAAAGGTCCAGCAACACTGACACTTAGAACGGATGGATTATAGGTATTAAGATATAATTACAAAAACACCTGCACTGTCTGAAAGGATACTATCACCTTTACTGCACTCTAGATTCTGGGAAGTTCAAAATAAGCAAAAGCTTGAAATATTTCATGACTACACTTACAAAAATGTTCTTGAAAAACAGCTCTTGTAACCCATTTTCCAAAGTTCATTCCAATCTGCTGCTTTTAGGGTTTTTGTTTGTTTGCTTAAGTATATTTGGTCTGTGAAAAGATGAAAAGCTCCACGATTTTAGTCCCCTTTTCAGTCAATAAAAACTCAGTGGGAGAGAATCAGGAGGAAAGAGAGTAGGATGCTTTTCCTGTTACAATAGTAAGACTTGGGAGACATGGGTTCAGTGCCTGGCTCTGACAGAAATTTCCTGTGTGACCTCAGGCAAATCATTTGGTGTTTCAATTATTTATCTGTAAAGCAGGGATAACCACTATCCCAGACAAGGTTTGCTTGGATAACATTAATTAACATGTCAGAGGTGCTCAAAAAGTCATGTATTAGACTCCTACTGACGACATACCCAAAATCAGTGGTCGAAGTGACCGAGGGTATGCCACTATATCACACAGACACCTCTCATAAAACCATACTTGCCTACTACTCTTCAGCCTGTGTCGCAAATAGGTCTCACAACAGCAGTTTGAAAGTTCTACAAAGACAAACTGCAAACTAGAAGAAAGACATCAGGTAACGTGGGGGGAAATGGAGCCTGTTGTTGGGGAAAAGGGATACAAACCCTGCAAGTATTTACTAGCACAGTACTCAAGACCACACCACCCACCTGAACCTCCTTTAAGGAAGCCATCAGAGGTACAACAGCAAGGAAAAACAAGTTAAGCACAAGATTTAAGGTTTTTACCATGTTTTTCTAACAGCTATTCGAAAACATATAGTCCACTCCATCCTTGTCAGTGTAACTTATGGTCTTGTGTATAAATGATGACAAACTACACCTGAGGAGGAAGGGTAAGCACCAAACTCTTCTCTTTAACCACCAACGACAGAACCCGAGGGAACGTCAGGAAGATGTGCCAGGGGAGGTTTAGGCTGGACATTAGGAAAAAGTTCTTCCCCCAGAGGGTGGTGGAGCACTGGAACAGGCTCCCCAGGGAGGTGTCACAGCCCCAAGCCTGACAGTGTTCAAGAAGAGACTAGACAACGTCCTCAGGCACACGGTGTGAACTGTGGGGTTGTCATATGCAAGGACAAGAGCTGAACTTGTGGGTCCCTTCCAACTCAGGACTTTCTATGATTTTTATGCCCAGAAACGAGCCCTTGTCCACTTGGTGAGTATCACAGTATCACAGTATGTTTGGGATTGGAAGGGACCTCAAAAGATCATCTAGTCCAATCCCCCTGCCGGAGCAGGAATGCCTAGGTGAGGTCGCACAGGAACATGTCCAGGCGGGTTTTGAATGTCTCCAGAGAAGGAGACTCCACAACCTCCCTGGGCAGCCTGTTCCAGTGCTCTGTCACCCTCACTGAGAAGAAGTTTTTTCTCAAATTTAAGTGGAACCTCTTGTGTTCCAGCTTGATCCCATTACCCCTTGTCCTATCATTGTTTGCCACCGAGAAGAGCCTGGCTCCATCCTCATGGCACTCACCCTTTATATATTTATAAGCATTAATAAGGTCTCCTCTTAGTCTCCTCTTCTCCAAACTAAAGAGACACAGCTCCCTCAGCCTTTCTTCATAAGGGAGGTGCTCCACTCCCTTAATCATCTTCGTTGCCCTACGCTGGACCCTCTCCAGCAGTTCCCTGTCCTTCTGGAACTGAGGGGCCCAGAACTGGACACAATATTCCAGATGGGGTCTCACCGGGGCGGAGTAGAGGGGAAGGAGGACCTCTCTCGATCTACTAACCACTCCCCTTGTAATACACCCCAGGATGCCATTGGCCTTCCTGGCCACAAGGGCACAGTGCTGGCTCATGGTCATCCTGTTGTCCACCAGGACCCCCAGGTCCCTTTCCCCTACACTGCTCTCTAATATGTAATTTCCCAACCTATACTGGAACCTGGGGTTGTTCCT
Source organism: Columba livia (assembly GCF_036013475.1). Lineage (NCBI taxonomy): Eukaryota > Metazoa > Chordata > Aves > Columbiformes > Columbidae > Columba > Columba livia. The sequence goes on along the minus strand of NC_088603.1, from coordinate 55,860,099 downwards.
GCCCAGATGCAGGACTCTACACTTCCCTTTGTTAAATTTCATCAGGTTATTCCCCGCCCAACTCTCCAGCCTGTCCAGGTCCCGCTGGATGGCACCACAGCCTTCTGGCGTGTCAGCCACCCCTCCCAGCTTAGTGTCATCAGCAAACTTGCTGATAGTACACTCTATTCCCTCGTCCAAATTGTTAATGAATATATTGAATAATGTTGGCCCCAGTACTGACCCCTGAGGCACTCCACTGGATACTGGCCTCCAACTAGACTCCGCACCATTGACTACCACTCTCTGGCTTCTCTCCTTAAGCCAGTTTGCAACCCACCTCACTGGTCTATTGTCTAGACCACACCTCCTCAACTTAGCTGTGAGGATGCTGTGGGAGACTGTGTCAAAGGCTTTACTGAAGTCAAGGCAGACCACATCCACCGCTCTGCCATCATCCATCCACCTTGTTACATTCTCATAAAAGGCTATGAGGTTGGTCAAGCATGACTTACCCTTGGTAAAGCCATGCTGACTGACCATAATAACCCTCTTATCCTTGATATGCCTTGAGATGGCACCAAGGATAAGCTGTTCCATTACTTTCCCAGGGACAGAGGTGAGGCTGACAGGTCTATAATTACCCGGGTCCTACTTCTTGCCCTTTTTGAAGACTGGAGTGACATTTGCTTTCCTCGAATCCTCGGGCACCTCTCCCGTTTCCCAATACTTGGCTAAGATGATGGAGAGCGGTCCAGCAATGACTTCAGCCAGCTCTCTCAGCACCCATGGATGCATCCCATCTGGACCCATGGATTTATGGATGTCCAGACTATTTAATTGCTCCCTAACCCAGTCCTCATCGACTAAAGCAAACTCCTCCATTGACCTGGCTTCATCCGGGGTCTCAGGGGTAAAGGGCTCCCCAGGACAGCCTCCGGCAGAGTAGACAGAGCCAAAGAAGGCATTCAGTAATTCTGCCTTCTCTGTATCTTCTGCAACCAGGGCACCCACCCCGTTCATCAGTGGGCCTACATTGCCTCTGGTATTAGTTTTATCTGCTATGTATTTGAAAAAGTTCCTTTTGCTGTCCTCGACCCCTCTCGCCAGCTGTAATTCTAAGAAGGCCTTGGCTATCCTAGCTGCCTTCCTACATCCTCTAACAGCAGCCTTATATTCCTCCCAAGTGGCCAGCCCCTGCTTCCATGACCTGTAAACTCTCCTCTTCTGCTTGAGCATACCCAACAGATCCCTATTCAACTACACAGGCCTCCTGGCTCCCTTCCTTGACTTCCTACGTGTGGGGATGCTCTGATCCAGAGCATGGAAGAAGCAATCTCTGAATGCAATCCAGCTATCTTGGGCCCCTTTTCCTTCAAGCAGTCTTGCCCATGAGATTTCCCCCAGCAATTGCTTGAAAAGGCCAAAGTTAGCCCTGCTAAAGTCCAGGGTTGCAATTCTACTTGCTATTCTGTTCCTGCCACACAAGATTCTGAACTCCACCATCTCATGGTCACTGCAACCCAGGCAGCCCTCAATCTTTACTGCTTCAACCAGACCCTCCTTGTTAGTGAGGATGAGATCCAGCAGTGCACCTCTCCTAGTCGGCTCCTCCACCATCTGCATGAGGAAGTTATCATCAATGCACTGGAGGAACCTCCTGGACTGTGGCTGGCTGGCTGAATGGTCCTTCCAGCAAACATCAGGGAAGTTAAAATCACCCACAACAACCAGGGCCTGTGACTGTGAGGCCACTCTCAGCTGCCCATAGAAGGCCTCATCAACTTCCTCAGCCTGATCTGGTGGCCTGTAATAGACGCCCACAACAGTGTCACCCCTGCCAGCCTGCCCCTTGATCCTGACCCATACACTCTCAACTCGCTCGTCATCCACTCCTGGGCAGAGTTTAGTACATTGTAGTTGCTCTCTCACATAGAGAGCAACTCCATCACCACGCCTGGCTGGCCTGTCTTTCCTGAAAAGGGCATAGCCATCCATGACCACATTCCAGTCACTTGAACTGTCCCACCATGTTTCTGTAATTGCCACCAGATCATAATCTCCCGACCGAACACAGGATTCTAACTCCTCCTGCTTACTCCCCATGCTGCACGCATTGGTGTACAGGCATTTCAGGGAGTGAGCAGAGCACACCAATTTCTCCCTAGGGGCATAGGAGGCCACCCGGTCCTCATCAGTTTTAGAATGCTGCCCCACTGGGACAAGCCCAGCTACAACCCCATCCCCCTTCGAGCCTAGTTTAAAGCTCTCCAAATGAGCCCAGCTAATTCCTGCCCCAGCATCCTTTTGCCCCTGCAAGATAAACCTTTCCCACGTGACACTGTCCGGACACACCTCAGTTAATTCAAGCGTGCAAAACAAGTGTCTTATCTAAGACAATTTACCCAGACTTGTGGCAGAACCAACACAGAGAAACAAGCAATGCCTTGAAGGAATTAATCACACCCTAAGTTAGATGGGCTGAGTTTTCTAGTCCTCTCTCTTGGCTATATAGAAATATATAGGATGATTAATTCCAGAGAAGACACCAGCATTTGGGCAGACAAAATCTTTTAAGGAGACTGCCACCTCTTTGCTCCTGCTGCAAACACACTCTCTGCCACAGCACAGAGGGACCAGGGAAAGGACAAGGAAATGAGTCACAATCCTTTGACAGGTAGTGTGTTGAAGGGCAGGTGATCTTGTGCTTGGACTAAATAAGACAGCAAAATGCAATGCCATGGAAAATAACACATACGCTGGAGAATTAATTCAGTCTATTAGGAGAATTGACTCAATCTATGCAACGCTGGTGCCTCATAAAATACCCCAAATCTGTTTCTCAGGGATTCTGTCTTTAGTGCCCATCTATAAGCCATATATATATATATATTTATCTCATACCTTTCAACACCACAAATCTTGGAAAACTACAATGAAAAGTCTTATTGGATCTGTATTTACACAGATTCAGTGACACAGTTACCTGTACAGAATGGATGGTAATACTTTTCAGCCAAAAGCTTAGAAAAGTAGGTAACAAAGAAAGTATAATACGTTTTATTTTCAAGTAGCCCAAAGAGCTGGTTTCATTTCACAAAGACAAATCACTCTGAATTTTAGCAATAAATTTACCTCAGTAGTGAGGTTTCCCTCTCTTGGCCACCACAATATAAATGTTGGTATTTTGGTGGTTTAACAAAAGCATTGAAAGTAATAAATAAATATTAGAAATGAAATCTAAGAACATGTCTCCTTTACCACAATTTATTTTGATTTTCTCTGTAGTTGACACAAAATCATCTTTTGAAAAACATTGTGTTGAAAGAATAAATTTCTCTATTACATACATTTGTTAAAAGAACACTCAGAGCAAATTATATAACATGGACCATAGAAGAATAGATATAAATAATGTATTCAGATCTAGCTATTATTTTGCAGATAAGCACAGAAAGAAATAGGGACTGTGAATCAACCCGGCAACATATCCTGCTGATGTTACACACACCCTTTAATCCGGGAGGACTCTCATTAAAACTCAATCCTCTTTGCAGATGTGTCTCGGGAAAGTGTTCTCCGCATTTCCTTCAGGATTAGCCTGACCTAGTTTTACACTGCATTGTAGGAAACCAGGAACACACAACCAGCTGCTTGCCCCAGGTGAGGGACAGCAGTCAGCGGCTGGAGGGGCTCAGCTGCTCATGATGATCTGGCCACAGACACAAAGAACCTTTTATTGTCTAAAAAAGCAACTGATTCATCTAGTTCTGCTGGACTTTTTTTGTTTCAGTCATCGATACCTTTCAGTGCCTCTCTGAGCTCAGAACACATCATGCCATACTCACCATCATCTGCTGAATGTGAAATATTTCAGCTCCAGTGCCAGAGAGACGGTTTGGAAATGAAATGTCAAGAAAAGCTCCGGGGAGAGTGCTTGGTCCAGCATTGTAAACCTATATGACAAAGATATAAATGTATTAAAAAAAATAATAAAAATAAAATTAGACAAATGACTGCTCATAAAACTACTATAGAACTAAAGCTGGGAGTATACATAAATTTGCAAAGACTCAAATACTATGCAAGTTTTTCAATGTCTTCAGACTAAGACTTCATTTGTAAGTATCAGGATGAAGTCAAAGGTTAAGCTTATCTTTAGTCTTAGCCTTGGGCACAGTCTTTAGCTTCGCTTAGTCTTTAGGCACAGGTCATATATCAAGTGAGAAGCAGTTTTGCAGGATAATTACCAGCCATCAATACAAATAACATGAGTTTTCTACCTTATATACAGAGACACTGCTAATAATCTTTGAGTGTTTTGGTTACACCATCCAGAAGACTATAAGAAATATTGCTGTCTCAGTTAATATTCTGATTTCCATCTGGTAACCACTGCGTTACATTCTGCATGTGTTTTCCTTATGGAGCAGAAGTCAAAGCAATGATGATTGTGACTACCAAACTGAAGGTTTGCCGAATGAGTTGCCAGGAAATGCATGTCAATAACTTCCATTCAAGTTCTGGGGTTTCCAATTAAAAGAAATCCTTAGTGGAAAACATTGGCTTTCTATCAAACCCCCCACAAATTTTCAACAAAAACTCAAAGAATTTCCAGTGAAAATTCCAAAACTTGTGGGATTTTGCTGAAAATAAGCAATCCATGGAAAAATGTCAATGAAAGTAAGTTTTCATGTCTATCTACCTTTTTTAATCAGGAAAAATATTTCCTCATTGTTTCTAACAAATATATAAATGCATACAGTAAAAACATGAAGTCCATTAGAATATTTATCCCCACGGAGATAGTACTGTCAAAAGATACAACAATCAGTAGTTAATTTTGTAAAGTACAAATATTAAAACCAACAGGTTTTCATTCTTTAAACACTGTTTATGTTTGAAGAAATGCCTGACTGATAAAGAGAATTGGTTAACAATGCCAAATCCTTACAAAAACCCTGAGGCTCAAGGCAGGGGGAAAAATCCCACTACAATGGAGCATGATAAATGCTGCATGAAATACAAACATAAAGTTTCATGTTAGACATTAAAAAAAAAACTTGATTATCTCACTGAGATCAGATATAAAAGTTAAGGTAGAAAAGACATTTTAATTGCACAGCTTGTTACCTCCCAAAAATGATACATAGATCTATTCCCTTATTAATGTTGGACATGGTATAGATTTTTACATATAAAACCAGCTATAAAGCCCCATGTTTTTATAAATCATCTCTTTCATGGTGAAGAAACTACTCTGTTTCTTCATCTAGAGAAGTTTAATAAATGGCAGGCAAATCACTAAAAACAATTAAACAAACCATGCTTTGCCCATTATGAAACTCTACCCCTTCTCTCTGACACATACATTTATGAGGTTTACCACATTACTCGAGAGCAGATCTGTGACTTGTTATATTATAATTTTCTGCTTCTATATGGAAAAAATAATATTAATATTGAAAACTTGCAAGTGTAAGAGAGACGAGGATGATGCAGGACAAGTGGTGGCTCTGCCAATATATTGATTCTCTGTCCCTTATCTGTTAGCACTTTGTTTCACTGAAAATATTAATTTAGTTAAAGCATTAGTACATCTGTTCTTTATCTGTTTTTAACCAATAACTGGCTGGGGGCAAGGGGAGGAGGTAAGAGAGAGACCTATAAACCCTCAAGAATGAAATCAGAATCACAAGAATTAATAGCCTGGTACACAAAAGCTTTAATGTCCTGAAATCCTGCTTTTACTTCTTTTCAGTAAATAGCTAAGGGCACTGCATGACAGTGGGGGCTTAATTGCTCTGGACCGCAGTCTGTCCACGGAGGAAGACATGTGTTACTCATTATGAGCTGAGTGGCATTCGTGCCTCGGAGAAAAGAAAAGGGGAAAAAGGCGAAAGACTATTTTTCACAACAAATGATTCCCCCACCTCTGCATGATTTATCATTCCCTAGTTCCATCTAGTGGTCAAAAAAGATTTCAAGTGCTTGTAATAGATATGGCCACAGCAGTGAGACAAGTTCATTTTGGCTGTGTCACAAGAGTTTGTTAAAACATATCATCCATATGTTTTGCCACATTAGGAATCCATCTAACTGCCATGTGAAATGTGATCTATGGATAATCCTTGAATAACGCTGAGATGCTATGAGGCATTTAATGAAACCTTCTCACCCCTGTCTTTTTAGTGTCACAGTCTTTTCCTTGTGCTGTACTCTTTATCAGTAGCTCTATAAACATTTTCATACCAGGGGCATTTAGCAAGTCTGAATCCCTTGCACAGGTTTATGTGTTTGTTCGGATGGATAAAGGCTGCCCACTCTTCTGCTCAATGACCACGACACTAAAAGGAATTACTCCTCCCTTTTGAAGCTGTGACTGCATCAAAGATGTGGCACTTGAGTAACCACAGCTCTTTACTCAGCAAGTGATGAAAGGTAAACCAAAAACAAATGGTAGCACCTTCATTCCTATGGAAGTGTGATTCCCTATTTGCAATTCTGGTATAATATATCCAGATAAGGAAATATACCATCCCCGCATGCTGCAAATATGGCACCATCAAGAACACATTGCACAGAATACTGTGATTCAGAAACATGTACCAAAGCCCATACTACACTCAGAATAAAAGAGATATAAAACCAGAATGTGCTGTCAAGAAGTCAAAATAAGGATTAGGTTTACCTGCAGTGTGAAGTTGAGAGACTGGAAAAGGCATTCATTGTTTTCCAACTGAACAAAGTTGGATGTTTCCACAGAATCGCCATAGAAAAATGAAGTAGGGAAGACTTCTCTGAAAGATCAAGACAGATTTAGTAAACTGGGTTTGTCACCAAAATTAAATCTATTTGTGGCAAGCTGAATTGCACTGCTTGATTTCTGGTCATGTGAAATTCTATGGGGCCATTTTAGATTAACTCATTATTTGTCATTTGATTTCCTCTTGACAACAGTAGACTACAGAAGCAGCATCTCAACTGATCTGGGTTAACAACCCATGATCAAAGCAGACTTCTTTTGATTACTTATCATATTTTTTTTTATACTTTCCTATCACAAAACCTCTTCTCCAGGGCCCACTGCCATGGATGATTTGTGCAAGTCCTGTAGCTTGTGTAACACAGGAAATCATTGCACTACCAAGTTAATCTGAAGAAACAGTTACTAATAGGAATATTTTCAGTTACATATTCACTAAAGTAACATTTAAATTTTATCTACCATTTACATACCATTGCAAGAATAAACACTTCATTAATTATCTGAGCTTCACTACCTTTATGATTAGCAGATGATTAAAGGGAAGAGTAAAAGGGGGTATAACTTGCTTTCAACAACAGTGGCACAGGCCCAGTCTCCTCAACCACTGTTATCATCTTATTGCAAAGAAGAACACAGCAGAGTTTTATCAGAAAATATTTGGAAGCACAACACAGTACCTGGAAATCCTACAGAAAAGGACTAGCAGTGCTTTAAGTGTCCTTTGTGACTCCTAATCTCAGGCTGCTCCACTAGCTGTAAAGGGTTCTGGTATAATTTCAGACAAACCTTGGTGAGAGACTGCCTAAAACTCTGCCTCTTACCTAGGCTGTCCTTTTGAGTCAGAGTTTTTTGAGAAGGATTTTAAGCCTGTTTAGGTACATTTCATTTTTTCCTGCCTGCTTCCTAAGCCAGGGATTTCTAGGGGAAACAGTGAGAGACAGATTTACTCCTCCCATTTACGGCACTGTGCCAGAAGGCTCCTCCCAAACATGGTACAAGCCCTTCCGGGGCTGTGACCAGGGATGAAATTTGCTCTTGTAGACTCAAATGCAGGGCAGCTAATAAAAATGTACTTTAAAAAGACACTGTCCAAAAAAGAATATTACTAATATTACCATGCTTGGGAATGTAGTGCCCTCCAATAAACCCAACTTTTCCCTTGTAGTTGGACATGTCTGTGAACTTGAATTTACTAAGTCTTGTTTATAAGAAAGAAAAAAATAATCCACATAGTCAGTTGGGTGGGGTTTATGGATTCAGAGACCTTGTCCTTTAAAAAAGTACATTCTGAAGAGAAAGAAAAGAGCCCAATTTTTATCACTTTTTTGGTATGCAGCATTCTGTAGGTGACAGAGATCTAAAGACACAGATCAAAGCATTCATATCTGTAAAGCTGTACAAAAATTGATCTGCAAAGCATGCAGAAGCAAGGGGTATAGAGTTAAATTTCTACACAATCTTTAACAATGAAAGCATCCAAAAACTTCCAGAACATGCTGCTGAGACTGTACTTTCAATATAGAGGAGATTTTTGGCCTTGTTAATCATCTTGTGAGGTCTGACAGCGCTCTTCACTTCTCTGAGCAGGCTCAAGCCATTCTGACTATTTTAGCCATCATTAAGAGATTTTATTTCTATGCAACAAGAGGAGAAAACAGCTTTATGTGGTAAAACTCAGACGTAACCTCATCTAGGTGTTCCTGCTCCGGCATGGGGATTGGACTAGATGATCTTTCGAGGTCCCTTCCAATCCCTAACATTCTGTGATTCTGAGATAGTCTACGAAACTGAGTTTACGCAGCTTTTCAGTCAAATCACGTGTCAGTGCCTACACATGTGTTCCCGCAGTGTGGGCTACACACATAGTTCCTACAGTGCCACACAGTGTTCCTACACATGTAGCACGCTGGTCAAGGGAATCTTTGACTTCCACTGATGTCAACCTGTATGGGTCACTTAAACAACACGTATTCCCTAGGGGCTGCCATCAGTGGCAGCTAGAACAGACACTTACCTCTTGGGGACACTGCTGATGAGTTTTTGCTTTCCCAGTTTAGGGACAAATGTCAACTTTCTCAGTCTACACGGATGTTAATTCACCTCCAGTGACCAGGTCCCCCATTTCCAACTGAAGCACTGCTATACTAGAGGAAGATCTGTCTGTTGGGACTGGCCACAAATCTTTCATTCTGGATTGCAATGCAGAAGTGGAAGGGAAGACCCCTGAGTACAAAGGCAGGAACTCGCACATGGGCAGCCCCGGGGAGAGGACAACAGCTGTGTGTTAAACAAGATTTTCAGTCAAAGGGTGAGTGATGTTCCTCGGTTGGTACTTGGACGCCTCGCAGACTAGGGAGCAGAGGGAGTGGGAAAATGAACAGAAGCTAATTCTGATTGTGAAATTAAACAGAAAGGCGAACAGCTAGACTCCACCAAGCTCCTGAAAATCCCAGAACATTTGACCCTAACCTTTGGCCTGGTGATTCTCAACCACATCCTTAAATACATACCCTAAACAACAAGATGTGATTTACTTGTTCTGTTTTTATTTTATTTGAAGGTACATCATATCTACAGAATGACATTAATTCAAATATGATCACTAGAATACCTACTCTAAATATGATGGCAAATAATTAGCATTAGCTAGAAAGGAGTAAGAAAGAAATACAGTGTTGGAATGAAAGGCATGACAAATAAAATTCACAGATAACTAAAGTGGTTGTCTGTATTTCCAGAGCCTGGGAAACAGGGAAAAAGCAAGAGTCTGTCTACATGTAAACAAAGACAAGAATTCAGTTATTCATTGGAGGAGACTCAGATGTTATTGTTAGGATTATTATTATTTTTGTTGTTTTGATTTGGTGATTGGTACTTACCCTGTGATAGATGAGTCCACTTCATGCATCAGGGGTACTGAAAGGGTTAGAGTATTATCATGCAGAGATTCAGTCCGTTCTAGGTTTCCACTGCGACAGAAAGGAAAAATAAACATGCTGTAAATCTACATCCTTTGCAATATATCACACAGTTTCACAGCTACAGCTACCATCTCTCTGCCTTGTACTCCCAGCTTATTTGAGTGATGTCAGGTCTCCTTAAGAAGCCTCTTAAAGATTAAGTGTTACATTTGTTCATCCCACCTTGAAAAGGGCACACACATAAAGCACATGTTTGCAGCTGCTCCTCTGAGGCTGTGACACGACCAGGTTCACACCAAAAAACCTATTTTGAAGCAAGGTGTGAATTCAAATAGCAGCATGAAGCTACAGTAGTCATCATACATAGTGGAGATAAACACGGACATTTGGATTTCAGTGCCAAGGTTCATTTTCTCCCAATCTGACTCTATGCCAGTTTGGGAGGAATACACACAACTCACAGAGGGTCTTGACTCAGTAAATGAAACCGTGCTTTCATTGTACCTGCATTGTACCACAGCACCAATTTGGTGCCACTACAAGCAGCTTTCTAGGTTAGACCCTCATACTGAACGGGTTGTAACCTCTCAGCAGTTCCAGTCCCTCTTCCTGTGTTTAGTTGCCAAAATGAAAGCCCTTCAACTTCACATTTTCAAAGGCAGTTGCCTCAACTGGTCAAGAGCAGAAGGAAGAAAGATAAAAGAGAGCAATCGTCTGTCAGCTGAGCTAATTTCAGTGTGGACACTTATGTATAAAGTCCGGGAAAGGTTCCTGAAATGCAAGTCCAACATGCAAAATTGTAATTCTATTTCTGATGGTGAGTCTGCTTGGTGGGTGACAACTCAGAAGAACACTCTTGAAAGATATATCACATATATTTCCAGTTTCTTCAGCAGTGACACTGGAATCACTTTTGCCTTGCAGTTCATTGGATTTACTCACAAATCAAGCTGGCAAAATAAAAGCTATGGTCCTGGTTATGTAAGGACAGTATCACTGAGACAGCAGGCAGTAACATCCAAAGTGATACCATGCAGATTGTGAGTTGCTCAGATTACAAAAACAGAGCCTGCTGACTACATACATGCATAGACATAGCTCAGCTTTCTGCAACTGACACATTGGCCACGTCTCTAATAAAACTATGGCCCAGATGGAAAAACCCACAAACTTTAAAGTCCCAGGAAAAAAAATCTAATAAAAGCTTTTCCTCTGCAGAGGCTCAAAGAAGATTCCGAAATTGAGACAATTCTTGTCCAACACAAATACCAATATACCATGGTGGTAAGCAGAGTAAGAAAGTATAACTCCATATACAGTTCACAGGTATGTGCTTATCTATTTGAAATGGAGCAAAGGTACTGACAGAAAAGGACAATATCAGTGACTCTAGCTCTAGCAAAATAGTTCACGTCAGGAAGCACAAAAGAGTTTTTTACGGTATTTTTGGTGTTGGGTTTTTAAAAATTATTATTTATTAAAAAAATAAAAATAAAAGAGCAAATGTAATGTAATGTTTAGTCCTTTTGCCAACTGATCTCTGAACTGATCTACTGAACCAGTCTCTCGTTACAGATGCTACTGCCAAATTTGCAGCTTCAAGGGACAGGCTTAAATGACCACATGAAGGGAAATACTTACTTTCCCATGACAATGTGGCATAGCTTCTCTGCGTCCAGCCATTTCTGCCAGACTAGCTCCAGTTTTGTGTGGAAACAATGTGCCCACTCATTGCAGTCTGGCCACAGCACAGACACTTCCTCACCATTTCCTTATCACTGACTTTACCCCAGGGCTCCCTGCAGCTCTTGTGGTAGAAGGATTTTATTACACTTGACAGCAAGGGAATTGAGCAATTTGCCCAAAGTCACAGAGAAAATGAGGGTAATCAGCACTGGGACCTGCACTGTTGTCTTTGGAGGTTCAGCTGAATCCTTCAAAACACAACTGTCCTCCCATCCATCCTTGTGAAATGAGAAACTTTTTCTTAACCCCTCTGAGCATTCGCACTATGTGTACAAACTGCTATTTAATTCTTTGTTCCACCTAAAGGCACTGACTAACCCTTCTCACTAGTAGGGCACAGAAATCTGAGGAGGAGGGTTATAGAGGAACGCTCAGTGCTATCCAGGGCAGGGAAATTAGAGGTACAATCTGGAAAACACTAGCTGGGCAAATTTAAAACAGCGAAGGCCCACATTTGCACCAGCTGGCATTCACCTGGCAGATCCCGATGCATCTTCCTCACCTAGAAGCACCACATCTAAACACACAATGAATTTCCCCTCATGGAAAATAAAACTTCTGTAAAGTGCAATACATGGTCTTGCCCCTGTGACGTGAGGTCTCACTTTCAGTGTTTCATACCAACCCCACATGCTGCAGGATCTTGTTGCCACCTACAGTTGTTATTGCAGGGGACGACTACGCCTGATGAGATCAGTCGCTCAGCAATTGCTACATCTCATCTCTCATCTCCAGCTGGCTGGTGGGGTGTCATCAAATTGGGGAGGAGAATTCAGGCTGGAGATCCCCATTTTGACACAGGAGGGTATGAAGTTGGCCCACTCATGCAGTAAGTAGAAGCAGGAACCAGCCACACACCCAGTATGTCAGAGCAGTGGTTCATGGCCCAGGTTAATGCAGCTGTACTAACATCATTTCCCATACATACCCCAACAATGCCTGTGAGTGAAACACCCACAAACTCTGCTTCTTTGTGGCACATCATCTTAGGGGGCACAGAGCATGTGTCACCCCTTTTATTCTGCCTGAGATAAAATCCCTTTGCAAGCATAGTTGGCATCACCCTACTTCAATGCCTGCACCAAGTACCCTTGGGAAGTACCCTATTCAGCTGTTTCACGCAGTCTGTCATATCTCGCTGAAGATCCAGAAGGAGAAAAAATAGACATGCAACTTTGGAAACTGTCAGTGAGATCCCTGACCATCTGATGAAAGCATTTATCTTTTCTGGTTGGCATCCAAGTATGCTTATTTCATTCAAATGCTGGAACAAATGGGTCTGCCTGGTGCTGATCATCAACCACAGCTGAGCTGAGCTTGATACAGGGCCCAGAGGGATGGGCACAGAAACACAAGGGCCTTCCGAATGAGAGAACACAAAATGCTCCTTCAGAATTGCAACTGCCTGGCAAAGAAAGCCTACGTGTGAACCTACCTCATTTTTCAGGAAGCTGCATCACATGGTTCCTCTATATTATCAAAATACATGCATTTAGCCCCAGTAATTTAATCTCATTTACTACACATGCATGTGCCTACAACTAATATCACACAACTGTCAAGCATATACAATGCACACTTCATGTGACAATGAGTATTTAAGCAATTGAGATATACAAAGGTTCCCTTACCTTTGGGCAGTGACAAGGAAGGTAAGCATTTCTTCCTGCCCAGACAAGTGGCTTGTGTCAAAGATCACACTGAACTCATACTGCGCAAAGAAAAAGCAGTATTTAGAGACACTGTATGTTGCTTCAAATTTATTTATTCCGAAACTTCACATATATTTTACTGACCTAGCTGTATTTTTATACATGTAAGAGACCATCCTCTACTGCAGAGTAGCTTTTAAATCTTAGCACTTGTGTCTCTGTTCAAATTTTTCCTTCATTGTGAAAAGGCCTTTACTAGAATTGCCATTCAATAATATTTCTTGAGGAGGTCATCTGTCAGGGGAAGAGACTTCCAGTATAAGGGGATCGCTACCTGAAACTACCTCAGCACCATTCTATCAATCTACATATTTACTTGCTAGTGAAGAGATCTTTTAGGGGAATAAAGATCATGCCATAGGCCTTCATCTTCTACTACCGAACAAAACGTTCTTTAAAAGCTACCATGAAACCATAATATGAAAAAGTCATTAAGACCTTTCCATTGCAATATGTGCAAATTCAGTTGCTGTTTAATGTGAGAGGAGGCAAAAATAAAAACAGAATAAGACAAAACAAATAAGAGTCCCTTTCTAATTTTCTGCAGAGGAAATATATGTTTTTCATAGCTGCAGCTTTTGTATCGTTTTTCATGAGCATTGTATTGCTGCACACAGGGTACTGTCACTGGCTGTGCCTGGTGGGAAAGAGGACGGCTACCCTCCGTAACTGTGAAAGGCCTGAATATCTGTGTTAGAAAGCTAAAGAAAGCATCAGTCACAGACATTTAACAGAGCAGTTGCCCTTTCAGCCACTCTTTGGAGACGAATGCAAACAACACAACATTACCCTAGATTTCGATCTCATGAAAGGAAATCCCACGCTGCATTTGAGGAAGTCTGATTCCAACAATTCACAGGCAATGCCCAGCTCCTCCTGTAAGAAAATAGAAAACACCATGAGATGATAGATCTGGGGAGAAAAGGAGGATTACTAACAAATACCATTGCGATGAAGTATCTTAGAAATCTAAACATTTCCCACCATAGCACTGTTATTCCCAGAAAACTAATACTCATTGAATAAGGAAAAGTGCAGTGTTGCACTTCCTCATGTCACCTCAGTCCGATCAGTGCTGGGAAGAAGACAACCATCAGAACATCACTCTGAGAGACAGATCAGAGGGAAATACTGCATGACTAAAAACACTGGAGTCAGGGGATCCACCCAAATTTCTTGGCTAACTCAGACCGTCAGTTGTTCCCTCTGCTCATTAAAAGCCAGCATTCCAATGGTTCAGAATACAGATTCCCCAAGGTAGTTTTTCCAGATGCCAGTATCACAAAGAGAAAACTGTGTTGGGTGACAGCAACCAAACCATGCCATGCACAGATGCTGGAGAAAACAGTCATTTGGTCTTGGCGTCATTCACTGCCCTGATCTCTTTCTCTGGTCCACAGGATGAATCATGCTGATATGGATACCAGCCTTCGTTAGTGATACAATGTTAGCATAGATAAAGGAGAAGGATTAACCTCTCCTCATACTAAACGATGACAGATTATCAACATTGTCAAAAATACAAATGAAAAAAAGAATAGCCCTATCCTTCTTGACTGCTGACTCCATTAAAACAATAAACATGCTTTTTTCGAACTGGAAGTGTTTCATCGTTCCATAAAATTTAAGTGTCTGGCTCCAGGTTAGCAGGCCCTCATCTCCACATTATCCAAGAACAGTTTTGTGTTCTGTCACTGTGAACAACTTTGTCTCACTAAATTTCAGGTTTGGCATTAATTCCACAATGTGATATGCACTTTTAGGTGCCTACATAGTAAGTGATCGCTACGTGATCTCAGTGCCGGCACTCCTATCAAAGTCAATGGATGTAGGAAACAGCTCAGCAGATCAAATGTAGATGTTTAGTTTAACTGGACAGAGTACCTCTCTAGGCCCCAGTATTGCCTAGATCATCATTGGAGCTATGGTATTGATGTTATGCAGCTATAATATGAGTGCCTAAATTAAGACATCTAAGTCTAGAAATTAACTTTATAGCTGAGAATCTCTCAGCTACAGGACATATGATTTTTTTGGCCTATTTTCAGTATTTACAGCAGTTGATGAAGCCCAGGCTCTGTCTGCTTATGCACATTTCCCAAATCACTTCAAATACGAGTTCTGCTTTAAACATGCACTTAGAATTAATCATTTACATGAGTTCCATTCTCAGCTGGAACAAGCATGTGTGGAAGTAGATTCCTGAACCATGCACTCAGGCTATAAGCATCTCAAAAAAAATGCCTCTCTGCTTTTCCCGTTCTGACCTGAGCACAGCATTACTGCTCTACAGACATTACTATTATCCTATTACAAGTCTGACAGCATTCAGATTCTTGATCTTTTAACTGCTTCCTGTGATATCTGAAAGGCAACACCTCCTTTAGCTTCAAAATCATGGTTCAAATCAGGACACACATTTATAGAAAATTATAGCCCTAATGCTATATCTAACTCAGAGAGTATTTCACTGGTTTCATATGAAAAGAAAATAACAAGGAAAAAATCCATGCATGCTTGGAGATGCCTGATGGTGTGCTATTACTCCAGTACTGCTCAGATGCCAGAGCAGTGGCCTCCACATTCAGCTTTGTTATGGATTTGTTTCCTTGCTATCTTCAGTAGGCTTCTGTTTCTAGAAATGCAAAACATGGCACTGCCTAACAAATGAAATATCTAGCTTCAGTTGTGCAAAGCTGCCATCCTCTTATGCTGAGTTAGATTTTCTCCTCTATTTAACACAAAACATCAGAGCAAGTGTTTCATGGTGAAGCATCCCCTTCACTTGCCTTTTCCTCTCAGAAATCTGGGAGGTTCTCCAGTTTTATGTGAGTGATCAAGTGAACACAAACTCTGAGCAACTGTGTAACCAGACGAAAAATTTCACAGCTGTTTCCTCTGGGAACATTCTCAGTTCTGTGTTGTTCAAATGTCCCTTGTTGTCTAACTGTGGCAACCTATGAACTCTCTTTCATCAACTCCCAGCCTCTGTTCATTCAAGAGGGGTTTCTATTTACATAGCTGTCTGGTGGTGACAGTGACCAGACAGACGCAAGAGGCTGCCTCCTTTCCTCAAGGCCATATCACTTCAGAGATGTCTAAAAACATGATAACAGAACAAACTCTCATCTTGACAATGGAAAAGTGCAGCACTTCTTTTTGCACATGGGTGGCTGCCTGCCTTTGCAGCCCTGACAGCAGGCAGGCAGATGCCAGTGGTTTTATAATGGTCTGTTAAGGAAATGACAGATAACGTTGCATTGGCTGATTTTACTGTTGTTGCTTGCAACAGCTTAATGGATGAAGTAAGATTGATTTTAATACCTTCTGGATTCATTAGCACATTATCCAAATTAATGATTAATATTAACACAACATTACAGAAGTTCAGATTGGACAATAGGAAATGGTTCTTCACTGAGAGGGTGGTTGGTCACTGGAACAGGCTCCTCAGGGAAGTGGTCATGGCACCAAACCTGTTGACTTCAAGGAGCCTCTTAGAGCAACACTCTTAGTCACATGGTTTAGTTTTAGGTAGTCCTACAAAGAACAGGGAGTTGGACTTGATAACCCTTATGGGTTCCTTCCAACTTCAGATATTCTATGGTTCTATTGATGCCGCAAAGTCAAATTGTTCAATGCTAGGAAACAGCAGAAATAAGTTTGCCTTCACTACACTGGTTCAGCCTTCTGCACATTTCTAAATTACGCAGGCTACCCAGAAAACTTTTCCCCTGGACCCCTTTCTTTGCTCTGTGATTAGGATGGAGAAGCTCAGTTAATGTGTAAACATCTTGTTTTTTCTTCACTGCCCACTGTGGCTTCGGGCTTTATTTGCAGTGCACTGTTTTGGAGGGAGAGAAAATTGTTTCTTCATGGGGTTTCCTATGGTGTCCAGCTCTGTAACATGTGTGCACTCTATAACCACTAAATAAATTCAATTTTCACACTACTCCGGCAAGCTGAAGAGTCGACGTTGTCTGATCTAACAAATAGGGAATGGAAACAGTGCAACTCAGGACTTTCAGAAATTTTGTACATGTCTTCTCACTGATGTTAGGTAACACTTTTAGTGTGCAATACTTCTCTATGACAAAATAACCCAGTTTACTGCATGAGTTTCCATAGCAGTTTCTAGTCTGCTTAGAAAACACAGCCAAAGGGGTTGGAAGTTTCCCTTCCAATGAGAGAGTGTGAAGCTTTATCTGGAAAACTTTGTTTCTTTCTGAAATATTCCACAGCATTTCATATTCTTCTGAGAGCCAATCAAATAAACAACAAGCTAATTAGCCTAATAGCTGTACTATCACTGTATAATAAATGCAGACCTGGGTATGAGAAACATGAAGCTCAGGCTGGCTCACATTCTGTTTCTCAAAGTCCTCCATTGAAGAAAGAAAAATTCCTGATACTTATAACACAAACAACAGAACAGTCAAGTTTTAACTCCATTATAAGGGGCACAGGGACACATGGGGAAACAACAACTCAAACTAAATCCTATAGCATCATGCCATGGAACATAATCCCTGGGGCATAACATCTTCACAAATGATCTAAATGATGGGAGCTCACAGTGTATCTGACTACAGGCTGACAACATGGGATGTTCCTTGAAGCAATGTCTCCTCATATTCTGTCCCTAACCCACATGCTATGTGCAGTCAAATCCTTACTGCCCAAAACAACTCGGATAGCAAACCAGAAGAAAGTAAGAGGCTCACAGAGTAATCTGCTTCAGACAGGTAGACAAGCTAGATCAGGTCGAATGCTTAGAACACCGTATGCAGCTTGGTCTAGAGAGCATTTTAATGTGAGTAAAGTGTTTTAACCACATACACAAGATGCTGGATTATGGGATCATCGTCTTGCTCTGGAATAACTCAAGTGCTATATCTTTTTGCTGACTTCACCTAGCTGAATGTCTGGGGATATAACATGAAACTACTCCAGATTTTGCTCTTTTCCTGTCACAGAGATCACAGCTGGACTGCATGAGAAGTACATGTTTTTCAGGCCACATAAGGCAGGTTATCTTCAAGAAAATAGCTTGTCAGCACCAGAACACATCATACCAACTATGTCTTTCACTCTATGTATTTTGGCACTTTAAACCCCGGTCTTCCTTTAATAGTATTTAATGAGCCCAATGTTCTCATGGTTCAAAGGTGAGACCAGTGCCAGTTGGAACACAAAACCAGATCAATTTAGGTATGATTCTGGAAAAGGCTCCTTGTTAGACCAAAATTCTGCTCAAAGACAGCTGCTAAACAGCAGCTTCCTCCTCCTCCTGAAACAAATATTTTTAGAAGATTTCTTAAATACTGTTTACTTCACCCTTGAAAGGTCCTTTTCAACTTGGTGAGCTGCCAACTCTAAGGCTTAAAAAGAAGGAAAAGAGAGTGCATTAAGAAAAGAGTAAGAGAGAACTGGTGGTGGAAGAAAGGTTGCCTGGCTTTGGATAAAACACAGTCACAGGTCAGAGACTCTGCTTCTGGGAAGAGTCTACATGTTGACACACCAATGCAACATGTTGTTCTTCATTAAGCTCTCTCATTCTGAATGCAGACAACCAAAACTGGACACCTTATCTGAAATGGCAGAGCCCAAAGAAAGATATAGGAACTTCTTCACCTTCACCTTGACTAATTTTTTTAAATCAGATTGCATATGCTTTTTTACTCTGACCCTCCTCTGCCTCATTCATGCCCAATCAAAATCCTCCAACCTTCCTGAATCTGATCTGACAGTTCATATAATAATATTTTATTTTTCCCACCCTTAGAGTCAGTAATTTCTTCCCCAAAGGTAGAGCAATTCCTCTGAACTGATGAGGTCATCAGCACACTTCCTCAACTTGCCTCATCCCCACCCATGACTGGTTGCAAGCTCCTTGCCCTCAAACATCTCCTTAAGTAATCTCCCCCAACCCATTAACTCCCCTTCAACAATCTCCAGTAATAGGCTTTTATCTATCTGACAACTCTTCTTCCTAATTATGACTATCAGCAAAAGCAAGCAAATATAAAAATGCAAATCACTTATGCTATTTTGCACTCATCAGTGCTCTCACAGAGAAGGTGTGAATTCAACTATCCTAACACTTATTTATGACCTACCAGCTCTCTGCTTTTCTAAGCACACAAGCTACTACTATGTACTACATCTGAAATGTCAACAGGTAGATGCAACAGAAGAATACTAAACTTGAAAATGATGGGCCAGATATGGCTCTCTTCTTTTTTTTTAATAAAATCATACCAAAGTAGTCAACAGAAAGCTATATTAAGTTCTGAACTTAGGCTGAATACTGTTGATTATTTGTGCCAGAGTTGACTTCACCTTTTAAAATACTCTTCTGATTAGTTTTCTCTCTTGAATGGATTAAAATCACTAATGAAAGGCACTGAAAATATCTTCATTGCAGAATTGTTAGGCTAATATGTATATTTTTTTAGGAGGGAAACAACAAGGAAAAATGAACTTGTTAGAAAATCCATTTACCAGCAGTTTAGATTTTTCTTCCCTTAGCTGTACTCAAATTAAAGCTTTTCTGTTGTTGTTTAGATGGAAAAATGTCTCCCCTGCAAATCCTGGCTACTAGCACAAATGCTCTGGAACAGAGGAGAAAATGTCTTGGAAGCCTTAATAATATGTTGGCAGAACACTCTTGTTTTGAAGATGTTGATAATTTATTTAACTTATTAGGGTTTTTTTGATATTGCTGTATGTTTTCCAAAGGGTACAAAATAAGAATGACAAGAGTGAATACTGAGGAATCCTGCACTTGTTGCCAGAGCACTCACTCTTGTTATTGGTTTTCTTGTTCTCTAATGCCTGTGAACCCGTTACACTTGACACCACAGGGGACCACGAACAGTATCCGAGAAGTCCTAAAACAAATACACTAAGAAAACACCACAAAGGAGGGCTACTTGCACCATCCACTTCACCCTATGTTAAGTCTCAAAACTTAGATACTATGCATCTACCTACTATATACTCTCTAGTATATAAACTTTACAACTAACTCTCCCTACTCGTTGTTTGGAAATGTAGATTCTCTGATCTGCACTGAAGGTAGAGACTTACATCAGGCACTGGGAAAAATAGTTTTGCTAAATTTGTACAGTTTTTTATTCTCATCATGGACCCTAACTTAAAGCACATACTTATACCTCAGTAATTCCAATTTGTATATTTGGTGAAGAGGGCCACTTTCCCAAATGAGAGTTTAGACGAACATCTGGATGTTTTGTTCCACCCAACAGGATGATTACACAGACCCAAACTGCATTTTAAGAGTGTCTTACTTCAGGGAGATATTACTGGACATATGTATGTTCACAGCTGGTAATCTGCTTTCTATGCACTTAGCTAGCAAAGCCAGGTAGCACAAACACCTCCCACATCAGTAGCCTAAAATAAAGGCTCACCTCTTTGATGATGTTTGAGGTGGCTTCTTCAAATCACTCTTTATAATCTTGGTCTAGCCCTTCAGTTGTACTATCAACAGCTTATGGGTTTCCCTATGGTTTTGAGAGTGTAACTTTTATTTTGCTCCTACCCTTATCTCTCCCTGCCTCACAATCCTCTTAACGCCTTCACAGAGGCTTCAAGGATATGAAGATTTGTCAGTTCATTTAATAGCTACCCATCTGAGCATATTGATGTATTTTCTTTCCACAGCAACTGAGGTCACCAAAGGATGTGGGTCACAGTTACCCACATATACAGAGCTCCTGAAAGCCTGAGGCTTTTTTTCAAATAAAAAGACTGGCTTAAGCTGAGTTTCTCCATGACTGAGAGCAAGTGTAGCTCAGAGTAATTTAATCTTGGAGGCCCCTTCTTGTGCATACAACAGCTCATTTTTTCTAACACAAAAATCCACAGATACCATGCTTTCCTCCAAAATAGGGCTTTGCTGAGAATTTTAAAACTGCAAGAACACAAAGAGGATCAGTGGTATTACTGACCGGGAACTCTTCCTGGCACTGTACAACAATTCAAGCAAAAAACATCTGAAATGACTGAAATGGTGGCTCTGATCTACCTCAGATACCTCTTAAAAGTTGCTCAGATTATCATCCCTGAAAATCCTTTGTGTCTCTATTTTATTTGTACAACTAACAGTCTGACGTCTGCTTTGCCTCTTTGTCAGCTGTACTCTCCTGAACAGACAGTTAATATTTCCTTTGTGTTTCTGGGCTGGACTCTGCCAGGCACAGACCTTCCCCAACTCTTTCAGCCCACAGCCAACACTGAAGGCATCAGCAAGTCACATTTAGAAATCTTAGTATCTCACAAACTAAGCCAGCCGCTTTGGGGTCTGGTTTTTCCTTTTTTTTGCTCGTTTCGGGAGTTACAAATGCACAAAACATTCAAACACCCATTGCCATCAATGCTCAGCTGCCAACACTGCACAAACAGGGGGTCAGACAGAGGAAGGTGCAGGGAAAGCTGCGTGCTTACTAGGAGGAAAAAGATGTTCATGATGGAAAGAAACTAAGATGGCTTTACTCTTTTAACATAACATCTCTGTTGTTTGAGCTTCACAGGTTTCTTCTGCTGTAAATAATATCCAAACACAGATGAAGTGCAAGTAATAATGTGAATAACTTGAAGGACAAGTCAATGATAGATCAGCAGCAATAGCAACTATAGTGTGAAAATTATTGTTAATCATTACCTGCTAGGAAAAATATTACAGAGAGGGAGATACAGACTCAATATGCACTTGCTGAGCTAGACATTGTAATGAAACTAGCATCTACCCAATGTCTTGAATACAACGATTAAACAATATTGGATATCCAGTCAAATTATACAACAGAATAAAAAGAAATGTTTGTGCTTTGCAAAGGTCTGTCGCAGGACTGAAAGTTTTCCTGTACTTTTCAACAAGCAGATATTCCCCTAAGAAAGTAAATCACAAAATGTGAACGTCACACACCATCAATTCTGCAGCTCCACAAATTGCTGTTTCACCGGCGAAGACCCTCATCGTCCCAGCGCTTACATGAGCAAGCAAAAATGCATACCCAAGTACACTGACATAGACACAGCCAAATGTGCACATAAAGATCAGAGGGAGCAGGGCGTCTGGACCTGTATTCTGATGATGAGTCAGTCCTTTGATTCATTATCAGAAAATAAGCTTGAAAGGGGGTTGGGGAACCTCAACAGTTGTTTCATAAAATGAACCAGGGGGGAAAAAAAGAAGTTTTCTTTGGCATTAGGGAGCGATTTCCTGTCCTGTTCCATGATCTCACTAGTAAATGCTGTAGGCACACCCCACCCCCAAGCTCAGCGAGCCTGTCTTCAAACATCTTGGATTTGCTGCTTATTTTGTGAGAAGAACTATTTCTCTATAATTAATTAGAGCCTCCCGCCTCTTCCTTCTCCTCCTTGGATGGAACCTATTTATAGATCATGAGCTCACCGATTCCAACCAACATAGCAAATCTTCGAGTAAAAAAGGAGAGAAAGACAAAAACTTTTCTGTTTACTAGATCTTCCCAACATTCTTGATATTTCTCTCTCTTTCTCGCTCATAAATGTTTGTCTTAGTTGGCAAAAAGCTAGCATAGCAGATTTTTAAAGCAAACAGTCGCAGAAGCTGAAGAAGCAGCAGAAATTGTTTGCTCAGGTCACATAAGTGATTAAGTCCAAAAACAAGTTTTGAAACTGGTCAACAAAACGATCACATTTTTGCCTCTCCCATCTTTTAACGGACCTGCAGAGCAGGTGGTAACGCTATAAGGAGAAAGGGGGATTTGATGCCACTCTGAAAAGTTTCACTTCCTCTGCTGTCACACTAATTATCATTTTTAATAAACCAATGAGACTTACATCAGCTTTCACCACACTACACAAACTAGATCTATCTTTTCCCTGATTCTTGAGAACTGCTGCACTTAATTTCTTCAAGATACAGGAAATAATCCAGGGAACATCACCAAGATCCACTATCCCCATAGAGCTGTTAGGTCAGCTGTCCCTCGTTCATTGTGAGGTTGGCCAGGTTTCAGCTACACTGTTTGGTCAGGCCTGACTGAACGACCCTTTTCCATATGTGTTAATGTATGGCTACATATAGTCTGCCAGCAGAACGGGAACAGCTTAAAGGTTTCCCACATAACCCCCATCCACAACCTGGGTGTTATTAGTAACACAAGGAATGCCCTTTGAATTTGAGCACAGAAGGCTGTGTGACTAAGTCATGTAAAGCTTCTTATTTAGGATAAACTGATAGTGTCCCCCAAGTACAGGATGGTAGCTTATTTTACGGTGGTAGATGACCAGTGCCCCCAGTGGAATTGTTCAGGCAAGTAATGGCTGGAGACATCAGACTTGCCCTGTGATGTCTTTATTATGTCTCATAAAAGTTTGGAATAGAGATGAGAGCCTTACTCTTGCTTTTATATCCTTTCCAGAGACAGTGATACAAAAGCAGTCACGGAGGAAAATAGTTCTCAGCAGAGCAAATATGTATTTTTTGGAATCTGGCATGCAATGACAGACAAGTTTGCACTCCAGGGGCCACCCCTCCCCCCTGCATCAGCAATTAGCATCTGAGAAGTGACATCATTACTGACATCATCAGCTGGGGCTCTGGGCCCTGCAGCTACCTCCATGCCCCAGGGAACATGTGTTAGGTCAGGCTTGGCACTTGAGCCTCTTTCTCAGTGCAGGGGGTTGACGATCCAGTTGGGATAACCTCAGACTCCTGAAGGCCTCTAACTCCTGAACACAACCCAAATCAAACGTTTTCCCAGGGCCAGAAAGCTCAAGCTGCCTTTTTGCTCCCATCCCCACAAGCCTCTAACTCTTCCTAGATCTCAGTGGGGAGGAACCACCTGAGCTGAAAAGTTGCTCCTTGACCGCAGGCACTGGAAACTTTCCAAGGAAGCCTCCTGTTACACCACTGCCTGGATGTTTTGATATCTGAAGCTTTGGAGGAGCATGCAAGGGCTTGAGAGCTTTCTCCAACCACCTTCTGCCAATGCTGCTCCTTGATTTTAACACTCAGCTCTGGGTAGGGGCGGCTTTGGGATGAGATTTGCCTGCTTCTGTGGAAGAACAACCTGAGATTTGTTGGGGGAAGATCAGTACCAGCAGCAAAGTCAGTTCATTCATTTTCCACTAAAAAAAGGTAGAGCCCTCTTTTCATGGAAAGGATTCAGATTAAATACACTGTTCTTCATGGTATTTAAGCAAAAAACATCTTTAGTGGGT
Organism: Columba livia; assembly: GCF_036013475.1. NCBI lineage: Eukaryota > Metazoa > Chordata > Aves > Columbiformes > Columbidae > Columba > Columba livia. Next base: position 55,835,734 of record NC_088603.1, on the reverse strand, counting down.
TGTGGCAGGGAGCACTGCTTGCACTTTGATCCCTTCCTAGTTTTTCCCTCTTGCAAACTGACCTTTTCTTTTGTCCTTCCTTCCTTTAAAGAATGCTAAGAAATTACAAGGTACTTCTAGCAAGATGACTTCATTTAGGACCGGTTTGTGATCAGCTCTCTCTCTGAAGTGGCCTTTATTGTTCGCTGTGCCACTTCCTCTCTTTATAGAACCAAGAAAATCGAGGACAACAGGGCTGCCTGTTTGTAGAATAGGGCAGTTAATGTCACTTCACAAGTAAAAAAACCCAACTACCGAAAACTCAAGGAAGTATCAAGCTTGGAATACAGGAGAGTTTTGAAAGTTCAACATACCTACTGAACAGTTTAAGATAAACTACCAAGAAAATACTACCTTTCTAAGCCTATACACATTCAAGTCTAATAAAAACAAACAAAACTAATCTTTCACCGGTCCTTTGTAACCTTCACTAAAGAATCAGGCTCATATCTTCTATTAAGACACAAGTGCCTTTCACATAACAAGTACTTTCTATAGTGGAAAAATGTAATCATTGCTTGGAATAGAAAGAAAAATAATTCCTTGCTTGGAACACTCATGCTAAAACAATAAACAGGCCCTCTTGCTCTTCTTTGCATGCAGCATTTCAAAACTACGTATAATCACTGAGGAAAGAAAGACAGAAAGAAGCTAACACCAACCTTCATTTGAGGTCTACTGCTCATGCTATTTTGCAGCTGAGGCAGACAGACAAAAGTATACTGGTTTCAAACTGAGATTAACGCATTGGTGCCACCCATGACCATAACCTAATAAGTTTTATTTTCTCCTCCATAGGCAGTTCAGATGAGAAATGAGAGGAAGGCACATCACGGTTGTATTTGAGGTGGTAAGGTATCACACTGTGCCAGGTACCTTCACAGATATTTGACCTTGCAGATATTTCCAAGAGATATGTTGCTCCATTTGCTATACTCCTTGTCCTATAAATACATATGGATAGATTAATGCGGAGGAGCAAAAGCACCAATGGGGGTAATAATAAAGCTAAGAGTTTTCTTTTCCCTTGGATCAGAGTTGACACAAGTAGAAACACCCATCTTTCAGAAATTCTGACAATTCCATCAATTCCACCATTAGTTTATTTTTGGTAAAACAATTAGACTGCTCTGCCTTGGAGAAGGATTAGGGACATACAGGATCCTTGAGTTGACTCAGTGTTGTCAGAAGTATTTACATTTTCCATCTATTCATATTGTACCTTTTTTTAACAAATTCAGCTGATTTCTGTCTTACACTCACACACACATGCATGCACACATATATTGCCCCACTCATTTGCAAGGCACAAAGCAAAATGAAAAGCTAACTGTGCACTTGCAGCCAAGCAAAAGAAACTATTTCCTAGAGCCAAAATCAGTAACACACACACACACAATGCAAATGACCCGAAGACAGACACTTTACAGCAGGTATGTTGTACCCCAAAGGTTATTACCTTCAGTACATATTACAATTGCGGAGCCAAGCACATGCAGGTTACGCTTACGTTTGCAGAGTCTTTTCAATAGATTTTTATACACACCATTTATTTTTGCACAAGTTTTCCAACTTGATACTGGAAAGGATAGCAACCATCACTTTTAACACAAATTGTAAGCACATTGATCATTTAATATTCTTATTTTTCAGGACCAGAGTGATGGGTCGCAGAGCCAGTTAGCTAAGCCACTGCCCAAGGTGGGGGTAAACTGTTCCTTCCCCAGTGCCCCTGAGGGTCCAACAGAGCTTGGCGACTGACAGATCTGGCTGATCAGCCCTGTCTCTGATACAGAGCCATCACTGAGCAGGAGAAAGACCACAGGAGCTTTTCAAAGACTGCTTACAGTTCAGCACACACATAGGCAAAGCATGATTATTATCTTCACAGCTGCACAGAGAGGCCAAGGGGAAGATGAATAACCTCTCAATCCCAGTAACCAAGTGATCAAATTGAGGGCCTGGGAAGGTGTATATGAGCAAGGCAACGATACAGAGCTATTTCCCCCAAAATATTCTCCCTACCTCCAAAAGTTTTTGACTCAAAGGTGTCCTGAGCCTGAGTTAACTTCTGTGTACTCACCCTCTGAGGATTCTTCTTCAATGAACCTGCTTACCTGCCCCAGCAGTCGCGCATTCTTTTACTACCCACTTGATCCAGTGGCAAGGAGTGCTGCAGCCCGATCATACGTGGTGTGAAGGCCCCTCTTTCTTTTGTTTGCCTGCCACCACAGACAGCAGGACAACAGAAAAAAGTCACCACCCTTCCCAGCCCAAAGTCTACTCTGCTGGTTTACCAGATATCTTCACCAGCTGCCGTCTCAGGTATCCACCTTCGTTGCCATTACTTGAAATACTCTTTTTCATTTATTTCAAGAGATGCAAAGCTCTCCCTTCTGAAGGTACACAGTGTCATTTCATGGCATGATGCAGGAAACATCATGACTGAGTAAATAGGAATAAAAATCACTGGGAAGTAAGATGGCTAGCTGAACTCCCACCATCTGCAAGGCAAATGGAAAATGGACTGAGTAACCTTCTCTCCATTTGGAGCACTGGTCTGGATGCTCCTCTCCAGCAGGATACCAGTGCTGGCTGCAAGTGCCACAGAATCAGGAACAGTCCCTGGGATATTAATGCAGCCAAATACAAAGCTGGAAACTTGGACTAAATCTAATCCAAACTCTATTTTCCCCATGTACTTCCACCTTATTTTAAAATTTGTACTTTTACTGGTCTGGTTCAATGCTTTAGCCAAGCACCCATAGCTCCATGGATGGATGACCACTGGACCATGAGCCAACTGTTACAAGAATTCAACACCAACCACCCTTTGTAAGCGACACTTAAAACAGTTGAACATGACATACTTTCGTTTCTGCTTTGCACTGCTTGATTACAAGTCACATTTAAAAAAAAAAAACCTACAAAAAGTAGCCCTGTTCACAACTGCCAATCTCCTAAACAATGAACTGCCACAATATTTTTCAAGTTGGACCAAAGATTTCGTGAAAAGGGGAGACTTAGGTGCAGAATGGGGAAAATTCACGATCCACATGTACCAAAGCATTACAACATGATGCCTGCTTAGTAAGGCACTACCTGTTTGCCAGCCAAGATAAAACCTTTGCTCATAAAAACGTGAACACGCACCTTTTGAAAGCACTACACTAGCTAGTACATACACTAATATACTACTAAGCCTAAGGCAACTTCCATCTACCCACCACGTCCTTCAGGCTCCACACACAAAACCAGAGTAAAGCTCTGAGGAAAATAAAGACTAAAGGAAAATCAGGTTTCTGACTCCACAGTGATAAATATAAAAAGCAACCATAAAAACCATTACACAAAGTATCTCTGATGCATTCAGCTAAATTCAGCAGTAATTTAGATTCTGCTACTCCTAAAAAAAAAAAAAAAAACAACAAACTTTTCTGTATAAAACTGCAGAAGTTTTAATTTTTGTTGGATTAAATGCTTGTTCAGACACCATGCAATTATCCAGAAAAGAAAAATAGGTCTCAATAGTGAAAAAAAAGAAAGCATGTCCAGAATTATACACTGGCATGTTCCTATATTCTTAATACCGTTACATGTTATTCAAACAACATAAGCTGTTGTAATTTGTCAGCAGTGCATTGCCTTTGATTACACCTTCATTTCAAAGAAATTGTGGATAAACACATATCTTTTTATCTTTATTGTTCTCTCTATGCGTAGGAATATTAAGAGAAGCTTAATAACAGCAGTGGATTCCCATACCTCTGAGTCCATTCTCTCCAATAATCCATGGAAAAAAATCACAGACAGGGAAGCTTCTGGAAGGAGAAAGGGCTCTGAGCAAAGTTTCCCTTCATCTTACTTCACATGTAGATCTATGTATATATGTGCTCATGCACACATGTATCTCACTCTACTAAATCATGGTTGCATGGCAACATGAACAGGGGAATTTGTTTTAATTATTACAGATAACACATGGGCTACACACATCATTATTCTATAATAATTAAAATGTTCCAAACATCTCTTAAAATTAGAAGCAGAAAAAAAATAAGCAGCGAAAATCAAATAAATGAACAAACATTCATTTCCTAGCGATATTTCTGAAAGCATGGATAATACATGCCCACATATACTGTAAGACAACCTTCTGTGTGTAAGGCATCAATTATACTGAATATTGGTATATTCAACTGCAACATAGCTATTCTCTCTTACCGTTATAATGAAAAACTTGAGTTCAGGAAATAAATTCAAATGTCATCAATGAAAAAGCAAACGGAAAACCTCACAAATAATTAAAATTAAAACCAAACTGGATGTGGAAACACAATCAATAAAATCAGACCTTACTCACCCCTTCCCCCCTCCACCTTTTACCCTGGTGGTAATTTTCAAGTGTAAAGAAAAATATCAGGAAAATAACTCTGATAATGAGTTTCACACTAGGTATTTTCCTGGAATTAATAAAACTTAGCCCAAGCTACAATCCCCAGCAACCAAAGCCAAAACTTAAACCCCAGGAAATGCCTTTTGCAAATACACACAGGTTTGGGGGTTTTGCTTTTTGTCTTTCAGAAACTCAAATTGAAGGTGCATCAGAGCCTTTTTCACAGGAAAACCTGATGACATGATAAACACTACATAGCCTAGAGACACTACTGAAATGCAAAGGTAAAATCCACTACATACTGCACTGGGATATTGAAACAGCTTTTTTTAATATATGTATTTTATTTTTTTAAAACAAAAGCTTAGCAGTTCACTCGTAAGGCTTTACTTTAAGAGGTGCAGCTCTACTTTACAGAGCAGCTTTTTAGTGCTCTCCTCCTTTTTCCCCTGCTAAGTGGAAATCGCCGCGTTACGATCCCACAGATGGTTATGGCCAAAAGCGAAGAGCAGGTTTTCTGGCCTCCTCCCAAAGGTGGGCTGGGAAAGCGCTGCCGGCCGGGAACGCGCCTTGCTCGGCATTCCCTGCCGCCTGCCCGGGCAGGGGGGCCACGGAGACAGCCCAGAGAGGGGTCCCCCACTCACCCCCAGAGCCTCCAACAGAGCCAGCTGAAATGGAAAAAAATACAAATTTAAGGCCTGAAGGCTGCCTTTGGAGGGGGGGGTTAATGTGCCTTCTGCTAATCGGAAGGCAGACTGATGCCACCTGAATGCAGGGTTACAAGGCTGGCTGGCACAAGAATCAGAAAATCCCAGGCCCCCCAGTGTCAAAGCCAAGGAAAGAAAAGCTCATGATTTCTTAAGCAGCGCTAGCTCCTCCTTGGATTTTCAGATGAAAACTCTTCACACCCTCACTCATCTTTTTGACTGTGCAGCTGGGTTGTTGTTTTTTTTTTAAGTCTTTCTGCTACAGAAAAAACTGCTGTTGACTTCAGGGAGGCTAAACCTGAAGTATGACTGCAGGATCATGCCTTGTGCTCAATGAGATTAATTAAAGAGTGTTTCATTTTTATTTATATATCCTATTAACATCACAGGAGAAATCAGAACTAGGCAAAAGAGAGCAATTGCCACCACTTCCAGCCACAGAGCATCACAACTATTAATATAGCATCCCACAGGACTAAGCAATATAAATGTGCATGTATATATGTATACATGTATATTATACATATAATGTAAATATATATATTTGGGTTTTTATAGTGTAAACATGTATATGTTTACAATTCTATAGGATTTTCCACTTGGGGTATCACTTATCTTCTGGCACCATCTTGAGCTGCCTGTCTTAAAAATTACTAAAAGACATGCCTGTGAGAACAGAATTGACCTTTCATACCACAACTTGATAAACTTTAAGCTTCAAGTTACAACAAAAACAAACCCCAAACCCAACAGCTTCTTGCTGGAATGAAAGCCACGGAAAGCCACACAGATCAACTCTCACTGAAGTGTTTTGCAGAGAATGTCAACCTTTGGATGATTTTAAGCCTTATCCTTAGGAGCACATGAGACAAATCCTGTCCCATAGATTTCTCACCTCAGATGTTGGTGAGTCTCTCTCTGCTGAGTTTAAGAGCAAAATATTATAATGAAGAGAGACACTGGGATACAGGAATGTCACTGGTGATCTTTCCTTCAGGGAGAGCACAGCCTGCAAATAGCCACATCCAAGATCAAGTGTATTAAGCTCTCTGTATACTGGGCTCTGCTTTCTATTAAGGGGTTTTCCCCTTTTTCCCAGAAATGCAGTTTATCAATATAACTGTCTAAATTGTGGTGGCTGGATCTCAGCAACTGAAGCAGCAGAATCCCTTTTCCAAAGCCCCCTCCCACAGCCAGCACTGATGTGACTGTGGCAGTAGCTCCACGACCTCTGCTAGTGCCCAGCCATGAAGAAACCTCACTTTGGGTGATACACCAGCAGGTAGGTCAGGATTTACTGTAAACAGGCTTAGCATAGTTTGCCTTCTAGACCCTACAAAAATTCCATCCCATGTACCTGTATTCATCCACACAGCTGTTCTTCCTTCAGAAAACCATTCCTCTCACAGCCCCAAGGGAAAAGCAGTGCTAGGGACTCAAACAAAACCTCAATAATCTGAGCCACACAAAGCATCCCAGGCTGTTCCTCAAAACCACTATGTATATATACATAAGCAGTAAAATTAAGAGTCATGACAGATACTTCCAGGACAAACACTTTCCACATCATGTAACCCAAAGCACAGCCCCACCTGATCAGCATATACCAGGACCATCAAGAACTTAAAAACAGAGATGTTCAGTAATAGCTTACTATGAGTAACTGAAAGCTGTTTAAAAACAAACAACTTCCACTTTCCCAAATCCTCACAAAAATTTATAGCATATTTTTTGTACTGCAAAATAAATTTTTACTCTGCCTAAACTCACCTGAAAGAAACAGGCATAACACTGAAAGTCCTGTCGTCTTGAATCTGAAGTTTCTGTTGCTTTTTGTGGAAATGCTTGGGGTGATCCCTCACTGCAACTCATTGTTTACTTGTAAGTAGCTTAAGATTGCACAAACCTGTATTTTTAAAGGTAGTTGGAGTTAGCTTCATTCAGTTTTGCATGGTCAGAGTCATTTAGGCTTTTGGAACCTTATAAGCCATCAGCCTTCAATGAGATTTCTAAGTGTTGAGCTGCTCCTGAAAATGGGATTTAACTATCAAACTCACATAGGCTCTTCCAACACTGAGCAGAGCATGGCTCCCGAACAATTTATTCCAATCGCAATTTTGCCAGAAAACTTAGGGAACTTTGTGTTCTACTCATCAAGTTAATTTTTGGGGAAAAATAGCAAAGATTTCTTTCAAATGTACATGATAAATCAGAGTATAGGAGAAAAATTTACAAGACTCTGATCAGTACTAATTAAATGACTAAACCCAGTCTCTGAAGCGCATTCCCTGAATGTGGGAGTAATACATGAATCCCAGGTGGAAAGTTTGGATCAGAAGTCTAGCCTTCAATTCCTACCTGCTTAGAGCAGGGGGATATTAGGTGGGTTTAACAGCCTCTGGGCTGAAAAGAGGTGCTGCTCCTTACTTATCCCTAGAGAAGTTTAGGTTTTCACTCAGCTTTCATAGAAAAAGAATATAAAAATAAACAATGAAGTCAGATAGCTTGAACTGCATGTATTCTTCCTTCTCAGTTAAAAAATTTGACAATTTTTCTCCAGGGATGCAAAAAGTTTTGGTGCACTCTGGAGCAAACGTCAAGCATAAGATTTGCAAAACCAGAGAAGCAGCATGTGGCGTGGTTACTGCCATGCTTCTCATATTCCCAAGCTTGGCTATAAAAGCTCTCTTGGAAAAAGGGTTCAAATCCCCTCACGTAAGTGATATACGGCTCGGGCAATCTTCCAGAAACACTTGTGTCAGTGAGAGGGGTCACAGCTTCCACGCTACATGGCATCACTCCCCTCTGGCCCTCTGGCAGAGTGGTTTACAGGAGCAAGTCCAACTCTCTCCACACACACACAAAAAAACCAGCTGGATTAAATCAAAGCACTAATTTAAAAGGTTTCTGGTAACCAGCTCGATGTGCATTGAGACTGATCACGTTAACTTGTCTGCCAACAGATCCAAAGGGCCAGTAACTGCTGGAAAAGAGACATAATGAATACCCAGGACCCAAATTTTCTTCCAGTGGTACAGCAGGATCCAAAAGAGGGGCTTTCTCCTCTTTGGCTCTCATGCCCTATGAGTATCCTGGCCCTGTCAGCCTTAAGACGGTTAGAAAGTATGAGTAGTATGGGAAACCGGCGTAAGAGGATTTCCAATTTGGAAAAAATTAAACTCTGCCTGCATCTGTGGCTCTTCTGGGCAATCCTAGTCAAGAGATGGAAGCAAGGAAGAAAGATTTCAAATCCAAATTGCATGACCTTCCTGCTAATTCAAAAAGACACAGTACTGCATTACTCATCAGAAAAACAAAACAAAACAAAACAAACACAAAACAAACACAACCTAGAGTTCGTAAGCAGCATGACTCGGGTTATCAGCAATATTCATACTCAACACCAAAGTTTCAGGTACACATTCATGAAGGAATCATGGCAAACACTGCACCTGAGGAAACCATAACCTTGCTGGTCACCCTGCCCTGGCCCAGCCCTGCTGCCTTCACTCAGCTGTTGCTTGCAAAAGCTGCTGTGAGAAGCAGCAGGAATGTTACACACAGCTGGCTTTGGATGCTGGAAGCCTGTCTGAAATTTAGCAACAACGCAGGGCTGGAAATGCAATCAGCAATGGGATTTCCTGACCTGCTCTCTCTGTAATCAACACTGAAATGGGGTTAGCTGATAGATTCCCACCAGACCCTGCAGAGCAGTGAGAGATTAATACTATACATATTGGGTTATTGCTGTTGCTTTTACTATTATTATGTTATATATGCTATTTTTATATGACTGCTATAAAATCACAAGCCATACCTGAACCGATTTAATGCGGATAGGGCCCTGCCCTACCCCATTAAGTGCCACTGTCAGCAAGCTTATAGATCTTTCTCTTCAACTGCACTGCAAATAGCACTCTGCGCTGAACAACAGCTAATGAATGGTTAGCAGAGTGCCTATTGCTGACAAGCATTTTCAGCAAAACATCACAAGCCAGTAGGCACTTCCAATAGATACAAAATGGTGTAGGAATTAGTAGTAATATATTTTTATTATTTTTCCAGACTCCTTAGCACACAAGCAGCACTCTGCATTCTTCGATAGGAAAGTGGTAGCACTTCTGTGAAGTGGATTTTTCAGACTCTGAAACAGGATGCTTTCCTGAACCTGAATTAAGATTACGGGACAGTAAACTTTAAGATTAAGAAGAAAATAAAATGATCTACTCTACACAGAAAAAGGGATGAAGACTTATTTGTTAACACAGTAAAGGAAAAAAAAAAAATCCTGGTGACCATATGAAGTGTCTTTCTCCTTCTCTCTTTTTCCTTTTCTTTTTTATTTTCTGTTTTAAAGAGAACATAATTAAATCTTGCTGCATTTCAAAAGGAATATTTTTCTTGGTGGACACATTATGTTTTACTGCATTGCAGTGAGTTTCAATCTGCCCTTTCAAAGGGGAGCAGTGACAAGGGAGTTAAAAGTGCTACAGAGCGCGCAGGCAGGAATGAGGAGTCAGCCCCCTGAGGTGTGTGCCACATACTGTGCGTCTCAAGAGAAGGACTGTCTGTCACGAACTATGGAAAGAAAGTGTTGGGCTTCGTCCATGGAGCTGGGAAGAACTGGCTGCAGTACAACAGGAAAATCAGACAGTGGAATACGTGTAGTCCCTCCCTTAAATACCAGTCGGCAAACGCCTTTTCACCTCACATAGAAGTGGCAAAGCCCTGCCAATTAGTCTCTTTATCGACATCTCATGAAATCCCACTCCCTGGAAAAGAAAAGGGTAGCTCCACTAACACACTTCAGGGAACACAACTGCCATCATCCCTGATCTGGGCTGTTCATTTATTTTCAAACACAAAATGAGGCATTTTGTCTCAATAACACTGATAGAAAACCAAAACAAACCAAACATTTAACTATTGCACTATCAGGTCTCATTGTAATCAATCCATAGAAAGAAAGAAAACCGCTTTGTATCTGCTAGGAATGTCCCCACTGGGGACACAGGAAAAGAACCCAGGAGATTCACAGCATCTTGAAAGGGCTCCAGACACAAATTATGAAAGCCCACCACATGGTCACCATTCTCAGAGTCACCTTGCAGAAAAAGGATCCAGCAACTGCATGGAATAGATAATTCTCTTCCACTTTAGAGTTATTCATTAAAAGGCAGTTGCTGCTGAAAGTTTCCCACAACAAGAAGCTCTTTTGATTCAGAAATTGCTCCACTAAAGGAAATCTTAAGAGTCATCATTTTTACTCTGGCTTTACATTCTGGATTTTTGCCTAGGCAATGCTCAACCAGAAACAAAATCTATTTAAAGTATATGCACAGTACGTATTATGCATAGGTGTCAAGGGATGGGAGTAGGTTGTGAAACATGGAATCCATGGTATTTTATTAAAAAAAAAAAAAAGTTAAAAGAGCTAAAGAGCTTAGGGAAAACAGAACATAGTAACTGAGGCTATGTGGTCATAATTCAGTTTCCCAGCTGGACAAACAGTGAGGCCAACAGTACATTAGTTTCTCCTGAAGCAAAAGCTGACTCAGAGGAAGTAAAATAGCCCAATGCAACCCTGCGACTCAATTTTTCAAAACTGTAACTAGAACAATTATCAGAAAGAAAACCCAAACTTTCTCAAATCAATCACAAGAAGAATGAGAATAACAGCAGACTATACACTGGTCCTGCTTGCAAGATCTGAGGAAGAAGGAAGCCTACATGCTTCCTTTATGCGTGCTGTACTTTATTTTTTTTACAGAAATGCTAGTTTCTATTAGCAGAAGACACACTGAGCAGTGAGATAACCCTACAACAATGTAATCTGCTTCCAGAAACTGCTCTTTCTAGGCAGCATTCAGCACAGATGTTTCAAGTCTGTTATAGACCCAGGCTCAAGGTAAAACTACCAAGGGAAACAGCACATCATCTTCAGCTTGTTCCCTCACAGTGTTGGCCAAGAAGGACAACAAAGGCAATTGGTGTTCCAGTTAATCTGTGTGAGCGAAATATTCAACATGTAAGCATAGAAGAAAAAAGAAAACCACAACAACCTTTTAAAAGAATATACATCAAGCTTTGTTTCTTTTCCAGTGCAAAGGAATGGAAACCCTCCCACTGACTTCAGCGGGAGCTGGGACAGGCCCTGAAAGTCTCCACATAAACTTCCATTGAGGAGAAGTTGTGTATTGGTGTATGGCATTTCTATTTTATCCCCTGCTTTTTCCCCTCCTGATAAACTGCACACTTGCAGCACATAATGTCTGAAAATGATGCTTATAATACAAAGACAACTTCCTGAGGCTTGCAACTCTATTAAAAATAATAGTCAAAACTGAATACCAGGAATATTACTATGTATAAGAAATTTTGGTTTATTATGTAATGAGTTAATTTAAGAGCTTTATAATAACCACAATCTATCATAAAACATGACAAATAATGGCAAAATGTCATTGGTTCAATGGGCTGAGTTAATCACTACTTTTAAAAATATTGCTTTTACAGCTTACAAAGCAAAGCTCTAGCAGAGAGACAACTGTGAAAAGCAGGAACACACAATGTTGTTATTATTGTACACCTCCCATTTTACACTATTATTTTCACATTACCCACACTCAGACACGTTGCTTGGATATCAGTTTGTAAAAAGCTCGATTCAGTGTTTGTATTTCAACAACTTTATCTCTAAATGAACTCATGCTAATGAAAACATCTGAGTATTTATGTAAGTAGACTAAAGCTCAAAATATTCACCTGATTCCATGCGGGTGAAATCAAAAGCACTTTTGAGCTCTTGGGTCTAGCGATATGCCCTGGCCACAACCCAAACTTGCACCAGGACATAAGCAAAGAACAGCCTTGTATCTCGGTTTCAACAAGGAGAAAAACCTAGGAGCCTAGGTCAGGAGATAACTAGGATTGCTGAGTGCAGTGTGCCACCACTCAAACTAGAGGTACCCTTTGTATTTCAGCATCATTTGGTTTAGAAACCCGCAGGGTACCAGTCTCCCTCTAAGTCTTGTTACCTTAATACCTCAACCAAACTCTCTTTTTCACTAGTGGACCCCAAACAACAGTGCTGTGTCTTCTACAGAAACACAAGGTGTGTAACTTACGCTGATCTAACCCACAAAAGAAAAAAACTCAGTAAAGAGCCTGGAAAAAATACAAGCCCAGCATAACCAGAAATAACTTCTGAATGTCCCAGCGGTGTGGACCAGGCCACCCACTGTCCCTACATCTTGCAACTCAATTGGTTTAAAGTTAAAAGACTTGCTCACAGTGAGATTGGCTTTTCTTACCTTTTGCCACATTTTGATGAAGAAGAGCTCTCCAGAAAAATTGAAGAAAACATTGGTGTCATAGGCATCATCCCCGACATTAGAGACGGAAATGTTAAGTGAGATGTTCCTCACCGCTCCCAGGGCCAGGTAGGCAGTTCGGTCGTCAACACTGTAGGCAGAAACAATGACACTGGTTTAACTCTGGGCAACCTTTACACTCCGGTTGTTCTTTATTCCTGCTATGGAAATGTCACAACTCAACTGCTTAAAAGTTCAGTAGTCAGTAATTCAGGAACAGGTATAAATGGAAAAATGTATGAAAATTATAATCACTGAATGTGACAAACATTTCCTTGGATGTTTATACCGGACCTAACACAATAGAGTCATCTTCTGTAAGTGGAATACCAAGGGAATGGCTGAATTAAAAAAAAAAAATCTACATCATGACTTAATACACTATTGTAGTAAGGCATCACAGATTACAAACACAGACATGCACATACAGAGTGAGATATAAATACCATATACATACATTTATTATTTGGTATTTGGTATACAATTAATCATACTAGTCTGTCCAGAAGATATGCTAACAAAGAAGAATGAAGGCTAAAGGAAAATAAAATATCAATGCACAAATCTGCGGGTCTGGGAACTAAAAGTACAGTAAAGGTGGTCTGAAATATACTAGGTGTGAATGTAAAAATAAGCAAAAATAACCAAAAAATATCATCAAACTGGCTACAGTTATTGTGACTGGAATCTAAGACCATTCATACATTCCAGAGAAACAGAGACAGTGTCACAGGGAAAACACTGAGTAAATGGTCAGAAAAGGGCAGAGACCTCCAGCCACACAGCAGAGAGATGCTCCAAATTATCTCCTCTGAGGCACAGCCAGTCTGACAACCAGAAGGAACCTCTGAGGAAACACACCCTCACAATACCCAGCCTGCCAGACACTGTTGCATGACACACCTGCATGCAGCAGCACGCAACAGCACGGAGACTTTTGTAGTGGACAAAGCTGTCTTTCATTCACCCACTTTCCATGAAGGGAATGGCTGTTCTGCAGATGCAGCAGCTCTCTGAAAATGCAGGGGTGCAGGATGAAACCCACGTTTAAAGGCAGTCTGTCCCTCTACCGCAGCCAGGTCTCCTCTTCCAGCCTTGCAAGCTTACAAACCCTTCAGCATCTTCTGCCATCCACAGCCATACCAGACCTCCAGAGGCAGAGCTCACTGGGCTCCATCTGCTTGCATTTGCCATGGAATTTCTAGACATGGGTTTCTGGTGAGGGAGAAGTTCAGGGCAAGATGGTCTAGGCTTAGGCTTTAAAGCGAGTTTAACTTTTCCTTGTAACAAAGATGATATTTATAGCATATTTGTGTCCTGCAGTTACTTAATTTATGATGAACTTCATTTATTAAGCCCAAAATTATGGCTTACAGTTCAATGACACCTTCTTGTGAGGCAGATACAAGTCTCAAGGAAACATGCTTGCTTTTTCACAATTAGAATCAACTGCAGACACCAACCAATTCTACCAATAATTGGATACTTTTCTTTCTAAACATTATGGTTAATTCTCATAGCCAACTATCAGTGCAAATAAACACTTGAAAAAACATACACAGCCCAGGATCAACTGCAAAACTAGTTTGAAAGGCCCAAATAATTTGAATTGTTGCTCCTTACATATCAAATTAATGGCACAACCATTCAAGAGTACTTGAAAGCATTTAAACTTTTGGCTCCAACTTCAACATTTACTGTTGAAAAGCAGACAAATGATGAAGATACTAAATGATCTGCTGGGATTTTCTAATAATCAAAAGTACAGATTTAGAAGCAAAGACATTAAACAACTGTTTACTACTGTGAATTACTTCTCACAAACTTTATAATCGCACTTCTTGCAATCACTTCAAAACTTAATCAGCATCTATCAAATGCATTAACAAAATCTGGAAGTATCGCTTCAGTAATGAAAGGAATGTTACAAGATATTTATCTTATGCAGGGTTGATACTAAATGTAATGCATGCTACACAATCCTCTCTGAATTGATAGTAGCAGCACTTTGAGATTTAACATAAAGACAACGAAGAATACTCTCCTTCCTACTGAATAATAAAAAGCTCTCAGAATGAAAACTATAAACCTAAAAACTAACCTCACAAAAAAAAGTCAAAATAAACATTAGGTTGTGTTATTACTTTCTAATGCTATCAGTCCTCTGCCAAAAGGGCATCATACCAAACTGATGTTTATAACATTTTCCTCAGCAGAGAAACAAAACCAGCTTTCTAAGAGCACACTGTAGTTGCTCCTACACAAAATTCTCACACTAATAAACTCTGAAAAACCTCATTGATTTTTGGCTGACAGGGGAGTTCAGGTCTTCCTCTGAAAGGTTATGTGAGATTGTGCTGTAAATCCCATTTTAAGAGAGCAGCTTTCTGAGTCATTAAATCTGTGTGCATCTGGAATGAATCAGGTTCACTTGCAGTGAGGATTAGGAATCTCCTGGCTCACAGGGGAGCTCCCAGGCCCTGTGTTTGCTGCTCAAGAGGGTCACGTCATGGGGCACAGACAGCCCGTGGTGGTGCTGGGCCAGCTCTGCTGTCTACTCGGTGCCATCCTCCTGCAGCGCCTGCCCCACAGCACGCAGCCCCACTGCCACGTCAAAATATCTCAACTAAAAAAGTGTTGTCACCTGCCAGGAACATGAAAACAGACTAAAGCCACCTCTTCATCTGGACAAGGTATGTCAAACAGTTTAAAAAATGAAATCAAGCAATGGCTTTCAGTTTATGTTTTCTTGGATGAGAATGATAAAGCTGCCAACATTCTCACCACAGCCCTTGTAACCTTGCTCACATCAAGGAATAGAGGCTAAAAATAAAAGCAGACACAAAAAAGGGGAAAAAAAATAACAGGAAAAAGTACCAAGATATGTTCACCTAAATGGACAGAACACCATCTCATTACATTGAGTACTACACACAAACAGTGAACTGAGTAAAAGTTCCGGGTAGACTGTAGACATATATACACATTATATATAGGCAATCACATTTCCACACACATATGTACAGGCACATGAAGGATGTTAAGCTACCAATGTGTGCATGGAAAGAAATTTGACATTCATAAGAACTAAATACCTGCAGCTTTCATTCACATGACCCAGACTTCCAGATAACAAGCAATTCTGAAAATCAGGCTCCAGATCTATGCTACACAGTTGACTTTTAGAAACTCTGTCGCAGTTTTGAATTTACTGGCCCTGGTCCTGCACATCAAATATAAACAGAAATATTTAACATTTTTCTCTTAAGTGATTAAGAAAAGGAAACTGAATTTTAAAGTTCCACAATACAACAAGTATCTTTTCAGCATGCTTTAACATTCTTTGTTAATGCTGGTGCCACATCATTGCACTATGGTCAGCAAGGAAAGAAAGACCAGCTGGGAAAGGCAAATTGAAGAAACCTGCAATTTTCATTTCCCCATCCCCCCATGATGCTGGTGTTTTTAACATGGGTCAGGGGAGACATAATCTGCATTCCAAAAGGTACTCAGGGACATATTTCTTATTTCCTGCACTAGAGAATATTTTTAAAAAAATTGAAAGAGCATATAGTGCTTCCCCTCAGCCTGCACAGATCATACATAGGGCAAGGAACGTGATGGGGTCACACTTACCCTGTTAGTCCAGGTCACTGATTTTCCCTTCTCTATTAAGAGGTTTTCATTCCTTACAGCAAATCAGCACCTACATGGATAAATCACTGCTATTGCTCAATGGACAGTGGAAGCTATAGCTGGGGTCAGTTACACTGCACGTGGATATAAATGCTTCAGAGTAAAGTCTAATCTGTCCCTCATGTCCATCAGATGACCTTAAATAGGAGTCCCACCTTTTTCTTTTAAATCGGTAAAAGATGTGAGTCAGCAACATTGGTCCTGTGACAGATCCAAACAAATTTGTTCCTTGACCAAGCAGCATTGCAGTTGGTCTTCACAGTTACTTGAAAATTAAATTTGTCATCACCACCTCTTTACATCAACCCTTAAAACATCTCTCTTCTTGGGCTTTTATCATCAGCTCCAGGGTCAGCTGAACTTTGGAAGCGGTTTTGCAAAAGGGCTGATAAAAAGCTGAAACATTCAGCTGATGATCTGGGATCATTTATGTCTCAGCACAAAACTGAGAGGTAGCAGCCCCATAAACAAATCCAAACGAACTAAAAATTTTAAACAACCCTCCAGGGGGCAAAGCTATTGGATTGCACACCACTTGGTTACGCTGTCTTGCCATTGCATGTGCGTTCAAGGTCATTCATCTCTGCAAAGTTCACAGTTAGTCTAAGGACTTAACCAAACACTCAAGATATAATGGCTTATTCTGCATTAGCTGACCTGCTGCCTTCCCCTCTCACACTGAAGCCCACACTAGCAAAGGCACTAAGAGATTCCATGCAGGTGATGACCACGGCCTAAGATGCACTATGCCAGCTATGGTAAACTAGCTCTGAGCCCATCAGATCATTTAATTAATGATCTTTTCTATTTCTGTTTCTCAAGTGGAAACTTTCCATTGTGCTCTAACTAGCATATAAGTAACATGAGGTGATGGGAAGAACATAATAGATGATTTGAAGAGCGGTCAACCTAGGTTCTGTGGCGGTAGGGCACAGTTTGGGAGTAACATCATACCAATATTGCTCCCTACGAAGACTGAGTTAAGAATGTGCCAATGTTTCCCCATGGCAAGGAACCCAATATCCCATGAGAAACATGTACTTGCTGCAGTGAATCCAGGGCCAAGGATGTGAAACTGCTCGTGCTCGTGCCCTTCCGGAGCAGAGCTGCCGTCTCTAGCACTTCAGTTCCTGTATATATCGCAATTCAGGAGTACGGCAAAGACCATTTTACTCTTCAATCTTTCCTAAACTTTCATTTTAAAAATTAACGCATCTGACAAAAACCACTCTAGGAAATCCTTCTTGCTCTTTATTATGATATTGAAATGACAGTGTGATTTCTAGTTACAGCTAGTTACCATACATTCAAAGCTTCTCTGGAAATTGTCCTCACTGCTCCAAATGTAGTTCCTTCCCCATAACTACACAACAGAACTAACCCCCAGCCACCTAAGTCTTCAAACATTTAAGTAAAAAGGACAAGGCAGGGCACAACATCCACATAAAAACGCCCCTTTATCTTATCAGCTTACAGAAATCTGGAGCCTTTTATTACTATCAGTAATTTCAATTGTACCCAGATGTTGACGACCCTTTACAAACAGAACTGAAGAATCAATGGGGAAAGAGCTGCCTCTGTTTTCACACAGTGTTTACTCCAGGGAGCAGCTTTTGGTTTGAATAAACTTACTCTGGTTTATGAAACTGTCACATGAAAGCAAGATGAGGCACAACATCTACTGAAGTTCTAATCTAATCTTTCATCCTTGCAGACACACATACAAAACAACATCTTTTATAACCACAAGCAGCATCCTTGAAATCAATAGCATTGTGCCCCTGGGACAAGTTATCCCTGCACATGTGTTTAAGACAGTATCCTATGGTTGGAACACAAAGAAAAACTAGTTACTAGCGGCAGAAAGAAATGCAAAAGATAAATGGAACCAGGCACACACGTGAAAGTTGCATGCACCAGCCCAATGCAAAAGAAGAAAAAAAAAAACAAAAACCAAACCAACCAACAACAACAACAACAAAACCCAACCCACATAAAACCTCATATGTTTCCCCTGAAATTTGAGGAAGAATCAGTAGCACTTTCTAACACACTATTTGTAGGAATTAGAGAAACAAAGTCATTACACAAACCATGTATTTACCATAGAAACCATGCCTTTAGAAACAGATCTCCTCTTATTAGACAGCTCCAATTGCTTGTTTCATTCCTGTGACATGGAGGTGCAATGTGTATTTTAAAAAGCATACTCAGCTGAGCATTGATATGGGAGAAAAAGACCAGTACCCTATCCAGCAGTCACTTTCAGCAGTCAATAAAAAGCATTTGATCAGAAATGAAACGTTAGAAACAGTACAGGTTTGTTACTTTAGGAAATTTGTTTTGTAGTAGCAGGTGTTACACATCAGGAGTAAGTTATGTCTAAATGTCAAACATGATAAGCAACATGTACACATATCAGCACACTTCCTCTATAGCTCATGCAGAAACAGCAAGATGATTTACCCAGTGACCTGTGAAGAACCTCAGTCTTACCAGACTTTTTAACTGCAGGACATACTAAAGGAAAAGTTCATGTAGTTTCATCAAGAAAGAATACATGCATATGCGTGTACACATACATACGCACAGACACATGTATGCATCAGCCAAGATGTATTCTGCAAATACAAAACAATGGTGCATCTGCTTTTCATTGTGGTCTGTGCAGTATTGAGAACTTCCACCTCTGGAGGCCACTAATATATGACAGAACTACCTGAGGTTAAGCTTTTGTTTTGTTAGCTTTACACTTTGGTTGCTAAAGAAATAAACAATAGAGTGGCTCGATCTTAGGTCCATAAAATACTGATGTTGGGATGTTCACAAGGAGGGCCAGGTTATACATTAGTTCAGCAAAGAATTCAAATTATATGAAAGAACATGTCTTTAGGGTCTAGTTTAATACAAACAAACACACACACACACACACACACAAAAATCCCAAAACTAACTAACAAAAACCCCCACCAAAACAAACACACACCAGCAAAATCCAGCTCCAATAGATACAGTCAAGTGATTCCTACAAAACAAACCCAGTGTTTAAGAAATTACAAGACTAGCTTATACAGTATCCCTGACTGATCATCAGTGGCCTGTTACTAGAAGACAGAGACTGGGAATCTGTATTCCTGTATGAGATGTGGATTACTGAGGTTTGTTACCACTCATCACTTGATGGCTCTATTACCATCTGTATGGGCTCACTCACCATATGTTCAAAAGGAACAGGACCGCCCCCTGCTATCAAACTGGACTTATTTATTTTGGGAGAGATTTATGAAGCTCTGAGTGCAACTAACCAGATGGAACCAAGAAACCATTCTTTTACCCGCATTCACCCTCAACAAGGGAAAACATTCATTCTTTTCTGAGATGACGCTCCCATTGCAACTTGTACTACCTCCTGATTAATTGCTGACTCTGCTGGGAAGCCCTTTCAGGAAACTGCAAATCTGATCCTGGATGAGCTACCACAAAGTTTTCCATGTGCCTCACAAATGCAGTATTTCAATACACTAGCAACTGTCTGTAGGAAAAAAAAAGACAAATAAAAGTAAATACAAATTAGAAATTTGAATTCTGTTTCCTGGATTCACTGAAAAGGCTAAATTGAATTACAAATGTACTAATATATATTAAATTATATAGGCTTTTTTTTCATTGCACCCTTTACAGTTCAGCAAACTACTTTGAAATAACATTACGCTATAATTTATGAAATTACTTAAATCATAGTGTGAAACTTAGCATGACTTTTTGAGAAAACAGAAAGCAATCTACTTGTATCAATTTTTCTACTGTTTTGTCATTCTTTCCTCCCTGGAAACAACTCTTTTTGGTATTTTAGCAGACTGTGAGTCAGGACAGGTGCTAGGGTATGACCAAGTAACCTGCAGGCAGCACAAGACTGCAGTGGAATCAGTCAGGCCTCCATATTTGTGTCCCGGGAATTGGGACTATCCACGTTGGTACACAGACCTTTATACACACAAGGTCTCAACTGAAAGCTCAAGACCACTTTCCTAGCACTAGATATGCTAAACCATAGCATTTGCTCATTTTTCTTTGGTTGTTTGCTGTAAAGCAGAAAATTAGCTCCATCTGAGCAGCTCAGCTATTTAGGGTAGCCTGTCTAGGGTAAACAGCACGTTGAAAATATTTTGGAAAGAAGTGTTTGTTCAATGAAAGATAAAATAAGTGAAAACAAATTCTTCATCTGCAATGAATGAAGAGGAAGGGGAAAATAGATATTATCAGAGCATGTAATTAAGCTCCCAATGAAAGGATATTGTTTTTCCTCATCAGAACTGTTTTGTTAAGATGCACTTCAAGGGCATAAAACCGCAACAGGCATGTCGTGAAACGTGAGGCCTCTTTGGAAACAAATCCCTGTTGTGTGATCAAAGGAAGATAAGTGCTGAGGCGTGAGCCTGGTCAAATTCATGAAACAGCTTTGCTTCCCACTTTAAACCACAGGCTTGTAGCTTTTCTCCATGAGTCTGCAAAAGTCTATGATCAGTGAAAACTTCTATTTTTTTTTAATATAAAACACAACTATATTAATGAGATACACTCAAAAAATTTTGAACTTTCTGATCAAAAGTTTATGTTATTGCTCCTTCCTTCAGAAGACACTGCCTTTCTGCACTGTTACTGCATTAACCTTTGTTCTGTGCTGTTACATCTTATGCTGGTAAAAAGCAAATTGGACAAAGCTGTCATAACACGTTTTTATCTACTATTTCTGGATTCCTTCAGCTCAGGTTTGTAATAATGTGACAAGTCAATATGAAACTCCTGAAGTTCATTTTTCAAATCCAGGTGCCTAATGTCTGATGACATGCCCAATGAACCAGAGGGAGTTCCTCCACTGATTTTAATATGTCTATGAGCGTATTCTTTGTTGCATTGATACACAGCACTTACAAAATAATCAGGTTTGCAGTTGCATAGCTAGTCACCTATTTGAAATTATTCTTTCTTCATTAATACAAACAATATGCTTATAAATTTCAGAGGTGCAGGCTTAAGGGCTGGGGGACCATGGGGTGGTAACGCACACTCTCCATTGCCCTTTCAGTGAGGTCTGGGTTAGGTACTTTGAGATTACTTCTTAAATATCATATCAAATCATTCACTTGCCTATCAAATTAGAGGTTTAGATTTGCATTTACCTGCATATCAAGAGAGCCATGCATAAGACAAAAGAGATCACAGAAACAAAGGGAGTATTGGCAGAAAACATGTTAAACTCTTAGTAAGTCACAGAAGGAATTTATTTGGAAAAAAAAACCAAAAACAAACCAAACCACAAGACCTTCTGTGGGGATGATCAGAAGGTATCCAGAAAATACTTTTTCTTCATAAATTATCATTTCATTAAAATGGAAACATTTTAAACTCAACGAAATATTGACAGACCAGGGTTCTGCCCATTCTCTGGTTAATTCCAGAGGGACTGACAACAGCAGAAATGGTCCAAGTCACAAACTTGACCTTTCAGCTGGAAAAAGGCATTTCTCAAACAAACCATTTCACAAAAGAACTGTTGAGAGCATTGACTCTAACTGAAAAAAAACTCACTATTTGGAAAAACCTTAAAATTCTCTCAAAAATCCACCTGTCACCGCATTGGCTTTCTATGACTTTTGCTTCCAATTTCACATTTCCAAAATAAGCCATTTGCAGCAGTATATATGGGAACCCCAGCCAGTCTGTAGGGGAAGAACATAAATTTGAGTCTAATCAGTTGTGGCCATTAAGGATGCTCTAAACCAACACAGAAAAGCAAGATGCTTATTCCAAACAGCCAAACATACAGGCAGAAGCACTCCAATGGGTTAGTAATTCTGTTTCTAATGACAGATGAAGGGTAACATCATGTCACAAAAATATATGGAAGACAGACTTCCTCCTGGAACCTTCTGAGGAAAAGCAATATTTATTACAGCATTTTCTGTTCCTAGAATATTTATTACAGCAGTATTTATTACAACATTTTCTGTCCAAGGGGGCTCATAGTCTTGTGGTTACAACCTGATTCACATACCATGCGTACGGCTCACGCTGGAACACAGCAGCTACATGACATACTGCAACATCATCTTTCTTCTTGAACTGTTTGTTTTTGGTGAAGCTGTGCTATTCATTGCAACACATGGGCTGTCAGTATATTTACACAGCTATACAGGATTTCCTCCCTAGCTGCATCTTGCAGGGAAGCTACCACCCATTCTGCTCTGGTGTTTTTAGCAGGTTTGTTTATTGTAGCTGGAAGAAAGTCTGTTGTTTCAAACACCCTCGCTGTTACTTAAATGTCTTCTCCGTGGTTTTCACTCGGCTCTCACTACGGCCTAAACAGGGCCTTAGATCTACCATTGCTTTTGCAGAATGCCAATCAGAGGGACAGGCATCAGATCAGGTCCTGAATCTGCCTTGCTATGTCATACAAGATGCTCCCTCAGCACTTTCAGGTTCTTCTTAAAAGACCAGACTGCTTTTCTCCCATACAAAGTACCAGAGGAGTGGATTAGCAGATTTTAAAGGCTAGGGAGGTCTCCTCTTCTACAGAACAAGCACTTCAGAATTTCCCCCAACACATCTTGAGGAAACAGATGCAGTTCAGCTTCTAAACAAGTAGCTACAAAGAGGCTCAATAAAAAACGTGCTATTTGCTGCAGACGTGATGGAAAAGACGTTTGCTGTGCTGAGATAACAGAGTGAGACAGTCTAGTCAAGCATGATATGTAATAAATATATATTTAATATTAAACAATATTTGAAAATAATAGCTAACAGAGCACTCTCTGATTGCATTTTGCTTTTCAGTACTGGGTTGCTGGAAAGGAAAACTGGTTTCCTATTGCTGTTCTAAAGCTGTGGCTATAAAATAAAGTATATTGATTGCAAAATAGTCTTCCTATTTCTCTTGTGTTTTTAGGTTGTGCCACTAAATTTACCCATATGCAATGCATAAATATCTTCATTACATTGAGATATTTTTAAGCCTCTTCCTTTAGAAATCTCTCTCCATTCCCCCAACATGGCGTATTACTGCATGGACAAGGCCAGATTTTGCTATCTCCTGTGACAGCTGCAAGATTTACCGCTGGAGACTCTTTAAAGGGGAGGCAATGAGTAGGTTGTCTGCTCTGTGCTGCCAAAACCTCACATGTTTATTCTTTGAGAAAAATTGATTTCAAAACAGTCACGACTGGAAAGACAAAACACCTCTCTTCTGCTCCTCCAGCCTTTCCCAGCGCTATCTTCACCAAGCCACCAGCACACTCACTCCATGGCTTCCTTTTCCCTACTCTTAAATTGCCACCTGTAGTTTTTAAGCTAACAACACCCCTACAAATAACTCCAGGCCAGCCACTAATGGACCGTCTGTAGCAATGCTAGCACACACCATTGCAGTTGTTTCTACAAACTACCTCACGACATCTGCCCTAGAAAGTTTAATTAGTACCATTTGCTTAGCTAGGTCCAACCTTCGATATTACTGTCCCTTCTCATGATGCATGTTCTCGCTGGCAGAGGCAAGGTATCCCACAGGCAGATTTCCAGCCACAGAACTGGAAGACGCCCATAACCATCCTAGGCAGGTGTTTCCATGTTGGCGAAGAGCTAATATTTGTTGAGGCAATTTTGCTCGGGTTACAGAGGAGATTTACCTAAAGATGAGTCAGAAAACTCCAGAACAGTTGGTTAGAAGGGATGTACAGAGGTCACACAATTCATCCTCATCCTTCTTGAGACAGGACTATTGCCAACAACGGAAGAGGTCAGCTGGGGCCTTATCTAGCCAAGTCCTGAAACCCATGATAACAGAGCACACCGTTTCTGCACACTTAATCCTCCTGCAGCACAAACTGCCTATGCAAGGTTTTTCCAGATCTCTGGTCTGAACCTGCCAAGCCACAGTCCACGACTCTTGCCTGTGATGCCATCTGCCACAAGCAGGAAGAGTTTAGGTCTTTCATTCTGCTGTCCCTACATAAAGTGAGGATGGGTTTACATGCAAACTGATGCTAATGAAGGTGCACAAGACTTAGAGATTAATCTGTTATCTGAAAACAAGCCTTTTTCTCTCCAGAATAAATGCATTCTAACTCTGCATCATTCCAGTAAAGCATGTTACCCTGGTCTTCAGCCTAAGTCTCCAAGGGCACATTTCACTATAACAGAAGTATTAAAAAAACCCAAAATACAAGAATCACCACCACATCCCACCCACCCAAAGAGCTTCCAGACAGAGTCAGAAGGCTTCAAACTTTTTTGTCATCACCCACTTTGAAGCAGTCCAACCCTTCCCTCATCTCCAGCTGCACGGTGGAGGGTTTCAGCTTGCCAAGCAGCACTGTTTCCACATGCAGCAGCACCTTGACAACAGGAAATAACATGACAAACCCAATAATATCTGGTCAGAATGGCAATGAAGTTTCTAACTTACACATGAGGATTTGCTTGGTTCAGGCATTTTGGATAAACAGACATATATTATGTCATTTCCTAGACCAGGTGTTAACATCCCAGGCTATTTGTTATTTATGTAAGTGCAGTGCTCCTAATGGAAGGGCACATGAATAGGTTTTCAGAAGAGAAGGAGGATCCCAAGAAAAGCAAAATCAGAGCAGACCTGGTTTGCTTTTGCCAGCATGGGCTGGTTTTCCTATTAGTCATTGGGTATGTGTGTTTGGCATCTTCAAAACTGGATGCAATCTC
The DNA here is from genome assembly GCF_036013475.1 of Columba livia. Classification (NCBI taxonomy): domain Eukaryota; kingdom Metazoa; phylum Chordata; class Aves; order Columbiformes; family Columbidae; genus Columba; species Columba livia. The sequence goes on along the minus strand of NC_088603.1, from coordinate 55,810,790 downwards.
TTAACTGGGTAATTCTAGTGATTCAAATGCACCCCAGGTGAACTCTAAATCAGAATAGCTTGGGCAGTTCCTAAGCTCATAAGAGTGACCTCAACAAACAATTCTCTCGATGATAATGTAATCTGAGATAACTTCCTATGCACAGATATGCTCTAGCAGCACATGTTAGAAAGCACATTATATATAGTGACGGACAAAATTATACCTTACAATATACACAGCACAATATGCATAGCTTTTGGCTTTAACATACACACTTTCCATGAATTTGTAGCAAGAACAGCCAGACCAAGTTGTCCATCTAGCAGATGGCCCTGTATCCAATGATGTCTAAAAGCAAGAGGCCAATGGAAGAACAAGGCAAGCACAGAGTGTTACTTTGCTGATACATTTCTGCAGCTTCCAGCATACATATTTGCGATTTCTCCACCATGTAAACTCTCAGCATTAATAACATCCCCGGCAGTAAAATCCACAGGTCAATCACACATTTCATGAAAACATACCTCCTTGTTTGTTTGTTCTTTTTCAGTGCTCTGAATAGTTGAGTATGATTAACAAACTTTATCACCTTTCCACTTCTTTTTAGCTGATTATTTCCTATGAATATACTGATTACTATTAGCCCCAGCACAAGCACTTGTGGAGTTTTCTCCTCTAGGAAAACAAACTATTTACTCATCTCTGTTGACTATCTTTTAATTAGGTAGTAATACTCAGGCGCCACTCCTCTCAGAACTGGGTAGCTTACTTTCTTTGTGAACCTTTGGTGAGAAATCTTAATAAAAGTCTTAGGCAAGCCCAGGGAGATGATCTTAACCAGATCAGCCTATTCACCTGTCCAATGACATCTTTAAGTACTGTCTCTCAGATCTGCTGCAGCTTTTTACCACTGCCTTCCCATAAACATCCTGTTTATTTCAATCCACTGTATCTGTGTGTCATTAATTGCATTCTTTCCAACAATAAGTCCACCAAATTTAGTCAGACACGATTATTTAGACAAAGCATTGCTATAACCTTGCTAACAATGAAGTCAGTTGTTTAGTGCAAATAGTACTGAGTCATCTTTTTTGTTCTTTCCAAAAAAAAGTTTCGTACACAGGCTTAGCATAAATAGAATAACGTGGAAAAACTGCTGATAGAATTCTTTAGCATGAAACATATGGTGCTGTCTTGAAGACAGGCACTTCTCTAAAATTAGAGTCCATAGCATGTTTTTGTAGTCTTATTTGCAATAATAATAATAATAATAGTTTTCTTTAGAGATAGTCATTGAGTTATGAAGCTTACACAGCCCTTTAGCTAAAGAAAACTCATTCTGTGCAGTTGTGATGGATTTGACAATATCCTGTTTATCTCAAAGAGAACTTCAGCATATCACTAGATAAAGACAACTTGAGAGCATTTGTTCAACATTTTGCTATTCAAACGTAGAAACTCTATTTGAATATCCTAAGCTTTCTTAACAGTTGTGGGTTTTAAATTGCCAAGATAACATAAATAACAGACGAAAAATCAACAGTCTAATACTCCATTTGTGAATACAGCTCTTACTGCTGTGATTACTATACAGTGACTGACAAGATTTTAGGACTTGTCTCTTGCTCTTCATTGATTATTCCTCAACTGAAAGACAAAATCCCTCACTGGCTTCCCTCGTCTGCACAAACATGTCTTCAGTTCTTAACAGGTTTTGCTCACCATGAAGATCAAGCAAAAGGTCAAAAAAATCCAGACTAATTGCCGTCAAAGCTCAGACTCAGCAACCTGAGACCTAACCCTGTTCCCAGCCAATCCCCTGAAACATTCCTGTGGACTTCAGTCGTGTCTGGAGAAGTCCATAACTTCTCAGATTTGACTCTGGTTCAGTTTCATCTCCAAGTACAGTTACAGCATGCTGTAGACTTACATAAAATGTGTGCATATCTCCTGACTATTACTATCTCATCTTTTTTTCCAACCCCTCTTCTCAAGCAGGGGAGTATCTTCCCCTCTCTTTGCTGACCTGAAAGCAAAGCATTTCACAGAAAGCATCTCCATCAAACAGCAAACCTCTGGTACACAATTAAATAACTTGCATCAGCACTTCCATCTCTAAAAATGTGCTAAAAACGCTCAAAAAAAGGAAACAGAAGTGATGTGTGAAGTTCACCTTTAGCCTGATTTATCCCAAAATTGAATAACTACATCCTGGCAAAACAATAGGCATTTTCCTAGGATCACCAGTCGCAAGGGACAGAACATAAACTTTACTTCTGGTCTATTTGATGAGGTTTATTATCCCAGAAGAAAGTATAATCAGACATCCCATCCCAATTTACTAACAAAAAGAATCAGACAAAGGAGAGCAGTATTTCAGGAAAAGTTAGCAAAACTATACAAGTTCAGAAACAGAAAAAGATAACTTGAAGAAGATAATTTGCCATGTTCTGAGTGTTTTTATTAACATTCCATGTGACATTTTTTCTGGACAAAACTGCCTTTCTGCAGGCAGTTTAGCCCTATCATGTCCTAAACAGTATTTTACTGTCTTTGAAAAATTACATGGTCCGTATTGATACTTGATTTAGGCATGCATCTTTACTTTCCCTGCCCCTCTCTGCTGAGCTATATTTTTGGCCCAGTTTTTTTCTATTGTGATTGGGAAGGTGAAGGTGTCATGCCGTGTATGTGCACAGAGCTCACTGCCACAGGAATTCAGATTCTTGAGGCCTTTCTGCACTAAAGATGATATCACTGTCATCGTTCTCCTAGTCCGGATATAGAATGTCTGTGTGCGTATTTTGATTTTTCAGTGTCATCTAACATAAAACGAATGGCATACTCGTGTGTAAGGAAGAAAAAGAAAAAAAAGGAGTTCACTTACTCACCTAGACAGCAATAATTTACCCTGAAGTTTTAAATCAGCAGCACAGTCATCAGATTGACAGTTCCTCTCAAAAACAGTCTGTGAAAAACAGAGAAAAAGGACTGTTACAGCATGAAAAGAGTAAAATCAAAATTCAAAGAAGGAACAGGCTTGGATGAAATAAAAGAAAACCAAAATCTGTGATAAAGAAATATATGATGTGAGTGTTAAGGAAATTCAAGGGCAGGCAAATCTCACCCTTATCAGAACCATTTTTATTCTCTTCTAACTGAACAAGAAGTTTCACCAAAACCAGACTCTCTCAGAGGTTTTCCTCAGTCCATTGCCACTTCTCATCTGACAAGAATTACTGCTCACACAATATTTCTGGCACTCTTATTTCTCTTCCCAACACATGTGCATGAAAATGAAACAGAAAATAGACTATTTATGGAACTATTTTCAGTCCTAAGAATTGCAAGTAAGGAAATCATGTGCCCCATGATATTCAGTAGTCTATATTAAAGAAAAGCAATTAAACTTTTTTATTTTTAAAAACTTTTTTTTTTTTTTAGATTTGCAAGCAAAATAATTTACAAGGACTGTTATATACCAGTGATAACCTCAAATAATGGAAACACTGTCAGTCTTGTAAACACTAGTAAAGACTATTATTTAGGAAATTTAACAGATTGATAGAACTAGGAACTGCAAAAGGATGACATACCATAAGCCACAAGTATGCTATTTAAGCGGCAGAAAGAAGGGGAATACGTGAGAAGTTTGGGAGCCTATACAAATCTCTTTGGCAGTTTGTCATAGCTCAACCAGGCACCCATCAGTGAGTGAAAGAAGGGGGCAGGAATACATTCATAGCCTCCAAGAAACCTAAATGGCATTAAGATCAAGGTTACTTTCCCCTGCTGTTGACAACAGCGACCAATACTTTTCAGGCTGAAAGATTAATTCTTTCATAGCTGTAATGCTCTTCAGCTTATCAAATATTCAAAGGACAAATATCCAAACTGAGGGTTGCCAACACTGTTCAGCTAGGAAGCCTGACAATCACTGATCTCTTCCTTTAATATGAAATATTTCTTTCTACAATCTTGGCTCCAAGACTTATTACCAAAGTAAATATTTCAATCACAAATGCAAAGACAGAACAAACCTGTGCAGGACACAGATAATGGTCAGATAGGGATGAAGAGGCTTGGGATGAGGGGAAAAAAAAAAAAAAAAAAAAGAAGACGACACAGAGTTAATTCATTTTTGAAGAGCTCTGCCCAACTGTATTGGGATTGGAGAAAGACTTTGAATCTTAAGCCCAGAGAGCATGGAGATTTCTAGGCCTTGTCTCTCCAGGAAGACTCTTGGCTAAGGCTGCAGGTTGCTCTCCTTTTTCTGTATTGTCAGAGCTCTCCAAAAAGGAGTGGACCTTTATGAAGTCAATTATAACAGTATTGGACTAGCAGATACCAAACTGTGGTGTAGGTTGTACTAAGTTGCAAAAGGAAAGAAGAGCAAAGAGAGATGGGAGGTAGCCAGGTCATTTTGGGATATTTACTCTGCCCTTACATGTCTCACCTTTTGCTTTCTCAGAATCTCAAAAGTGGAAATTACTGCCTATACTTACCCTTTCTCCTTAATAAAGACTACCATACCAAAGGAAAAGAATCATGATAACCCTGAGAGAGGAACCAGCATAAGGAATCCCTCTAAAAACATTGCACATTTCAAAGGTATAGTCTCAAAAGTCCTCAGAATTAACCTTCAACCACTATAGTAGCTATATATAGGAAAGACCGTTTGACCTTCAGAGGAGAAAGAAAAAGAAACTGTAAAAATATTCTTGCCTGACAGTTTCCCTATTTGCATTGCAAAAATCTTGGCAAAGCGAACAGAGTGATCAAAAATACGACCTGCATGTTTAAAAGAACAAAGTACTGTAAATACATCTAAGTAACTACATAATAATTCTGGAATTTTGTTACTAAATCTATAATTGCCATTCTTCAGAAGGAATGAACAAACACCTCATTTTCTAAAACTACCAAGCGTGTATCTCTTCCAACATATCATGCACTGGACAGCAAGCTACTTTGAAATACATAGGAGTATTTTGTTATGTCATAGAAACTCAAATTCCTTCACAGCACTGGGATGTGAAAAAGAAATAAGGATGATGAGTACCCAGATCCATAACTGTGTAGGAGTGAACCTTTTGTTTCTGTAGAGGATCTCAAATACATTCAGGTTTGGGGGGGGAGAAGGGTCCAGCCAGATGCTAGGACATACCGATGCAGACACAGTTGGTTCAGCAGCCCACTTCCACCACAGGCTATCACCACCTATGGATTATTTTGCTATTTTCTACTATTTTCTCCAGAAAGTCTGGATGTAGGTTGCCATGACTCTATTCCACCTCCCCTGTTTTGTGTGCCTGCAAGAGCTTCAACCCTGTAGCTTCTCACAGTCAATCTGCTTCCTCCATTTTCTTCTCTGCTATCTTGAGCTTCCCCTTCCCCAGCCTGTTAGTTTTTCTGCCTTTCCAATTTACTAATTCCTGCCTGTTCAAATCACTCCTGAAGAATTAAGGAGTAAACACACTGTATGTCATCATAATATTTGTGAACACTGCTTATATATTGCTACTGTGCCCTTACTTGGTCTACTTGGGCTGTGATTTCTTTTGGCCAGAAACTGTACCTAACTCAACACTGCATGTTGTTAGAGCAGGATACCATTCCTGGGATATGCACAGGCCCTACTACAATATAATCATTAATTTTAACTATAAGCAATCTTTAAAGCGATTTCAGCTTCACAATACCAGTTTTAGGGATTTGTAGGGCTCTTCACATATTAAAAATGTTGAACAAGGTAACCAGTGGGCTGTATATGTCTTATGAAGAACTGGAAAAAGGGAGATAGTACCAAAAGAAAAAAATCATTGTGCTGTGGAAAAATTTAATAATCTTTGCAGTTACCAGTAGTCCAAGTGAAGAGAAACAATTCTGAACAGTGGTTTTACCAGAGTTCCATTGATTGTTACCGGATTCCACTTAGATTGTACTAAGTACCTCTCAGTTTTGGTTACATACATCAGAGATTGTCAGGAAGCTTCTCTACGTATGAAATACACTCAAGAAAATTTAAACCCAGGGGGCAAAATTTGTCCTGAATTAGAAATACAGCTGCATTTCTTATCTCAAGGACACCGCATTTCTGTCTGGCATTTCCAGGAGAGAAACAGGTATTTGTGTGCTCACTGGCAGGACAGGATAACATCAATGCTTTACTGTACAAGCACAATGCTAATGTAAAGCACATGCACAGTGAGTCTTTCAGACTTCCTGCAATCACCAGATCTACAGCAATGCACAGAGCAAATCATGTATTTCCAGGGTCTGCGACTCCACTCTGTGCTCTCCCCTGCTGCACAGATCCCAGCAAAAATAGGGAATTGCTCCATAGCTGTTCCTAGCAGGTCACCCAACTTCCCAGATAAACACAATTTCCTTAAATTCTGCGTGGCACCTTTTCTGGGTGGAAAAGATGATGCTTCTTGGGAGGTCAAGGAATAATGGCAGATATATCCTGAAAGGCTACCAGAGATGGATGATGTCCATGTCCTCCAGAGGGTAAGTAAAAAGCCTGCATTAAGATATACTCATTATAAAGAGTGAATATTCACATCTGTACACAATTAAATGTACAGTAAGGAGAGACCTAGAGCCAGCTGACAAGTAAAAGGATCTGTCTAGACAGGCATTCAGATCAGGGCCTCAAAGCAAGTACCTCTGCACCCACTCTTGCCTCTTGAAGAGTGGACTGAATTCTACATTTTGTAGTAAAGGCCAGGAGTAAAAATATGCAATCCTCCACCTTGGGATGTAGAAGGATGATGAATCCCTAGTTCCTGCAGTCTAAAGCATCCTAAGCACAAGGCTACTGGGTTTGAAGATATTGTCCCTTTCCTTCCTGCTGATGTTAGACTGCTAAGGAATGCTGATAGGAGCTAAAAATCAGCAACAATGAATCTGGTTTCTGCCTAATGGCCAGAGTTCTCCACTCAGGGGAAGGTCATCTAGGATTTCAAACCTGGCTCATTAAATCGCTTTACTTACTTTCAATGCCCATCTAAAATTAAAGGCATGTATGTTTCTGAGAATAGGGAAGAGAATGAGAAAGAGAGAAAACTGAAGATATCTGTGTTTATGGCACTCCTGCCCACAGAATATACTGGAAAACACCCAATAAACAAAGAAAAAAAAAAAGTATTTCAAGACATTCAACATCTCAAAATTCAGGGAAGTACATGGAAATTTCAGGTTGTAGCCAAAACGTAAAATCAAGACTTCAAGTTGCCAGTAGTGTGTACCAGTAAGAGTTGTGCCCATCCTTTCACAGAAAAGGGAAAGCAACAGCTGAAGGACAATGCTTGAAGAGAAAGGGAAGAAATTGGATTCTCAAAAGAACCCTTGAAAACATGTCAGTTCATGGTCTGGATAAGAGAACAGCGATTTACTCTGGATCAGGCCTTTAAACACTTCCTCACACATCAGTCTACAAAAGGTTCAGATAGCACCAGTTAGGAGGTAGCAGAGCTGGCCTTCAGTAACTGAGGATCCATCCCTTTAACTTCATAAACTGTGCCATGTGCTTCAGCAGGATAACCTGGGTTATGCAAAATAATCTGGGTTAAGAATACAGTGTTCCAACCTCTACATGGATTTGCTGTAAATTGTCACCATACCCTATGGTATGTACAGGGATGACTTAGCAATTAGATCATGGTAATAACACAAAAGCAATTCTATTTAAAGGATTGAGGATAGGTTTGTTACTCTAATAATTCTTTACTTTTTAGTTTTTATTACTTTTTAGTCTTTATTAGTTTTTAGATCTTGATGCCGTATGGCTATGACCATGTTATCTGGTGAAGTTAGGTTCCTGGGTCCTTATTTAGGGACCACGATGTGATCCAATTTTCAAAAGTACTGAGCTGTAAGCAAATCTCACTGCCTTTTCTATGAAATATTTCCTGGTTTATAGCTTTACAAATCAAACAACTTAGATATTCATGTGCCTAAATGTAATACAGGAGCTTGATTTTAGACCTTTATTTATTTTGTATTTAAATTTTCAAATTGCCTGCAAAATAAAGCTATTACCTACAGATCTATTGATCACAAAAAAAGAAATAGTGACTGACTCTCCTCAGACATCCTGTGCTTCACTACAGTACTCATGGAAATGGTCCATTCATGTATCCAGCTGAGGCCAAGTGCAAAATGGTCGATTTAAATTCCCACTAGAAAAGCAATTACTGTTGTGGAAAACTTTCCAGGATTTCATCAGATGTGCTGGCTAAAATAAGAATGCATGATTTCCACAATACCCCTAGTGAGTGGCGGACTGAACACATGACAGAAGCAGAAATACCAAGGGAACGATAATTCAACAGAATCCTACTGTGAAACCAAAGGGCCGTGCCAGTACTGCATGGTGCAGGGGACCAAGGTTAGCTAGCAAGCTCCCTCAGCTCCATGTAGACTTCATCAGAGCATGTCTTCATGCAAAGGAAACAGATGTTCATTTACAGTGCATTAGTATAAGAAAACAGAAATTGGCCAGTAATAATTATTCTGCTACACTAGTAGGGGTACAACCACACAAGTCAAACTCCTCCAGCTGGGGAAGGCCACAGAGGAATTCATCCACTTTACTGAGGTGGAAGACTCTGGTCCTACAGCTCATGACTAGCACATTGCCACTTGTCAAGCCATCTAAGGCCAAACTCAATCACTTCTCCCCTATTTCAGCTGCAACCTGCTTTCAGTAAGTGTTAAAAACCAGGCTGGAGCACCAAGCTAAAAAGCAGAGAGAACATTTGAACATAAGAGGAACACAACTCCCAAATGAAATCAGCTTCAGGCAAGAAACCTGCTAGCTATTGAAGGCAAGCATAAATTAATAAACATATGTATTAGTTATTCCTCACAGCAGTAAGCGGGTTTAACAATGCAATCTTTGTCCTCATGTTCTCCTGGGGTGAAGAATTACAATTGGTGGCAACAGAAATATATCCCCAGCCCTTCAGAGCTTTATTAGATTTCTAGTCTGACTAACTCATTTTTCAGGCTGAGGCAATTTTTTCTTTTTTGAATCATTAACAGTTCAAATGATCCAAATAGTGTTCTCATTTTACAAGACTTCAGACCTTATAAATTCATAGAACAATAGATGGGAAGGACCTATGGGGTTAATTGTCCCGTCTCCCTATACCATTATAGGATTGATTTCTGCAGCATGTTTCTCAATATATTTTCCTGTCTTGTCTTAAATGATCTTCCATTTATTTTGGATGACTACAGAATAATTCAATTATAAAATCTCAGGAGGGTTCTTTAATGATATTCGAGAACATTTTCTACTCTAAACCTTCTTATTTCTACTACTTAAATTGGAACCGTGTAAGACGAATCTTTTTTACTCATGATGCTTTCATACCTAAACATTTTAACATAGGAGTCAAAACCTTTGTTACTCATCACACGATTGTGTAATTGGAATTATAAAAGCATATTAACAACTAGAAATGAAAAACAGATGTGACAGCTGTTTTGTCAGTTAGAAAGGAAAAAAAAAATCTTCAAAGCATCACATACATAATTTATGTCTACCTTTAACTCATTTAGACCCCCCAAGGATATGTGAAAGTCCTCTCCTATCATCTATCTGTGGGTTTGTATGTATGAATGCTAGTCTGAATGGACAAGGATTTCGTGGCAGAGGTACTCTGAACTGAATGAACTAATACTATCATATTATCTCCTCTCAAGGTATTAGGTATTCCAGTTAAGCTCTACTAATCCTTCACATAACTGCTGATCAGAGCTAATGAAGCCTGGCTTCCTGAAGGCTGTCACCTGCCTCTGTTTTTTTGAGTATATTACAATTTTCTTTTATAGCTCCACACATAAGCAAGAACTCCCTCTTTCTAACACTTACAATTCTCCATCCACAGAGTGCTTTGGAAATGAAATGCATGCTGTTATGCTGAACTGCAGAAATTACCCAATTGGATATTTAAGTTAGGGTTCAGTTTGCAAATGCCTATGTGATCATCTCCCTCTATTTATTTATTTGAAGAACCTTTAAACTAAATCAGACAGTTCACGTCCTCCCACCTAAGACAGGATCAAGCTGTAGTCTGATGCTCCCCTGGCACATATGCACAGCCAACAGATGAACGTCTATATATCTCTGTGTATATTAGCATATTATATTGGCTATTGTTCTTTAGGAAGACCATGAGACCTAAACCTGGGGATTAAGCCATGTCTTACACATTCTCACTTATATTGTTTTTACTCTACTCTTAAACAGGAATATGAAGCAGTTGGACAATAACTGGCCTAGCCTGTCATTGCTTAAGAACAAGCATATAGAAACATGCATACCGTCAGAGGCACTGATTTCCACTCATTCTTACCTCAGCAAGTTTGCTAATTATAAGCATTTCAGAGGTACAGTACATCTGGGCACCTGCTGTTCTTTTTCAATTCTGAATTTCTTCCAGAGTTGTAAATCTTTCGTCTTTATTGCCATTCAACAAAACAAAGCAAAAAAAAAATATGAAAAAGCAGGCAAATGTAACCCAGCCTAATCCAGTACATGCTCAGGGTGGGTCCTTTCCAAATGCCCTGGCACGAACAGCACCCAGTCCCTGCCAGTTCAGCACTGACTCTGACCAAACCTGTCTAAAGCAGAAGACAGACACCACCAAAGGGATGGCAGAGGGAGGAGTGGAAATCATCACTTCCAGCAATCCCACTCCAACTGAAGAGAAAACATTGGCAATTAAGCAGGAAAAGTGGCACATGGTGGATCTCTGCAAGAGTAAATGCAGAAGATAATTTGGGAGCTTGCCCTGCCCAAGGAAGAAAGGCTTCAGTAGCAACACATTTCAGCTGGAACATGGCAATTAAGCTGACTCCTGCAATCTCCCAAAGACTTCCTATGTAACTGGGTATAAGTCAATTAACCTTTGAACTTTCCACCTACCCAGCTACTGACAGGTATACAAAGGTAGTGAGGCTTCAGCTGCGCCAGTAAATTAAACTGCCCTGGCTTCCAAGACACAAGCATCCTAACTCCTGACCCATGCCTGGGAATGGTTTACAGTAGCTGGCACAGGTTAAAACCATGCCAAGAGCCATTCCAGCAGCTTAACAGGATTAAGATGTCACTCCAATGCCTAAAAATATGGTGAGCATAGCTCAGTTTGCTGACAGAGACATGACCTGACTCAAGCAGGCACACAGGGATCTCTGCTCCGGAGAATGCACCACTGACAAACCTGGACCATGCTGTGTGTATGGACAACCATATTTCAGCCTGCCCAGATCTGTCATTGCTTTGTCCTCAGTATGACTCTGGTGGGGTGTGTGCATGCTTTAAAAGAAATAATGGCATTATTCATGCAGCAAACCAAAAATCACTAAAGGTTGTTCATAATTCAGTTCCATAAAAATCCCCCATACCCGCTCATACCTGCCAACTAAGCAAATTTATGTGCAAATACTTCACTAGCTTTTCAAACACAAGTATTTTTAAAAGTAGTTCTCTGCTTTAGAAACATGAAGTTTATCCCAGAGACGTGCAGCCTCAGGCACCCAGAGGTACAGCACTGTACCCAAATCCTCACTGCAAGTCAGTAGCACAGCTGGGAACAGAACGTTCTAAACATTTTCTGTCTCTTCTTATAACTTGCAAGTAGTTTTATAGCAGACCATTCACGAAGTCCTGAAAACACTGACGCAATTAAATCTCCTGAGAATATTTTCCTATAACAAAATGGTGTCTCCATCCACATAACAGCAGGTGATTTTATTACAGTATTTAGAACAGGCAGAATTCTAGCATACCACATTTTGAACTCTAAGATACATTACTGGATAGTACTAGGAACAAATCCGGGCTGTATTTGGCAGGAGATCTTTCTCCTCCTTGGTTGACATGTATTTATACAGTGGGTATACAAAAATAAATGTTATAGTACAAACCACTTACAACGAACTAAGCCAAACCAAGTTCTAAATACTCATTAATTTCCCTGAAGTAAGAAGACTTATTAGTTTTTTCCAGAGGATGGAGGTAGCAACTGTATTTGGGAAGCAAAAAAGAAGCTAATGGAAAGTCATCCTTAGGGTGGGAAGCTTTAAAGTTTGTAATACGCACTCAAAGTAGAATCTTTTTTCCCCCACCCAATCTTGACCCAGAGATCTTCTGTTTGAGCAAAATTGAGCTGACTAGCCACTTATAACTTGGAAAGCTGTAATCTCCTCCACACAACCATTTTCCACCCAACAATTTTACAAGCTGCCAAGGCATCTATCAATAGACACATACTCATTAAGTATTTGCTTTTGCTACCACAAAAAATTACGCCAAACTATAGCAACTGTCATTTCTGTTAAGCATATACAAGAACCAACAAAATAGTTAAGTCCATGAGAAATCAACTGTTTCTGTATCCTGGGCCAAATAGTCCCTCAGGCCAGTTTAATTACATTAGTACTTCATTTTGAAGTATCAGAGCCTCTTTGCTTAAAAAAAATAAAGTCTCAAAATTGTGTGGTTTTTCATCAGGAAATCTCAATTAAGATCCTTTTCTTCAAATCACTCAGACGTTCAAATTTTGATTGTTTCAAGCACAGTTCACTTAGGAATAGAAACAGGCTTCTTCACTGAACAATCCAGGTTTGGTTTTGTTTTAGTTTTAAATATCAGCATTTTGCACTGCCTTACAGTAAAGACTGCATTATTTTAAAATAAAGATGACCAATAAATAAAAGCACAGAATCATAGAATTGTTTAGGTTGGAAAAGACCTTTAAGATCAAGTCCAACCATCAAACTAACATGATATCCCACATCCATGTACTCCTTTAATACTATAGCTCTACTTTGGTCTAAGTGAGTAGTAGAAGACCAGACTGTTCTCTTACTTACAATGTAATAATGATTTAAAGGACGAATATCCAACAAGATCCTTTTCTCTAATTACGACATTAGAGAGATGTCACTTCTGGTGGTGGGTGTCCATGAACAGCATTTCCAGGCTGACTCCTTAATGGACTAGAGCAAAGCACCATGAAGAACTTCATCTGGTCAATATAATCTTCAATTCTCAAGTCAAGTGGACTCTTGATGGCTTTCCTACCTCCTTGTTTGTGAGCCATAGGGCTGTACCCTCTTGTTGGGAAGTCACACAAGCATGCAGGAAACATCAGGTTCATGGGAAACAAACTGAAATCCCAGTGAAAGTGATCACTTCAGCTTTAACATCACTTAAGTTTAAATAAGATCCTATCTAGGTGACTATAAAGCCCACATATTTGCAAGATGATGGACTTTCCAAGTAGGCCTAGCAGTCCTCCAGTAGGATCTTGAAAGACAGAAGACTCCCTCCCCTTTCTTCAGCTATTCAGCTACTTACAGCTTCATCTCCCACATTAATTCACAAAAATGAGCCACCTGGGCTTTTCAGAAAAGTGTCAGCCTCTTAACAGTATTGTAATGGTGCCTCAAAGCAACAGATGCAACATTTCTCACTGGACCAATAGGAGAAACCACACACAACTAGCTATATTTAAAGACTCCAGTACTGCCACTAACGCTAAGCTTGTCCACTTGCCCTCACCCGTGCTCTATCTTCTGAAAACAAATCCCACTAAATCTGTCTTGAATTGAACTTCCAAAATGTCAGGTCCCTCCCTAATCCTTAGATTCTTTGAGAATGTAAATATTTCATTATATGAACTTTGCTTCCTACTATTCCTTTTGGTCATTTAGAATAATTTCTACTTGCAAGATAACAAGAATCCGGAAAGAGAACACTATGCCCTGATTTTCCCATGAAAAAAAAATATTGGACTTTGAGTACACCACCACCATGCCTCAAGGCTACTCTGTCAGGGCTTTGTCACCGCAACTGTCACACTGACTCCGAAGCTCTTCCCACTTCCTTAGCTGAAAGCACACTTGCAGGCACACCCCACGTCAAAATCCATTTCTTACTAGGCTAAGTGAACAACATCTGGAAAGCAAATGGAAAGGCATTGTTAAACCGGCTCTCTTTCATCCAAATTACACAAGAAAACAACTCGGGGAAAACCCCAACATATTTGTATTTCTGCTCTATAACCTCAGCATTTAGGTACATTAAAATATCAAAACTATGCCTGCAGAGCAACATGTGACCTTTGAGTTTAAACACAGTGGTAAAGCAACCAAGCAGTTTCGTTCATGTAACACTTAGGTTTTCAGCATAATGCTCAACTTCCAAAGCTCTCCACAAATTCCCATCACATCGTTGCAACAATACAACATTCAGATACATAACAGGCATATAATCCTTCTTCATGAAAATAAGTAATTCTTAGATGCATCTTTCATTCATACATTTATAAAAATAAAGCATAATTGAATAAATACTCGTGTCTAAGTACAAAGATTATAGTCAAAAACAGTTCAAAACACTTAAGTATATAACGAAGCAAATCTCTTTAAGCATTTTAATTTTGTTTGGTTGGTTGTTGTTTGTTTTTTGGTGTGGGTTTTTTTTTGTGGTTTTGTTTGTTTGTTGTTTTTTGTTTGGTTGTTTTTTGGGGTTTTTTTTAGCAGTATTCATGGACCTGCAATTTCAGCATAACAACATATCCTCACGAGCAGCATCAGAAAGCAATGTTATAGATGACGATGATTCAAGCATCACTTAATAGACATGATCTTCCCAGGGTTAAAAACCAGATCTAACAATTCATTGCTAAAAGCCTCAGGCTCCAGACAGACTTTTTACAGCTTTTTTTTTTCTTTAAATTAAAAAAAAGGTTTCCTTTTCACAAGCAGTGCCAGCCCATAACTCTGTAAGCATACTTTGGAAAATAAACTTGACTGGATGCAACCCTGAGCAACTTGATCTAACTTTCAAGTTGGCTCTGCTTTGAGCAAGGAACTTGATCTACAAAGGTCCATTCCAGCCTAAATTATCCTGCAATTCTGACACACAAGAAGTTTTTCAAGCCACATAAGTAGTCTGATTTCCTTGTGGAGCCTCAAGCTTCCCAGTCAGATGCTCTGCTGCTGGCACAGTGGGAGGCTGAATTGTTCTGCAAGCTCCTTCTTTGGCAGACTGTCCTGTACCTACAAGGATCGCACTCATACTGGAGTCTTTCCAAAGGTCACTAACAGGGTCTCTCTCTCCTCAACATGACTGTCTGCTGCACGAACCCTGAAGGTGTTTAATACCTTCATAAGCATCGTCTTGATCACTCCTATCAAATCCTGACAAAATTGGCCAACATTTGCCAAAGATACCAGTGAGGTTAAGACAGACAAGAGCGGCAGGATAATCACATACACTTTAGTTCCTTAGGGAACAATTCAGAAGGAAAAGGCCCAAAAAAAAAAAAAAAAATATATATATATATATATCTACACTGCATTTCAAAATTAAGGGAATTCTCATGCTCTCACCAGAATTAAAGACAAAAGGGTTTTCTGCATTGCAATGGAGAGAAACAAGATCCTAAGAAGCAAACAGCTGCACCTATGCTTTAATTTCTCTGAAACAAAACCATCCTATTTTAGTATGGCGTGGGTTTCCCTTGCTGAATGACTGGACATGATGAGTCCCCAAAAAAAGAGGGCAGTTGGGCCAGGCAAATTTTTCTTTATTCTGTCCCCCTCACAGAGAGGGTCAAGTTCCTGTGTCCCCTCCTGGAACCAGCCCTGTCCCTCTGGCGCTATCAAAGGCTCAACCTGGAAAGAAGATCAGGACCAAGCCTTCCACAAGAAGCCTCTACAGAAATGGAAGAACCAGAAGGAGCAGGACCTTTCTTGTCCTTTCCCTTATTCAGTCTCCTTCTTCCCAGCACGAACACTCCTGAAACAAAAAAGCAACCGCACCTTGCACTGCCCAACCTGGTCAGCAGAAGTATTTACTATGTCACGGAGAAGCACTGATGTGATGTCAGCAACAGCAAGGCCTGTACAAAAGGGTGACTGTGTGCAAATGACCCAGAGCTTGGCAATCCCGTTTTATGTCCAGTTCTGCTGTCAGTCTCAGGACTTCCAGGGAAATAACATAGTCCAAATCTGACCTGATTCCTCTGCGCTATCTTTTGTCCTTTCTTCCAGCGGAGAATGGGCTTGAGAGCAGGTAGTTCCTTGTCTTCCTTTCCTCTTTCTATCACGTGTTCCCCAAGGCTGTAAGCAGCTTCAAATACAATAGGAGATATGACATCTTTGACCCTTTTCTGTGAAAAGAAACAGATATTTTACCTATGCATGCAGGCAAGAAGATTTTTATATACAATGATTATTCATCCAATTAAAGCAGAATTTTATATTCAACACTGCAGACAGGAAGCAGGCTCCTCTAGTTCCTTTATTTTGCTTCTGTGCCAAACAGGATTAAGCACATTATACCAAGACAAGCCAGAAGATTTAAAACAAACAAAAAACCCCCCCAAAATGATAATTCTTTTGTGACCTACTCTTGGTTCCACAGAAGCAGTGGTGTATCTGGCAAACCTATAGATCGAGTGTTTTTCAATAAAACCAAGACATTTTATTAAAAAAATAAAAGAAGTTAGGTTGTGTTTTCATTAGTCTTTCACAGTGTGGAAGCAAAGAGCAAATCACCATCTCAGGAGTTTCTAATCCTAGACTTCGACTGAGGTTACGACTAGTGTGCTCCACTCCTGAAAAGAAAACTCCATCTTGCCCTGTTGTTTTGCAGTATCAGTTAAATAAATGAAAGCGTAAAGACACCAATGTTGCTATAAAACAAGGTTACTGACATGCAGGGGCAAGAAATGCAATCTTCCAGCATGGTTCTGAAATGAAAACTCATAGCTCGACCCCCCCCCAGCACAGTAACACTTTCACTAGGTAAAGGAAGGAAGTTTTTCAGTGTCTTTATTAGCTATAATCTAGGATTCATACCAGATGTACTCAATGGTGCCACATTATTTGTCTAATGGGATTAATCCTTATTATTGATTGTCTTTTCTTGTTGTTGGAGCCCGAGCCACAAAACTCACACTGTTTGTCACAATATGTGATGCCTAAAGCCAGTTTGCTCTGTGAGGACAAAATGCTCATTGTGCTCTGCTTAGTCCTGTCTTCCAAAATCCAATTTATCACAAAAGAGAAGTGGCAAATGCTCTACTGTTTCATAAGTAAACATTCCTCTTAAATTTTAGCTACTTGAAAACTTAGCATGAATTCAGCACAGATGAAACTGAGGCAATAAATAAATACCATAAGTAAGCACAATAAATCTTCAAATGCCCAACTCTCAACTTCACCTTGCATCAGTTAGTGGGCTTCTCTGAACACGGCCTGCCAACCACACCAAGCACACCAAGCAATTGAGATGCAATGCCATTTAAATGTGGGAAACTGGGGCACGATCTGGCTTCCCAAGCACCCTGTTTAATCTGTTCCAAGACAACCATTTGTTCTCTCTAATATGTTGATAAGTCATAGATTTCTGTAACCAAACAAAAATTAGTGGCCAACCAAATTTCCAAATCATCAGCCAGGTGAAGAACAGCAGAAACCTGGTTTGATGACATTTATCCTCTCGCACTCTGATGCCTCCAGCTAGGCCCTGAATTCCTCCCTTGTTACGAAGTCTACCAGTGCCCAACAGCGGCCCAGAGCACCCAAAGTTTCGACCGTGCATTGCTTGGAGCAGTTTATGCTTTCTCAGTCATGGACAGAGATCAATGCCAGACACCGTGGCACTGGTGATGGCAGAGCAGCTCTGTAACCCCTTCCCCATCCCATAAAAAGGATTATGTACCCTCTAGGGTGCTGCTAATTCCCTTAGGGGAAGAGATGCTGACATCTTCAGCCCCTTCTACAGTCCCACCCTCAGGGCAGAAGTTGTACCATACTGAAATTTCTAAATAACAAAACTACAACTCACAGCGGCCGCTAGCTTTTCTCTCACAGAAAATCATGTGTAGTAACTTAAGTGAGGATTGTATCAGCATACAAGACAACTATGTATACACAGAAACAAGACTATAAAAAGCATACCGTGCAGCAACAGTGAAACACAATAAATCATCAGGCAAATTGCCACCTAATCCAACTGTATGCAACCAACTGTGTAAACATGGAACAATTAAAAGTGTAGGCAGTGGATTAAATTAAAATCCACCTATAGTTTTTTCAGCTCTATTACTTCAGTGTAGCAAGAATAAGTGCTTAATGACTTCTAAGTGTTTTAATATGATCTTGTACGGTTCAGTCCAATGCCCTTTGAAGTCCAAAGACAAGCTTCCCATTGACTTCAATGAATGCTGGAGCGTGCTCATATTATTCGCTGGTGTCTCTTTCTGCTTCATTTTAGTGGTGAAACTGTGACTTCCAGCAGCTAGATTAATTACATGTGTGGATATTGCCTCACCACAGCCCTGGGGAAATATGTTTCACATACCCACTTGTCTTTAATTAAGGATGAAAGTATGAATGCTACCCAGTTATTAATTTTGCCACATGTTCAGTCCCTTCTGTTCACAATCCTACCAACATGAAGGAGACAGTCTGTGGGATTTGTCCTCAGTAAGAAAGAGACAAGACAGTCCTGCCTTGCAGGTACACCACAGACAGTCTGGGATGCAAGCACGTAAAGAGAATAATGAATATTTGCCAAAGTGCAACCTGGAGAAGTACCATTTTAGGTTAGAAATACACCCAGTTTCTTTCCCTTTCAGTCTACCCAAACATACCGCTTCCAGTGGTTGAATCATATACTGACGACACAGCCCATAGATTGCTTTTAAGTATTCCTGATTTCTAAAAGGAAGTCAAAAGATGCAATGACAACTGGGTTCGAGATAGACTGAAAAATCCTTCAGGTCAAGGAAACTGTGTTGATTTTAATATCAGTCACATGGCCCTAATGAAGTGGATTTGCCAAGGGAAATAATTTCCACAAGTGGCTTTTACATGTATTTACTGTTTTTCACTATGACACTGCTATGCTGAGTAAGTGTGAAAGGTTAAAGACACTTCTTCATCAAGAAAAAGCATCCATGCAAATCATAGCATACAGAGAGCACAGCTTCATTAAAGGAAAAAATGTCTGGAGGACATAAAAATAAATGTAATATTCAAGGAGTTCGCATTATCAACAGAAACAACCGTGTAATAAGGCCTCAGTGAGTAACAGCAATACATATCCATCTGTACTGACTGGATGTCACTAAACTGCTGGCAGTTTTCACTGTGCCTGAATTAGACTGGGGACTTGATTTCCCACAAATCATCAGCTATCCTATGTAGTTTTCTTGTTCTCACTGGCAGTTTCTGCAGGGTTGTGGGTTTTTTCCCCCCCCTCTCTCTTTCAGATCAGTTTTCATTCTGGAGATAAGAAACTTTTGCAATAAGGCTTCTGCAGAAATACATACAGTTCAGTCCCAGTAAACCACCCTTCCACCAGTATCTCTTCCTGCAATTGAAACAGCCCTAGCTAGCTGACTCCCTTTGTCAGAATCTTTCATCTTTTCCTGTGAGGTACGTTGCACACCACCACTTTGAGCTGAAAAAAAACCAAGGTGTTTTGGGAGGAGTAAGCTGGGTTTTCATCAAGGGTATTACGGGATTATGCCTCACTAGTATCTAGCAAAGAGAAAGAACTCAGAGTCCAAAAAGAGCACACTTTTAAGAGCATCTAAGAAAGCAATAAGACATTTTGAGATGTTTCAAAAGATACCATGGTCTTGCAAGCTCACCCTAACAAAGAGCAGGCTTGCCATCTCCTCTCCCAGAACAATCACCTCAAAGAAACACACATTTTTTAAATGCTGTGGTAGAAGCTGGGCATGGCCACATATTTCTTCCTTTTTGTTTTCCAGCCTAGCAGGGGAGAGGAAAGCAAGCAAGCAAAGCCCCTGCCAGATTCAAGACTGCATTTCTGTTTGGCTTTAGTACCAAAAAGTCCTAAAAATCTGAAAAGTAATCACAGAACAATGATCAAATGTTAAAGCTGTGATTCTGAACATCATTTCCAACTCCTTCTCAAAGATAGAGTGCGATGACTGTAACAAATCATTTTCTGTGCTTTTCATAGTCACAGTCTAAGGGACATCATGACAACACAGGCACAGATTCCAACATCCTAAAGGCACGCTGCCTTGGCTGGCTGCCACTGCCTTCTCCAACCTTAACTTTGTGCTACCAAGAGCCCACACACATCAGGAACTGAGGCAAATTTGGATGGAACAAGACAGGGTTTTAGTCAAGGGACAGGATTTACTCTGCTCATGGTGTGAGTGGTTGCCAGAGAAGACTGGATATCATTTCAGCTTTCCTTCGGCTCAGCGCCACAGAACAGTCAAGGGACTGTATATGAGACCAATAAATCATCACATCTAATCCCTTTCTTCTACAAGGTGAAAGTCTCTAGCAGGGGCTCTGGAGATTGATGAATTCCATTTTTAATCATGGCCAATGGGCTGAGAAATAAATTGAGATGTAAATAATCCCCACAATCTACAGCAAGAGTCCTGCAGAAATAAAGGATGAAACGTGGTCCTTCAAAGCAATGAATATGAAGTAATTTTCAACATAATCAATTTAAGAGATACATGTAACCATCAGGGTGACTTCTATGGCTGCTCCTTGCTTTCATCCTTGTTCAGATCCTTCTGGAGTTTCCTCTTTCTCTGTGGGAAAGTTCTCTGATCTGTCAGGCCTTTTTTCTACTCCCTCCAACTTGATCCTGAGGACATCAACCCATGCACAGATTCCAGAGCTTTTACTGAATTCAGTACAGCTTTTCAGTACTTTTGAGAATCAAGCTCTGTTTAGCTTGATGACTAACAGTGAATTCAAGAACCTGGCTTTTAAAACACTCAACATGAAACTTTTAGTCTAAACATATTTATTTCAAGTTTTAAACAAGCACTAATAATAGACTATAGGAATTTTTACAGCCGTAAAACACACAAAATAAATTGGACAATCCCAATTTAATAGATAACATATTAATGCTGCAAAATTTACATAGCCATCACACTAATGCTAATCCAGCAAAACACTTTAATCAGCTCACAAGTCACTACCACAAGTCCTCAACTCAATGCCAAGAGATAAATGGATCCCTATTCAGTGACATAAAAAAATGACTCAAATGTCCACCAGCCTTCAGATCTAAAGGCCACTACTTCCACAACTTAACAAATCAAATATCAGCTCTAGGTCTTAATAAACATACACTATGGCTTATGAATCAATACGATGACAGTGCTTGACTTTAAAATTAATTACCTTTTCCTATCATCTCACTCTTCCTCTCTAAACTCAGTCATTCAGGATGCAAGGCTGAAGTGCCATGCAATTCAATGAAAATATCAATTAGAAAAATTGGCTTTAAACTGGAAGACAGATTTCCATTCATTTCAAATGAATGAATGTGTACATCTCATTCTTGTACATGAAAATTAGTAAGGAGCAACTTCCTTGTTCTGCTCCTTGCAATGCTTTTTGAGTCCAAGTTTAGATCCCTTGATGTCAGTTCCCAGTGCAAGTTAATACTTTCAGCCTTCTACCAATCCTGTGCAAAAGAATAACCACCTCAGTCCTCACAAGAGCCTTCCTCTGTCCTGCGTTTACTTTGATAAAGACGTTCTAGGACTTGTAATAATTTATTTCAGTTTGGCACAATTTTAGCATTGGTATCTCCCCACTGCAAAGGCAGACAAAACACAGTGATGCCAAAATTGTCTACAAAATATCTAGTTTCCATTCTGCACACAAGCTGTTTTTTTCAGAATTACTGTAGTCAAAACCTAACTGCAAACTTTTCTGGAGAAGAGGCTGAAGTATAAGTTTACTTGGTTGGTAAAAGCTCATTTACAACATTATTGGTGATTTTTTTGTCAAATTAATAGCAGATGAAGGCGATCAGAGGCCTGATGTTTCAATAATACATGCTTCTGTTTTCTTTTAAGATCTTGTGGGAGCTACAATTCAACAAGTAGGCAAACAGTCTTTGTTGCTAAACTTCAAACATTACAAGGCCTCTGAATAATCCCAAAGTTTGGAGAGGGGTGGGGGAAGAGCAAAGGACTTGCAGGGTGTGACACCCTCGAGTGTTATTTAGGGTTAGCATTTGAAAGTATGGGAGTGCTTCCTTTGTCCTCTTCCAAAAAACATTACTCCAGCACGCAACTGTTTCCATCAGGTCAGCAAGCCCTCTTTACAAGTACTGATAACAGGAAAGATGTGGGGGGGAAAAAAAAGGCAAATCCTGGAGAAATGAACTGAGGTGACACCCTGAGACAGTGAGGGGGGAGCTGCAAGTCCCAACAGCAGCTGGGTACAAGTTGCACTCTGAGTTTAAATAAGCCTTCACCATCCCTGCACATCTGCCTTCCTGCTATCAGTTGGGTAGTGCTAAATGCATTACTGATGCCGGCATGGGAGAGATTGTGATCAATAACCATGTCAAAGGTTACAAAGGCCTAGCAGTAATGTATTGCTGATAATCCTTTCACGGTAATCAGTAAGAAAAGTCACTCCATGCCCTCAAATAAGATATTAGGTACTCTTAAGCTCAGACCTTGATTTTCAAGCTGAGTACTAAAATGCATTATGACAATATAGTTTCACATCCTATTCATACATTTGAATGTTGGGCCTTTTAGTGGACCTAATGTTATGAGTTTTATTTTTTACCACCTATTCCCTTTCTCTCTTTTACAGTTCACTTTCAGCCTTTCTTTGGGTATTTTAGATGAAAAATAAATAAAATTCCCCAACTATATAAAAATCACATTATTCTACTCTGAAGTAAACACTGCTCAGATGTCCAGCTTTCTCCTGGCACCAGTTGGACGAATCTCCATAACGTGTGACTGGCTACCTGTAATACTGACAGTATGAAAACACAAATAATTAGGAAGTCTGGGAGCTGGTGGGTATTTGTGAAATGATGACCTGAATTTAGGTGGGCAAAGAGAACCCAAGAAGGAAGAACAGGGGTAACAATTAAAACATGTATTGATTTTACTTTCTGAAAATTTGTGTATTCCAGCAGAGAATTATATGCAGAATTAAGACAATAATTAAATCCAGACTCTTCGTGCATAACCTTATCATATACCTGCTTTTTCCACTGAAGTTAACACATTTCATATTCCTCTGATACAAGATTTTATCAAAACCAAGCTTTAAAGATATTTCCTTCCATAGTGTCTTAAAAAGCACTGAGTCCAGAACATGAGCTAATTCAACTACCTGTTTCCCTTTATGCAGCATTTCCCTCCAACCCTGATGCATAAAACAAACACAGGGGTCTCCATGTATGAAGCTGTTAGAGGAGGAGGAGCAGTTTAAGGCTCTTGGCTCCTGATCCATTATATATGACAACACGTCTGCTAAAAGTTGAACATGTCCATGGACCTGGGGGAACGGTATTTGGCCAAAACATCACAGTTAACTTTAGCATTCATGTGCTGCATTTGCTTGTTCACTCTCTTGTTTACCTCCTGTACACCTCTAGCCGGAGATAAAAACAGCCATGCATGTTTGTCATCCAACAAACTTTCCATGCAAAAATCTCACACACAAGCTATCCTCAGAGCTGACTGGGGTCAAGGACTGACCTTCCTAGCCCCCTCCCAAAACCATAGCCCACAAGGGTGGTCAAGAGCCCATCTTTCTGGGTCAATACACCTTTTGCTGTGTCTGGCAGCTCAGACTGGAGGAACAGCACAGCCCCATAGCTGACAGCTGCTGGTGAGTGGATGCTCCAAGGCTCTGTACCCCACGGTCTTTGCCTGAGTTCAACCTGCTTCTCTGCAGCTGCAGGCAAACTCCTGAGCTGCTCTGTGGGAGAGAGCGGCCATTTCCCCCATTCCCTTGCTCTCCAGATGGATTTTCTCCATCTAGTTTTGACAAAACGGGCAGAAGCTCCTTTCCAAGAGCATCCCAAGAGGCAACGGCCGAGTAATCAAAAGGTTCATCCCAAAAGCTCTGTAGAGGGCATGGGAGCCACAAGGAGGGCTAGGATGTATGACACACTCCTCTCCTCAGAATTCTCCACTGTTCATCCCATAAAGTGGCTGACTTTAGATGCCTGCTCCCATTTGAAGGTGTCTCTCACTTCTCAAGGGGAGTAAGCATCTAACATGGGTCTATGTGAATGGAGGCAGGATCCACACCCCTTCTTGGATCCAGGTCCTAAAGCACATTTTTATCTCATACTCTCATAAAGTATGTCTATCTAGCAGGTCACCTTATTATCAATAGATCAAACATCCACGGGCTGAATGAGATGATCCTGCTGCATTCCCTAGATTTGCAGTAGATTTGTTGGAGAAAAGCATCGGTCTGTACCACCTGGCAGATGTCCATATGTCCTGTCAGTTCTAACACTAGTATATCAGATGGTCAAGGTGGCTGAATATCTACTAGAAAAGTCAGGGCAGAAGACAGAAAGCCTGGATGGCTATGAAATATGACAATAGCAGTGGGAAAAAGATTTTGATGCGCACTTCATTTTAAGGTGACTAGAATTGAAGGCCTGACAGTAAGTTGTTCTGATCCTTTCAACACTGTTGTGACTAAAAGCATTTGATCAATACAGCTTTATAAGAAACATGTGTATGGAACAAAGAAATGCTCAACTTAAGCCCAGTATCCTACAAAAAAAAGGTAAAAAAAAAAAGTAGAATTGTGTCAGGACTGAAAGTAAGCAGAATCATTCTTAGTAGTAGACGATAGATAGAAATAAGGTTATCACTGACATTTTAATGACAGTATTTTTGAGTAGGGCTGATGTAAATGGTCCTTGAAAATCTTCCAAAGAGAGCAACACCTGCCTGCATGCATACATCTGAGTGCATGAGAAGAATGGTGTTCATATACTTTCACTGACATATTATAGAGGTGAGAACAGTTTACTTAAGAAATCTGCAGGTTTTTACACACAAAACCATAAATCCTTCTTTCAGTGACACGAGAATGGATAGCTCCACAGTGGTGCCCTGGGAGTGTTGCAATGTGACCCAAGTCTATTCGTCCATTATTAAATGGAAGAGGTAGAATTTATTAGTTTAATCCTCTTCAGAGCAGGACTTAATATGTGTAAAAGCATCATGACTGCCTACTTTGCCACATGAATTTTAAAATGTGAACAAAGCTCCTCTGTGACATCTCCTTGTACGTTTAATATCAATTCACATTTCACATGCTAGGTACCTGCTAGAAACCTTCTGAAACCAGGAACCGCAGTTTGAGCTCTTTACTCCTCTGTGCTATGGAATCTGTACGCACATGAGCTGCGATATCTGAAGAGGGTAAGGGAACCCTATTGTTCTAGAAACAATGAAATCTCTATGGATGACAAATTCCCAATCACTATTCTGTAACAGCCTAATTCATCAAATTATTAATTAATAAGAATTAATATTGTTAACCAAGTAAAGTTGAGGAGAAGAGTTCAAGGAAACTTATCCATTACATAGCACAAGCATTATGGACAACTCCAAGGATATTTCATGAGCCTCCCTGCCTCCCATCCTGCACATACCTACATATCAGCACACTGAGGACCACCTCAGTAACACCCTGCCTCTGTGTCATCTCCCTCCTCACCACTTTCCTCTTCATTTCCCACTCTCCTCTGATCATCCAGACAGCACCTCACTAACAACCCTTCACTGTCTTCAGGCTCCCAGCCTCTCTTCACAACTAACACAAAACCAAAAGGAAGAAGATGAAGGAATCAGGACATATTTCAGGAACCTCACAGTCATTTTAGTCCATTTACATCTGAAATCATGAGTGAATGCAAAGCTCGCCATTCACTTCAGCAAGAAGGCTTTTCCCCTTCTTTCACTGATCATTCAAGAAGAGGCAGGGCCTCCTGCCCAGCACCCACGTCAGCGGATACGGCTTGTCCAGCTCTCAGAGACGCCTAGGCTAGAGAATATTGCACGACGACAAAGGGTGATTGTTTAAACCTGTGGATGGGAGCAGGATGAATGAGTGTTTCTCAGGGGAACCAAGGAAAAATAAAATTTTCCCTTTGAGTTCCGCTGGCTTTAAAAACAAACAAGGCAAATGTTTCCACAAATAAGTGAAAACCATGCAGTTCCCCAGATCAAAGCCGAGAGCTCTGCTCTGAAGCTGGAGGTGCATGCATGGGGAATGGAAAAAATGGCCCTTTACAACAGCATTACTGCATTTACTGGAATAAGGTTTTAACCAAATATGATTAAGTGTAGGTATTGCTACTTTGCACGTCTGCAGCCTGCATTGGATTACTTTTGATTATTTAATACATTATTCACTGGGACAAGAGTGCTCATCCCAACAGTGGCACTTCCTCAATGCCCTGTCTCCCACAACATGTAACACTTCAGTGGCAACAGAAATTAATGTCCTATGCAGAGGACTACTCTAGATGATATGCGGCAACTGTAAACAGATAACTGGAATATGCCATGGTTTGGGGCAAGGGAAGAGATGGCAGCAAATCTGGGAAAGGGCAGAGTTAGTCCCTACCCAACTGCAGCCCCTGCCAGCTAAATACACATAAATCCTTGAGTAGAGGTCTGAAAGAGATTATAACCAGTGGGAGTTATAATGGATAAAGTATCACAAGCAGCAGGGTGCTAAGGGTTTGGGACTGGCTTTTTTTTTTTAAATTCTGTTTTGAGGAAGACATAACAAAAACTCATAAAAAGACAAGTTTATCTGCACTAGATATTATCTTGTACTATAAAGCTGTAAAATAATCTTGATCTGTCCAGATCCTTATTTGGAACAGAAGCATCTTTCTCTTACCTAGTGGAGGCAAAGCCAACCAGATTCACCCCAAGAGCTGATTCTTTTTTTGTGTTCCGTGCATCAGGCTGAAATACAAAACTACACAAATACCAGAATGGAGAGAGGCTGAAATGTTGCCTTTATCGGGCAATGAAAACCAGTTTCAATTCCAAAGACAGCAGCTTAGTGTGAATTCCCAACCACTTCATTTGTGAACGGCTCACAGTACACCTGAAAGCATGGGCAGGTATAGCCACCAGCACCCAAGGAGTAGAAATAACTTGTGCTGTATTTCAGCAACATTCGGAGGCTTGGTGGTTTCATCTGCTGATTCTGCTTTTTCACTGTAGAAAGTAACTTGACATTAATCTCAATGAGACGACAGCACACTGAGCACTA
Source organism: Columba livia (assembly GCF_036013475.1). Taxonomy (NCBI): domain Eukaryota; kingdom Metazoa; phylum Chordata; class Aves; order Columbiformes; family Columbidae; genus Columba; species Columba livia. The sequence continues at coordinate 55,783,670 of NC_088603.1, read as the reverse complement.
TGTAACATTACCAGGAAACTCATCTTTTCTGTAGTTTCTCTTCTTCCCCAGCTGCTCTCCTTAGATGTCCCAGAAATAACCACTGCTTTCCTTTGTACATCCTTTACATGGTATACCAAGCACACACCATACACTTTTTGTAATGGGCTGTGATACAAAACGATGTCCTCTGCAAACAGCAACCCATTAAAAAACAAGAGCCAGCGCCACGGAGAAAGGCATCTTTCCAGGTCTTGGGCATAAGCCAACCTGTTGCATAGCAGGGGCTGACAACACCCCTGACACCAACCACGGCAGATTCCTGCCAGGAGGCAGCTTTCAACATCATCAGCCAACAGAGGTATCACTTTGAGCTCTTCACTGCCCTCCTCCAGTGTGGGAGTACGTAGCACAACACCACTGCCCTTGGGTAACTCAGCTTTCGAAAGCTGGGTGCTTGATGGCACCAGGCTTGGAAGCAGCTTTGTTACAGCGCGCAGCACCAACAGCAAGAAACATGCTCGCCTTCGCTATGAAACTAGGTCAAAGCTGAGGTTGTTTCATTTTAAGGAGTGAAACCTTTCTTTAATTTTCTTACTGCATGAACTTTTGGAACATATTTTTCCAGGGTCTGTTCATTTCCAAATTGTCTGGGATGCAGCGCTGAAGTAAGAGCAGATCAGACAACAGTAAGCATGTCGGAGGAAAAACATCAGACTGTGCAAGGAGCAACTGCAGAGGCCAGGGAGAGAGCTGCAAAAGCACCAGAAGTGTGGCACTCAGAGCCTGGGAAAGCCAAAGTGAAGAGGAGATGGAGAAGAAAAGGAAACCGAAGCCACAGGCCAAGATGGCAAAGCTCTGACCCTACAAGCAGCACATACCAAATCCTGAAAATCACCAATGGGAATCTCTAAGTGCTTAGTGATACCTAAAGAAAACAGAGAAAAAATAGCTGTGTAGGAAACTTCCATGGTCAGGTTCAAGACACAAACAGAGTCTTTCACGAAACAGTCACAGGTCAGAAGTGAGCATCAGACTCCCAGCACAGCCTGCTCAAGCACCAACTCACATTGCGTGACTTTGCCTAGACTTGGATGTTTATCAGTAGCGTGTTATATTCACAGAACTATGCTGTGAACATAATAAATACATATCCACTGGCAAGTTGTAACATTTTAAACTTTATCTTAATGTCTGTATTACTTGTTCAGAAATTGTATCTCCAGTCCCAGACACAAACCACATCCTGTACTTTTTTAACCCACTGGCTGTGGGATTTTGTCCTATCTCTCTGCTTTGGTACCACTTCAAAAATCCAGTACAGAGAAACAGATATTGCTCTGTTATAATTTGTCTCTACTTTATCAACAGGAAACTCTTATAAACAAACACTGGGATACTAATGATGCTCCTTGAAATTCTCCTTTTGTAAAAATAAATTATCCTAAGAGGCAGTAACAAACTGCATCACTTAGTCCGCCTACTTGTATATCCCAGTCATTACATTTCATTTGTTAACCTTCCACTATATGAAATCATTCGTTTACTTACAGCATATTTTCCAGAAATGCATATAGTTAGGTCCTACAGTAATCCCTCTTGAATTTATAAAGTCCTGGGTCAGGCTTCTTCAAATGCATGTGGCATCACCTTTCAGTCACAGGTTTTTGTCATAACTTTCTTTGCTAGATTACAAATGCCTTCTTAGGTGTGTCTTTGCCTTCATTAAAATAAACGCTGTGACTAGTTCAGATTTCTAAGTAAGGCTTTCCCTTAGACACTTGAACGGGTTTTATAGTTGTTTACAACATAATCTAAACAGAAAGTATCTCATCAGTGAACATGCAGCTCTAGCCCTGGCCAAAGCAGAGATCCATACAGAAGAAAAATCACTGCAAGGTAACATTCTCTCTGTTTGCATACCCAAAGAAATCATTATTCCTTTTTGCCAACCATCATGCTGCGAAGTCATGTTAAATTGTTGGTCAGCTATGACCCTGAAATCCTTCTCAAGGTCCCTGCTTTCTAGGAGACAAGCCCCTTCCCCCTCTGTAGGTGGGACCCACATTCTTCGTTCCTGGATGTATGACCTCACACTTAGCTGAATTAAAATAAACTTTGCTTGAGTGGCTCAGCTCAGCGGCTGATTCAAAGCACTTTGTAAAAAATTTCCTATCATCCCCTGTTAACCAAGTATTTTTGTGTTATCTGCAAAATGTAGATCTTTGATGACTATACCGATGTTAAGCTTTCTATTGATTTTTTAAGAATGCCACTAGAAGTAACCCCACTTAATAACCTTACACTGACATCTCCTTTTTATATTAGTCTTCTGTCCAAGTATTAACTTTTGTATATACAGATTTTGTACAATCCTTTTTTTTTTTTTTTTTTTAAATCAGGGTGTCTGAAATGCAAAGCAAAATTGCAACCCCCTGAACCTCTATTACATCTTCACAGCTACCTTCATTGAGCAACCTCATTGCTTCAGTACTCGAGTTTGGGGTTTTTTTGTTTGTTTTGTTTGGGTTCTTTTTGCTTGTTTTCTGTTGTTGCTGGCTTTTAAAAATCAAACTGTATTTGTTCCTTTAATATCCTTAGCAATCACATGACATATTGGCATTTCCATTATATTGTTTGTATGATGAGGTCAATCTACAGCTCTTCAGATCAATTTTCCTATCCTTTTTCGGTTTATTGACACTTCAGAACCTTTATTGCTTGCTGGAATTCCCCTTTCTTTGCAAGAAGCAGGAAAAAGTTAACAATAACGGAGGCACAGAGCTCTTCAGCTGGTCTTTGGGACCTTTAAGTCTCCAGACCATTTTAATGTGTTTACTTCTGGTAAATGTTATTTGACATCATCCATATTTACAAATGCATTAAAAGCACAGCATGAACTTCATGAAATATGTGTGCATTCTCCTTCTCCTTTCAAAATGCATAAGTATTTAATGAAGTACTTTTGACTTTGTGTTTTAACAGTTTTATTACCATCATCAAATGATGGGCCCATATTAGTGCTAGGATTTATTTCATTGATTCATCACAACTTTATTCTGAGGAGGCTACAATCACAGAGGAGAAGAATCCCACTAAAATTCTGAGGGGAAAAAGTACAGCTACTGTACTACAAGCACTGATGCCCCTGTTACGGATGCCATGGAGTAGCCAGGCAACATGTCAGAAATGCTTTATTATCTCTGAGAATGACATACGAACTGACACGTGTTGAGAAACCTCTCTAAAACCAGATTGCACCTCTTCCTTTTCTCTGTAAAGAGAAATGCATGTGACCAAAAAAGTACTCACAGGTTCTTCACCATCGAGACTGATTTCAGGTGAGACAACTCGAAATCTCTGTAAAGTGAAATCATGAAAACACCCACAAATAACAGCATGAAGGTGAATTTATACCCTAGACTTACTGGCATAGTGTGGCTCAATAGACACCAAGGTTTTTACTAAGAATGGAAAAATGTCCTTTAAATGCTCCATGCAACACAGCAGGTGTTTAAACCTGGATGGCAGAAATGATTTACAGCTGCCCACAGGTAATCTGATTCCTTTTTAAAAGACCTCAGGCAAGGAAGAATAAAATGAGACATTACAAGTGATAGGATGAAAAGAAAAGGCTTATTTAGCTCTGTTTTGTTAAAAATATGGAACGATTTTTTGGTTTTCTTTTTAAAGTGGGTGGAATCCTCTTTCCACAGAAAGCTGTTTTTACCACTACTCATCAGTAAAGAAGAGGCTTCTCTCAGTATGTGACATTTAAAAAGGAAACAAAAAGGGAAAAATAAAGATCATGTTACGGTAGTAAGTATCCACCTCCAGCAAGTTTTTCCAAGGCCCCTGAGAGGAAAACCCTTTCCGTTACGTAGAATAGCCTCAATTGACTTTTCCAGTCCTTTAACTGCCAGTCTACAGCACATATAATCTCAAAGGTCTACCTTTAGAGCTGACCAAATTAACAACCACTTCTTTTCCTTGGAAAGGGCATTTTAAAAAGTAAACAAAAAACACAAAACAACATAAAAATATATTACAAATCCTCCTGAGGATCCTAAAGTAACAAGTGTTCATTGCCAGCAGTTTCCCAGCTTCTTGCAGATGGTTGAAATATTTTGCTAAAACTACAAACACACTGTGCTGTTGAACTTTAATGCTTTCGGAAATAATAATTGAGATATTTGTGGTGTTCTCTGTATACTACATAAACCACAATAATGTTATCTGCTTTGAAAAGATGAAATTATGTAAAGACTGAAGGTTTGCCAGTTTACTTTCTTGGCTAATATAAATGGAATTTAAAATGAAAATTGGCTACCCATGAGAGACCACAGCTACCCTAGGATTCAGAATAACAGTTATGAAGGTTAATCTTCCCTGGAAACCCAAAGAGGGGAAAATTGTCCTTTTCAAACTAAATTTAGGTTACTTGATGCAAAAAGTCAAGGAATAACTTCTACTGGAAAAATAAGCAAAGCAAGAAGTGAAAAGCTGGGCTCCTAAGTGATGCAACCATTGTCTCAGAGGTGAAGTGCAGGTGAACATCACTGTCCCACTGCCACTGTACAGTCCTCAAATGCACTTGTAACATGCCACAAGCAAAATCTTACACACTTTGAAAGTGGTATTTTACACATCCTTCAATCCCTTTCACCTTTAATAGCCATTATTAAAGCCCTTCGTGAAAGAAAACATTTTTTTTTACTTTCCAACTTGATAGGTAGAAATTTATTAAACTCCTCAAATAATGACTCATGCAACCAAGAGTTCTCTTATTGATATCTCAGATTACAACCTTCAAAGCAGTACAGTCACACTCAAACACTTAGCCAAACCACTAGTCAAAATCAGTTTTCTCTGGAAATCCCATGGCATCTGCCCATTCGCATTTTCTCTGGATCTCTGGCTACTTGAATGTGCAGCTTGACACATGAATCAAATTATTACACTTCCAACTGACCACGTATTTAGCTATTACTTTGTTCTTACATGAACACAAATGTAGTTTGTATCCATAGTTTCAAAAATCTGCCCTTGGTCTGATCATATCTCCACAGTGAAAAATCCTAGGTAGTATCATGTGCTCCCACCCAGCCTTGAGCCAACAAGAGTGTAACAGTTCAAAAGAGGCCCCTGTTTTTCTTTCCATTTCATAGAACTGTACCATATTCTGCTTCTCTTCATGGTGTTTTACACCATACTGTAACATACTAATGATTCATTACAGAAACGTGACACCTGAAAGTTTCTGGAAGACCTCTACTTGATTATCAATCATGTTCAAACTTCAAGCTTAGCCCCATTAGGCTTGCTTTACACTGCTACTTAAACACACACACACAAATCCCATGTACGATTAAAACTGGCTTTCTATCAAGACAGACATAACATATGGTTTGGATGTAATATATTACTTAGGAATTGATTTGGGCAATCCCAACAGAGAGTAAATGGTACATTAATAAACAGACTATCAAATGCACAACAACCTAAAAATACAGTCCATTTGAAAAGGATGTGATGGGAACGGATAATACCTTAGGCAGTGACAGTGAAGACTGAATATAGTTCTAACTAATACTCCTAAAAACCATCCACTCCAGGTCTGTTGGGAGCTGAGACTGAAAATGCAGACAGGAACTCCTGTTTTCACATGAAGAGTATACACAAAGCACCACTTTTCTGATTATGGAAGTAGCATACAGCAAGAAACCATTTCCAAGCTTCTCTTCACAGCACTGCTTGACCACAAGCTCATTCAGCCTATTCTTACATGACTCTTACAGGACCCTGGGACTACACTGCTCGGGTTTGTCTATAACCTCGGTCTGTAATGGAGACTCATCTTTATGTCTATTACTGCCACCTGAATAAAACGCAGCCACAATATGTAATTATTTAAGAAGGCAAAATGATATCCCTAACCTTGTGTACTTTTTTGGGGTAAGAATACATTTAGACTTTTAAAAACAGAGCCAGGGCTAGACTAGCCCATCCTATCACATAGTTCCTCAACCTTAATTCATCAGTTCAGATCTTGCAAACATCACCAGAGAGAAGTGAGTGACAGGAGGCTGGAATGAGGTGTGGCATGGAAGGAAAAGAGGCACGGAGGCAGCTGTGGAAAAAGCAGACAAATGCCATTTTTACTTTATAAAACCTCTGTGGCACTTCCTGCTTAGTGAAAGCACTTGGTCTTTGGTCAGCCTAAGAAACACATCCACAGCCGTTTACAACAGCGCTGTCAGGAGTCATTTATATACGAAGCACTCAGACATACACTGCGTATCTTTTAAACCAAAAAAGGGAGACGCTATCCATTCTCGCTTTGGAAGTTATTCTTAAAAACTCCTGGTGCTTTTTTTAACTCTCCTTTCTTCCTACCTATCTGCTTGCTGGAAAATTCATATGTTCAGCCTTCTTTTCAGCCCTTCTTCTTTTCAGGAGGACATAAAGAAATCTAAACCAGGCCATTCATCTCTAAACTGAAATGCAAAGGACAGCCTTGCTTTCCTAAAACCACCTCTTTCTATTAATACAATACAAATATCTGGCTAGCCAGGTAGCAAACAAGTATGAAGTGCAACGGAGGAAGGAAACATTTTTGGAGAGAGGATGAGTGGAGGCAACGCGTGTGAAAAACTCAGCATGAAAAGCAAAACCTGTTTCCACAACAAACGTGAAGAGCAGCCGCAGAGACCCCCACATGGAACCCTGCTGCAGACCACAGGGCTCTGTGTAGACATATCGTGCCCCTCTGATCATGGCAGCTGTATTTCCATGCTACATCTGGCTGGAACATCAGGCTACTTCTCACATCCACACAGCCGCACTCCCAGCTGCAATGGCATGGCTCTTAGCACAGCCAGGCTTCAGAGAGGGCTCAGCTGCCTTCTCATTACAAAGTCTGTTCAGAGCCAGCTCATTTTGACAATCTACTTCAGTCCTGCATAACAGAGGGCATGGCACGTGATGGTACAGGGGCAGAAATACGGCTACAGCCCAGGTACCTGGCCTGCGAATCTAACACAGATTATGCCAACTAATTCAAGCTGCGTGAATAATGAATCAAATCCTTTCTAGCCATAGGTTTTCTGAATCTTTCACCTTATCTCCACCTCATGGGTAAGTGCATGTGGGGAAAAGCAAACACACAAATAGGATTCTTCTTCTAAGTGCAATTGTCTTGTTCTGCTTTTGTTGTACTTATCAAGTATATTTCTTCCCCTATCCTTCCCTGGTAGTATTGAAGACTCCAATTCAGCAAAAAGAGCTCAGACTAACATCCTGGTAAGCTTTTCAAGATGTAAACAGTTGAAAAGATACATTACATTTGTTACATTCACCCGGTAATGCTTGTAGGAAAACAGCATCTTTACATTCATTCTGTGTGCTCTGAGCAACATAGCATGCACTGGTAGTCATGACACTGTAAAGCCACTCTCAAGGAGAACAGGTTTATATCTCCAGATTCACCTTTTAGTCCAAGCTGGATGTGTACTCCTTTTCATTAAGCTCACAGTCAATTCCCAGTCTTATTAAGAGTCAGTTTAAAGACCTCAGTCTCTTCAAAAAACAACTACCGGCACTTCACAGTCTTAGTTGGGCAAGGAGGATTAAAAAAAAAAAAAGACAAAACAAAAAAATGTCATCACAAAAAAAAAAAAAATCAAACTGATCCATAAAAAATGTACTAGAGGTGCAATAAAAGCTCACTTATATAACCTCGTATCACTGGATGCTCTCCCTACTTCCCTGTCAGACCCATTGAAATAGCGCTGGGTATTTGAATCTCAGCTCCAATCTCAAGTTAGGATAGTGTGCTTGGTCTTGGAGCTCCACACAACTTTGGTGAGAGATTTCCAAAGGGTACGTCCCCCCCGGTGTGTTGCCATGCAAGGCTGCAATGCACCCCTCACCAGGGCAGTGGGCTTCCCCACCAGAGCTCTGTGTGTTCGCGTAAATCCCTGCGCTTGGCACAGCCTGCCATCAGGGGCGAAGGGAAAGTTTACCTGGGAATTAAGCAACAAGATGTCAACTCTTGCCTTCTTCTCAGATACCTTTCCTTTCAAAATATATATTTTATTACTATAGGATTCACTGTCTCCCCTGCATGAGACAGAAAGGGTCGTTATTGTAGCTGCTATTCAAAGACTGAAGGATTTTACCACTGTGGGCTACCTTAATCTCTTTCACAGATATCCCCCATATCCCGACAGAATGTCAGTTCTTTGCCACTTTTAGAGGGAGATCCACGCTACTTCTTCCTACCGTGCTGTCCCTGGGGTATCCTCCTTCTGTGGTGTTGCACCCTAACTGCAGCTGGTAACAAAAAGGACATTTTTCAAGCTCTGATTGTAAAAGCCCTCCCATTGAAAGCACTCAAAGACCTTTTAGACCTTTATTACTGTAAGCTTACTAGTAAGCACTTTTGTTTTTCAAACTTTTAAAATATACTGCTTGAGGAAGACTCTTTTGTCTTCAGCAGTTGCATTTACTCATCATGTTGAATGCAAGCTGTCTGTGTAGGCATTAAAAAGAGGAAAAAATAAAATGGCTCAAGTGTGTATTTTTCCAACCTTGCCCAAACCCAAGGACAAGTAGAGAAAGTACCATTTCTTCTACTTCTCGCAGCCACGCCACATGGAAAATTTCGTTCCCCAAAAAGCAATCCACTAAAAAGGTACGATAGCGTGAAAAAAGGGTGCTATAACTGAAATCCTTTTGCTGCTGTAATTATAGGAGTTGCTATGAAGCCAAGGCTGTAATTTTTGCAAGCCAAACTAAAGCGAAAGGAACAAAAGTACTGCAATTGTTTTGGAAAGCTATGAGGGAGGTTTTCTTTCCTTTCCTGCTGTTTAATCAAAGTAGTGAAGGGTGGGGTCATGGAGACACATGAAAGCTGTATTAATGGTCTCCACTGGGATCCAGGCTCCTCAGTATTTTTGCAACATAATGCAGTTAGAAGATATTTGTAAATCATCTATCTGGAACATTGCCCAGATTGAATCTTCCTCCTTCTTCCTAGTTAAATAATCAATAATGTTAAAAAAAAGAAAAGGCAATTATCAATCCTGTAATAGGCTCCATAATGGCTTATATTCCTGTGGTCAAAGAGTAGCTATTAATTTACACAGAGTACATCAGAAGAGTGTCACAATCTAATGGAAAAGAGAATAAGGAGATGCAAGAGCTCCATCCAAGTCAGTCAGGCCAACCGCACTTGAAAGGGCATGAAAAGGGCAGGCTGAAGGAAACACACAACCAACCTGATCTCCCAGACCTCTGACACAGTCCAGAGAAACCCAGCAACCCAACTAAAAATCAAATCTTTGGAGAGGAAAACAGTTTTGCTTTGTTTGCTGTTGAATTTACATTGATCTGCTTTTTCCTAAGATTTCGTTCTTGATTTTCAGCACAATACATAGACCCCAAGGAAAATTCCTGAGACTAACCTGACATGGTTCCAGTCATTCTTAGCATGAGGGGATACACTAGCAATCAAAAAAAATCTCTGTTTTAAACTCTTTATCTAAGTCTTTACTTCCCAGTTTCAAAAAGGACATGTTTCAGCCCCTGTACTATACACAGAGAGAGATCAGAGGGTATGGGATATGCTAGCTCAAGCAGAAGCAGACAGTTCTGGAGAGGGCTTGGTCTCATGTTTCTGCCTGCAGCTGAGTTGAGCAAGATCAACTAGTTGCCCAAAATCCAGCACTGCTGCAAGATCAGGTAGTATTTTAAATGTGAAGAGCATTGGCTCAGCTTATGAGCTCTGAGGATTCTCAATTGTCAAAATGGCAAATCATATGGAAACATAAAACGTGATCATACTTAGTTAACCACATCATTTAAATGTACCACCTTAGGTTGTTCTTCATGCCTCTCCTGCATCTGGTTAGAAGGTTTATGTTTTGGGGTTTTTTTCCAAACTATAAAAATTCTATAAAAAGAGAATGTGTTTTATTTTCTCTGTATTTGAGATAAATTGGTAGTTTAGCCAACAAATAAAACTCTCTCAAAACATCCATGTATCATTTTGTACCACGGCTGAACATCCATTTTGAAAAAGCAGCAAAGTACATGTTATCATTTTGTCCACATTTACAAGAGAATAAACAGTGCTATTTTTGATCACTTGAACTTTAAAATATTACTGCAAAGAACTAGTTGACCTCTCCCAAACCACTTAATTATCAGTCAGCTACTTAAATACAAAGTTTGTATTTGTTGCTTCCATAGCTTCTCGTTTCCCTTTTAAAACCAATTTTCTTTGAGATAAAAGGTTAATGCAGATTATGGCTGTAATTACAAATAAGCAGGACTCTAGAAACTGCTCTTCTCTCTCTCATGACAGAAAGATAGAAGTTGTTATAAGCAAAGTTCAGAAAATCTGCTAAACTGAAGGAGAAAAATTACGAGTTCCTTTGGTGACAAAAAATTCTCAAAACTCTGTGACTCTATGGAAAATTTTGAAAGGACTTCCAAAATTTAAAAAATACGCACTCTATTTAAGAATAGTTAATTCAGAATTTGAGGGAAAAAAGTGGAAATAAAAATGAGGGGATGATTCACAACTACTCAATTTAACCTAACCTAGTAAAAAAAAAAAAAAAAAAAAGAAAAAAGAAAAAACAAGAAAAAACCCACAATATTTTTGTTTGTTCGTTTTGTTTGTTATTGTTTGTGCCAAGCTGGCCATAACAGGACACCGGTTTCATTTTTTGAAAGCCATCATGCTTGCCACCAAAGCTTGTGTTTAAAGCACAATGTTATCCCCATTGAGAAGTTGTCCAATTAACACAAAGACTGGTCCCAAAGTCATCAGACAGACATGACACACAAAAGGCTTGGGATAGTTTTGGGATTCCTCTAGGGAAACAGAGAGATTGCTTTAGTTTGGGGTTCTGAGGGTCTAATTGGGCAGGGATCAGATGTTGCTCTTACATATCCCTGTGACCAAGTGCAAACTGCAACTTGTGAAGTTCCCTTCGATCTGAGAAGAAGCCCTCAAGAGTAACATAGTAATGAAGAAACATTTCCCTGGTTGGCATGATATTCATAAGAAATGGTACCTTCTTTATATTTTAAGGACAATACAGTCTTTCAAACTATTCCAAGTAATGCCTTTGAGAAGAATTACATTTCATATGAAGAAAAAACACAGGAAAAGGAAATAATATAAAAAGACATTTTAACCTCTTGATCTATTCGTTTTCTTAAACTACCTTAATAAAGGCAGTTTATTTGCAGATCCAAAATACAGGCAACTTATGATAAAAAATGTGAACATGAGAAGACACATTTCTTAAGTCAGAAAATTGAGTTCTGCAGAGAAAGCAAAGAACATTCAGAATAAAAGAAGTGGGAATAATTGGCAGGATTTGGAAAGCACATTATTCAATTATCTATGTTACATCGCAAGAGTATAACTGTGTAGAGATATCTAAACTAGCTTTAAACCTACTTACTGGTAACTATGTAGCTGCAGTTTTGCAATTTGAGGGACTTCTGGAAGTGGCTAAGGGATTTATATATTTACATGTATCTAATTTACTTTCTTAATTCTCTGAACACATTCCTAGGTACAGACTTGTCAACTGCTAGCTTCTAGAATGGATGCAGAAATCTTGATTTATTGACTGAAAGAATCATATATTCTCTCATTAAAGCCATCCCATCAAAGAAAGACACACTACACTGCAGGGACATGCTTGTACCAGCACCCTCTCTGCTACTGCCCTTCCCCTCTAAAATTATCAAAATGTCATTGCACTCTTCTACTCTGAAACCCTCAAAATGCACAGACCCAGAACTTCCCAGGGACTCACTTCCTGCTCTAGTATAAATGGTGGTATCTGTACTTTATTATTCCCTAATCTCCACAAGGTCTCTGGGGACTGGCCACTGCCTCTGTGTCCCCTGAGGGTTATTAAATAAGACGAAGGTTTAAATTAACTCAAAGTGCAGCCCCACAGACAGGGTTGGTTTCCAGAAGCCAGGCAGCAGAGGGGCTTCACGTGCCACACCAGCATGTGGCGGGGAACCTCTTGCCAGATGCCATCAGGGCTCTGTTGGGGGCAACACAGTTCCTCCCTTCTGGGCACAGCTCCACACCAGGATGAGGGCCGGGTGGAACTGCTTGTGGAAAAATGGGTTAGCCAAAATGGAAAAAAGTCTTTTACATGTGATCTGGAGTAGCTCCAGAGAGCCTCCTCTGAATGGAAACACACACCTCAGGAAAACGCTGCTACTTCAACAACCAGCCTCATCTACAGTGTCATGGATAAAGAATCCAAACGCAGACAGATAATGGCAAATGAGTTGCCTCAAGAGGGGCAGAGGATTTCCTTGCACTGGGTGGAGAAGGGACAGAGGGAAAAATCAGCGTGGGATGCCACAGGCCTCTGGGTCCCCTTGCAAACCACCCTGGCTGAGCTACCTGCCTTTGCAAACCTGTCAAATCCAACCCCAAACCCACCGCTGCCAAATGCATCTCTAAATCCTCTGTGCCCAAGGCCGGCACGCACCATGGCTGCATGTGTTTCAGGGCCAGGTGGGGCAAGCTGCAGTGCAAGCACGGCATCAGGGCTTGGCTGCAGAGAGCACATGCCACTTCTGCTTTCCCTCCCTCTTCTTTTAACTGTAAGGGGAGCACTAATAAAGTGGGTCCTCTGAGGCTCCCATAACTGTCCAAGATGCCACTGGGGAATCATGGTATGCTTTTGGGAGAGTTTGACAGAGAAAAGGAGATGGCAGAGTGCCTGCTAACACTCTTCCCAGTGTGAAATGCCCCACAGGCAGACACGGCTGTTCCTCTGGGGCTAAATCACCAGCAGAGATAGTATAATGGCTTGTTTTTAACCTAATGCCTAATTAAAAAAAAAAATAAAAGTATCTTCAGAATGAACTGAGATCTCTGACAGAGCTATTAAAAAAAAAAATCAAAACCAGAAGAAAAGCTTTTAATCCCTTTTAAAGTCCTTAATAGGCCAAATTCATCCCTGCTCTAACTCTGGAGGCTGAGCAGCCTACCCAGCAAGAGCCAGATAAGACCTCAAGCAAACACATCTGGCAACTCTCTTCCCTCCCAGCCTTACGCATGCAACCCACTGGGAGCCATATACAGTGCATGCCAGCTCCCAAAGCCTGCCTGGGAATCACAGGAGAAGGCTAGTTTGTCCAAAACCACACCAATGTGGTGCCACAGCTGACTGAACCACAGCAGCCAGTAGAGCTTCCCAGTGATGCTTGATTCAGTAGCACAGGCACAGTCATAAAAAAATTAAGTCCTGTGCTTAAATTCATAAATATTTATACACCACTCTGCAGCTACACAAATCGCCTCAAGGCTGGGAACCTTGAACTGCAAGCCAGCTAATGTCGAAACGAAGACAATACACCTTTGTAGTTCCCATCCCTCCCCAGTGACACTTGCCATTTTCATTCTAAACTGGAATAAAACTAAGTTTCAAAATATCAAAGGTATCATGCATTAAGTAGACAGAACCTTCTCTACCAAAACCTACTGACAGGAGGCAGCCTACATGAAGGAGAAACACAGCTGCAGGAAGCTTTCAAATGTGGGTGAAGTACTTCACTGCATTCTCTCCTAGCCTGGTTTTGCTTTCAAACCTAGACTCCACTTTCTTCAGCAGTCTATAAAAGAACAAGAAAACTGAGAACAAAGGCCAAAAATTACTTCCCTCAAGAGATCTGTACAGTTCTAGAGGTTACGTAGCCTCTTGGCCACATCTAAACAGCTCAGAAAAATGCTAAACAGAAAAATCGTGCAACAAAGAAATTCCACTACATCCACCTAACAAGCTTTTTGAGTAAATAAATAAAACTGATTCTCACACAAATTACTTCCTATGACCCCATTGCTGGGGACCTTGGTGCTCAGGCGCAGCTTGCACAATGTGCAATGTGGCCAAGGTTTCCCCTGGCCTGGTTCCATTGCTCTTGTTGGACCTTACATGAAATCAAGCCAAAGCTATAGAGTTTTAAACTCTATACTTCTACACTTATTTCCTTGGTGGTTTTGAGCAAATTATTTTGTCTCACTATCTCATCTTCCCATCTGTAAAATAAGATAATGCTATTCACCTATCTTAAAGGAACCTTACTGGGATTGATTAATTAATGCCTGCGAGGCACTCCAAAGAAAAACACTTCACAAATGCTAAGAATAATATTTTTCAACCTAAATTCCTATGGCCATCCTGTTTATTAACAAGGGGAAAACATCTGAGCTAAAACAAGGCATGAGGCTATTGTTTCCCGTGAGGCTCACAGAAATACTAAATTGTCTCCAGGGTAATCGCACATCATTGAACTCATATCACAAAAGAAAACTGCGCTCAGAGCAAACCGCACTAATACAAACATGGCATTCGGGTGAATAACACTCAACCCCACTGTGTATTCAGCGTCACAAGCTCCAGAGGCAGAAAAATGGTCTTGGTCTTGGGATGGAGCCAAGCCTCTGAGTACCAATAGCACGGTCACCAGTGCAGCTGACTTACTGAAACCCAGTTGCAGGCTGCTTCAGGAGGTAGGAAACAAGATATGGGGTATTTTATTTTATTTTTTTCCCCATGCAACGTGCTGTCATTTCACAGCAACCCTGAAGAAGAGGTGGTTAATTAGGGCTTAGTCCTGATTAACAGTTGATGGGCTTCAAGGTGCAAATCTTAAACGTAGCTACCACAGTAGCTGCAGACAGGGTGTGCAATGATGAGACTGAGCAGGAGGGCACTGAAGGAGACCTTGCACATCCAGAGCTTGTGCTGTGCTGGAGAATTTCATCTTGCAAGACTTCCCAGACCAAGAGTTTTCAGAACCGCTGCAGCTCCCATTAAAAAGAAACCAAAAAGCCTGATGATGCTGCTTTCAGATTCAGCTGCATAACGGATGATGCAATGTTGGCACAAGATTTGTGTGCAGCTATAGAGCACGGGAAAAATCACTCCGATAAAAAGCAGTAAGAAAACTAGAATGGTTACTAAATAAGGCACACAGTCTCAAAATTTGAGTTGCGATGGGATATTAAATCAGAAAGAAAAATGGGACCTTTACCAGATGATCAGCACTGTTGCTAACATGAGTGGAAACACTGTATCTAGAGGGTGGGGCCTGGGCTTTTTTAATACAAAAAAACCAACCAACCAACCAACCAAAAAAAACCAAAAAAACAACACAAAACCAACACTAAATCAAACAACAATTCCCCCCCCACCCCCCAAAAAAAAAAAAGAACAAAAAACCCACACCCAACCAAGCAGAAACCTTTTCATGTGAAAAAGACACAGTTACGAATGATTATAGGTTTCATGAGAAACGCACTGCTGCTTTTTTTGCCTTTTAGACTATTGTCCGCTACTAGAATCTAGTCAACAGCAAGGTTTAAGAAATGTGATCTGACTAGCTACCAATATCCTCCCTTTTTGGTGAAAACAAACAAACAAAAAAAAAAAACAAAACACAAACAAAACTTAAAGATTTTAAATGTTTTAAACATTTGCCATTCTACAAATTATCTGTCTCCCACTGATTTCTCCAATTCATTTTATCTAAATGAGAAGGAAATTGAATGGTTAAAAAAGCACAGTAGCAGCAGTTAGATTTGTCCTGGTACAACCTTAAGTCACATGAAAAAAAATAATCAGACAATGAGCTCCACTATACTCTCTGAACTTCATACAGTCAAACAGAGAAATGACTGCATGTAGCAAACTCCAGTTGACATGACTGGGGACTATGAACTATCCAGTTTTGTAATGCTTGATTCTTGCTGCAACGCTTTAATTTGCTAATTAAGTGCATCTTATGAGTTACAAATCCTGTGCTTGGACTAAGCCTCAGGTGAGAAAGGGGCTTCATGTTGCATCTGCATCCTGCAGCTGGTTGGCATCTGACCTTAGTCTCAGGAAAAGAAGTGTATGGGTGTATAAGCTGAGTGACTGAATACTGTAATAGGACTGTAGAGTCTTTGTAGTATGGTTTAAATTAAAAAAAAAAATAAAATAAAAAAGGGAGAGAAAAGAACATAAGTATATTAATTCCAGAATTATCAGATGAAAAACTTGTTTCATTCTAGAATGCATTCAAAAGCCTGTTGCATCACTCCCTCATCTTGAGACTTGGTCTTTTAACCAAAAATCTGACATTTTAAAATTCCTGGCACAGAGACAACACTACCTCCCCATTATCTCCAACTTCCAGTAAATCAAAATATTATTAGCTAGATGTTATTTGCTTTGGACTGCAAACAGAAAGTCCCCTCCCAAATGTGAGGGGAAGCGTAGGGGTAGCATTATAGAAGTGACCGCTCTTTTTGCTCAGTAGCCTTGCAGTTTCACAGCATCACCTTCTTTGGTAGCTGGCCAAATCAGTACTGAGCACCAAAACAATGGACCTTTATCTAAAAAAACATGGTTTTGCCACTTCATTTATCAAAGCAAATGGATAAAGATGCACCACAGAATACAGCAGGTGTAATCCAGGGACGGCAGCAAGGAGACTGGCCATCTATAATGTCAGTTTAAATACAAAACTGAAGTTAAATGCAGCACGTTTTCTTCACTACATTTACAGCATCTTTCTTTCCCAGTGGACATACTATATTTCATCAGAAACAGTGGATATTAACCAGTAGCAGCCTAAAACCAACTCAGTGCATCCTCACATCAGATTGGGGCTTTTTTAGTAGCAAGGTCATTAAGGGAGTATATCTATATCCTTTTTTTGCTTGTTTCCACTGAAAAGAACCAAAGTATCAAGACCACCACCATTTCATTAACAACACAAAATATACAGTGGTGAAATCCCAGGGGCACAATCCATTTCAGCTGTAAAGTTTTCCCACTTGACACTTTTTGGAAAGCTTTAACAAACTATGTTCTTCTGTGTAAAAGAGGGGCTGAGTCATCCTGTGTAGGAGTAACTATAAATACCTAATGCCAAAACTTCTGCGCAAAAGCTGAAGCACTTGATATCCAGTATTTTGGAGACACCAGAACACTGGAGAAAGAGTACAGCATGTCCTTTTTAGGAAGGAACATCTGTTGCACTTGCTGAAGAGCAGCTGGAGTGACCTCCTGTCCCCTAAATAATGTCAACTCACCGGTGTTACTTTTTACAAGCAACGTCCCAAGATTTCCTCGCAGTCTGAGGGGGAAAAAAGTGTTTGGAATGGAAAAAGAAGCTGCTGCCAGAGGATTTGTTCAGCCACTAAAACTTTGTTCCTTTCAGTAAAACATAGTCATTACGTTATCTCATAATGATGCAAATATCTGGTTCTCTTTATCCTGACTTTATATTCTGCAGTTCATCTTGATACAGAAGTGAAACATACTAAGTCGATTTCCAACCCAGCCATTCCCATGCTGTATTCCCACTCTCCAACAGTATTTTCCTGAATTCAATGCCTCTAGAGATTAGCAAATACGAAAGCAGCTATTTGGATACACAGCAGTGAAAACTCACATATGTGAGTTTAATTCAGTATTATCTTTTCCTGCCACAATCAGATGTAGGAGTGCAACCTAACAAGGCCTGAATCAAAGCATGAGACCAAAATAGTACCCAGCCCTAGAAGTTTCATTTGCTTTGCAATTGATACTACAGGTAAGTAACAAAACCTCCAGGCTCCATCTTTTTCCTTTCTTCTATAACTGCTCTGCCAAGTTCCCAAGTCTCTTTGTATCAATGAGTTCTGTGGTCTGTTTCTGTAGAGTTTCAACACTGCTTTTTTAAAGTTAATATTTATAACTACCTCAAGCGATGGCTTGAGCACTTCCTACCCCCTGCAGATAAAAGCAAAGAATCTACTCTGAAACTCCCAGCCCAATACTGTAAACAACCATATTTCATGTCAGTAATGTAAACAGACTGTTGGAATAGGGCTTGGGTCTTCACTCACATACCTACTTTTCCCTTCCACATGGACACTGGTTTTTTTTCTTGTAAACAAAACACAGCTTTATTCTAGTTTAGTTTGTCAATTGTTTCAACTTGAATCCATAACTAAGATCTTTCAGAGCACGTTACTGGGCTGTTTGTTTTGCATTCCTCTTCTTCTTTAAAAGACTGCAAACAAACCTGAGTTCCTTACCATGTTCTGTGGGGACCGTAACAGGCATCACAAGAGAAGACTAGACAAACAAAAGAGTATGAAAGCCTCTGAGAAGCGATGAAGTCTTAGTTACAAAGTAGGAAATCTTTCCTATGACCAAGAGTGGTAGCCAATTACACTCCAACACACTGAAATTAGAAGGGACAGGCACGAGTATTTGCATGGATTTTTTGTTCCCCCCCGGTCAAGCTTATAAAGCCATCAATGCTGCAGTGCTCTGTAGCCTCCTGAGGATCAGTCAGTCCTGAGGCATGATTTTTTAACGTTTCCTGCTCTGCTTGCACAAAATATAATACATAGGCCCTCCTAAGTGCCTATGAGGGGATCTGACGGTAACTATGGGCCCTTTGCCTCATGCTGGGATGCACCAAGGAGCGCACAGACCCTAATGTAAAAAGGGTGGAAAAGGCTCTTG
The DNA here is from genome assembly GCF_036013475.1 of Columba livia. Taxonomy (NCBI): domain Eukaryota; kingdom Metazoa; phylum Chordata; class Aves; order Columbiformes; family Columbidae; genus Columba; species Columba livia. The sequence continues at coordinate 55,765,125 of NC_088603.1, read as the reverse complement.
CCACCTTGCTATGAATCCAGAACAAATACTTGTTTCAGCCAAAAGTGCTAAGGGAAATCTCAAAATGCTTCTCGGTCTTCCTCTCCCACAAAGTACCCCTATTTCTGACACAGGACAAGGGTGACTTAAGCAAGTCCAGTTTACACCCACTCTCAGCCTGACTCAGGGCACACCACCAAGTTCATGATTTAACTATCAGGTTTTGGTCAAAGGCTTACTTTTTTGCCCCTACATCATAACACTTGATCGGAGGTGCAATAACATTGGTGGACTGCAAAGCCCAGACCAGTTCAGCACAGAGCCAGCCTTGTGATAAGGGTACTCCCATGGCCAGTGAGAAATGAAGCTTCAACAAGGAGCTCAGGCCAGCTATATGGGATCAAACAAACCAGTAGGTATGGCATACACAGGAGTCAATAAAGGACATTGAGAAAGAGACTACAGGAGCAGAGAGAAGACAGAACACCACTATTCCTGCTATATACTCCCAAGTTCAGATACTTTACTTTTTACCTAAACTTTTTGTTATTAACCGTTCATGACTTTTTTTCCTTGAACTTGCCCAATCACCTTCCGAAGACATGTTGCTCCTCTAACTATCCTTATTTCTCCATACCTCATAAGAGCTTTGTCATACCATTTTCTAAAAGCAGAGAAACATGACAGTGTCCAGGATATGCACACACCACAGATATATCCTGAACAGAAATGAATTTTCTGTTTGGCTCTCTACTTCTCTCTTAATAAATACTGATCAATAATTACTTTTTGGCTGCCACTTGAGCTAGCCATAATGACTTCAACATTTCTATATTGAATTGTAATCACCAGTTTAAGCCCTATAATTGTGTGTATATATTTACAACTGGCTTATGCCATGTAAATTAGTGGGAATTTAATCTGCCATTTCATTGTCCATTCGCTACAAAACCTTCCTGCAAACCTGGAATAACATATTTTGGGATTTCTTCTATCCTGAATACTACCATACCATTTGCAATTTCTTCCTACCCTGAATACTACTGCATCATCAGCAAACTTTGTCATCTTACCATTCAGCCCCTTTCTGTATCACTTTGAAGCACATAGCCCACACAGTTCTCCATGACTCTACGGTAATCATCTTCAAGTACAAAACCAGACTATTTATTCCCACTCTTCAATCAGCTCCCAATTCACAACAGTACCTTTCCTCTTGAGGGTTTCATTTCTACAAGGCTACCTAATGAAAGAGCTTGTTAAACCTTTTTAAAAAGTCATTTGCACAATATGCAGAACAGTATCTTCACTGAGTCTTTCTAATGAATACAATCATACTTGTGGGAAATGGATATACCCCTGAGAAAGTCATACTGATTTTTCCTCATCCCATCATATGATTTATGGACATAATAATTCTATTCTTCTTATACTTTTTATCAGTTTCCCTGGTATGTAAGGAATACAAACAGTATTAAGTCTCCATGAAGTCTGTTAAATCTGTACCACATCTGCCACTCATCTGATACCAAAAGCAAATTAAGTGGCAGTTTATGAACTGGAGTTGATAGTTTTCTATTTCCTATTTGAGTTCCTTCAGAACTTTTGGGTGAAAACCAGCTGGTCCTGAAAATGCAAACACAATTATTCATTGCATTGGTTTGTCACAAAACCTCTTCCACTGCCACTTCAGCTGAAGACAACTCACTTCATTTGTCTCCCAAATGAAATGATCATGTAGGAAGCCTAAGCATTTCAAGAAGGAACTTAAGTGGAAAGAATTAACTGAGATTTTTCTTTCCTGCCATGGCTTTGCTATCTGTGAACCATTTCAGGGCCTGATCTTCTACAGATCTTTCCATTTCTCACCTAGATTTCATCTTCTCGGGCAGGGGGAAGCTAATATTCCTTTTGTATCCAGGATTAATATCCTACTCATTGTCTTGGTAATGCATGTTACCACCAGCCCACCACCTACTTCTGTTTTCACTGGTTTTGTAAATGCTTCTGAAGTTTAATTTTTTTTTTCTACTACCTCACTTCTGTAAAAGACCTTTCCAAAATGGAAAACAAACCAATCAACCAACCAAAAAAAAACCCTAAACAAACAAACAAAACTATTGCTTTCACCAGAATGAAATACTTAACTTGAAAATGAGTGAGGATTTTTTTTTTCCTATGGACAGTTTTGTCAAGAACACCTCAATTCAATTGAACCTTTGTTCTCCCTTCTAGTTTTCTTCCTTCTTACATCCCACTTTTCCCAGTGTAGGGCTGAACCAAAACTCATTTAGCATTCACATAGCCTAAAATTAACCAGTGCTCATGAGATAAGGAAATGATATACCACTATAAGTATTGTTCTGCAAATAAATCATAAAACCAAAGTCTTCGTTAAAGTCATAGGGTGCTTCCTCTCTGCTTCTGAATGAGTGCTAATGGGCTGTCCAAATCCCAGCTAGTCTCCATCTCTGCCTATTCATGTTGCTCTGGCATCCTTTCTGCTCCCAGCTATTGCTCTTCAAGCCTGCTAAATGTAAGCTGCCTCTCTTCAGATCAGCCCCTTGTTTCAGCCCTTGTACTTTATATATGGCTGCAAAGAATCAGTTTACAGTCCCTTGGGACTCAAACCCCATGCAGCATTTAGAAATGGTGGATATCATTGTTGGGTTGGACACCTCTTTATTTTGGAAGGTGCAATTTCTGGGATGTGGAAGGATACAACAATGATGACTCCAGTGTACAAAACTAAGAACTCATTAACTTCCTCCTATTTGGCACTGTACTTCCTGAGATCACCACTGGAAGATTCACCACTCCTCTCTGCTCATTCATTTCCCCTCTTCAAAATGACCATGCAGAATCAAACTAGTGTTCTCCATCTGCTATCAGGCACACTTCTCCCCGAGTTGAGTGGAAATACCCCCCTTGACTTATGCCATGGTAGATATGTAAAACTCTAGATGAATGGCTTGCAAGTTACATGGGCCAAAGAGCCTGCACAGAAGCTCTCAGGGTTTCACAGATGAAAACAATCAAAGCAGTCTGAATCCCTGTGATATTGCCAGTGTTTCTGTGTGTAGCAGGAAAGGAGAACATTAATAATCTTAGCGTAATCCAAGAGAGGACCAAACACTCCCAGATGTTTGAGCATTGCCAACTGTCACCATGTTTCTTCCCTTCTGAGAATCAGACGAACGTAGCCATCAGCTGCAGCATCTCTTTGCTGTCCCATATAAAATCAGACTTCCTGGAGCACTTCTCCGCTGCCTTACCCATCACAAAATGTGTCTGCCAGGGCTTAACGATACTGTCTGAAATCACACTGTCTCCCCCCGTCCAGTAATTCTCCCTGGAGTTCAGGTTTTCCCCTCATTTTTAAAATGCTAAATACTAAACCACAATAGGCTTTCAAAGTTACTTCAACCTCTCTTTGTGAGCCTTATTTCCTTCTTTTATTAAATCAGAGGACTGCTTTTAGATTCAGCAGAAGAATTTGTTTCGCTTGTCAAGGAACTTGTTTGACCAGACACAAACACAGCCACTATTTTTACAACTAAAAATAAATCAGATAACTTCTTACATATTTTTCTGTTCTTTTGACAATTGCCAAGATACTCATCCTAGAACTCTGCAATGATAACTTGAAGAAGAAAATGTTAAACAAGAGGTGGCAAAGGAAGAAGGGTTTTCAAGCCAGCTTTGCTTTCATATCACTTGCAACCTAGCAAAGTACTTGCTTCCTACTCAGGTAATAAGAGCACTTCCAGCTGATTGTGGAAACAGGAAGCAGTGCAAAAAGCTGCTTTCTTAAAGCAAAGAGTGATTAAAAAAATAGGATTGTTTAATAACAATATGTTCAATTTAGAACCCTTCCCTTCGTCTTGGAAACAAATACACACCTGCAAAGGAACACTGCGGAACTGTTTGCCACCATCTTTTTATTAAATGAGACATTTATAGAAAACTGGGAGGAACAACTACAGTAAGAAGAAATGTTCTCTTGAACAGCCCTCTGGCTTTAACTCATTCATCTTACAGTCTCGCATCCTGCTGACAATTACTTCAGGTTGTGAAACTCTTTTGTTCCTTCTCCAGGTTACAGCACAGACTCAGCCTCCGTCCCTCCTCCCAGGTCAGCCCCTGCTCCTTCTGATGCCAGAGCCTACCCATTTGCAGATTATCCTGCCTGTAACATGCCTACAGGCACAGCTTTTCTGTATTTTTCTACCTGTCACCGTAAAATACTTTGGATGCAGCCTCGGATGAAGAAACAAATTGTGCAACCAGTTACTGAAAAACAGCTGTGAGCCAAGTGGAGCACCAGATAACATGTTAAATTCATTACAACCCTGTTTCAGGATCTCCTGTGACCCTGCAAGGATGAGCACATGGGGTAAGAGTGGCAGGTAAGACCAGGGGACTGTCTCAGTCTGCACCCAAGTCCAACCACAGTCAATGACAAATCCTGTCAGGGAAGGATAAGCAGAGGCCAAGTGCACAGTGATACCCCACTAACACACTGTCCCAGCTTCCAGAAATCTGTAAAGGCTCCCTGAGTCAAGAGCTGTATCTTTGTGTTTACTTTTGAAGCATTATGCCATGGTTTCATGTGATCATTTTTTGAACCCAGATAAGCTTCTGGCATTCGCAAGGAACTCAGTTTCAATCATCTGCCTTCTGCTGTACTCAGGGGCTCTGGCACACTCCCTAGGTAACTGAGAGTCATTCAAATAAACAGCCTTGAGACACACTGCCTCTCAAGTCTGTGTTTTAACCAAAACTTTATCTCTGCCTTCTCTGGTTGTTCTCAGGAGCTAAGCTAGAGCCAGCTGCTGGAGGCAGTGAAAAGCAAATGAAATATTGGCTTTGCCAACACCTGTAATAATGGTATCTCCTGAAAAGTAGGCCTGAGATATTCCAAGGTCAACAACTTCAACTGAGACTCATGACTGGCAGTTTAGGCATTTTTTTCTCTTTCACACTCTCTCTGGTCACCAAGATCCAAAGTTGCCTGCCTCCTGGAGGCATGTGCCTCCCTTGTTTAGCAACACAGCCAGATTGCAGCAATGAAGCCCAAATTTAAAGCCGCTAACTGCCTTAAGTCAGAATCGATAATCTAAACCTGAAGTTTTTGGGCCCATTTGAAATAAAAGCCACCTACAACAGCAAGGCATTGTCATACTGGTAAACTGGCTCATTGCTAACTCAGGGGAAAGAAGGCCAAAACCCAAAGCCTCACACCCACTTTGCTACAGCCTTTCAGCCTGCAAGTCTTCCCACATGGTTTCCCAGCTTTCTAGGCCTTGTTTTTCTTAGGAGATCTGGCAAGGTCACTGCTTGAGATGTTATAGCTTGAGATCTTCAGTGCACTTCTTTGCTATCAGCAAGCCAAATAAAAGCTTATTCTGCTTTTGCTGAAAAACATCAACAAATATTTGCAACAGGGTGTACAAGGTTTAAGCTATGACTACACGAAGCACTAAAAATAGATTTGGGTGGAACAGCCCAACAGAAGGTCCCAAAAAGAGAGCGTGATTGAAAGTATTGTTAAAAAAATGTATTTAGAGAATGAAGCTGATGTAACCCAGCTGGCAGATATGCACACACACAATACGCGTGGAAGATTAGAAGAATTTTAAAGCAAACAATCAATGCCTTCAAGTTAAAAGCATCTGTGTGATCTATTGCCTTGGCCCCTGACCCTGGAGTGCTCCGTCTCTTACAACACTGTTGGCAATCGCGAGTAACCAGTCTGCACACTTTCACTCAAGCTCTCCATGCCACAGCGTATGGCAGTGAGATTTGGTAATGTCTGCCTTTGCCAAAACACCCAAAGGGAGAGGAAAGAGAGTGCAAAGGAGAAAAAAAAAAAAGAAAAGAAAAAAAAAAGAAACTAAACACACTAATGAATTTCTCTGGCAGAACCACACTGAATTCTGAGCTGGATTCAGAGAATTAGTGTTCCAGTAATACACAAATACATAAAACAAATTATCACCATAGGAACTGCAAGCAAGTTAGCAACTATCCTCAAAGTGCAAAAAGCCCATGGCACAGGCATGATGAGCCACGTGCGAGAGAGAAGGGCGACACAAAGATCAGAAGTTAAAAGAAAAACTTTAAATGCCTCCCCAGCTTCACACCAGATTACTGCTTTACATCTGAGAATTCAACTCAGATTTCTGAACTCCCAGCCCAGGACTTTAAATGTACAATAGTATTTCCTCTTAGGGAAACAAAGACAGCTCCAAACAAAGCTCTCTAGGCCATGCCAAGTTTGGTGGTGGTGGTACAAGGGCCTGGTTTTTGTTTTTTTAAACTCTCTGGATTATTTAAACAACAAACTGGGTGGTCAGAAGTGCTTGTCATACACTGGCTAGTTGCTGGCTGGTTCACAAAGGAGTTGGTGGCTGCTAGTAGTAGCAGCTAATAGAGGGATCTCTTCAGTTCAAATGGTGGGGATGTGTGCCTTGGAGATCAAACACGAGTATTTCTTTGCGGGAGGTGGTAACTACCCAGATATGTTTAGGATTGCGTTTGTCAAACAGGGGATGCTTGGAAAGTTACTGTCTGTGTCATGAGGGGCCCATGGAGGGACCACTGAACACTTTGGGATGTTTTATGCTGAGGGACAAAAGGCAAAGATTCAGACCAGACAATTCACACCAAGCATGGAAATGAGCAGACGTTTCCTATCTTTATGTGTTCGATGATGATATTACAGTGCTTCCAAAGACATTTACAAAGCATGGAATACGTTTGAGAGGGAAAAAAAGGCGATTATTTCAAAATTTCCTTTTAAGAATGTAACTTCTTTGTAAAAAATAAAAAAAAAAATCTTAAATCTTAAACCTTTACCTGCACCTGTTGCCTTTTTATTAGCTCACTGGGAGGAGAGAGGGGCAGGTTAATGAGGGCAAACTGCTAAAGATGTGATGCCATTTCTAAAAGCTTTTATTTCTATGGTCCTCAGGTCCATGCTTCAGGCATTGTCTTTCACATGAACCTTTTCCTCCCTTGGATGATTCATGTCAGAATTCTTATCACGTTAAGCCATTAATAGAAGAGGCACAGCAAGAGGTTAAGAGTGCAGTCTGGCATTCAAAGAGTAAGGACCACTGTTTAATGCAATTTTAAATGACTGGGAAAAATAAGCAAGCACTGAATTGGCAAGTGATGCCAAGTTATTGAGTTTAGCCAAAACTACAAGAGGCCACAATGAAATTCAGAAACATATAGAAAATTGAAAAGATAGCTGGGGAACATTAAATCTAATTTTGATAACCTAGGGCAATAGCCACTTTAGAGAAATAATTTAATTTATATTGTTGGGTACCATTGAAGAAAAAGAGGTGGGTAGCGCTATGGACGGTTCACGCAGACCCATCTCCTGCAGCGTGTAAGGCAGTAACCTGAAAAAAGGCACTTGAATTAAATGTGGAGTTTCTATTCAACAAGAAAAGCACAGATGCTTTTAACTAATATGAACCAGTTTGCTCTGCTCTTTGTAATTAATCTCTCATTGAGTCCCCATTTTTATTCTAGAAACTGGCTAATACGGTCTTCTAGCTGCAGAGCTGGCTAAAGCTTCACCAGTGAATAGTAGATTATGGGTCTGGCTCTGAAACAGAGAGAAGGTAATCCTGCCTCAAATGATCATGCTAGCAAAAGTTTTGGTTCAGACCTAATTTCGTATAATTCTTACAAGGTTTCCTGTGCTATTTGGTATTTTTTATATGTAAGAAAGCTTATGCACTTCCCAATAACCCTTAGCCTCACAGTCTCTGCCACAGAAGGATTCATTTTTAGGGCTGTAGATCACATCACTCAAGGAAAGCACTGGAAACCCGAGTAAAAATAAATCCATAGAACAGCATGCCTACTGAGTATGAATATACTGACTCAGGACTCACGAAACTACAGTGAACATCCACTACAGCCCAACATAATGAAAGATTTATGAAAAGCAAGTTCAGCTTCTTTGGATCAGATGAAGCAATGCATTGGAGTATTTCATCCAGAGGTCTGTTTTCCCCACCACACTTCGAGATACAAGCAGGAGTTATTTAGTGTTCTGAAGAGCTTTTCTTTTCACCATATTTCTTATTTGGTGGGGAAAACTACAAAACAAAAACTAAACACAACCCACAAACTCCACAGTTCCATATATCCTAAAGCTCAAATTCCTGTAAAGACAAAATTAATTTGCTTGATGAACAGACATTTTAAGCTAAGGAATGAAACACTATTTTCAGAAATGGTTTCAGACACATCACCTGTGCTGTTTCTGATCAAAACTACACTAACACTGGGCATACACCATTGCTACATTTCTACTTACACAATCTACACCTCTGAAGCCTTTTACTGCAAATCTCAAAAATAAGACAATGGATAGGTGAGCTCCCCAGAGAGCACACTCAACAGCACAGAAAACATAAAGAGCTTTTTTTGGAACACAGAAAGAAAATTAAGGTTAAAATGATTTCTAGAAAAGGGAGTGCTCTGGACTCTTTTTTGTTATTACCTACATATGCATACAATCAACACTTCAGCAGAAATATAAATGATAATAACTGTTTCACTTACAGATGACCACTGAGTTATAGATGTGAAAAATACTGAAAGTAATCATCCACATGGTACAACTAGCACATAAAAAAAAAATTACAGCACAGTATAGATGGACTCACTTAAGTTTGACCTGATTGCATGGAAAACAATATACAGAAACCAACCCTGGAATAAGTTCCTAGCAGAAACACAACTTAGTTTTTCATGCAGAATTCCTCACATATGCTTATTTTTACTCTTGTATCATAGCCTATGTCTGTAAGAGGAAGCAAGTCTGGCTACTGTGCTGCAATGAACTTGACTTTCTACCTAAAGCAAAGTTCAGGTTCTCACAAAAATCTTCAAGGGAAAGCATCACAAGACATCACTGACACCTGGAAGCAGGTCTGCTCTGCTGAAAAGATGCAGGCTGATCCACACTGGGCAACATGTCACTGCCTGCACTTATATTGACTCCCGTGAACAGTTCATGCCAATCTCAGCTTTTAAGCACCTGGCTCACTGCTTCTCCCACACATTGCAGCATTCAAATCTCTTGAGCATCTTCTCCTTTCAGAAATTCATCCCAGTTGAACCATTTTTCATACCCATATACATGGCAGCATGATCAAAACCTTTCATAATCAAGTAGGACCCATTGTCCTTCACCCATTGTCCATTTCTAAATGACAAGAAGCTGTGCTACTGCTATGCTGTTACAGTATCTTTGTGTGTCCCCTTATCTTCCGATGCAGAAAAAAACCTCTTTTCAGTATGTCTAGAATGCATCCAAATTGACATCTCAAAGTCTGAAGCCAACACTAAGCATAACAAGAACCTGTGTCTGCAGCTTCAAACTCTAAGATCAGACACCTGCCTCAGAAAGCGAACAACCTTCACTGATTTGAAAAACAAACAAATTTTTTTGTTGAAAAAGTTATGTTAGCAAAAGAGTGGCTGAAGAGGTGCCTGGCCAGGGCTCACAGTTATTTCACATCCTGAGTCACATTGTTTACACAGTGTTGGAGTACTGTGGCATAACTCTATGTGCAGTATGCCCATGGGATCCTCAGGAAAACATGCTGTGTAATTAAATCCCCAGAATACTTTTGACCCTGACAAAGCAAACTCTGGTGAAAATGAAAAATTGAGAGAGCAACGGGAAATACACATACAGGCACATGGACAGGATTAGATCATTAAGCAAAATTTTCTCTCTGCCTATTCAAAAGTGATGGATAGCTTCACGAGAGGTATTTTTCTTTGCGTGTACTAACACAAAAGGGAATCTTGAGACAGTTCTCACCTTTGACCAAAACACCAACTAAAAATTACCTCTACTACCATTGTATAGGAATATGGCACACTGTGTAATTACTATAACAGAAACACAACAGATGAGAAGAGCAGAGGAACAAAAGGAAACCTTACATTTCTCTTTATTTCTTTTGAATTCAGTGCCCTAGGCTCTTACGAATAGTCCTAGAAAAGCAAGACTTAAAGAAAAGAAAAAGGGCAAACATATCACTGTTTTTAAGTATGTCAAAATCAATAATTTTTAATTATTTCCTGGGCAACACAGAAACTGGGTATCAACATAGGATGCAAAAATCTCATTTATGGTAGAAGACAATGATGCTATCTAAACACAAACTAGAAAAAAAAGCCCCTGTGCCAAAAGCATAAAATTTAACTGAAGAAAAAACATAAATAGATGAAGGTAGTACTTGGAAATAGCCGAAGTGTTGTACCCATCTCCAAAAAAAAAAAAAAGAGTTAAAATAATTTGTAAAGTCTCCTGAGTTGACCTGCAAGTTAAATCTATGAGTGCAAGACTACTTCACATGGTTTTATGTATGTTATTACACGACAAAAAAGCCAAGTAAAGCAAAGATTAGACATAAGGAAAAGTTATTCTAATCACACTGACATTTTTGTTAGATAATACCATCAGTCCTGTGTTCGCAAATAATGGGGCACAAAACTATCATTCTCCAATATTAGACCTGGTGACATAAACTGGTTAATGAATGGGAGGGAAATAATTAGACTGAGTGCAAGTTTGGTCATTAAACACGACACTAAGTTGCTGTCTAGGAGGACTGGTGACAGATCAAACCCAGCAGCCACATACTATGTGAAAGCAGCAAGGTCATAAAAACATCAAAGCTCAGATCTGCTCTGGCTGTCATGGAGAGAAAGGGGAACAAAATGAAGGGCTGTGAGAGAGCAGCAAAGACAGACAGACCTGCAACAGAAAGCAGAGGAAGATGAAGCCTGGGGCAAGGAGAGCAGCATCTAACAGATGTAAAGACCTCAAACAGAGAGCCTCTCTCCTTCCACACAAGAGTTAACATACAACCTCATACAGTATATTTGGGCATCTTAGAAAGGCCAGACTCCCTACAACATCTTTTTCACATCCCAGTTGATACTGGCAAGTAGAAGTTAGCTGGGTATAGGCAATGCGACCCAGCACACTGCTTTATGAACAATTATGAAAGCAGCCCATTTTCTTCCCCTCAGCAGCCAGGGAAATAGCAGTTCTGCCATCAGACACCTTCAGGGACAATTTTTCCTTTTACAATCTGTCTTATGCCACAGGTTCCACTGAACGTGAAGCCAAGTGACTGCGAGTGCTACGGCTGCAGGCATGAGAGATTATCTCTTCATTTCCCACCCTGTCAAGATTTCCTTCACCCACTGATTGATGCAATTCTGATACCTAAAATATCATCATGCTAATCCAGAGGAATGTTTATTACACAGCTATAAATCTTCACACAAAAACATGAACTCCTTGGTTAGATGCCATGGGCAGAGATTTCCTCACCTTACTCGCGTGTACAGCTACACTCCCTTCAGCAGGGTTACATGCAAAAGCAGTGAAGAGCAAGGCTCACATCATTTTAATAAACCATATCAGAGCACTGGCACTCCAGTGCATGAAGGTAATTTGTTTAAATTAACAAATTCCCAGTCACATTTTAATCCTAACATAGAATGCTTGGATTATTCCATGGTTTTGGGGAGTGGTCTGGGTTTTCTTGACTATCACTCAGACACTGCTCTGCAAGCTTCCCTTCCTACAAGTGCTGGCCTAGAAATGGATGACTGTACTTTCTCATCACCACTTCTCACACACACAGGTCTTGATTGCCTGTGGGAACCTGCCCCACTGAGCCCACTATCGCCAGCTCACATCCCCCAGCCTTCCTACGAGTTTACACAGCAGCATGTGAATCCCAGGCCTCATGGCAGCGGGATGCCCCCAAACTGGAAGTAGAGGAGGAATGAAAAAGGTCAGTGAGCCACAGCTGCATGAGCCCTCTGGCAACATCCTGGGACAAGCTACAGTGGCCACACTGTATGATGACTGGGTTGACAAGAGCTACCCATTGCACAGGCAAGATGCACTTGGGTGAGCAGTGGCACTGGTCTGTGGGGCAGCCACTGAACTGGTGAGCACACAGCATCGCGCTGCAGCGAACCAGGGTGGCCAGGCTGCCCCAGGGGACCAAGGATGAGCAATGTGGAGGCCACCCTGCACTGGCCACCCATGAAAAAGGGAGTGGCCCTAGAATAGATCTTGGAGAAGAGCACAGCCATGAGCAGCATCTTCAGCACCATGCCTTCTCCTCTACAAGTCATACTCAACAGCCCCAAGGCAGCTTTCTGAGGCAGTATTATTTGCTATGCCTGGTTTATGGAGCTTTATTTAGCTTTTTTTTTTTTTTTTTAAGTGAAGTTCCCACTATGTATTTTTTCAATTCCTAGGGAAACTGTTAAAACCCAGCATTCATTCATATGGCAACATGCCATGGCCCATAAACTATTTTATTCCATCTTATTCTGACACGAAGGGGAAGAAAGCCCTCTCCAAGGTGTGATTTGAGACCCCTGATGAAGGCCAAAGCCCAAAGGCAGGAGGGGAACCAGCCTAGGACCCAGCTCCCACAGAAGCATCTCTAACACACTGAAATGCTTCTCTCCACACATGTCTGGCATCTCCTGGACACTATGGAAATACTTACAAGAAGTGGTAGCTCTTGCAGGTCTTCTCGGCACACACTAGGAACAAAGAGCCATCCTCACAGGCAGCAGGCAAAGGTCCTACAGGCAGGAACCAGGAGATACCAGCTAGCTCCCTGCTTTGTCAGAAGGCACTAGTATCTGACTAGTGCTGCAACAGCTGGCTACACGGCAAGCAGACAGAGCAAAAAGACCTCTGAGTCTCAGTTTCCCTCACCTCCAGACAGAGGCCAATGTCAGCAAGGATACAGTGAAGATACACTTATCAGTAGGAATGCAAAATCAGTTGTTCTAAGGTGAAGTTTAAGTTATGACATGTAATTCAGAAAGTTCTGAGTTTACTGACACTGAGGTGTTGATCTGAAGATCAGTCTCACCAGTAAGTACAAGTATTTTTTCCACGTTTAGAGGAAATAATCACTACGACCCAAAATAACTCTCCCTTGTGAAGCAGTGAGGGTCCCTTAACAAATGAATCTCCTCTTTGCAGTGCAGACAGGGATCAAGACCCTACATCCTAATCATGCTGATAAGTTAAAATGAAGCAGAGATCACTAAAAGAAAAAGCTCAAATATTGTTTCAGAGCTAAGAAAGGAGAAGGAATTGCTCTTACATTAAAAGCAGCAGTGTTTACTATAGAAAGGAAACAGAAAATAAACGCTGAAAGTTTTTGCACTACACACAAACTTAGACTTTTTAATCCAGCAGGCTGTGAGGCCAACTCTGCCTCTCTGTTTTACTTTTTTGTGGACTAACTAAAAATAAACCACATTACTGAGATTAACTTTTCCATTCACAAGGTGGCAAATTAGATCTGTCACATGTACAATGGTGGCAATATAAACACAGAGGGCGCTTTGCTTAAACACAAACTGCTACTGAGAGAAATGGGCACATTCCCTTACCAGCTCCACTTCATCCTCAGTCACTGCTACCTAATCCCTGCAGAGGAGGCCCTGTAGATCAAAATGTCCTTTCGCTGGCAGGAAAACTGCTTGACTTTTCTTGACTGCTGACACGTTCCTCCTCTGTCCACTTGTTTCCTTTGAAACTCACTGATCATTTAGGGCAGGAAACACATGGAGAAAGTTTTAAGGGTTACAGAAATGAAAATAAAAAGTGCCACCATCTTCCACTGAAAGCAGCATTTGACTGGCAGACTCGATGATCCTTGTGCATCCCTTCCAACTCAGGACATTCTATGAGTTATTAATTTTTATCACAGCAGCCTGGCCTTGAGCAGAGCTGGCACAAAATGAGAGAAATTCGGTCTCTGCCTCTCTGCACTTCTAAAGCTCTTAAGATGAACATTGTTGGGAAGGAAAGAAATGAAGAGCACGTTTTAACAACTTCCTTACTGTGCATTTAGGAAGTTAAGCAAACAGGACAGATCAAAGTCAGCCAAAGTGAAGTTAACCTTCCCAGGAGGCATTTTCACATCTGCTCCCCAGTGATGGAAATGCCAGGTCCATGACCGACGGGCACTGTGTTACCCATGCACCAGGGGCCCTGCAGGTAGGCGATGCTCTCCCCTGGGAAGGGAAGAGGAGCTTGAGAGTACACATGAGCTGTGCAACGCTGCAAGTGCGTGGGTCCTCAGAGATGGTGTCATCACTGGCAGACTGGTAACCACTAAGGCAGCAGATTGGTCCCTCCTTATATTGTTGATAGCCTGAAATCCAGGCTGTTGCAGCTCTGCAGGGCGAATGGGATGGTAGCCATGCTGTAGAAACATACTTGCCTGCACCAGAAATCACTACTGCAGCTTATTTGTTATTTTGTTCACCCACTGAAAGCAAGAACAACTCCTTTCCAGGCCTCTCCTCCAGCTCTATTCCTTCCTCTTGCCATGGCAAAGGCAAGCCAGCCCTTCATTTATGGAGCAATAAAACTTGAGAAGGAGACTGAAGTACATCTGTTGCAGCAAAAATGTAATTTCTCAGCAAAAAAAAATTGTTTACTACAGAAAGGCAATGATTTCTCATTCCTGTCCGTAACACCTTCCCTCCCTACCACCGAGTACTACCACTTCGTCACAGTACCCAGCAAAAGCCCTTTCAGATTAGCATAACTCTTTCAGCTGACTTCAGTACACTTTGGATCGAACACAACACAGCTTTTAAGAGACAAGGCCCATATGTTCCTTTGCTTTCACATGTACTACCAGTATTGCTTCAGTCTCAGGTAGATGTTTCAATAGTTACTCATTTCAGCTCAAGAAAGGAGGTAACAAAGATTCAACAAGAGGATAAGTAAAACCTTCCAGGGAAAAACAGTGGATGTTGTGCAAAAATGTTTACTTTCCAAGGAAAACTGACGACTTCCATGAAAAAAAAACAAAACAAAAACAAAACCACCCAACAACAAAACAAAAAAAACCCACCAAACTCTCTGACTGCTAAATTTTCTAAAAGTAACTAATATTTTTCATTGAAATGTTTATTTATTTTAATCTACACAACATGTCAGCTATGCACCCTCCAAGCCCTTACTACATGCTTTCGTACAGATAGTTATTTCCTACTATAGTAAATAAAGGTCATATCACTGTTTCTACCGCTCCAGGAACCTCTCTCTGAAACTAGTTAAGAGTTCAGTCTGCCAAGGAGTCGATGCTGCTCTCTGTTCCAATCTCTTTCTTTCTAACAGCAGACCTAAAAATAGATGGTAAACTGTTCAGGGATGGATTCTGTGGGGTTTTCAATTTGTCATGAATCTAGTCAATTATCAGGCTGTAAACATAAAACTATGAGATACAACCAGAGCTTTGAAAAAAGTCAAAACGAGGGGGAAATAAAATAACTTTCTTATGGCTTTACTTAATAATGCTCATTCAAATGTTTTACCTGTTTTCCCTATTTTCTCATAACTGGCAACAGAGATCTGAAAGATCTTAGTAGTAAATCCTATGAAGCAAGTGAGTCAGCAAAATCTTGACACAAAATCTCAACTCCAGTTTAACACTGGAATATGACAACAGATGTTTCATCAACACCTTTTTTGAGGGGCCAAGAGAGTGTAATGCAACTTCCTGGATCACAGCTAACCACTCAGTAATGGAGACACAAGAATAAATCCATTCATTAGCTCTCAAAGCCTCATTTTGTATCAATTATTGAAATCCCAAACACCTTGTGCATGTTTTCACCTCTTGGTTAAGCCTCAAATTGTATACACACACACCAAAAAAAAAACCCACACCCAACAACATAACACACGCAAAAGGTTTTATTCCAATCTGGGAGGGAAAAGGGCTTTCGCAGCAGAATAAAAGAAATGTGTTCCTCTCCATACCAAGCTGGAAGCACCTCCGAATGCTCTGAACAGAAGTAATGCCTGAATTTATTGTGCCTGCACTCCTACAGGTTTGCTTGCATTAGTGTTTAAGACAGCTGTGGACATTGCTAAGAAGAAAAAGCTGGTGGCACTTGATCCTGGCAGAGTCCAAACACAGACCTCAGCTAGCCCTTTGCACTAACATTCCCACGCCACACCATCTGCCTTCTGCACTCCACAATCTGTTCTCCAAACTCCTATGTGATGACAAAAATTGTACTATTGATTTCATGTACATCTCATTTCCAGCAAAGCAGATTTTACCCTTATGCCCACTCAATTTTCAAAAGATGAGGTGTAAAATATGTCTGGCTTCAAACACAAGGTAACTTTACAGGCGTTTCAAACACAAAAAAGAAGTAGACCATAACAATGCTACCATTAAGCTCTTCAGTGAGAGTAATATAAACTATTTAAAATCATTTAGCTAATGTCTTTCACAGCTGTTGAGTTGTTCGCCGGAGCTCTGATCCAGCTACTACTACAACTACCAATAGAAAGGCTATGATGAGCTCCCACACGTGCTGGTTACCACTTTAAAAGCAAGGTGGGATACCCAGCTGAAACAGGGGAATACAAATTTGTTGATTATGGATAGCCATCACATCACATTTCAGTGAAGCCAAAGAAAATCAGTAGGATATAGGAGTTTTTTTATACATCCAAATCTTTTAGCCCATAACCAGCAGACAGAAAAGACAGGAACACAGGACAGCTGTTATCCTCTGCTCGCTTTCATTTATTTTCACTCAACTAGGCCTTGTATGTCCCATGTTGTGTTCAGATTTATAGCTGAAAAGCCTGATATTTTTTTTCTTGTTATTTGACTGTGAGGGGTGGGGGGACGAGGGTAGAAGGTGGGTTTTTGACTGTACCACTTCTCTATTCCAGTCCTTTGGCTAAAATTTAATCTGATTCACCTAATAAATAGAATACTGGAAACAGATCAGTACATCTTTACCAGCTCAGTATTTTTCCTTCTTAACTTGCAAATAATGTCAGACAACATTGGACTGGATTGGGTGGGATTCATTTGGCTAAATGCACACATCTGGAATACACATGTCTACCTCCAACAAGTTGCCCTTGGCTTTCTTGTGAGCCAGTGAATACCTAGTCAATTGAGTCTGGCTTGTTTCACCCTAAAACACACATGTGGAGTGAGCGAAGTGAATTGTGCCCTAAAGATGCTTATTTTTTTCCATTTGTTGTAAAGACAACCAAAGGTAAAGAGCAGCAGACATGGGAAGTGTGATGAGATGACCATCACTCAGTCAGGCATGTCAGCCTCATTTACACTAGTGTTACTAACACTTTTTCTCTCAGACAGCCACTGTTGGTATCTTGTTCCAGACAAACTCCTCAAAAATACCTTAGCTCATGCTACCTTCCCCTGCAGTACCATCTTTTATTTCTTCTAGGGGGCCTAAAGAACTGTCCTGGTTTTGTTAAAAACAAGTTTCTCTTTTAGTGATTTTGCTTGTCAGCTAAAGCCTTCATACTAGCTGCATTTTCCTGGAGAACCAGACACACGTTTTGGTAAACCTAGCAATGGAATGCAAACTTATTGATAAGCATGGATGGACATCTCACGACAAGGGCGACGAGAAACCGGTGACCAAGAAACTGACCAACTGTGTATAATATTCCATTCACGTGAATACTTCATATAAAAGTGGGAGATCACGAGGATCTTGTCCCTTTCCCTTTTGCTTATGGCCGACATTAGGAGAGGGCCTTGCTAGTTGTCCCTGCGAACTGAGGCCTAGTGAGAGACTGAATCCAGCCCCGGTTGGCTGCAGAGTCTAATCCAGGACTTCAGGTGCCAGCTCTGCAGTTGCTGAGACTTTCAAGATTGGTTTTGTATATTTTGTATTATTTTCTCTACTCTTATTAGTAGCATTAGTAAAACATCTTTAATTTTTTCCAACTCTCTTCTCTCTGTCCTTCTTTCCCTCCCAATCGCCTGTCCTTAGTGGGGAGGGGGGCAAGGGAGAGGCAAAAGGGAGAAGTGGAGGGAGAGGAGGTTAACAATACATCTGCCAGGGTTTTATTGTCACCCCGCAATCTTAACCCTCGACAAGTACTTTGAGGTAACAAGCTTTAGTGACTGAACTGGAATGAAATATGCTTAGCATCATTGCTTAGTCCTTTTGCACTATTTGGGGAAGAGACTACATGGAAAAAAAAAAAACACTTTCTTGTATGCAAAAAAAGGGAAATTGCACCTTTTTTCAGTGTTCCACAAAAACACTGGCATCTGAAAAAATCCGTTTGTGAATGCCACTTAAAAAAAAAAAAAAAGTGTATGGATGTTTTAAGTCACAAATTAAAACACACAGAAGGTAACAAAGTTTCAATCAGCTGTAGGTAAGGACTTAACTAATTAAACAAAAACCAATTCATGTGTATTATCTAGCTACAACAGGCCATGTGGTAAACTCCACAGCTGCCATCTTGCTGAAGGGCCGTGTGGACTCTCAACACCACACTCACCTTCTTGCTCATCACTGACTCCATAGGAAAGGGCACTGTACATTGATTTTGCATGTGGCGGTAAACAGTTCTAGGCAGTACGGCTTAGCACCACAGTACCCCATCACTAGCTGGTAAAAATCATGGATATTTATCCCTTTACCCCTTGCAATCGAATTCATAAAACCCAGGCTTGAAAGGGATCTACACAAGCTAAATATGGAACATGACACCCTGTATGCAAGAGCTGCAGCCACCTCTCATTCCCTTCAGTGATTTCTCCTTCCTTGGATCACCCAGCTGCAATTCTCGAGCAAAGAGGGTAAGAGCAGCTCTAACAGACTGTTATATTCAAAGAGCAAAACACTGTTCCTAAATGTGCTTTTTTTCATGACTAGCACAGTAAAAGTTCATGTCTTGTTAGGAATTTTTAGATGCTCCTATAATATGCCCTGAGTGTTTTTCTTCTCCTAGAGACTATATCTTTTAAACTTCCTTTTCAACAGGCTTTCTTTTTCAAACAGATTTTGATTAGGAGGGGTTTCTGTAAACATAATTAACATTAAAATCAGTATCACTCTCTCTCCCTTCATATGAACAAGACTACTCCAAAATAAGAGAAAAGGGGAAGAGTAGAAGGCTTAGTTATGCAAATGAATGGAGTTTATTCCAGTTCACTAGTCAGAAAAGTATGGTCTGCATAAAATGAAGGATGAGTTGAAAATGCATACTAAAAAGTTATAAACATCAGTCAAAATATCAGTAAGCTAGTGGTAATAACAGTAAAGTAAAAATAAAAATTTGTTTGTACAGACGCTTTATGACCCAAAGGCCTTTCCTAAGGGAATGCAATAAACTTACATATTTTTAGTTAGTTCAATCCATCTGTCTAGTGAAGTAATCTTGTGGGTTAAGATTTCCATCATCTGTGTTTACCATATACATAAGATAATAATTTTCATCCCACAGCTTAATGTACTCCTGTCTTTCACACCCAGATTCAGTTGTATGAATCCACAAAAATAACTAGTTGCAACACCTCAAAAGGAAAAGCTTTTCTGAGGGTGGAAGACAGATCAAACAGTGACGACAAAACCGAATAAGAATACTCCATCTGTTCAAAACTGCAAGTGGTACACAAATGGGCAAAACCTAATCATGCGTCTTCTTAACTATGTTATTACCAAATAAATATCCATTAGCACTCATCTGAAACACTGCAACCTGTAGGTATAGATGCACAGTTTTGACACTTGTCAGCTGACAAAAAGGTTTTAAAAGAGAAGCAGGGGTTTGTAATAGAGGTACGCTAAATTCCCCTGCCAAAGCCTAGAGCCAGCTGTAGGTCCAGCACAGACCAATGAAATCCTAGGCGGAGTGTAAGTTTGGCAGCACGCTCCTTGGCAATCCAAGCTAATATACATGCCATGCTCTCCAGGGATCATAAATCAAGCTCTTTTTGGATGATGCTGAGCTGCTGGCAAGGTAAACTGCTACAGAATGCTTGTCTCGTGACCTACACCTATCATCCAGCCTGGCATTGAAGGAATGCACTCAGCAGAATGAGAAAGGATTTAGTAGTAAGAAAAACAACATGCTAAACAACAATCATTTTGCTGTGAAGAAGATTCCCGGGTATCAATCTATTACATTTTGTAACAAGTCCTTTGCAAAATACATCACAAAGCATAAGCATTTATCTGGTTGACCAGATTTCCCTGTCTCACATGCAACACAGGTCTCTAAGAAGTTCTCCAAGCCTACACATAGAGGATCTGGGGGAAAAAAAATTAAGCTGAAGAAGATGAGATAGGTATAACAATTAGAAACACATTATCTCCTAAATTAATTCAAATAGTCCTTGAATATTGACATTAGAAGTATATGTGATCTATAGATCTAATATATAGATCACTAATGATATTTGTTTCTTCTTCATAACTACTTATTTCACTTCCTTTTTCTCAGCGACCAGCAGCTATATCAAACATAAAACACAGATACAAAGCTTTACATAAGCCTTTTTAAACTTTGGGTTGGTTTTTTTTTCCTTTCTTACTAACTTACTAATAATTTCTGACCTTTCTTAAAAGATTTAGACAGCTTATATACTCCTTTGGATTATTTTGGGGATGTCTATTTGTCCTGGTTTCAGCTGGAACAGAGTTAATTTTCTTCCTAGTAGCTAGTATAGTGCCATGTTTTGGATTTAGTATGAGAAGAATGTTGATAATAAGCTGATGTTTTGGTTATTGCCAAGCAATGTTTACCCCAATTCAAGGACTTTTCAGTGAGGATGCAGGGGATGCACAAGAAGCTGGGCGAGGGCACAGCCAGGACAACTGACCCCAAATGACCAAAGGGATATTCCATACCATATATCATGCTCAGTATATAAAGCTGGGGGAAGAAGATAAGGGGGGATATGGAGTGATGGAGTTTGCCTTCCCAAGTAACCATTACACGCAATGGAGCCCAGCTTTCGTGGGGTGGCTGAACACCTGCCTGCTGATGGGAAGTAGTGAATGAAACCCTTGTTTTGCTTTGCTTGCTTGCACACACGCAAAACTTTATCTCAATCCCTGAGTTTTCTTACTTTTATCCCTTCAATTCTCTTTCCCCATCCCACCGCGGGGAGCAAGCGAGTGGCTGCATGGTGCTTTGCTGCCAGCTGGGGTTAAACCACGACACTATTTTAAGAAAACAACCCCTTGAACACCCAGATCTTACAAGTTCCTCATCCATCATAGTGACTGTCTCCCTGGTTGTTTATAGCCATGACCACTGCTGCTGCTTATACAAAGGTCTGTACCAAAGGCTGTCGCTGATCCCAATAGCTGGACTGACACAGTCAGTCACTAAAGAGACAAATAGCTCCTAGGAAGTATCATCATGAAAGGAAGGTGTGTTACTGTACTTTAATAATCCCATTGACTTTGTGCAATGAAATCAATGAGGAATCATGGCAGCTTCTCTGCCTCTGGCATAGGTGAGAGCAGTGACTCCCACGACAGCACTTATAGTCAGAAAAGCAACTGGACAAGATCTATAGAACCTTCTTAAGCAGCATTTTACCTTTATTGCCTTTGGAACATTTTCAAGGCTGACAGTATAAGAATGGCTGCATCAAAGAATTAGGGACAGGCATAATGAGAATGCTTATAGTAGGAGATGAATAGTAATAACAGAAAATAATTAAGTGTTAAACTGGCTGCCCACCATACAGCTCTCCAGAGTACTCCTTTCAAGATTAAAAAAAGGCAGCATTAACACCAAAAGATACATACAGCTTATTAGATTTTTTTATAATAGCTTTCTTGGGAAGTAGGAGGGGGACACAGCAGAAACCGTGTAAATCTGCTTGTTCCCCGATTCAAGCAACCTTGTGTTGAACCCACCAGCCTTCAGTCAACATAGGACATTAGATCATTTTGTTACAAAACGGGGGGAGAGAGAGAACAAATGTCAAAAACGACCAACAGAAACAATGTAGGGCAAAATTAAGACTGTTCCCAAAATAGTAAGGCCAGAAAAGTGAGCCATCACAAATACTTAAGTTGCTTATATAAAGTTTAAAAATAAGTCCTGGCATTTGTCCAAGTTCTTGAAAAGGACAAATAAAAAACAACCCTTTGGATATTATTTATTACTTGCAATGACTATGGTGTCACAGCACAGTTTAACGCAGTATCTCCATTTCAGGGATGTATTTTGCCACAATTGGCTAAATATGTATCGGTCAAGCAGAGATACAGGCAGCACAACCCAACCTGGTGCATTTAGCAGTCATGGAAATACCAGACGTGGAAGCACTTTCCCAACCAGCTTAACCACTCACTCATTCTCCCATGCCAGAAATATTCAGTGGGTTCAGAAAAGGCTTTGAAAATGCTGTCTCATGTGAGTAAAGTCTGCTCTGGTCTCCAGGCAAGATCCTCACCCCTTCCTGAAGCCTGGATAGTTTTTGCCATTGATTTCTTTTGCCAGGGTTGCAGTGTTTGTGTTGCCTCAGCAGAGTGTGAACTGGGCTCCCCAAACCTGGCTGTGCTCCAGGGCCCATCCTCTCAAAGCCGGGTCATGATTTTTGAGCAGCAATTTGTGAGGGGCAGCTTTTATGGAAACGATCACATGGGTAACACAAGAAAATGGAAACCGCCTCCTCCAGCTTCCTTCCTGCAGTCGAGCAGTGGATGGGTTCAAATCTCATGTGTGCCAGGGCTCCCCACTGACATCTCCAAGTCACAGGGAGCTCATGGGTTGCCAGTCGCAGCTGGTGGGCTCAAACCTCCTCTTCATCATGAACTGCAGAGCTCACTGCATGCAGGCAAACCAGCAGCCCTTCCTGGGCAAGCTTCTTCTGGGGTGGGGCAGTCACAGAACACAACTGGGAACTGGACTCACTCACTTTCACATACAAAATTGTGTTTGTTACGATATGAATTTGTCAGGCTTGTGTACTTCACCAGGGCACGAAGCAATAGTTTTCCCTGGCAGCATATAACCAAAACAATTATTTAGAACCACTCAGTGATCTGCTCAATGATTTAAAAGGAGACATTTATAGCTATTACAGTTCCATGAAACCACCTGTTTTCTCTGAATAAAGAAAATCCTTTATGAGAAAACAGTAACAAAAAAAGGTTCTGCTTCACAATTTTTCACTCTGGTCTCATACGCTTTGTACATGAAAGAGCAGAGCTTGAAGAGCATCAACCACATCTCTGGGCAACCTGTTCCAGTGTTCCACCACTCTCATTGTAAAAAAAGTCTTCCTAATATCTAGCCTAAATTTTACTTTAAAACCATTATCTCTTGTCTCGTTGCAACAGGCCCTGCTAAAAAGTCTGTCCTCATCTTTCTTATAGGCCCCTATTAAGTACTGAAAGGCAGCAATAAGGTCTCCCCAGAACGTTCTCCAGGCTGAGCAACCCCAACTCTCTCAGCATGTCTTCATAGGAGAGCTGTTCCAGCTCTCTCATCATTTCTGTGGCCTCCTCTGGCCTCTCTCCAACAGGTCCATGTCTTTCCTGTGCTGAGGGCTCCAGTCTCATGTCCAGTCTTTTAACCACCAGGACCCTCAAGTCCTTCTCTGCAGGGCTGCTCTCAATCCCTTCATCCCATAGCCTGTATTGATACCAGGGATTGCTGTGACCCAGGTACAGGTGATAGAGCTTAGTCGCTTACACAAAGGGGATTTTAAAGCCTTTCCATCAGGCTGTTGTCCCTATAAGCTTCAGTTTCACCAAAACCACTTTTTCATGGCTAATGGTATGTTTCACTTGGTGTGTTCTATATCATAACGGGTAAAAAAATATGTGAAAGAAGGTATGAATTTATGCAAGACATATTCTATTTTAACTTAAACTCTTCATTACTAATTTATATTTTTACACTCTTTTCTTCTCAACGAAGTGACATTAATGTCACTTCCCTTATAGCCAATCTTGCCAAATGAGAAGCTGTGTTTGCTAATGGGATGAAAATTACAAAGTCATGACAAGTTTAACCAGTTGTATTTTTAACTTATTTTGTCATCTAAGGAAGTCTTTAGTGATGCAGGGTGTGTGCCAGAAGAAGGAAGTCATAAATTTACTCGCACATTAGATTCTCTTAGATTTACAGCTAACTCTTCAAATTTCAATCTAGAATTTAACACCAGATCTCAGTCTGCTTTTAGAACAACAAGCAATATAAACTATTGCAAAATTCTCTTCCTTTTCATTATTATTTGTTACTACAGTCAGGCTATCACCCAGTCCTAGCCTTATGATATTAGGCACATTCACATATCAAAGAGTAAAAACATATTCAGTGCCTTAAAAACTACGCATAAATGGAGATTTAGAACAGCTAGAACAACAAGGCGGCAATAAAATAATCCAACTTGTAAAAAAGCATGCAAAAGCCATTCACTATTAAGTATTTTTCAGTTTTTCACAGAAAATATAAATGTTCACAAATAATTTCAACAAGGACTTTCATGGGAAACTACTCGTATTGAGTATGAGAAATCATGAACACCAATAGGTGCAATTTAGGCGGAAAAAGTGGTCAATAACTTGACAATAAAGGCAGACTAGAAGATCCTTTGGTTAAATTTTCTGTGAAACACTGAGTTGCTACATTAGGTCCTTGGTGGAATCTCATCAGAAAAACCTCTTTGGTGCAGCACCATTCAGTTTTTGCTTAAGGACCAATCAGATATTTGTGTTACATGCAGCCTTTACAATATCCTCTTCTGAAAATTGTTCTTTTAAAGCTGTGTAATTCACATGCAGCAATAAAAAATTTAACACTAGATGGAAACAAATGGCACATTACACTGTGAGACAGTCAGTGGACACCAGTAGAAGAAACGAACCCTCAAAATTAGCTTGCACATATTCCTAACATTTGACTACTTCACTGCTTTGAGGATAGCTTTCAAAAGTATGCTTATTTTCAAAGATGACCCTTTATTCAAAACAGAAGTGACCACTGAAAGCAAGCACAGTAGCCACAAACATTTGGTGGGAAAAAAGGCCACTGTAAAAGCACATGTCAATGTGCCTGATTCATCCAATCCATAAGAACATCTTGTATGTAAGTCAGAAAACAAGCTTCAGCATATGCCATTCAGTCAAAGACACCATGGGCAAGTGGAAAACAATTTGAACTCCCCGATAACTACCCCTTTCAAATCTTCGGAGCACACCTAGCATAGGATAACATGCAGGTTCCAGGTACAAAATACTAAACATTCCCTAAAGTAAGGGGGACTCCAGGAGAAGTCATGGAGCTCTACAAGGGGAATTGACAAAATTATGCAACAAACCAGAAGTCTATGACCAGGAATGTAGCTTTTGATCACCAGCACAACCATACCATCTGTAACTACCCCACTGCATGTGGAAACGCTGGTGGGGATGAGGGTAATGGCACAGGGTACGGGCCTTTCCTCAACTGTTTCTGGACCTCAGGAGTTCTAGATTAATTAAGTTCCACAACTGAAGTTATGTAGTGGGGGAGAAAGGGAGAAAAGGCACTTTCTGCCAAAAAAGCTCCATGCCTACAACCTGTTACTCCTATATTTCTTCAAACATATTGTCAGGCACTTTGGTATGAATTAAGGCAGCGGATTAACATTACGTGTTGCCATCCAAACCAAACTGCACACGGAGTCTCCCAGGAGTCCCAAGCCTGTTCTGACTATGAGGAGATTATATGTTTGGAACATACTCAGAAGCCACAGCCAGCAAAATTAATTGCTTTCTTTTTAGCCTGGAGAGGAGTTTTGTGTTGGAAGTTGCATCAAGTATTTCCCAATGAAGTGCCTTGCTCATTGCTTCCTAAAGGTAGCACAACAAAAGGATGATAATTTTAGGTACTCCCCAGTTTGGACGGGATAACTCAACCATGTACATGCATGTGTCTGAGATTACTGCACAGACTGATATTCCTCCATGTGTTATAAACAGGAAAACCACTAAGACAAACAAGCTGTTCCCTATTGTAATTTTCTGGAGCAAGACTCTAGCGCTGAGCATATTCCCCTTAAGTGTAAACTTGTCCCAAAGACGTACTAATAGACTTTTATGGCATAATTTGCCATCATGTGTTTAATTTATACGACTCTGCACAAAAAAAAAAAAAAAAAAAAAAAAAAAAAAAAACCACAAAACAAAACCAAAAAAACCCAACCAACCAACCAACCAAAAAAAAACCCACCAAGCTCAGGAAGTTTCTAAAACAGTAATGGTGTTGCCTTCTCTGTTGCCTCTTTCCATCTGAGAAAACAAGCTCTTTGGTTAACCAGGAGTGCCAGAGAAAGCAAAAATACTCCTATCCATCATTACCTGCCTTTTGAAATAACTTTTCCTAGCACAAAGTGCAGCACCTCTTATCTCTGTTTGGCCATTGACTTCCTAAAGTGCCATCACTGGGAAATGCAATGACTCCTGCCAGACAAAAGCCCATGGACAGCCTCTCCAAACCACAAGTTCTCCCTAAAAGAGCCATGTTCCATCCAGGCCTAAATCTGCCCCTCCTGGGTCTCCAAAAGGTTTAATATGCAAATTAAATCTCTTTTTGAGGAACTGCAGTATCAGACAGAAACACATCAGTGGGCAGACAGTAAAGCCTCGTACCTGCCTGCAACTGAAGGTCTAAGTGCAGCAGCGAAGTGTCATGCTTCATTAAGACTTTACATATAATAAAATCAATTCTCAGCTGTGTTAAAACCTAAGAAATACATATTTTTGAGAGACTCTACTTGAAAAAGAAATCATATTTATTTCCCATTACAGAATATATCAAAGGGACAAGTTTATGAAAGGGCTCAAGATTTAGATCCCTTTAGGGTTTAGCAGGGAACACTACAGTTTAAAAAAAGCAGGTAAAAAGAAATACAAGTCAGGCAAAGCAGAGTTTCAGCACCCACCGTGCTGTAAGTCTGCTGACTTTGAGCCTCATTCAAGATTATATTTATTTCATTTAGGAAGCATAAAATCTCTCTACTTGGATTCATGAATGCGATTACCTAGGCACTTTGTCTGATAGCAGCTCCATCAGAGCAACCAAGTTTCTGCCTGGGCCATAAAATTGGCCTTTTGATACATGCTGGCAAAAGTCAAAGAGCAATAGCAATCTCAAGTAAAATTAGTTAGTTTGCTAAAACTTGAAATAGGATGGGGGTTTTTTTGTTTGTTTCCTTGTTTTTATAATGGACAAGCTCCATACAGAGCAGAAAACATTCAAAGATACTCTCCAACCAGAACGGAGACATGTGCCACCCACTTATAACTTATCAGTGTGAAGGTAAAGGGGAAAAAAAAAAAAGTGTTTTCTTTAAAAACCTGGGAAGATCGGCAGAGGAAGAGCATCTGGACAAAACCTCTGCCTTCATCTCACAGCTGAAAGTCTCCCACTGGACTAAGGACACAAGACCTTTTGGGTTACCAAACAGCCCTACTAGCAACACTGCCCAGGAAAAAGCCCCAAAACAGTTAATAGCCCAATATCTACTGTAATTTGCTCTTCCATGCAGCTGCATTACCAGCCCTAGCAAGTCTTACAGCACTTCACCGCTTGCAGCATTCAGCCCCTCTGAAAGGATGCTAGTGCCAGGCATAGTTGGCAGCTTCATTCTAGACACATTGTGCAGAACAGTTTCAAACTTGAGTATAAGCTCACCCTTAACAGACAATCTTACTTGCTCATGATGAACCTTGCAAAAACCTTTGGAAAAGCCAAACACCACTCCATGGTCATTAACAGTATTTAAATCTTGACACAGTTAATGTTCAGCCCAAAGATGTCAGGCGTCCCACCAATTCTTAATACTCTTTCTGGTACATCTAAATCCCTGTACTTATGAGGCAATGAAAAGGAACTCAGAGTTATGCAGCTAACAACTGTTTTTCCTTTGCCCATATGAGCTACTCAGGAAAAAATGCAGCTTCTCTTCTCCCTGGCTTATTTTTCAAGGTGAGACATCAGCTCTACCCAGCACCAGACAGAGTTTATCCAAAAGGAGAGGGTTGACCACTTCACAACAGAGTAAGGCAACAGAAAACACTAGATTTATTTTGCTAAGATGGTATTTATTTTGCTCTGCTGGAGAGAAGGCAGGCTGTGCTAATAGATTATGAGCACACTTTGCACAGTTTTGAAAAACATAATTGTTCCGGAAAGTATTCTTCTGTAAATAAACCTCTGTGCTTCATGATCACCCAACTTATCCCACAGTCCTTTAAGACTGAACATATGATCTGACTGCTTCTGGCTCAGCCTGACAGTTTCTCCAGTCAGCTCAGCAAAAGGGAAAAGAACAAAAAAATTAATAAAACAACAAAAAGGAACAAACGCAAAGATATCAACTCTGCTCTTGGTCTTGAACCTCACTCACTGCAGTGATCATTCCTGGCAAAACTACACAGCAGCTTTCACCTTTCTTGAAGTGATGATAAACTTCCTGCTGCAGGTTGGTACAGGTCACCGTTGCCTTTGTTTGCCCAGTGGTCCAAACCCTGTGAAATTCTGGATAACAGCAACTAAGTTTTCATAGCTGTTGCTGCTGCAAAAGCAAACTCTGGTTCAAGTATTATCCCCCTGACTTGCTCTGATTTCTCTCCTCTCCCAGGTGAGCAGGACCAGATAGGTCACTACCAATAGGAGCTGCACTTGCTGAGGGACCAGTTTTCACCTCCTCCTCCAAGCAGTGGTCGCCACCCATGTCCAATACCTGGCCCATCACTTGCAGCACCAGTGTCCCAGGAATAGCCTCACTAAATGTAAGCAACCAGGCTCAGCCTGTAGCCACCAAGCCTAATTTGAGTGCTTCAGCAGCAAGCTCTGCCAATAACACCTCCCTCCTAAAGGCTCCCTGTTGACAGTATGGGAGAAACCTATCCTATTTAAAAAACAAAACAAAAACCCCACAAACACACACACTTCAGAACAAGCTCTTGAGTGTCTCTGGCTGTCTTACGGTATCCTGTTACACCACCAGCCAAACCTTAACACAGAGATGCTAATTCACAGCCAGACATCTATAGAAGAAAGTGCTTTGTGCAAATGATCAAAATGATACCATCTCATGATACCATCTCCACATCACATGTGACAGACTGAGTGCTTTGCTACCCAGACTCCAGGAAAAAAAACAGATTATTATGAATTAAGAATAAGAGACTTTAATAAATGCATCCCCCTCAGATTAGATCAAACAGCTATAGAGAGAGAAACAATCACAATCACAGACCGTGACTAAAATTGGCAAGCACTAGAGATGAAGTTGTGCAAGATCAGCATCCCAGAGTATCTTTAGAGACCTGAAGTAATAGTGATGCACTGCAGACAAAGGCCAGAAATATACTCACAAAAAGGCAAACTTCTGGCTACAGAATTCAGCAGTGAACAAATCATAGCTGTGCAATTTCTGTTGCAAGAGCAGCATTTTATTCCAAATCTGCCTGTACAAACGCAGCATTAGCTCCTCACCTATATGCCATTATGAAGGGCCTTTGGTTTCACTTTTCCTCTGTTGCTTCTTGGCCCCATCCTCCTCATGAGCTATGGCCGGATCCGTCAACCATTAATACGATGAGCAACATGAGACTGCTTAAAACAACCAGACAGTCACCAAGATAAGCATCTCTTGAAAATATAAATGCTGTGTCTGGTTTATTCATGTGCCAGGACTGCTGATGGTGTTTGGAGTTATTACAAACCATTCACTCTGCACACAGAGAGCAGAGACTGGTAGCAATAGGAGCCCCGCTACCTGGCCCATGGTGGGGTAAGAAACCAGACTGTGCTTATTTAATAAATGCGGGAATCGTACAAGGGCTTTCACCACCATCATCATTACACCTTTGTGACAAATCAAGGAAGACAAGATTTGGCCCCACATAAATGTGAAGGCACAATGTGCTTTGCTGTCTGCATCAAATTGTCTTGTCCTATCCACAGGTAAATCTATCCTAAATATTCGGGGAGCCCACATAAGCAGAAAACAACTAGGGCAGTTACTGGAAAGGGGAAATAATGACGCCCTGATCACAGCATGTCTTAAACACACAGCTCACATCTTCTGAGCACCATCAAATGAGCACAGTTCCCAAGAGAAAACTCTGTATTTCAGCAGCAGGCCCAGATATTAAAATTAAGGAGACACTTGTAAATCCTCCAAACCCATTATTTTCTTAACCTTTTCTGTTTCTACCGTATTCTGCAATTTTGTCTCAAAAAAAGAAAAAAAAAAAAAAAAAAGCTAATCAAATTAAAACTTTAGCCACTTTAGCCTAGTTTTCCTCCCACAAAACTGCTGGACATTTACCATGTGATGCATTTATCTGCTGTTAGCAGTTACATCCCCTCTGAAGGAGAGAAGGGAAAGGTCTGTAGTGGCAGCACGATCAACCCCAGCTGCCAGAGGAGGAACTGTCCAGCAGTAAAGCATCTCCTGAGGGACAGTGGGGATCAGCAATGTGCTCACACAAGAGAACCAGCAAAGCTCCTCAACTTCTCAATTAAAAGCCACTTGCCTCAGCTGCCCATTTTCTACTGAATGTATCAGGCAAACCTCCAAAGGTGGTTTAAATTAAAACAAATGCAGCTTTTGCAGATGACACTTGAGGCACTGTGTGTATTGAAACTGCTGTCTAAGTATACTAAACAATCAATGTTTCTTAAAAAAGAAACCATCAAACTGATTCCAGTGGAGAGAAGATAAAAAGAAAGAAAAAATAATCAGAAAACTGCTTCTCTACTTCTTCATACCCACTACAAAACCAAACAAAGCATTTCCATTTCATTCTCAACCAGAAAAACACATTTTCTCATTAATTACCATAATTCTGGCAACTGGAACTGTAATTCAGTACCCTGTCTTGTACAGGATCAAGTTATGATCTACACATATCCTACAAACTTTCCAAGATCCATTTATCTCATAGAATAATTTCACTTGGAAGATACCCTCGGGATCATTGAGTCCAACCATAACCCAAACTAACTCTAGCACTAAACTATGTCCCTAAGAACCTTGTCTAAACGCCTTTTAAACACCTCCAGGGATGGTGACTCCACCACTTCCCTGGGCAGCCTGTTCCAATACCTGACAACCCCTTCCGTGAAGAATTTTTTCCTAATATCCAATCCAATATCCAATCTAAACCTCCCTTCATGCAACTTGAGGCCATCTCAGCCACACAGTTGTGAGGAAAGACAGACTTCAGTATTCAAATTCATTAGCAGCAATAAGAACAGTAGTTCCTGTCCTGAGAAGGGAGCACAAATAGCAAAAGGGTCAAGCTCAAAAAATTGAGACTTATCAATTACAAAACAATTTAATTATTATCCCTGTCAGTTCATTTGCAGCCAGCAGCTCTTTCAGTTCTCAGTTTCATTGGGTTTCCTGAAAGCAATCCTGTCACAAGAAATTGCAGCAAGCTTATGTAGGTCTAAATTTTCCACAACTTTTCTCAGTCGCTCTGTTTCATGCCTCCAACATGCTACAAGTACACATTGGTAAGACAATGTCATCCAGAAAGGCCTGGCACAGGCTTTTATTTAACTAACAACCTATAGAGCTCTGTTGTATGCCCTTTGGACTTTATTCAGTACGGTTTGTGAACCTAGCAGGTCACACACAAGTCCAAACAGCTTCTCTATCCTTGATCACAGATAGTCCAGAACTGACATCCTCATGTGACCATGTAAAACTATATGTCACCAAGGATTCAAATGAATAATAATAAAACAGATGAACAAAAATAAAGCAGATTAAGGATGCGACTGCGAACAACCCAAATAGCCATGGAGGTGAATTCATCAGGCATAAAGTAAAATAAAAAGGAAGGAGGAAAGCCTATGTGAAATACTTCATGTATTTTAAGCCCACATCTTTTGTCACCCGTTCTGTCACAAAACTATGCAATCAAGGAGATTTCCGGTTGGAGTTTTGGGAGGATTTTTTTTTTGTTTTTCAGGGGTTTTATTTTACTAGCTGTTACTTCAGGATAGCAGCGAAAGATCATGACCCCATTTCCACTCTTCCAGAGTCTGCAGGGCTCTCTTTGATGTTTCTAATGTCATGTAGCCTTGTGGATCATATCACCTTTCCCATGAAAGCAAAGGGATTATCTTTCTCCACTGCTTCACATTCTCCCTTACATGAACAAACAACACTTCCTGCTATTCTTCCAACTGTGAAAAATAGTTGCTTATATCATATAGAAAGCCAGTAGCCTTATTTGTTAACCAGCTGTTTTGCGTTAAGTTGTTGGTATTTTTAAACATGTTTAAATGTTCCTCTTGCCTATAAAAGTCAAATTTCCCAGGAATTTACCAGAAAAATAGTGGTTACCTTCACATTCCCAACATCAGTTAGAAATGCTACAATAAATAGCTTCCTGGGTATATGTTGCCCTTTCCACAAATTCTGTACAGTACCCAAAACCTACAACAGGACTAATGTGAAAGAAATCATTATTGGGTTAAGATAGAAAGGGACATGCTCCTTTTCATCTGAACTCAATACATTAAAGCCTAACCAGATGTGCTTATTTGAGAAAGACCAGAATTCGTAAACTCACTGCCACATTTTCTAAGTAATGGCAATCTCATACATCTACATTTTATTTTACGAGCTTATTCCAGAAACAAAAAAACATGGGAGATATCTAGTCTCTTCCCAGAGATCCACACAAATTAACAGGACATCACTTCCTCCTTCGTGGCCCTTTGTTTATGTTATTTTCTCTCAACAGCCATGCACAAAATGTTGATAAAGTCAAAGGATTAATTTTATCTCCAGTTCTCACAGTTTTTTAGGTACAAAGAAGCTTCCTGGAAAAGTTTACGCATTTAGGGATGTCTGAACCTGCTGGATTCTCAAAACAAGACAGTTCCAAGTGATATCCACCGAACTTAGGTCATACTACGGGAATACGTCCTTCAGTAAGGAGGATATGCAACTCACACAACTATATTGCCTCATACTGCGCTCCAGACTGGCGATACAGATTAGTGCTTGTAATACATACACAGTTTAAAAAAATAAATCTCCTTCATATATAATTTTCAAAGCCATTCTATACATTTCTCAGTGGAAAAGAAAACTATTACACTTACTTTGCAAACAGAATGGCACCTGGGTGACATTTCTTCAACAACAGCTGCCAAGCAAAGGTAATTACAGCCCTAGTAGAGCCTGGACAGATTGTTTCTCACAGAAAGAAGAGACCCTCTCTATGACCCAGTATGTGTGGAAAGCACTTTCTGTATCCCTAGAACCATGACACAAGTGAAATTAAGTTATCCCACTGCTGTTTTCAAGCCCAGAGGAAACCCAGGGTGCTCTTCAAACCCAGGATCCTTCAGGATGGACCCCACATTATCCTGACATTCCCACAGACTGCATCACCAGCCCTTTGTGCAGACAGTACACAAAACCAAACACTAAACCTGGTGCTCCTGCCAAAACAAAACTTTGGCTCTTTATTTTGAGTATAACAAGTGTATCAACAAACCAAGCCAAAAGAAGAAAGAAATCCCTCACAAGTGCACCTGATCAGACATAAACACATATTCCAGGCACCAAGTCGTAAAGGCTTGATGGTGCTCAGACTGACAAATCCTGACAAGCAAGAAATTCAGAGCTTCCAACCAAAAAACTCTGTTCACCTGTCAGGAAAACAACATCTGAAACCAAGCAGCATCCTTTAATTGGTTGAATATATACTTTAAAAAAAAAAAAAAAAAAAAAGTAGAATTGCAGTGAGGCCAATGTAAGCAGGGACAGGAATGAACTGACCTTGACATATGCCAGGTAATGCTCACACTTTTCCTGCATGTATGACAGTTGTAACTTCTCTGTGATCTGCCCCAGTGTCTCTCCAGAAGTCACAAAGTAAACTCTGGGTTGCTGGCTCTTTTCCTTCTTTGCCACATCAGCAGTCAAGTTATAATTCAAACCTGTTTTAAAAAGGAAGAAGAAGAAAACAAAGGATGTCAGTGAACAATAGTTATTTTCTAGCCACCTATCAATAAATCCTGTTGCCCCCGGGGCATGTGTGCTTGAAGAAAGGTCAACCCTTGTGGGCCCTCAATCAATCACTAAGTTTCCTGTGGCTGCACAAAACTAAATTCAATTACTGACGTACTCCCAGGTTTCACATCCCTATGCTCCCCAGCCCATCCTTTCCCATAGGAAATGATGTGTAAGAATACATCTTGACATGCACAATTAATTAAAAAAAAAAAAAAAAAGGAAAAAAGAGATGCTTAAACTGTTTCTAACAGAAAAGTCAAAAACACAAACAACAACAGCAGCAGCCTCAAGCTTTGTTTTCCTTCTAGAACAGCACAAACCATGCAAATGTCAAGCAGGACGAGGCATTTCCTGACGATTTGCAGTCATCTTAGCGTTTAGACCTTAACTAGAGGTCTATGCCTTGCACTCAGTATTACCCTCTTAGATGTTACGCATCCCTGGCAGTTTATAGAATGCATACCCAGAGACCAGTGAACTGTATCTCCATTTCCTGCTGTTCTACAGGACAGGTAGCTTAACACAATCAGCTGGTTTGTGACTGGATGTATCTGTGTCCAAAAGAAAACTTATTTGTTACTTGAAGTAGTTGTACAGTGTCTGAATAATCCAAGCTGCATATACCTTTCCTATTGGTAAGTGCAACAACGCAACGACACTGCAACAGAGGCATGAATGCTTATTCTGCTGCTCTCTACAGACAAGGGAAACACTGGCTGTGAGGTCCTTTCACTCATCACAGACCGCAGCCTGGACTTATTTCAGCTGCTCTCAAGGCAATAATGGGAATACCATGAGATTGGCTCACTATAACTGGCTTAATTAGTTGATAATCTTCATAAATAACAGCCAGCACCAGCTCCTGTGCTGATTTGTTTACATATGTAGGGTGCTTGCCAAATTATTGCTTTGGCTTTTATGTATGTTTTAAGTCCTAAATGACTTATGCCAGATAATATACTCCTCATAAATGTAAACTTTTTTAAAGCCAGAATTTTACAAACAATCAATGTAAATGTAACACATTCCTGGACTGAGGTCTTCTGTACCAAATTTCAGCATGCAGGCTTTGCTGGGTTTTGTTGTGGTTTTATTTGGTTTCATGGTGGCTTTTTTTTTTTAATCAATGAAAATCTTAATCTCTCTAAATTAGCACAGCTGCCAATTCTATCACCTCCAATAATTTCTCCATCAAAATTTCACTACTTTGAAGAATTTATTTAAAGATGTTATAAAACTTGGCAGAAAAGTCTCTGTGAACATTCATAATTTGCATAATTCAAACTGACCTCACTTCTATTTGCAGCATTTGCATTCTGATGGAAAGCTCATTCACAAGTTCACAGAAAGTAACCAGAGACATACTCTAGGTGGTAAGAAAAGCCACAGCTGAGGAATCAGTATAAGTACCATCACAGGGCTCCACTTGAATATTTTTTGCTTGCTTTTGGTAGAAAAACTTGCTTAGAAGGATAATGCCCTGAGAGGGTTTCAAACTGTAACAAGGTCAGCACTAAAAACTCTCACTGAAGTTGTGTTTGCTCAGTTCCACTAAAGAGCACCACCTAAACAGAAACACAGGGGTTAGCCTGTTTAAAATCCCAGCAGTCTCTTTATTTTTTTTCTTTTCTTTTTTTTTTTTTTCTTTTTTTTTTCTTTTTTCTTAAAGTGTGCACACACCACACTAATTCCTGGTTGTCTCCCTTCTGTTTTAAAGACCTCGAGTGCATGCTGAGATGTGCACCCGCATCACAAGAATAAAAGCAAGAAAACCTGCTAGCAAACCCAGGCCTCTTGGACAAAGAGGCAAAAAGCTCTTTGAGGAGGTGCAGCCCTGTTCAGAGGAGGAGCACCAAAGGGAACCAGGGCTGAAGAGCTTGCAGGGGTGCCTGGGGAGGATCAGAGGCTCTCCAAAGAAAGCACAATGTATCACTGACACAGAACAACTCCTTCCTGCAGGCACAGAGATGCATCCCAACACAAGCCCCATACCAGGCCCCCAAGCAAAGCAAACCCAGCTACTGTCTCTCCGAAACAGCAGTGGATGTTTTCAATCAAGCAGCACAGTTCCCATCCTCCCCACCACCTCCCCTTTATTTTGACAACTTGTTTCTATGTTATATTCAATGATGTCACATCAGTGGAAAAACTGAAATGTAATGACTAAGGATTTGGATTTCCCCACCCCCCCAGCTTCATTGCTTCCAAAAAGCAACCAGGGTGGGGAGATAACTGGCCAAACTTAACACTGCTAGTGGTGTAAGTTCCTCCTGCTCACTCCAGTAGGAGATCAGGAGGCAAGTTTTCGCAAGTTAACTCTTGCAGATAATGTCTTCAAATATTTGTCCAGCAGCTCTAAGCAAGTCTGGTTAGAAATGTTCCTGGGGATCTGCCCACCCAACTTCACACACTCACGATAAAACTCCAGCATGGATTTGATGAACTCAGATGAAGAGCTTGATTTTTCTAATGAGTCTTCCTTTTCCACAACTAAAGTTAAATGCCTAAAAGCTTTGATAACAGCTCCCTCTCAGAAATTTTTGCTTATACCTGCAAGAGAACTCCCAGCCAGCAGACCAGGTGAGTTACTCATCCAGCCAGTAACAGACAAACCAAGTAAATGGCAGAAGACACTTTACAATGGATTCTCATCCTAAGTGGCACGTACATACTCGTGATGCAAGAGTTATCCCCTCACAGGGCTGAAGGATGAAGCAGAGAGGAGTGAGGAAGGATTGAAATTGGACAGCGCTATTCCGTGAGTTAAAACAGGAATAGCACAGCTGTCTGTGCTAATGGAGGGGATACACACCTAGAGACACCCCGCACAGCACTTCATCACCTGCTCGGATAGAGCTACAACATACAAAAAGCAGGCGGCAAAATGCTCAGCAGGAATAAGCCCATCCATAAGTGCTGGTAAACTACTAGCTATAATACTGATGCAAGGGGAAGGGGAAGAAGGGAGGGGCAGGGAAGAGGAGACACCACATGGAAGAAACTAAGAACTTGCTAAAAAATAACAAAAAGCCATTGGAAAAGGAATATGTTTCTTTGCTTTCTCTACCAGTACTTACAAGGAGAAAATGATTTATGAACTTTGCTTACAGAGAAAATTCTTGAGTAACAAAAGCATTATAAAAAATTGCTCTAGGAAATGACAACATACATATGTCACTCTCCCCATCCTCTTCCAAAAGCTTTCCTTTCCCCCTTACTTCAAATCTTGTTTCAAATCCTCTCTCACAGTAATGTCCCTAGCTTCTAAGTAGGGATCCATCCTCACTGCTCCAGGCAGACACTTAACGACCCATTCCTCCCTACAGCACCCCTGCTTCTGAGGTATTCAGAGGGTACCACTGACTCAGGTTCGCATCCCAGCAGACTGGAAAAGTGAGAGACAAGCAGAAACAATGCTCTGGCACCAAACTACAGCACAATATAGACAGTAGAGTTCACTTTTCTCAGGCTTTGGATCAGGCATGTTTCTTCAGACCTAGAAACGTATCAAAATAGAGTGAAAATGTAAAGCAACCCATTATCCCACACTAAATCTCATGCTAGTCTTTCAGGCAACAGTATTTGGGACATGAGGGCTACCCTAAGAAATGGAAAAACACACAAGGGATCTGAAGAGTACAGGAGAAACTTTGAAGAAGTTTCTAATGCAACTGCCTAATTCCAGCCAAATGGCCCAAACCCTTCATTTCACAGACACTTAAAATTCACCTAATTCTTGCACTCACACTATTATTATTATTGTTGTTGAGGAAATTATCCAGACTGTGGGCACAAGTTTATTTCCATCCTCCTGTGGAAATGAATGCAGTCACAGCACTTGATACACAGAGATGCCAGCAGCCTCTGTTTTCCTGTCCTGATCACCCAGAAGCACATGGTCCGAACAGGCTGAAGCCTGCTCATCCAGGCTAGAAAAGGCCTTTCTCTCATCCTTGTCTTTCCTGCAGATACAGGGAGACAAAGCAATGGCCCCTCAAGTGAGAGAGGAACAGCCTGAATGGGATACCAAGGTGAAGGAGCGAAAACTTAAAATGCCATATTTCTTACACATCCAAGATGTACCAGAGACTGTCTCTGTCAGCGGGCATACAACTAGACGCTCAGCTCTCCAGCAAGCGCGGAGGCAGAGCGAACGGTCAGACAATGCCTGGCACACAGTGCGAAGCACATGCTACACTTGGGCATGGCTCTTTGTCCTGATGAAACCATTTCAGCAATAAATTCATACTTCTGAAGGCTGCAGTCTGCAAACAGTACCCACAAAATGGACGGGAATTATACTGTCACTGGCAGTACCAAGCAGTAGCAATGAACACAGATCCTCAGATAGCTGTTAAATGACCAGTAGTATTGCAACTATCACTAGAATAAAAAAATAAAAATTAAATAAAAGAGAGGGTGGGGAGGTTTATATACCAGTGTGAGACAGTGCTAGATGAAGACAGCTTTTCTTCAGTTTCCAGTTAATGAAACAGCCACACATTCAAATAAGCACTGAAGATACACATTCACCACAGAAGAATGCTGACTGCATGTTCAGCTTGACTTTCTAAACATTTTGTATTAGCTGGCCAACTTCAGCTACCCAAAAGCAAGAGCAAGACCCAGCTTTTCCTCAGCAAGCAGCAGTCCTGAGTCTCCACACTGACAAGCCTTAGGGGACCAGTGTTCCTGGTGAGCACTGTGTTCTCAACTTCTGATTTATCAGATCACCCCCAGACATCTGAAGCTGAGACAATCCCAAAACATTTAGCCACAAAATGTGACATAGCATTTTAACACCTCCATACGCCTTTCAGAGTCTAAACTGGACAATGATGTACTTACAGGGATATTCTATTTTTTTCCCCCACATTTTACTATGCAGGAGAGGAACTGTGGCAATATTTCCATGAATTGTTCCACCCTTTGTTAACTGATACTCTTCAACTGCTACATAATTAAAATGGCCTGACTCCTAGACTGCAAACTGAAAGCTTATTTGAGATACTTTATCCAAATCATATCCCGAAGGGCTTTTATACAGTCAGATAGTTCTGGCTGCAATCTTTTCAAGACAAATCCCTTTGCTAAAAGCATTGTACAAAAAGACAATGGTTGGAAGTTTTATAATCATCTACTTAATAGTAAAAAAATTCCTTGTAATGAGATGGCTGTAACTCGCCAAAGAAGATGCACATGTGCTGTCACCACAATAAATCATCACAAGTACAGTTTGTATGACAATGCAGAGGAATTCAGCTGTCTCTTACAAGACATGATGAAGCAGAAAGACTGGTCTTTTGCAAACAAGGGGAACAGATATTTAGAATGAAAAAAAAGGCATCTCATTTCTTAGCCACAGGTCCAGAAAAATGAAATTAAAGGACACATGTTAAACAGTACTCCCAGGAACATAAGAAAACCTAGACATTCAGAAAAACTATTTAGTGATTTTCAGAAAGATATTAACACCTGGAGCACCTGGGGATAAGTGTTTTCTTAACTGACAGAGCAGTAGGCAATGCAAAATATACTTTACCAAAATATGTTTTTCTCTGCTGAAAGTCTTATATCTTAAATTTAGTAACTCCACTTTTTTGAGCTGTTCAGGTGACAAAGTGAAAAGCTACAGAGAACAATTTCAACAAGCAGCTTGTAGTTCTCACTCCACATGAATGGCAGGAGAAGCAGCAAGTAGCGTTTTTCTTCTCCATCTCATTTAAAATCCAAATACTGTAGCAGGCCCTGCTTACTGAGATGCACAGACCCAACTCTCATCCTTCTTGATGAGCAGCTCAGAAAGGCTGGGGCACAGAGCATGAGGAGGTACTGCTTCCCCTAGATCCTTACCAGACCCACTGCAGAGATGCAGCATTCTGTGAGGCTGAGGTATCTTCCCTGAGCAGCACGCTGCAAGTCATCTGCCATTCCAAAAATATGGCAAGGGTAAAACATCAGGGCTGAACTAAATAAATCCAGACCTTATAGCATTTAGAAACACAGTCTCTATCCTACACCACTTCACATAATGTCTAAGACAAAAACACTGGGATGTAGAAGACATGAGTAGTATTTTAATGCAACCAAGATGTAAAGGCTTGCACGATTATACACCTTACACAATTCCATTAATCTGAGAAACAACATGTGTTTTACAGAGACTAATGTGGAAGATATTCTTGCTATCAGTAAAATACTGGGCTATTTATACTAATTTTACAAACTGATGCACAGAAAAGGATTTGCTCATGTCTGGTAGGAATTCAGATTAATAGTTTCAAGAGGTCTTCGTAGACTTTCAAAAATTATTAATCTGGAGCAGATCACACCTACTTTCTGATAACATTGATAGAGGATATGGACACAGAAATGTGCTATCAGGAGGTAAACAGAGAATATAAAGTTACAAATCATCAATGCCTTCTGTGTTCTCTGTCCTTGCCTTAAGCCCAAAACTCTTCTTTCATTGAGGAAAAAATTTCCCTGCATTATGTCAGCCTTTAAAGAAGGTAAAAACATGCCTAAGAAAGACCCCAGGGAGCCTCCAACTTTCAGGAATTATATAAGCCAGCTCCCCTCAAAACAAATTATTTCACATAAAAGCTCTGTTACTGACTGCAAAGGGAGCCCTCGACTCCAGGTCAGCCTGCTAGTGTGCGCCTGCCCAGGGCTGGCACAGGTACCTTACCTATTTCTCCAGGAACACGCTTGCCACTGAAGCGAAAGCATGCTGTGACATTGAGGCAGTTCACTGGCTGCAAGCCATCATGGCATTGAGGAGCTGTGATATTGATGGACGCAGGCAGGAAAATGGAGATGTCCACAGTAATGACAGGCCTGGATCTGGAGATCAACAGAAAAGTGGAGTTAAGTGATCATTCAGAGGGAAGTTTCTCAGCCAAAGGAAATTTGGCAAACTGCAAAATTTAAAGCAGACATGAAAAATAAGAGAGTGCATTTGAACTCTAAGATAAATGTGTACTTGACCTAGATGGCAAGGACTACTAGTGCCTGAATGAAAACCATAGCATTAGCTTGAAGTTCAGTGCTCAGCCACAGACCCTAGGCAGGTAGCTGAGGAAACTGATAACATATAGTAATAATATTACAATGACTGTTCCTGGCTGAAGAAGACCTTGGCTACAATCGCAGAGCAAGCTGAGTGCCATCAGGGCCCAGGTGAGTCTCCTCTCTCACACAACACATAAGCTTGGTTGAGAAAGGCAGCCCAGAAAGCCAGGGCCTCCTGAACCATTCCCAGCACAGGACTTCAGTCCAAAAACTCACTGAGCGTTATTCTTTGTGGTTTCAATTCTGTCCATATTCAATGTGAACATGTTCTTCCAAAAGCAACTCTAGTAGAAAAGAAATGTGCAGAAAACAGGAGATTCACTTCTGAGGTAGTCCCAGCAGCCATGCAAGGCCATACCATGTGAGTAAACTTCAGGACTCTCACTCCACAAGCCACTTAATTTAGAGGTGAGGGAGAAGGGAGGAAAAGAGCATGGGTTGTGGTTACACCTAATTCATATCGGCTGGAACAAGCTTCACATCAATCTCTGAGACAGCTGCTCAGACTTTTTCACCACAGCCTGAAATAACAGTGCAAGTTTGCCTTTTGAGACGGAGCATGAAGATAAATGCTAACCCTAGAAACATATACAGTAATAGAGGGAAAAAGAAGGAAAAAGAGTGAGCTTCCTAGGATCATTTCACACCTTGGAAAAACACTCACTCCAAATGCTTGAGGAAACATAAAAGAGTAAATGTTTTAATTGATCTAGAAAATATTTCTCCTCAAAAAAGAAAAAGCATCCAGCTTTTTCTGTGTGACTTTTGTGTGACTGTGTGACTTTTCCTTCACGTTAGCTCACTTGGTTATTCACTGGAAGAAAAAAAATGCATCTGTCAATCGGCCATACACACACACGAGCAATATAATGACAACGATCTGCCCCAAGTCACCGCAGCTTCCACCAAAGCCTTTTAATATCACTTGGCAAAACATTTGTTGTTTTTGGCCAAAGGACTTCACAAAGGCTTCTGGAGGAGTGAGAGAAAAAAAGAAACACCGATTTCTTTATCCTAATCTAAATCTAAACAGCAAGAGTGACATGCTCCAAATTGGCAGTAGCACCAATTAATCAGGCTGCCCACAAAGTCCGTCAGTAACGCACTAAACTCCTCTGAAACGCACAGACAGCGACTGAACGTGTGGACAGAGGTCACCAGGCTATTGCGATGTATGTTGTTTTAAACATCACAGCAAGACTTTCAGATTGCCTCTTCCCCTGCAAAAATAATGACAAAGCAGGAGAAAAATGCACAGTTTTTAAACTAGTGTTTTCAGAGATGTGGGACTGCAAGATCCTGGCTGGGCCATGACATGCCTTTCCACAGAAGCAGCAACTGGCTTACTCTGCATGCACG
The DNA here is from genome assembly GCF_036013475.1 of Columba livia. Taxonomy (NCBI): domain Eukaryota; kingdom Metazoa; phylum Chordata; class Aves; order Columbiformes; family Columbidae; genus Columba; species Columba livia. The sequence continues at coordinate 55,722,778 of NC_088603.1, read as the reverse complement.
ACAAAGGCGCGGAAAACTCTTTACAAGACGTGACCACCTGCCACACTGATCATTAAGAGAATTTCTTGCCCCCTTTCCTTTTCCTTTTTGTTTTGTTTAATTGATTCAAATGGAAATGGAGCTAAGTTCTTCCTGCCTTGAACAGGAAGCAGGCTGGGCTGGCCGTTCTGCAGCTCCAGCATTTGTCTCGCCAGTCTCACCACATCCCTGTAACTTCCATTAAGATGCAGAAGCCCCCAATGACTTCTAATGGCACCTAGGTATTGACAGGATTTTTCTATTAAATATTAAAAAGTGTAACAATAGAGCTACTGGCATAATTCAGACTTCCCATCCTCTTCCTCAGGTCTTTGCATCTCAAGCTTGCTCCTACCTACATAATTTGGTGAACCAAACTGTCACATCTCTCTCCATCAGATGAAACAAGCAATTGCATTTAACTCATAACACTCAAAGCAGCAGCCCAAATCCCGTGGGCATTGAAAACATCTCTGTATTTTATCTCCCTGAAGACTCCTATTTCATTCTGTGTCCCATTATAAGTTGCAAAATTACGTCCTGGCATCATATGCAGCTGGCTTTTTGCTTAACTGCGTTCCCTTAAATCATAATTTATTTACTTTATGCAAATGTCAAGAACAATAAAAAAGCCTTCTCACTAATTCAGAGCTACCCTTCTAAAAGGGCATTGAGATGCAACATATTTCCTTCCAGCTATAACCCTGTTTTCTTCACAGCCCTGGGAGTCCAATGTATTGTCATCCCTCACTACACTGTTTGAATTAGACTGTGCAGTCTTTGACACCATCCATATCTAAGGTTCTGCTTAAAAAGTAATGCAGTTTGCTGCTTCTAACAGCAATAAACTAAAGAGACAATTGGAGTGGTGGAGGACTTAGACCATGTAATACATAAACAGGAAACAGACACCAAAAGAAGACAACAGAGGATGAAAAAACATTGATCTCACCTCAGAAGTACCACATGGTCTGACAAAAAGGCTCCAACGGTCATATCTGAAATTTTTGTAACATTGAGACAGTTACAAAGGAGGCACAGAATTCAGTTCTCTCAAATCAGTTGGTAAATTACAGAGTACATATCTAAAATAAAGGCATTTTTTGGACTCAAATCAGCCAGATGGTCCCTTCAAATATCATTATGTCATAAGTATTATAACTGGAGGATTAGGTCTGTAATGTTACTTCACTGCTTTATTTTTATTACTATTATTATTATTATTATTATTATTATTATTATATTGTCTACTTTTTCATTGTTTTTTAAAGCTGTCATCATGACTGAGCAGCTTCCAGGAAACTTACAACCTCGGTGGGATACTGAAATCCTCTGCTTTATATCTCAATACTTCGTCATGACTGCCCAAACACCTAAATCAAGCAATTGGCTCAAATTCTTATCAGGAGCTTCAAATAACCAAGGGAAAGGGGAAGAAGATGCTCAGCTTCATCAGCCTCCTGCAAATGCAGGAACCAGAAACCTGGTAACAACCAGCTCCACTGTTTTCTCAGCCTGCTGTTGCATTTCCCCAGTGCTCTCACTGCCAGAGTAGCGGACGTACCTGGATAACCATTGCCATCCATATCAACTCCCCCTGATATGGACTGGCCGAACATCCGCAACATAGGGTTTATTGTTTGCCCAGACAGCTTCTGCAGTGGAAAACACACAAGTGAAATCAGTTATGAACACAAAGAAGCCTCTGAAAAAACAAAAAATCACCCAAAAAAACAAAAACAAAACCCAAAAAAACTTCAAGCCTGATTTTCATGGTCACAGGGGCTCTTTTCTGTGGGCTGGGAGTGCCGCACATCTGCAGGCTCATACTTCACCCACGCAGCCCTGAGCAGGAAGGCTGCCGACTGCAGGAAGCCCTTCTGCTCTGGGCTAGGAGGAGGCCAGTGTTGACTTGGATTAAAAAGCACACCTGCATTACAACCCTCATGCAGACCCAAGCAAAATAAAAAACACAAGAACACATCAAACAGATTTCTAGGGGGGACAGATGAAATTTAACTGCACCCTAGAGGTTTTATCATTCTTTTTTTTTTTTTTTTTTTGCAGTACCTTCATATCTGTAAATAAAAGTTTTAAGCAGCATCTTAACGAAGTTAATGATTAATTGAAACAGAAAATCCTCCACAACCATTCCTTTTCACAAAGTTTTCCAGCATACTCAAAGTCAAAATGATTAATTTTCATACCACTTGGAATTTCTGGTTTCCATCAGCTATTATGCAGTATTTTGTGTCAGTTTGGAAGCTGTATCTCATTTTTGCGTCCTCAATGCAAAGATTAATTCATTTCTAACATAGCTTCTTTTTTCTAATTACTAGTATCAAAACTTCCTCTAAACCTTTTGAATCGTAAATACCTTTGTCTGACACAAATTAATATATCAAAATCTCATTTTCTAAGAAGGCAATTAGATGTCTCCCAGCTCCCCTTCACCAATGGAAGACCTCAACTCAAACCAACACAGGACTGCAGATGTTACAGGGGAAACCATGAAGCACTTTTGAGGCTGCTCGTCATGCTTCACAGCTTGTGACATGTGATCAGTTTTCCTGGCCCTCCCATAAAAGGACATAATATTGGACAAAAGGTCAAACAGGAAATTCATGGAAAAAAAAGACAAGTTGAGGGGAAGAAAGATACCCTGCAGTCCTAACAGGCAGTTTAAAGGAAAACCAGCGCTCTGCCGCATACAGATCTCCTTTTCCTACTCACGGGCTGATAAGATTAAGACAACTGGAGGTAGCTTCCTCACTACATTACACTTGCATCACATTTTTGGGGGCCCCCAGTTAGGGTGGTAAATCCCGCCTGCAAACATCCCAGTGGACATCTGCAGGCTGTTACGTCCTAGCAGGCAGAGGTATAATGCTGCTCTGCTTTTAAGTGCCATGAATGAAAACAGCAGGCCACAAAGCCAATTAAGCTGCTTCGGCCCATGGCCACCACTAAAGCTGCTGAAAGGACATGAGGGAACAACACTGATCAGCAATTTAAATGAAGAAAAGGGGGTTAAAAACCTAACAAAATTTAAAGGGTGGAAACATATACCCTGCAGGCCCCCCCCTCCACCTCTCACAGCTTATTTAAAGAAGGAAATTCAGGGCATTAAGATGGCTCAGGGGTATAGTAATAAGATACAAAAAGTCTTTCACCTCTGGGTTCAAATCCAGGGCAAGTAGGTAAAGGGCTGAAGTTGTTACACAGCCTTTTTGGCTGCATGTGGTTGACGAACTGGTGGTGTGTCTAGTGCTCTGCAGCAGATACTGGGAAACAGCACAGGGACACTGCCCGCAAGTGGTGTCCTCTCAGCTGCCTCAGGACACAGGACAGTTATAGGAATGGTACCAAGACCATGGTACCCTGACTCTCTTGAGCTGGGCTTTGTCCCACTGAACAAGTGGAGAGGCATGGGCCATGTCTGCTGGCCTTGCTCAAAGGGGCAGGGAGAGATCACAATCAGGATGTTTCCTTTCCCACCCTGCTGATCTGGCCTCTTTCAAAAATGTAAAATTTTCCCATGAATGATCAAAAGACAAAAAAATAAATCTGATCCTTTTCAGCAAGAGCTGGAAAGCTCCAGGCTTTTCAGCAGCCAGAGAAGAACCTCCCAACAAGTGGCTCTCAGAAAGAAACAGGCAGAATCCTCCCCATGCCACACATTAGTGCATTTTAGAAGTATCCAGAAAGAAACATTTAACCTCCTTTTTTCTAAAAAGCAGCACATGGCACATACATGGTAAAAGGAAGAAAGACTAAACTTCTATGGCCTGTTAGAAGAGTCTCCAATATAACCACTAAACTCTTTAATTCTGCTTAAAGTGATTTACTGTGAAGGATCCCACCCAGCAACAAAACAAAACAACCAGAACTTCAAACACACAGAGGGAGTGAAGATTCAGGCCCTCTGAATAAAAAAATGTGCCAGACAGAGACTAGGGGATACACATTGGGCAGCATAAGCATAAATTTATCTTCTCTACTGCCTGGCTACAGTAGCTCAATTGCACTGTGTCATCTCTACACAAGATGGTACAGCTTATCCCAGATGAGATTTTACTTCATAAGAATGGTCAGGGACATGGCACCCGACAACGACCTTGTTATATATTGTCACATCAGGAGGGCCAAGAAGATGAGTAAAGAGGCTTCTGCGAGGCACAAGAGAAAACTTAGTACCTGCTTCTTCAGGAAGAAAGTGTAACCTCCCAACTCCCCACTGGCATCTCTGTATTTTGTATGCTCAACCTCTCCAGGGTTTTCATTTCTTCTCTGTAGCAGTGCTGTCTCTAAAAACTGACATTCAACCCCCAAGACTTTGTTTGCTTCAAGAAGGAAGATATAGCTCATAACTGTAACAAAATACAGTGAAAAATATCTCCTGAACAACATATTTTACCCTACAGCACAGAGATGGAAAAACCTTGGGAGAAGCCACCTTCAAAGCAGGATTGAGAAAAGGATGTAGAGATATGATGAGGCTACCTATAAAGGGACCCTTAAGTACAGTTTATTTCTGCAGGCCCTGGGAAAGTGACTTCAGATGGGTATTGTAAAAGATAGTGTCACATACCATAGAGTACTGAGGTACAATACCATTGGCATCTCCATGGTAAATGTATACTGCTCCTATGTAGTTGTCCTCCTTAGGTGCTCCAATGGCAACATCTATAAAACAGTACAGATTATAAACATTTCACAATCCATTCCATTAATCCAACTTTTTCCTGTTTTTAGAAGGCAGCTATCCATGGGAAAATAGCTCCCTGTGATGATCAGCAGCTCATGTGAAACTGGCTAGAAGAAATGTCATTGATTTAATGAAGAGCTCAGGTTAAGATAAACCTAAAAAAACACACAAACATATATAAATTTGCACATGCATGTGGCTATGTTGTGCCTAATTAGAAACATGTGCTTGTTATGAAAATGTGTGTTTATTAACCAGCAACTATGCTCAAAAAGTTAATTTAGAATCCTTTCATATCAAAATCTCCAACCATCTGCTGTGTGAACCAAGACAGCGTTGGCAAAACATGTATAGTAGCTCTACATTAAGTTTGCTTTAAAATCCAAAGGTCCAAAATGAGGCTGGATATAGTAAATGGACAGGCAAAAAGAAAAAAGGCTGCTGAGGGTGCACTTCCAAATGACATTTGATCCAATTTAACTGCAAACTCCTGCAGAAGGAGTGGCCCCACCTCCTATTCTCCACTCCTAGCAGGACACAGTGACTACACAGCTGCTAAAACTACACTCTTCCTGATGGTTTCACACCCACAGGCTGATTCAACTCAATGTGAAATCTCTGCATCACCACAACTGACCCACAATCAGCAGCAAGAACACACAAATGCATGTCTAAGTGCAGAAGAAGAGAATGCCCACCATTTGTGAGGCCAATCTGCAACAAGGCTGGGTTAGAATTAATGGGGTACTACGTGGCCTGGAAGAAATAAATCCAGCCATACACTGAGTAAATTGGCCTTTGTTTGGAAGTCCTTAATCTGTGCTGCCACAAATCAGGGCAGAAAACATGCCAGCATCAACCCTTTGCTCTCACCTATCGCTATCACAGCATGAGGCCTCACACTGAGAAGCCTGCGAAAGTGGTAGAATAAAGCAAAGTAGAGAAATTATTAATAGAGTATATGCTATCAGGAGTGAGGACTTACTTCATAATTACACTTCAAGATAAGAAGTGCGATTATGCCAACAAAACTGGAAAGTCTCAAAGACATAAGAAAATGGGAAAGAAAAAAGAAGTCAGACATAGGTTTCTGTTTTGTTTGGGGCATGGGTATCTAAAGCCTTTCATAAACCATACAGGGAAGAAAAAAAATGCAACAGCAAGGAAAGCAAAGCAATGTTAATGAGACTGGGGTGCAAGCTGCATGAACATGGACTAAACCCACATCAAGGACAATCAGCTACAAAAGGCTTTAGCAGACAAATCATATGCAAGCACATTTATCCTTAGCATAAGCCCAGGTGCTGGCTGGGTCCGGAAGGAGCGAAGAAAGCCATGACGGAAATGTCCCAGGAGGAAATTGCACTGACCTGGGAAGCCATCGTCATCGATGTCGCCGAGGGCGGCCATGCTCTCCCCAAAGTGGGCGTTGTAGGCGCTGTCACCGCCCAGGACCACCTGCTCTTCCAGCACTCCCTAGCAAGTAGGAAATAAAACAAGGTCAGTGAAATGGCATGAGTCCTTGGTGAGGTGAGCCCTCCATGCAGGAGCTGCCCATGTACTGCAGGAAGCACCTGGGGCAGGGCTGCTGTCTAACTCTTGCCCCCACTGCACACAGATTGCCTCGGCACCAAGAATCTAATTTATTTGTGTTTTAACCATCTTCTATCTTTTAGTTTTAAGGGGTGGAGGGGAGAGAAGCGCATGAGTGATATAACTAAAATGCTAAATTAACTAAATAGTAACTCAGCGATGTAACTAAACACAGTCAGAGGGCTGGGTGAGCTCATGAAGGTTTTCAGATGCTTAAAATTTAACAGCCTAAAGTTTGCTCTACTGGCAGATTACACCTGAGCAGTGAAATCCGCAGTCCAGGCTTATTCAGCTAAACACCAGCAATTTAAGGAGAATTTTCCCCTAAGCAAAGAACATTTAGGCAACTGGATGTGAAAAACTTTTTAAGTATTGGACAGCAGGATTAAAGCAAAGTCCCCATAAACCCTTCAGAAATGAAGAATAAGGAAAGGGACTTAATGCAATAAAGAGACAGAGGAAAGTTCAGAATAAAGTAACTTTGTACTCCTATGCCATGAAAAGCCTTATATGGATTTGATATTTCTCGCCCACCCACTTTCTGGTCAGATACATAAGCCTTATTTTCTTGCAGACTTTCCTCAAGGGGAAAGGAACATTTCCACAAGAAAACAAAATTTAGTTATGCAATCCAGCTCTATACCCACCTCAAGGGCTACTTTGTTTTGGTTTTGCTTCCTTTGTGAATGAGAGTAAACTGCCCTCTGGAACATGTAATAAAATCTTTTTCTTGGCTGCAGGGAGTTGCTGACTTTAAGAAAATCCCACATAATGAAATTGCAACACAACAGAGAGGAGGCAGGCAGGCCTGTGTGTGCAACTCATTTCTTTGCAGTCCTCACAGGAGTGGGGAAAATATAAGCGTGTTAAATCTAGCATCACTATGCTGCTTGTATTATAATGCAGTTTTCTCTGATCCTCTGCAACGACCTCTTAAGCAATGATGTTTGTAGAATGAAACAGTTTAAAATGTTCAAACCCCAAAATAAAACCCACAATCCTGCAAACCATTGCTCCTGCAAGCAATTCTTGCTGCAGAAGTATAAGAAAACTCCTGCTAGCTCCTTGACTTTTTTATAAAAGATAAAAAAATAACTCATGCACTTTCTCACTGTGAGCTATTAGCCAACTATGTTGGCTATTACCAGCTTGGCGTTCTGGACCCTATCCTGAGGACCCAGCGGCAACACTGCAATACAAGTGGGACAACCTTTGAATCAAACTGAAAAAGTAAAGCCATTTAAGGGAGGAGCAATAACAGAAAATAAAATGACACCAAAAGCATTTCTGAATTGTCCCAAATGCTGCCTATAGTACTTACAGTGAATGTTAAGTCTAACATAAACAAACGCCATATATTAAAGTTCACAAAATACTGATGAAGCAAACCTATTTCATTTTAGTCCATAACAACCCCTCCTTTGAGACAGCAGGTTTGGGGCCTGAACATTAAATCTTTAATAATTTGTAAAAAAAAAAAAATGTTGTCCTATAAATACAACATAAGAATGATCTTGTTTTGCCTGTGCAAGGAAGTTCAGACTTTTCCAAGACGGTTGTTGTGTCATGCAAAATCTGACAGTACAAGCTGATAAGAACTTCCCTTAAGTCTGTATGTGGGGCACAACATAAAAGTAACAAGAATTTAATTTCTGGTTTCTCTTCACAAGGTCTCCTAAATCCCCAGACACTTGTAGGTCCTTGTGACCACCCAAAATACAAAGGAAACTCAGTCAAAGCTGCTGACTCTTACTTGGTTTTGGCATCAAATTGATGTAAAACCACAAATACCACCAAGTTTCAACATAAAACCAGGCACTTTCCCAGACCTCCTCAAAAGATTCATAGCTCTGTGATGAATGTGGGCTGGTGTCTGGGAAACCATGATACCAGATGAGTTTTCCGTGACTTCATGCCCTGCTAGAGACATCTGGAGCCCCACTATTTGAGACATGGGGGTTTCAACATGCAGTGCTGGAAAGACATTAGCGTTACCATGCCCAGACCCACGCCCTCATCCCTTAACAAGTCATCTCCTGTAGATACTCACATTTCCTCTGTTGATATAGACAGTGACTTGACCTTCATCTCTGATCTCAGAAAACATAGGTGCTCCGACCAGCAGGTCTGACAACCCGTCAGAGTTCAGATCAACTGCACATAAGGAGGAGCCAAAGTAAGAGCCCATCTGTAACCAAGCCGAGTCACAACAAAGCATTCAGTATCTGCCCACACACAGGAGGAAGTCATTTAGGTGTTCGGTTTGTTGTTGTGTTTTTTTTTAAAAAATTATTTCAAATGATGACTTGCTGCTTTATCACTCACAAGTACTCCAACAGAGAAAGCTTAGAGGATAATTCTGGCAGGAATTAAACATTTAACTGTAACAGTGCATCAGCTTGGACGTTTTAGTAACAGAATAAAATTTACACTCTGGGACATGCTTAAGTGAGACACTTAAAGAGGTTTCTTAGACAAGCTTTCACTTGTCAAATGCTTAAAACCAGGAAGCAGTGAAATAAGTTTCCAAAACCAAGATCTGGCTACTGACTACTCATGCCCAGTGCCAGAGTTCCTAAAGAGACCTGATGTTGGGTACCACAGATCTTCTGGGGATACCTTAAAGAAATAAAGAAAAGAAAAAAAGAAAAATAGGCAAAGGATAGGGTATCCACAAAAAGAGGCATCTAAAATTATCTTTTGACTGTGAACTACCTTCCCCTGCTCCATTTGTGTCTATTTATATCAGTCACCTTCAAATACCAGTACTAGTTGTGGGTTTTGATCATAGTCTTTCCTCTCAGGTACAGGCTGGTGAGACCTTCAATAAAAGCTTTTCAGTTGCTAAGCAAAAAACCTAAGGCACTTTCAATCTCCAGGTAACATTGCTTGATAAAACTGAATTGCTTAAATTTAATATATTGATTTCTTTACATGATTTTTGATATGGGTTAACATTAAATGCTAACAGTCTCCCAGCTGGCACCACATTACGCATTTCAAGTCACATTTAAACACAAAAAGGAAGCCAAAAGCAAGAATGGTATTCCATGCTTATTTTATCCACTTCTGCTAAGGTACCACAAGGCATACCCTTTGAGACCAACTACAAACCACCGCCTCAAAATTAAAATCAGCTTCCAAAGGAAAAATTAAAAGATACCACTTGTTATTTGAAATTGAGAGCTTTTTACATAGTAGGAAAAACTGAGGTTACAGAAATAATTGGTTAGGTTAAAAAGAACGAATCACATTTCTCACATGGTTTTACATTCCTCATTGGGGATCTCTAACTCACAGCCTTCCATGCCTGCTAAGTTTAGATGCACAAGCCAGAGCTACTGGGCACACTAGGAGATGGGCAGCAGCAACTCTACTCCATGCAGTCTGTAAGATTTAAAAGCTGCTAAATATATATAGCAGGGTGAGTTAAGGATAGAGTTTCAGTTTGTAGTTCAGATTTTTGTGTTTGTGTGGGTTTAAGGTCAGACCTCAAACATCATTTGATTCCAGTTATTTTGTAGCTTAAGTTCCCTTGTGGATTTTTTTATTTGTTTATTTTTTTATCCACTAAGGTTTTAAAACAAATCTCTCATGGGTAAGGAGTGAAAGTTATGAAAAGCATTTCACTATGTATTCAGGCAGTTTTCAGGGAAAGGCTATTATTTACCCAACTGCAGCATGGTACGTCTGCAGCCTGGGTGAATTCACAGTGCTGTGAGAACCTGAAGTTTGTGCACATTTGTAACAAGGCACTACATTTTCTTTTTTCTTGTCTGCATTTGACTTCCTAGTTCAGCCTCCAGCAATAAAAAAAAGGGAAGGAAGAAACTGGACTGATTTTAATGTCTGTCTAACAAGAATGTCAGTGCAATGAACTTTCACATCAGTGGGAAGGACAGAATTTTGTGAGCGCTCATTTGCAGGCAGTGCTCATTGCTGAGCAAGTCTGGTTATATTTCAATCACAAAAAAAAAGAAATGGACAGCCTCCTCTTTAAAATAAAATTCTTGTTTGGATTGTAGAGAACTTGTAGAAGACAGATATTAATGGGGAAGGAGGAGATAACAGCTTAGAAGTATTTGGATGTAAATACTTGATTAGTTAAGTTATATATAACAATAACGCAATTAAATTGAAAAAAGGAGAGTTTTTGGCTGAGACCTGGAAACTTCCTGATAGTTCTGTTTATTAGGCTAAGGAACAGTTCTCCAGGAGTACATCCTTAGGGACATTTAAAACTCAACAGGGAAAGAAATTAACAGGAAGCAATCAAACACAGGAGATGCCCTGGATGAACTGGGAGGTCTTTTCCTTTCATGATGTCTGCAATTCTGCTAGTGCAGAGAAAGGCAAATTTTGGAGAGGCACTAAAATACAAGTCACACTACACACCCACACATTCTTGCAGCTTTCCTCTATTCCAGGCATGTTTTTAAAGACTGCAACGTGTTTTGTTGGGAAAAAATAACAAAACATGCTAACACTCCCGAATTGATGATAAAGACTGTCACTGGATCCTTCTGACAGGGGCAAGTCTTCCTAGAGTCAGAAGCCACCAGCAACTTTTTTCTTCTGTCATTTCCTCGCCTTCCAGGAGAACACAAGGCAACTCCAGGTAAGGAGTATCATTTCCTCACTGCATTATTTCAAATAAGAGATCTTTTTGCTGATACTTATATCTGGACATACTGTCCACTTCATTTCCCCTGCAACACATCTTGAGCATGCCACCAGTGAAGAACACAAGCTGCTCCCCATTCAAATACAGCATCACATGTGGGGAGCTGGATCTCACTAACATTCACTAGGTTTCATGGGGAAGGGGATGTAAGCTCTAAGACAGCAGTCCTAAGTGTAAAATGTAGGACTAATTCATGGCAGGAAAGGGGAAATTATAATCTCTTGAGGCAATGAAGCTGCTCCTCCACAAAACAGCATAACTCTACTATCATCTCTGTCACAGCAAGACACAGAAAAACATACTGGGGCTTTTTGTATTAAACTAAGCTCCAGGCTACCACCATCTACCAGCAACATCTACTAAGAGGAAATCTCTGCATCTAGGCTCAACTGACATCCCAAATCCCACATCTCTGAAGGCAACAGCAGAAGTTGCAGCTACGTTTGTGTAAGGCTAAAGAGAACCACTAGCACAATGTTCAGCAAGACCTTAAATTTCAGTCACATGGGCACTGGGCAGACTTTGTAGTCATGACCACTACAGGAGAAAGGGTATAAGGCTGGTCTGTAAAATAGGTCTAGGTCTTCTAGGAGGATGAGAAGAAACAGAATTTGCTTGACAATTTGTGAAGCAGTGGAATGAAAATGTTGCTCTGAGACATTATTTACCCCTCTCACCCCTTAAAAGAAAACACACATACATAAAATCTCACCTTTTTTCCTGAAGCTTGAAAAATCTTTATTAGAGAGCCTGATCGCCTGTCTGTTCTGAAAATATAAACCTGAAAAGTGAAAGGAAAAAAAAGTTAACCAATACTAGCTACAAAGTGCATAATTGTATAGCATGAGTGCGTCCTTGGTACATCTAAATCACAATCATGACCATGGCTATTGCCAAGATCCAGTTTCAAGACCACTTTATTTTTCAGTCTTCTTTTCATAGACAAAACATAAAGATCCCCATTTTCATTATGAATCACAGGCCTCTTATCACGAGAAATGCTTGAATAGTATCTCATCACCTATGTTTTTGGTGCTCATGTGTATGTGCACATGTGAGTATTTAAAAACACCTGGTAAAAGAACTTTCTAACTCTCAAACAAGTGGCACCTGGAGACTACCTGGAAACACACAGGGCAAAAGCCTGAGAAGGCAATAACCCAGTTCCCCTTCCCTTGTCCAGCCTTCCCTTCTCAGGAGCACCTGTGGGCACACACTGCACTGTAAGCTTCATGATGCTTTAGCAAAGGTCAGAGTGGCAACCCCAGTTGGACCACCCAAGGCATTTGCACCATTTCTGTCTGAAACAATCTGTAAATCAGAAAACTATTAAGACATAGTCCACTATGTTTTCTCCACTCATCTCCACAGGAGAAACAGTTTTAACAAGAACTCTCGGGACTAATAGTATTGATGCAAGTTCAATAACAGATCTTGTACCAAAACTGAAGACGTAAAACACACGGATTGTAGAAAAAGACTCTTTGACAGAAAGGCTGGCTCCAGCAGCATTTGAGACTCCTCCAGCATTTGTGAGGCTCCATCCTAGCAGGTGCTCATGCAGTTTGCAGGACAGAGGATCCCTTACTTCCAAGGCCATGTAGCAGAGCCAAGCACTTAACATAGTTGAATTTGTGGCGAGTTATTAATAGGTGATGAGACAGAGTTCAAAGCTGTTTTCAGCCAAAAACACAGCACAGATTTACTGCAGACAATTGCTGTAGACATGAAGGACTCCCTAGGTTTTGCAGTGGCTTGCTTAGCAGTGAGAACATGTTGCCAGGTGTTACAAGTCCAAACCCCGTCTTAACTAATGACACTCTTGGTGACTTTGGAAAAATGACTCAGCTTCATTAAGTATCTTGGCTTTACCTTCAGTGAAAAGGGTGTGACAATGCTAACCACTTTCTATCAGGGAAGTGGAAATTATTAGCTTATTAGAGAGCGTGGAAAGAACAGGACTGCTTAGTATAATGTCCTCTACTCAACATCTCTTACTGCCCCTTTGCCATGTGTTCCCGCTACCCAGATCCTATGCCAAGGGAGAATAATGGGAGCTTTTGCAACTGCCACAGTAGTCTTCAAACTACAAGGCCAGCTGCTTTCTCATGGATCTCATGTTAGCAGTTGTTTTTTTCCCCCTCCTTGTACAGAAAATAAATCTGTTTCAGAGAAAAAACAGGTTGGAAGGAAGGTGCATTGCAGCAGCCGTAACAGAGTACCTGGGGTAAGGAAAGTATGTTTTTCCCACGTGCATGTCCTCTCAGGAGCAACTGCACTGCTACTATATCCCATATGTCCTAATCATGCCAGCTCAGGTATACGTACCAAATTCATCTTCTACTTTCATTCCATTTTACCAATTTGTGCTGCTACCCCCTGGGACATGGATACTACCAAAAATAATCTGCTTAAGCCAAGGGGTAGTGTTGCTGGTAATGAAGAATTCTTGCTCCTTATTGTTATGATTAGCTACAACTCGCATCCCCATAGAGCAGGAGGGCCAGGGGGAGGAAGATGTAAGGAGGCTGCAGGACATCTCTGCTCAAGCATACAGTAGCAGTAGGTCCTGAGAGGATCATATTTTGACAAAAGAGGGACAAAAGCAGATCCTTTATATGCCTTCCCTCCCTCTCCCTACTCCCACTCCTCAACCCTTGGTTCAAAAACATACAAGGGTCACAGCGCTCATCTTCACGTGGCTCTCCCAATAGCAGCTGGGTACTCAGCACAGCAACACCAGCCATCTCTGCCTTGCCATTCACTTGCTTACATCTTTGGGACACTGAACATATGTATGCCTACAGAAAAACTATTTTTTTTCCTTCTCAAGAGACTGTCACCAAGATTTCTAAGTACAGCTGGCAGAAACCCAGATTCTAATCCACTAAACATCAACATATTATGAAGTTTTAAGAGGGACATCAAATTGCCTAGTAAATGGCTTTTCATGCTATTAGAGATGCTACCCTGAAGTAAATACCGAAACAGTCAAACATATGAAGAAAACAAGCAGAAGACAAACTCTCTTTTCCAAGTTTTTTCACTTCCAGGCAAGGTTTTAGTGATACCTATACATTACAAATCCTAAACAAAAGCAGTATGAAAGAAATGTTGCCTGTGTCTTGTTAAAATAACTGTTGTAAGAATTGAGTGGGAGAGAGAGGGGTAAGGGATGTGAGGCACTAGGAGAGACAGTCTGAGAAGATTTGATGACTTCTAACTACCTCAGCTCTCCCCTGCTCAGTGCTCTAAAACTACCCTGTAGGTGAAAATCTCTTGCCTTCTCAGACACATGGGAACTGCATCAGTAGTACCTTTTTTGCCCCATTGCATCTGACCACATTATTGTTTGACAAAAAGCCACACCTTTCCGATGCCTCCATCCTGAGGAGCTCCTCCTACAACGTCCGTGGTAGTTGGCTGAGAGAAATGACCTGCTGTCACCGCATATCCTGAGTGGGAGATGGGGTGGGGTGGGAGAGGAGAGAGGAAATAAATAAATAATCACACAAGGGAAGAGCCTGAGAAACAGGTCAGCCAGCTGGATCACGCTCATTGGGTTTCACTGTTCCTCCTGGGCTGCACGTTGTTAGCGTTCAACCATTCTGCTCAGGATGTGCTCAGCTCAGGATTCAGCTCAAGAGCTCATGGCAATGGGAAATGACAGTACACCCTCCAGAACTCTTCCAAAAGCTGAGAGAAGAAAGAGTTGTGTATGGAACTTGGCGAAGGACAAACGAATAGGATACGGGGAGCATTTCAGTAACCACAAGTCCTGAAAGGGATGCAGTAAAACAGGAAGACGCACACACATGCAGAGCAAAGAGACCACATCACTACAGAGAGAGTATCGCATCAAAGAGCAACAGTCCCACATCAACCAGAGAGAGGTGTCCTCTTTTGGCTAAAAACGCTGCCCAGGAAGGCTTGGAAAATTACGTGCCTTTTTTGTTGGGGGGAGGTGGGGAGAGTGGAGGACAGTAGGCAGAGAGGTCAGAGAAGTTAATGGCTTAAAAAGATTTTTGTTTAGGCAAGAAGAAAAATGGGAGGATAGATCAAAGAAAGAAAGAGTATATTTAAAAAAAGGAGATCAAAGATTCAGTCTTATTTGACATATTAAAAAGATATATAATAACTAAAGATAACATCCTTCTAAGGATGTCTTGATTTGCCTTGCTCTTCTGCTGTAAATTATGAGGCTCTTGTCTACATGGTAAACACTATAATTCAGGTCTGTCAGTGGCAAAACATATTTATGTCCTCAAATATGTATATATAAACTCTTAATTCAGCTATCACCAAGTAGTATCTTCCAAGTGGTATTTTTTATAAGGCTAAAGGTTGAAGGGAAAATGAGAAGACAGTGCAAGTCTTTAGTCAAACGATGTCAAACTACTGACTCTTTGAAATGCCTTCTAGGTCTCAACAGTCCTAGGCAATGGGGATTAGGTGCAAGCCTTTAAATTAAGTCTTTTAGGGACATTAACTGGTTTTAGAGCAAGTAAAATCAATTGAGTTAAAAATATTTCAAACCTATAGCAAATTCTTCCACAACCTCCTTCTGTTGCAAATGATTCACTTGTATGGTGTTATTTTTGTTGAATTAATTTGTATCTTGGATATACGCTCTCTAAATAATGTGTTGTATCCACCTTAAAGACAGGTGTAAGCAGACACGCAGCCTAACCAATGACACATAATTTGTCCATCAAAGGGCAAATGCAGGAATGAATGAGGCCCACTACCATCCAAGATGCTTTTCAGTTGAAATGCATTTTCTGTATTACTCAAAAAAAAATACAAAATATTTTTTTTAAACAAGCAAACATCAATGGAATTTTCTGGTTGCTTCTTTGTTTATATTTCTTTCCAGGTAAGTAACTCTAATTCAGATGTTCTTCTGTTCATGCTTTGCATAAAAATACATCACAAAAAACCATCATGATCAACTTTATAACATCAAAGCCTTGATATAAGTCATTAGATTGATCTGTTCTCTCAGTGAGCACCAGAGAGCTGCTTACCAAGGTACGTGTACCGCCTGGCTATCACAGCATCGTCGTTCAGCTTGTAATACATGTTGTCAGTGAGATTCAGTACTTTGACAGTTCCTGTCCAATAATAAGATCCCGGTGCCCCCATGATGACCAGCTCCTACAGCAGGAAAAACAGAAGGGTATGGGGAAAAAAAGAAATAATGATCAAACCAAAATTCGTGCTTTACACGGTAATGGAGAAGGGACAGGACATTAAATTAAAACACCAATTGTAAGTCCATCTGTAACAATCTCAATTCTGTGTGCATGTAGAGAGCATCCTTCTTCCCAAACATGGAGGTCACTGCACATACCCTAGAGGCACAGGTTCTTCCCTTTCATGGCGCACTTCTGCTCAGCTGTTCTGCTGCTTCAGCAGAAGACTTCCTCAGCCTTACTAACCATCAAACTTATTCCTGCTAACACAGTCCTCCCAAAAATCTCTCTCCACTTGCTGCATTTCTCAACCATCCTCCAGAAGATCTGAAGAACTTCACCAAGTGACAGAAGCACTCCAGCACACCCAGACACACCACTCAGCTACGGACTGTGCCTCGATGCTGGCTGACACGCTATACCAACCAATCATGAAGGATACAGCACAAAGCATTTTGATTTTACAGCTATGAAGCTAAAGAGCTGCCATGCACTCAACAAGCAGGGTGTGGGTTATGTCATGGTTGGAACATTTTGCCTTGTCCTGTCATCAGATACGCTCTGCTCTTTGAGAGACACCCTGGCAATAGTTCTTTACAGACACCCAGCATGATTCAAGATTTTAAAACCCTAGAAATCAGGCAAAGTTTCATCCAGCATCCAAAGATATACACGGATAATGCTTTTGAATTAAGATCAAAGGTACATTCACATGCGAGACAGACTGTGAAAATGTTGCACAAAAGCATTCAGCATCCTTGCAGGGAAACCTCACTCCTAGATGTGGTTTTAAATACCTCCAGCAAGGGACCAAATTAAGCCTGGGATGTGTTAAGCCTAGGTAAGTTCTCCATGCCTGGAGGAGACATGAGGACAGCTGCTTTGCCTCACATCTCCATTCAATGCAATGCCATGGGCAAACTCCACCCTTGTGGGAAAACACTCGCATGCTCAGGATCCCTTTGGGCGACCACTTCCAGTCAGGGGGAGATATTAAACAAGTGATTTTCTTAATAAGACTACAGAGACAGGACGGCAAATCAAATCAAAGAGCGGGACGTGCTTGGCAACAGTTTTTTTCCCTGGGAGGGGCCATGCCCTTGAGGTCAAGGGATCATTTACCGGCAGGAATGACTACCATCAGTAGTGCTGAATATATGGTAGGGGCTTGCCTTTTTGACCTAAAAAGCCATTTATCTGCATTTCCTGCTCAGTAAGCTGCCATCAGGCTGCAGCACTGAAAGTTCAAAGATATGTCTTAAACTAGGGTAGCAAAGGAGGATTTAAAGCATGGGAACAGAAACAGGCTAGAGAGAGCAGACAAGCCAGGAAATAGCTGCTGCTGGCTGAACATCCACTTATCAGACAGTGCCACTGTGGCAACACCACCTGCCATCCCAGTTTACTCGGAAATCACCTTCTGCCATTTCAGAGAGGACACCTTTATTTTGCTTATATTAGCCTGGACAATAAATTCTGCAGATCAGTGCGTATGTAATTAGGAGTGAGTATATACTTGACATTACAGTTAAAAGGAGCCTGACACTGAAATAGCTTTTTTTCTTACAAACAAACAAACAAACAAAAATAACAACAGCAACAACAACAAAACAAGGACTAAAAAAACAACCCTGAAACATACATAAATAAATGAATTCATCCTTGACATAACTAAAACACGGCTGACAGACTTCTGTACAGGAAAGAATATGGTCTGGTATTTAGAACAGCTCTGGAGCATATATTTTACCATACTATTTTTTCTTTGATTTTTTGACATAAAGAACTGAAGCAGAACTAGGAAAAAAAAAAAAAAAGTATTTATCTTATGTATGTATATGCATGTGCATGTATACATTCATATAGATACATATACCTACATGTGCACATACATAAATCTGATTGGTAAGGACTTTTTTACATCACCACCTCAAGTAAAGCATTAACAAAAGACACAGGGACTCTATGCAACATGTACACAATAAAAATATTCCCTGAGGACACTTCCCAGAGTTAATTGGTTAGTTCTCATGCACAGACCTCGAGACACATGCATGTATGTATGAACCACTGGGCAGGTGTTGTGAGAGAGGCAGGCACCTACGAGGCTGGACAAGGGAGGAGGGTGTTTTTTGGTGAGAAGGGACCATACTCAGTGCTCAGCTTGCTGTCCAAGCCATCCTTGGAGCTCCTCTCCTGGGGCATGCAGTAGTAGAGCTGCTCACCCTGCACATCCCTGCTGTGTACATGCTTTTGCTTACCTCGGTGAAGAAGCCTGCAATTCCCGCCTGGCACGAGCCGTGCTCCTCCCCATACTTCTTCTTGTACTCTGGATGGGAAAAGGGAAAAAAAATAAATCGTGGTCATCCCTGGCACAGCACACGCTTTCCAACTGAGCACGCAGAGCCTCAAGAGCACGCAGAACTCCCAGGCTGTACGGGCCACCAATGTGCACTATGGCAGCATCCTCAACCACATCGGGGGCAAAGCAAGTGGCTTGAAATCATCCGGGGGACATCCAGCATGCTGCCTAGGGCGTGGTTAAGTGAGCAGTAGCACAGTAACGTGATGAACACAGCAGCACCATCACCCTGATAATGGCACATCAGCAAATGCACCTGCCTCCAGCAGCTAGACCTGCACAGCCTGGGAGGGAGGGGAATGAAAGGTGATGCCCATGCCTGTGTGCCACTAACCCTGCACCAAGAGGTTTAATCCCCAGGCCTGTCACTACCTCAGAGGAATAAGTGATTCCCCACTCCAACGACAGTCACCAAAGACCCCATAAACATATCTGCTGGTGAGATACTTCAGGACACCGGCCCCAAGAAACAGGTGACAAGTGAGGACGGGACACTGTGTTTCTAAATGATCAGACAACAATCTCGTCTCAGGGATGCTCAGGTCTGCTGCTTTTCATGGCCACGTGCTCAGAGCCCCCAGTTCACAGGGGACCCAGCCAGCACTACTACAGTTTTTGTTCCTGTATTTTATACAGCAACTCCTTCTGCTGTCAAACCTGAGGAATTTTTATTTTATCTTTTTGCAGAGGAGGAAAAAAATATATATATACTTTTAGAAACAGATTAAGTTTGGGGGGAGGAAAGAGGAAGAAACAAAAAAAAGAATATCACTTTCCTGCCTTAATCCACACGTTTTCAGTTTAAGAGCATTTCAAACTTAGAGCTGGATCAGAACCTTTGCAGATTATTTCTAGATATTTCTAGATTTCTAAATACTTCAAATATTTACCATACTAATGAGTGCTCAGCTTGAGCATATTGCCACTTCCTGTATATTACAGTAATTCAGGTTCCAAAAAGATTCACCATATAGCCTGGTAATTTTGTTTGGGTTTTTTTTTTTTCCTCTGAGTAAACAGCATTAACTCATTGCTAAATGATAAAAAAAAATCATGAAATCAATGACCAAATTGTGGAACCAAGCAAGCTCCTTCTGAGTTGAATTTTATCTTATTGAAGACCAAAAGGAATGAATTATAAACTGCTGCCTTCTCATATAATTTTTTCAAAAGTGTGTGCATACTTATACACAGACACACACAACCCCATTCCCCCTTTACGAATTATATATAGTATCTTCCTAACATCATAAAGATTCTCAGATTTTAAGGAATTTGCTGAGGTAATACCAGTTGCACAGGGAAAGGTTTAGTTGGAGAGACCATGCAGGACAGTGACTTGATCCACAAATTACAGCCCAAACGCCTAATGCTCTTGGCTGAGGCAGGGTCCTGCCAAAGCAGACGTGTGTCCCAGCAGAGCTGGAGGGCCAGAAGCAGACTTGGGTTTCCTAGTGGGAACGTTTGATAACAATTCCACTGAGAAACAAAGCACATATTTGCTCATGGCTATTCAGAAAGTGCTGGGGCTCTGAATCGCTATCTTTCCACATAAAGTCTCTCACAGATCCAGGCCCTCTTTGTCTGGGAAAAAAAAAAAAGTGTTTATTGATATGAACTTTTTTTATTCAGAGAGCCAAGGAGATGAGGTTTCGCCCTCTGGCATTTCCTGAAAAATAACGCTGTGCATGTCCTAAAGACCCTGCCTTCACTATGGCTGGATTCCCACCCTTGCATAAGATGAAATGCAGCAAGTTCCACGTCCATCCCATTCAGATGTTTTCACTTCCAGCCAAGGTTTTCTCTTTCCATGATGTACTGAACTACGAACAGGCCTTGCCTCTTCCCAGTTTTGCACTTGACCTGCTGTACTTTGGAACAAAACACTGCTGGCCACCATGGAGGTCTGGAGTCATCCTTCCGCCTTACCTGCTAAACTTAGTGGGAGGCTTTTGTAATGCCAGAGATCAAGGCTTTAGAGACTGCCTTCTTAAATCCAACTTTACAGGATACTTTTTTTTTTTTGGATGGAGGCATAGAGGGGCTTAGGTTGATGCTCAACCAGCACAAGTGAGCACCGTGCCCTTCCTGAAAACCCATCCAGGGCCACGCAGCCATGGCCCCCAACCCACCACAAGGCCACAGCACCCACCCTCCCTTCAGGCACTAGGCGCCGCAGTCCCTGTTACATCTTACTCATGACCCAGGCCAGGGCACAGCCTCTTAAAATCCAAAACGGGCCCCTCATCTGGGACTTGAGATGAGAGGATTTCTTACGCATGTATTTCTTTTGAGAGCACACCTCAATGGCTGTGTCATGCTCCTGAACAGCTGCTGCAAGTAGGCCCTACTGACAATTTGATGGATTTAAAATGTTGTATTTCCCTATAAAATTCTATTATGGTTGGCTCATGGTTTCTTTAAGTGTCTCCTTCAAAAAACATACGGCTCAATTTGCTTTAAAATAAAACAGAAAAATTGCCAGAGGGTATTTAACTTGGACAGTGAAAGGTTTAGGTCAGGCAAATAACGACATAACCACGGGGAATGCCTCAGTGCAGGATGAGGGGCAAATAAAACTTGTTTCTTATTTGGCATTTTCAAATTTCTTCTTGTCTTCTTTTATAAACAGGCTTTCCAGCACTTTTTTTTTTCCACCCCACGATTTTTTCATGATTCAGCAACACATAAAAAGCCTCAAACACAATGGCGGCTTCCCCAGCCAACAGAGCTTTGCTGTAGGCTTGGGTGAGGCTTGAACATCTCCAAACCATCGCCCCACACAACTCCAGCCATCCAAGAGGTTCCATCCACACACAGCTGCGAGTCCAAATGATCCAGTTCACGCAAGCTATCCCCTGAATTCAGCTGAAAATTAAAACCAAGGACATGCAAAACCATAAGAGGACAGCAGGAGTGGCAGGGGAAGAAGGCAGCTATTCAAGGGTGGTAGATAGATCTGTAGCTTAATGCAGCTGTGACTAACAAATAAGAAAAAATTATTTCACTTCTTAGAATAAACAGAGGGTTTTCTTCCAATAAAACAATACATGCACAAAAATTAAACCATTTCTCCAATCAAGTAAAAAATTTGTTGAATTCACAGCATTGTTTTATTATAATATAATTTTGCCTACCCTTTTTTTTTAAAGATACACCAAATTCAGATCAAGGCGTAACTTAAAACAAAAGCCACAACATCCAAGGACACAACACAGCTGATTTTAATCAGCAATATACATGTTAGAAAATGAACAGAAATACATACATTGCTTTCATTGTCAGGCAATGAAAAATCAATTATTCTTTAAATTAATCAAATTATTATTAACTGCAATGCATAAGGAATGGGAAAGATTTGGTAGTTTAAATGGTTGTGTAGCGAACTGAGTTGGTATATTCACTGAAGCTCATACCCTGTTTCCCCAAAAATAAGACAGGTTCTTATATTAATTTTTGCTCCAAAAGACACTTACTTTTTTACATTTATAGCTGCCTGGACACTATTTAAATTGACTTTTTTAATGAACTGTAACTAGGGCTTATTTTTGGAGTAGGGCTTATATTTCAAGCATCCTCAAAAAATCCTGAAAAATCATGCTAGGGCTTATTTTTGGGGTAGGTTTTATTTTCAGGGAAACGGGGTACTTTTACGGACACTGTTCATGGCTTTCTGTAATGTTCACTGTTTTTTAAGTCACTTACTTTGGCAAAATTGCTAGAACTAATGGCCCTTATTTCACTTAAACAAGTAGTTACATTGTGGTTGTAACAGTGAATAGATGGGAATGCAGCATTTGAATTGAATTCAGAGTTTGGATATAACCAGTGCTTCTGTGAATTAAAGAAAAGACATCAAAACATTTTGACTTGAATAAATACCTGAAAATACTTCTCAGGAAAAAAACAGAGCTTACAGAAGAAGAATAAATGGATTCATTACAGCAGCATGGCATGACATACAGCAACAATGCAAAGTAATGACTGTCCTTCTTTCCTTCAGCTATCAAGACTCCACCTTATCACTAAGGGGTCTGAGGACACCATACATGCCAATTAACTTATTCTAACACTTCTGAGAGACAAAACAGCTTTAGTGACATTTTCAAAGAGGAAACAGATGAACAAAGGCCGAAATACCCCAGACATTGAGTCTATTTGAGCATTTAAACCTCCACTGACACAAAGCAGAGACTGGCACCACATTTTGGGAGGATCCAGACAGAGGCAGTCCTCCCCAGGGAGCCAGCTGCCCAGACCAGATGGACACTGAGGTCCTGATCTCCAGCACAACCCTTTCAGCACAAAATCACCCCTTTCATTGGCCCACCTAATTCCCACCTGCATGCGGCTCCCCCCATCCTTCCCAATGTGTTGAGTAGGTCTCCTTCCACCCATGCACCCATGGTCACAGCCCACAGCCACCACTCACATCCTGGACTGACACATCCTGGACTGTCACATCTCAGCCCCACAGGCCTCCGCCTCCTCCCTTGAGCTGCTCTGCCTCTCCCAAGCAGTAGATACGGTCAAAAGGCATGAAAACCAAGATTGCTTCCATAATATCTCCCCTACACTTCAGTGCACAGCAGTGACACCTGTCACCTGTATGGCACTGATATCTGTCCATTCACCCGTCAATGCAGCCGAACAATCAAACAGCAGGAAACCATGTAGTTACTGCATCAGCTCACAGCTTTTGCACACCTGAACAGCAGCATTTGCATGAGATTTAGATACTGCATACAGTGGATTTGGTAGTTTCCGCATAGCTCCAGGCAATAACTGCTGTCATGAACAGATCCTTTGTTTATATACTTCTTTTTTGTTCTTTCCCATCTGTCCACAGACTGCTGTGCACCCCCAGTTACACAGACCACAAGCCACAAAACTAACTGCTGTGGCAACAGCTGATAACAAAGCAGTAAGACTGAGTCTGGAAGAGGTGGCTGCCTCTGCTACTTTGAAGGTGTGCCATGAATAAACACATGAACCAAAAAGAGAAGAAGATGGTAGTGGTTTGCAGCCATGATGATCTTGGGTTATAAGAGAAGTAAGGCTGAGGAAGAAGTAATTGGATAAAACAATATACAAAAAACAGGCTAAGCTGTCATGTGTGAGGATTCTGAGGGCAAATGATCCTCAACTACTTCTCTGAGCAAAACTCTCTAAAAGTCTCTAAGCAAACTTCAATGCCATCACACAGCATAAGCTCCAGAGTGCAATAAAATCCTGTATCTACTGTCTTCACAGATGGAAACGAAGTGGACATTTACGGGAAATTATCATTTGCACTGGAAGCCTCTTTCTTCCTTTCTGTCAGGGTTTCACTACACCAGAAGAAACAGTAGTAATCTTTGACCTAGCATTGTGGGTTTGGGTTTGCACCACAAAGCAGGGATGTTTTCGTGGCTCCCAGAAAACCAAATGTGGTCTGGACCCTGTGGGAAAATTTGCTTGTTCCTTTGGAGGCAAGGCACATGAGTGTGTGCTGTTCCCCTTATTCACTAACCAAAGAGTCCATCAGTCTTCCTCACCTCCACCACCAACTTCTACCACAGCGGACTAGGAAACCATCCCAGCTCTCCACATAAGCTGGGCTGCCTCTCGCAGCAGACACGGCCACCCTTCTTTGCAAACTGAATGCATCAGGGTGGGGAGATAAAGAGCCAGCTTCCTTTTTCCAGAAGGTCATTAAAACTATGGGAAAAATAAACAAGTGAAAGCACTGCCTGGAAGACCATGGCTCCATACGCCAGCTATACCACAAAGGACATCCAGCTCATATAAACCGGATTAGTTCCTACTCAGAAAGACTGCATTTAACTATTAGGCTTGCTGCTGTTCTCATTAGCTCTCAATCGCTTCCAGACTTCTGTCAGCCCTTTCAGAGAAGCCAGACAAGAATAAGATGGATTGAGACTACTATGTTGTTGCACTACTACCTTCTAGTCAGGGAATTTCCATTTCCTCCTTTGTCTTTAATAATTAAGTCTGCTTTATGTGTAGAGAAAACATACTGTAATGTATTAAGTACGTCTGTCCCAAGGTCAGACCCCTCTCCCTTTCTGGCACAAGACTTCTGTTATACAAGCTAATAATCCGTCTCAAGGTGAATACACACACACATGGAGGCGGATGGAGACTGACGTGCACTCAACTGGCCTGTACCCTTCACCAGTTAGGTGAGAGCCAGCTCTGGTTGTGGACCATGCAGCCGCACCAGCCTCTGACAGGGCTTATCACCTCAGCTGCGCTAATGATGGGACTTCTGGAAATGAGTACACAACTGCCTGCACCTATTTGTGCGTGGCAAGTCCCAGAGAAAGGCGAGATGTCGGGACTCTGCAGGCAAAGGCACACTGCCTGGCACAGGGTTTGCAGCCACAGGTCTGGCCACACAGGCTCTCGGTGTGGCAGCACTTCAGCTGCATTGCGTACCACATTTATTAGCCCTATCAGACTTGCCGCTTCTCCCCTTTGGGCTGTTCCTCAGTGTCAGTGGAGGAGAATTTCTTCTGCTTCTTCCAGAAAGTGAAGAAAAAAAAGTTACAAGGATAACGGCAATCTTATTTCACAGCAAACCTCAAACAATGAATCCTTCTGCATGACGTACCATGGCTATCTCTCTTCAAGCTTGTTTTATTGAAACCTAAGAGATCCAGGAGTAAATAAATGCAGCGATCCCTTGTGATACTTTGTGATTTCACGCCTGATGAGGGGGCAGAAAATCAGTCCCAAACCTCCAATTTTCACTCTAGCGTGGAGTGAAATTAAGCCAACATCGTACTGCACCAGCCCTGCCAACTTTCCACTGGCTGCTCTGCGTGTACTAGGCCCACACATTTCTATTTTCTAGCAATTCCTGGCAAATATCCTGTCAGATTAGCAGCAGTTTTACTCAGAAGACATGACGCACAGAAAAATACAAGCGCTTCATCTCTTCCAGAAACCACCTCCCCACCACAGCTTCAGGCAAGCTGCTTTTAAGGCAACACAGGAGCAGTGACACGGTCTCAGAAGGAGCCCCGGCAGCATCCCTACATGTGCATGTTGGCCATGTTAATATTGGATGATTTGCAGTGCATTATCTCAGTGCGAGTCTTTATCCTGATTTTGCTGATAGAGCAGCTGGCATGGCTGGGTCAAGAGACCCAAAACCTCTCACATTTCAAATAATGACCAATTTCAGGGCTGGGAATTGCTTAGTGCATGAAGTCTCCAGAAGGTGTGTGGGTTTGGTGAGGCAGCTCCCCAAGCAAAGCCTGGAGAGAGGTGAGGAGCCACCCCAGGAGAAAGAGTGGGCACGGAGCAGACCCAGCTCCATCACGGGTCACTGAGCTGGGACACAGCCACTCGCCAGCAGCAGAGAAACAAACTGGGACATCCACTGCCTTATCCCTCTCCCACTTACTAATGTCAGCAGCAAGTCAGCTGCTGGCTGCTGCCAACTTTGGGCAGCGGGAATATGAATAACCTCATGTGTCCCCAGGCTCCTACAGGCAAGAGGGCAAGGAAAATGTCCAGGACAGACAGGAGAAATCAAGAAGGTGCTTTCCCCCACACATTTCCCTGAAGGCCCGGAAATCTTAGGAGACACCCTATCTTCTTCCTAACAACACACTCATGCATCTGGTTTAGTTATTTGGTTATAATTGCTCCTGGCCAAGGAGACACTGTTTTCTGAGGTCTTTAGGAAAGGAAACATGATACAAGAATCTTACATGCACCAGGGAGCTGGAAAATTAAAAAGCTGACACTTGGGATTTGTGGCACAACCAACAGGTGCAGCCGCCCACTGGTGAGAGCTGGAGCCCCGCTTCTGTGTGCACCTGAAACCCAGAACTTCAGAGGATCCAAACAGGGACCAAGACACTTTGCAGCAGCTGAAACACAGTAGCAGTTTAATATAAACTGCCACAGAAGTTCCACAAAGCAAGTAAAGTGTTAAGCAGCCCTTTCCCCTACTTCTAATCCTCTAGTAAATTGCAACACAAAAATGGAAGTGTTTCTGTAAACTGGGAAAATTGGTTCCCAATTGCAAAGTAATCGAGGATTTTTACCCTGTGCCACAGCGAGTCATGAGAGGCCAAACTCAGATCAATATCTACTGATTATTCATGCAAGAGAAGAGAGAGCTGCTGTCCCAAAAACACAGTTCAGAAACGTATTATACCTCTAATAAAGCACAACCATGCACAGAACCCATTCAGTCATTGCGTCACTCTCCCAACTTCATCCAAAACTCAACTGCTACCCCAGCTGTATGTTATTTAAAAAGAAATAATAAAAAAAATCCTGTGGATGGTTTTGAAAACAAAGGGAAAACACGGTAGCTGTAAAATGTGAGAGTAGTGCGGGAGGTGAGCCCCACTTTTGGCTGCCACACTCCTTACCTTCATAGCAGGGCAAGAGCTTCCTCCCATTGGGCTGCAGGTTAGGGGGAATGATGTTGCAGAAGCCGTGGGGCAGGATGTACTCTGTCTCGTAGTAGATGTTTTTCCAGCGGTGTGCACATGCCTAAACAGATCATATCACATGTGTTATTGAACCAGAGTCATGGGAGAGCCTTCTGACCAAGGTAGGGCACCCAGGAACAGGACCCCTCAGCATCACCTTCCCCTCCGGATCTCATTGTCCTCTCCTTACATCCCACTCTTTCTAGTTAAAGTATATTCTCACTGTTATCTTTCACAGCTCATGACACTGCCTGACCTGGCAGCTCAGACCGCAACCTTCATGTGTGCACAACTAGGGAAACAGCAAGTCTCAGAGCAAGACAGAGCCCACACTGGAGATGTCAAGATCTCTCACTGTGTATGAATCCTCATGGCTAGTGAAGCTTTCCTAACTAAAGCTAACTGAAGAACCCAGCCAAGCCAGAAAAGGGGGAAAAAACAGGAATAAAGACATTGAGAATACATGTAAGAGGATCAGAATGAATGCCAAGGCTCAGAATGTTACTAAGACCATATTAGAAGGTTATTCCACCAGAGGATGTATGTGTGAGCCAAAGGCTTGTCTCGCTAGGAAAGGCAGCTTTGTTTCTGCTGACAGATGAGCTGGGCTTTGCTTACTGGTAATGAATTTGAGTGAAAATGCCAGAGATTTTGTGGGAAGAAGAGTGGCAACATCAGTCAAGGTGCAGATGAGCTGCAGTGATCGGCGTGAAGAATAAGATCACCCTGCAAAACCAGAGCTAAACCAGTCTCACAAGGACGCTTACTCAGTACACTGCCACAAACAGGCACACATACAAGCAATGTGGAGCCTGGTTCACACCTTCTCAGAATTCATTTGCTCCAGAAATCGGCACTGCATTGCTGCCAGAAAAACCACAAGTTGCTTGACAGTGAGGGGTTACTTGGAATAAAAGGAAATATGAAAGCAAGGGCTTTGAACTCAAGCACATGGTGCGCCATATCTCCAGCTGGTCTAAGTCACTGAAGTCAGTGTCAACTTACATCATTTAAGGCTTGGTCCCATGCGAACAGTGTAGACTCTATGCTACAAACCACCTCCTCCACATACTTTCAACTTCTCCTGGAAACTTTACATGAGCCCACTTCACCATCCTCACGTTTTACCCTATCCTCCCCAGATGAGACACCCTCTGCCTTCTTCCCCTTGTGCTACCCCACTTTTCTGCCTCAGCACTTCAGAGCTGCCCATGGCAGCATCTCAACATCATTAAAAATATATCCATAAGACAGGCACATTTGTGTCACCTATCCAATAAAGGGCCTGGGAAGCGTATCAACCACCGGGAAGCTCAAAATTAAATCCAGCAGTCAACACAGGTGCCTTCCCCTATCCTGAACCCCAGAAAGATATAAAAGGGTAATAGCACTCATTTCTTTAACTTAAACAGAGCAAAACCAGTTGTGCAAAAGCCTGTTCTGCTCTTAGTGGTGCTGCATTCGGAGATTAGTATTTATTGTTTTCCTGACGTCCAGGACTCAAGGAGAAGCATGTTAGCTCCTGAAGATGGGTATCACAGAGGGATAACAAGGGACTCCAGGGGCCATGGACAGCTCTGCATCACACTGCACGGCACTCGCTGCCACCCATGAGACAAAGGACGCTTCTGACACTCCTCACAAATGCATGTGAGGAATCCTGCAAAGAGCAGCTTTGAGGACTCCCTGATGTGTTTTAAGGAAGATCAGCTATGATTTTCATCCCCATGCACCACTCACTCAAAATATAACAGCAACAAAAAACAGCACGTGAATCGCTCGTTTTCAGAGTAACCAGGAAATAGTTTCTCTCCTGACAGATTGGTGCTGTGAGCACAAATATACACACACACAGCCCTTTTAAAGACAGTACCATAAAGACACATACCATTAAAGCGACATTCAAGTCAACCCCAACTCCGGATACAAACTCAAACGGAAATAGACCAAGAGTATTTTTTTTAAATTATGGAAAGATAAATAAAGGATTGTGATATCGTAAATTCCTTCACATTTTATATCTTGGAAACTGCAAGGGACTCACATAAATTAACTTACTAATTTCTCCCAGAGGAGAACAAATGACAGAGTCAGGGAGAGCAGCAGCATTTCACCACAGGCAGGAGGCTTTGCTCAGGAGTGAGGTGCAGAGGCCAAAAAAGATAAAACAAAAAAGGAGCTGCTGCTTAAGAAATATGTTCAAAATCAACTGGAAGCTGTGGGCTCAGTTTAGCAATTCTGAGCACACTTACCTAATCTGTTAGGGTTTGGGTTTGTTGTTGTTGTTTCTTGGGTTTTTTGGTTTTGTTTTTGTTTTGTTTGTTTGTTTGTTTTTTGGGTTTTTTTGTCAGTTGGTTGTTTTGTTGTTGCTGGTTTTTTGTTTTGGTTTGTTTGTTTTTCTAATGATCACTTTTCTGTACCTTCAGCATGTTATGTATTCAAGCACACTACCGTTTACCACTGACTGCCCAAGCTTGCAGGCAGCTCGTAACCATAGCTCCAAGAGATGAGCTCCACCTCAGTTATCTCAGTGGGGGCTTCTCCAGAATCCCCCATGCCACAGCTGTAGAATTTGACATTTTCCCAGTGGACAGGAGTTCGGCAGCTCCTCTTCCTCTCTGAAACTCATTCTCTGCAGCCAGGAAACCAGTACATGTGTCTCCAGCCATGGCAAAGCTGGTCCACAGCTGCTTTTGGTTCTCCTGCCTTCTCACAAACCTTTATTTGAATTAGAGTACACAGTCCCTGCATTAGTCAACGTTGCTGAGGCAAGGTGATATGCTATCAAAGGTGGCTACAGCCTTCCTTCTTTGATGGCACATGTCTAAAGAGTCCTGGGAACAGAGATGAGTCACCTGAATTTGATGCTGCGAAGAGGGTTTTTCTGCGGGGGTTTTGTTTGTTTTGTTTTGTTTTCCTAAGGTGATTGCAAACAACTGACAGCTTATGCACCCTTTTTTTAGATGCAAGCCACAGGTGGGCTTCTGTGCAATGAAGAAGCCATCAGCATGCTTAGGTGCTCAGCAGCTGCTGCCAGGGCACAGGCTTCAGCTCTACTACAGAACAGGGGAGAAAGGATGCAAACCCACTTGAAGCAAAATAAAACACTTCCGGACAAAGCGCACAATGGTCTCTGTTGATGGCAGACACTGCATTACCACAATACAATGAATAGGCTGTTTCAGAACTGCAGCCACTTTGCTATTCTGCGTATTGAGTGACAGCCATGGGTTTTGCACCATAAGAAAAGCAACAGGAGAGGCCCCAGGCTTCACTCCAGAGGCTGAGTGCCCCAACTGAATGCATGGTCCTTATACAGCCTTCTCCGGACTCCTAAAGTCAGAGTCCAAACAAGGGACTTTTTTAATGTGCTACTGTCAGACCACTTCTGGTTTGGACTTTGGCTTTGCTGACCTGATGGTTTGTTGGTTTGTTGTTTTTTGGTTTTTTTTTTTACAGACACACAGCCAATCATTGCATGTGCCAATAAGTCAACTGCTTATATGAAAAATAGCAACACTTGTTAAAAAAACAGAGTAATAACAGATGTGGCAGGTATTTAGAAAGAAGACTGAAAGACATGGCTTTCCTCCAAATCATAATGCACTGTCCCTGGTTCCTCTTTCAACAAAAGTAAAAAGAGGACTTTTGCCATTTCAGTTTGGAAAGAGCTGGCAATCTCAGCTGCACTTAAATGAATGTAAATATTGACTGATAGCATACCCGACGACAGGAAGCCACTGAACCACAAACTCAGAACTTTTTTAGCTAATCTTACGTCTTCATTTGTTTAAACCCTCATCATTCTATGCTTTTCTATTTAGTCCATCACACAAATGTAAAACTCTGGTTCAGCAACATCCTGGCACAATATGGGCTCAAACAGAATCCACTTTTTTACCAAATACCAGCTAAAGCTCTCCTGCACTCTCCTCACCTTCCCTACTGCCCCTTTCCACTGAAGCTGGTACACTTCTCAGGCGATTGGGGAAGGCTGATAAGACAGAAATTTAAGCCACTAAACAGCTTCAGAGCAAAAGCAACAACTTCGTAAAATCCACAGTTAAACTGTGGGACTAATTCCTCTAACACAGGACACCGAAAGCATGAACATTTCACACGGGTTTAAAAAGCAACTACTCACATTTATGCCAAAAAAAAAAAAATCTATCCAGAGCTATTGACCACAAGGATACCACTGCGACTTAAAGGAATCCCTGGAAGAGAAGCAGTAAATAGAGCTGCAATGCCTGACAATATAGACTGTGCACACGCTCCTAACTACAGGGAATAACTCATGAGAGTTAGCTAGTAATTTCATTAAAAAGCGAAGTCAGTAGATACGGCCATACACATTCAGATATGTCTACTCAGAACACTGATTTCTCACAGGGTCTTCAAAGAGCAGCCACATTTAAAGAAATTAAAATGAGAAGGGCACATGTATGAAAAACCACCTGCTTAGGGGAAAGTCACAAGTCTTTTTCTTTAAAAGGTTATCTCAAAATAGAGAGTAACAATGCCCTGAAACAGCCAGGTATTTTGCATCCACGAAGGAATCCAAATGCCTCCTTTCCAAGCTCTGTCTACACACAGATATGCACAGATATATAATTAGTACTTTAGGACTGAGTGCTTTGGTGATAAATATCACTGTGAATTAGATATTTAAACATCCTCAAGCATCAGGACATGATCTACTTGGTGAGGGCAGTGCAATGTTGTCAGAGGGCTGGTTTAGAACTGCCTTAAACCAGTGTAACTTGTGGAGACAATTTACCAGCTTAAACTGGACTGAAATAAGCAAACCACCAGCTACGCATTTTACTTCAGCTACATTTTGCTTTTAACCTGGTTTACATCTGAAATTTCTATCCCCTCAGTCCAAATCTAAGCCCTCACAGCCTGCCCATGTCTCTCACCCTTGCAGGCTCCCCTCAGTCAGCAAGAAGTCAGCCCCAGCCTCGGCTTTTTCCCCCACCAGCTTTGCCTTCCTTTGCTGCTTCTGTCTAGGTAGACGACACCGAAGCATCAGCTGCAACCTGTTCCCCTTTGAACCAAAATACAAAAGGCACACTATCCTTAAGATAACATTTTTACAAAAACGTCTCAGTACTGTCTAAAAAAGTATATGTGCTAGCTTCAAAAAATGGGACAAGAATTTGCCTAGTTTAGCCTGATGACTGAAAATGGAGAGGATGCTCTATATCAAGGCAGTGATACCCTCATCAGTGCAAGCTACTCCTCAGTTGTCACACAGGACTCGGAGCACACATACACATCAGGAACATGAGTACCTTAATTGCTTAGTCTAGCATGAATGCCTTAATTTTGTGCACTGCTGCAGATGTTTACAGTGTACTTTATTTATGCCCCTCTTTTTCCCCTTCCTTTTCTAGTGCTGAGCATATTTAAAGCATGCAAGGCAAGTAAAGCATCGACCAGTCTGTATATATAGAACTGGCAAGCTCTACACCAAAAGAGACAATCAGAAAAAATACCACAGTAGTATCGCAAAAAGGTATAAAAACCACCTGCTCCCCCACAGGGAAGATGGTGTGCAAGGACTTGGGGTGTAAGTGTTGGGACTCTTTGCACACACTAAGGAAAATGCCTTTGAGTGAAGCAGCTTTGCCCACTTGCCTTACACAGGTGGTTGGCTCCACAATCATACAAGATCTTTCTCACTTGCAGCTTTGTGACGGTTTGGTGCCACGTAGCACGGCAACCCCCTATCTCATTGGAAAGACGGGGTCATACTGCGAGTTCCCAACTCCCAAACAGCCGTGTTTAGAATTA
Source organism: Columba livia (assembly GCF_036013475.1). Lineage (NCBI taxonomy): Eukaryota > Metazoa > Chordata > Aves > Columbiformes > Columbidae > Columba > Columba livia. The sequence goes on along the minus strand of NC_088603.1, from coordinate 55,689,960 downwards.
GATTGTTGTCAGGGTTACTCTGATCCAAGCTTGAGATTTGCCTGCCACATATACCATGCACAACATTTTGTTGCATTTTTTTTTTTAATTTCAGTTGAAATTCCTTCAGACAGACTCAGGCAGACAGAACCCAACTGTGGACGCAAACACAGACAACTATTGATCATAATAAACCCACGTATTTTAGAAGGTTTTTGCCCAGGTCTCTTTATGATTATTCTTTTCCCAGCACAGGAAATGTTGTTTTGCAAAGCTAAATTCCACATCCTACGGAACACATCTGCTCTCCTTGACCTGTCTATGTGCCTGGTAACCATATCAAAGACAACAAGGCCACCCGCACACAACTAAGTCATCTCTACTCTCAACTCTTCTGCCTCACTAAAGGAAAATTAATACACAGAAAGAAAAAAAAATATCAGCACAATGACTCATCTTACATTTTTCATTCTAAGTTCTGACACGCAATACATACGCTCAGGGAAAATGCATGTATACATATTCCCTACACAAACACAGGCAAATGACAAAAAGAACAGACTAGCAGGTACCTCCAAGACGAAGTTCTGTTTATTCAGTTCAAAGATTTAATCCCTCAGATTAGGAGGAAGCCCTTGGGTGACACAAGTCAGGTGTGACGGCTTTGAAGTCCTCCCTCTATAAATAAAGCTTTCTGGCTAAGGCTCACTTTTCCTTCCGCTTGAAGGAAGGGACTCGAAAATTTGCTGCCCGTAAAGCTGGACTCATTCAGTCACTGCCGAACACATTAATCCTGACATGTTTAGCATTAGAGCCAGACAGCAGCAATGGTTTTAATGAGATCAAAGACAAGAGTGGACTCACCAGCACACTTCCACCAGCCTTCGGCTGTCTCGCCAGGCTCACGCCCATCCATTCGTCATCTCTGTCTTCTTTGCAGGTCTTTCCACAGAGCGTGCCCCGAGAATTGCCTACAGAAAGCAGGGAAAGACAGCAAGACATGGAGACTTGAGTTTTAAATACCCACTAAGAATCCCGAGGAGGAAACTGCCCATGAAACATTTGCCTGGCAGTGCTTTACTTTTACCCTTCATCCTGATTATTAGTTCTTGTATTCATTAATCACAGTGATGCTCTCACTCTACTAGGTTTCATTCAAACGCATAGTAGAGGACAGACCCTGTCCCAAACAGCCAGCAGCTATTACAGCACGTCCACAGCTTTACTCAAATAAAACATCCAACTGAAGTCAATGGGAGACACGTGAGATTGCCTGCAGAATGCAATGAAAGCAAAAATTACTCTTGAAAATGAGATCTGGGGCACTGAAAGAAATAGGAGCCTAAACCTTTAGTTCTGCCAGGCAGTATTCACAAATCCATGACAGACAGTTTACATTACAGTAGCAGGAAAAACCGAACTTACCCAAAACACATTTTTAACACAGTTAAGCTTCATAAAAACTAATTCTACTTGACTCAGTCATGAAAAGATGAACAATACTAACATGCCTTTTTTATAGGCAGAGAAAGCAATAACAGGCATGCCACTAAGAAAACCAAATATGAAGGGCTTCCATGTTCTCCATCAAAACCCAGAACAAGGTTTTAGATCAGAGCTTTGCTTTAGGACTCCACCTTCCCCCAATTCAGACACTGCATGAGAGAAACCAAAGTTGATCCTGGTCACATGCAATAGGATCAAAGCATGGCTCTCACCAAGACACTTATTTCCTTTAGTGCAAGAAGCAGACCCAAGGCATGATTTGCTGCATTATGAGGGAACCCGCAGAATGCCAGGTTGCTAAAAACCCCGCACATCACGGAACTACTGCTGCACTGCCCAGGGTGACCTCACGCACCCTTACCCCAGCGCTCCCCACCAGGCACACACCCTCCACCATGCTGCAGAGTCGCACTGAAACAGGTGGAGAAAAGACAGTGACTTAGGGTAAGCAGGGGAAAAAAAAATAAAATAAATCCACCTTTGCCTGGTTACTTGCTGGAGAGAGGGAGCAGGGCCACTGGGAGGCCACCAGCACCAGGTGGGATGCTAGTTCATAATCCTGAAGAGAACATGACACCTTTGCTGCCAGTGCTCATAATCCATCAGGAGAGGCTGATGAATCCCTCTCAGTGTCTTGAGACCTCTCTGAAGCCACCAGGAGGATTTCTAGCCATTTGGGGTATGCTTTTTTAATTTTGGTTCCCTCCTTCATGCCCCCAAGCATCATAACAAACTCTTCTCTTTAGTGACGAATGACAGAACCCAAGGCAATGGCAGGAAGAAGTGCCAGGGGATGTTTGGGTTGGACATTAGGAAAAGGTTCTTCCCCCAGAGGGTGGTGGAGCACTGGAACAGGCTCCCCAGGGAGGTGTTACGGCCCCAAGCCTGAGAGTGTTCAAGAAGAGACTGGACAACGTCCTCAGACACATGGTGTGAACTGTGGGGTTGTCATATGCAGGGACAGGAGTTGGATTCGACGATCTTTGTGTGTCTCTTCCAACTCTGGACATTCTATGATTCCATGATAACTACCCACCTCGACCCATATCCAGTTCTGTGCATCTTCTGTCAGGATTGGTATGGACTCGACACTTAAACACTGCTCCTGGGGACTGAACAGAGGTGCTGTATTTAGATTCTGCCTTGGGAGCACCAACCAAGACCCTGGAAACCAAAAGCAAAGTAACAAGTGATTAATTTCAGGAGAAACGAAGAAAAAACAAACCAAACAAACCAAACAAAAAACCCACACACAAACAACAGCAAGGTTCACATTGCCAGAGCTCCCTCAGCAAAAGGACTTTCTCCATCAACCTTGTAAAATGATATTGACTCACAAACTGAGAACACCACATACAATAAAGCCACAAATACTCTAACAAGTTACATTTCCATTAGGATTTTAAGATATTTGAAGCACACCCAAACCTCCCAAAAGTGTTCAGGAAAGTAGGACAGACAACAGCAGCTGCACCCATCTTTCCTCAGTTTTAACTACATCCCTATCAATCCAATAACCCCCAAGAGCTAATACCCACACCCACAAGAAGATGAAATCTGAACCTGCGTGCTTGTCAGCCAGCCAAAGATTAAGCAGCTTGTTTAGAAAGCTGAGGCATCCCATTCTCAGATAGAATCAACACCAGAACACCCAACCAACAACACAGGAACAAGTATCTTCCATGGTGCGTTGCCATCAACCAACCTTTATCGCTAAGGCTGTGAAGACTATACCTGGTCTATTTATCCCATGTGAGAGCTGGTATCTCTGGGAAGCACCAATGCACAAGCTCTGACCACAGGGTTCCTTAACATACCCTAGAAAGACGATGAGCCCTTTTTAATCACTTAGGTTACAATCCAGTTAACTGCTTAACAAGCTGGCAACTACTCATGCCATAAGAGATGCTTTTTGAGGAGGATTATGGGGGAGGCACAAGTACTAAGGGAGCCTTTTTACTGCCTCCTCGTTGAAAGGGCAATCTTTCTCACCGAGTTGTGAACCCAGATCTGGACACATGAGGGTGAGGAGGGAGGTTAAACAGGAGGAAGGCAGCTCCACGAACAGCAGCAGGGAACACCATGCAGTTTTTCTATAATTTAGTATCAGTTTTGCTGATACCCTTGCACTGCAAGGCAGGGCGGAGCTTCCGCATGTAAAAAAAAAGATCCTCGCTGAAGTTAAGCCCAGAGCTGGAACTAAGGGCAGCCATTTCTAAAAGACCGAGCTGCCAGTGCTCACATGTGGGGATCCAGCCTGCTACTTGAGAGGCAGCAGCTGACCAAGGAGACGCCACTTTTGGTTTACCCACCAAAGGGATAAAGGGCTTCTGGTGCAAAGTCAGTCTGCACACACAGCCCACCCACAGCACGGATGGACAGCCCAGCACAAGTCCCAAAATGGAAGCTTTCCCTGCTTTAAAAAACTTCTCTTTCAGCCTCTAATGTAAAGTTCAATCCTCAGCCACCACCCATCATCACTATCCCAGTAAATACAGGAAGACCCAAGGCACATGTCCAGGGCAACCTGAGACACCTGGAAGAGTTTCTCCTGCATCCAAGTCCGGTCTATACCAAACAGTGACACATCTCCGCTCCCTACGCATTTCACTGGATGTGGAACGCAACGAAACTGTTCTGTGTCACTTGGAAATACATTTACAAAAAGAAGAGAAACCCCTACATTAAGTGACCATTTTCTCCAAAGTTTCGTGACCCAAGCTGTATTATTTGGAGAAGTTTGATGGGGCTGTGCTCTACAATTCACATCATGTTTTCACAAGTGAGAAGAATTAATGTCTGAAATGCTTAAGTTGCTAAAACCTACAAAGCCTGTACACATTGCAGGGCAAGAGCAAAGGAGCCTGAAATAATAGCTCCAAATGGAAATCCCACCAGGCAGGCGGCAGGCAGAAAAATCAAATGCCAATCATTTCATTTACACAGGCGATGAATGCATGTCATTCACTTATTGACATTCATGAGGTCTAACAAAAATAAATAAGGAGGGATATTACTAGCTTAAAGAGTTATGGCTTCAAATTGCAAATGGCAAGAAATTGTTTCTACAACCTGTTATAACAATAAGATAATGTAGGCCGCATTGACCTCCAGTTTGAAATAAGCTTTGCTCTAACCTAATAAAAGCAAATACAAATCAGCAACTAGTGCACAAGATACCTTGGGCTGCGAAATGCAAGATGAAGATGAAGGAGCCTAAATCACAAAGACTCTTCAGCTCTTTTTAAAAAGCTGAATAGGAAAAATTGATAATTAATGATTTGAGTAAGCTACTGGCACAGATAATATTGCTGTCTTGAGCAAATATACCTTTCAAAAGAAAAACACCTGTTGCCACTTTTTCATGTGGACCGAGCAGAAAGAAGCAGCCAGCAAAGGCTACAGGTGACGTGTGCCAAAAGTAAATCTATTTTGGATTCATATTTGATACTTCACCCACAACATACACTATGTCACCTTAGGATCTTGTCTCATTCTTTCCCTCTTGCACCTAGACCCCAGTAGGTGAAAGCTTTGCAGATCTGTTCCATCTGGCATGACCTATGCTCACCCATGCCCCAAGACAGTCACCTTCAGGGAGATACCAGATTTTCTGTTGGTTCATATCCTTTTTGGTTGGCCCAGTGGGTATTTGCCACATACCACTTACTTCAGTGCTATTCAAAGGTTTGAGACTGGAATATTTCATTTGTCGAGAAAAAAAATAAATCCTTTACTACTTCATTAGTTTCTGTGTATAACGGCTTAACTGCTGGAAGAAAGTCACCTATTTAACTGTCAGGAGACTCTTCAGCAGACCTGGATAAAAGACTCATTTGCATCCAAATATTTTGGGACTCAGAGCAAAATGAACAACTGTTTTGTATCTCCCCTACATATTAAAGCACCTTTGAAATCTCCTGCTATTTCTATGAAACAACACTGCAACCAGAGAAGGTGTTTTTCTCTGGCACCATACCGGAACAGAAATACATTTCAAAACAAAGCCTTAGAGCCTAATACAGACTTCTTGCATTTCAATGCTTCTGAGTCGTGCCTGGCATAACCACAGAAGACCTGTAAACAGCCAGCAGAAGTACAATCCTGTCCTCTTGGTATTATCAGGCAACCTTCCAACATGTTCCAACTAGTTTAACCAGCTCTCCTATAAAATAGCCTAATTTTGTGGTACAGTTTTCCAGTGCTGCTATAGGACTACTTGGCTTGTCAGCAAGCAAGCACCAGCAGTTCTCCAGCCTTTTGCCACAAGGCTTATAATGTGGGCAGTAGTCTTGGCAGAGACTATTGATGAGTGCAGGTTCTCACCACAATCATAATACTCTGCAGGAAGCCTCTAGGATATTTGTGAGTAGCTACATGAAGACACCTTGAAGGGGAAACCCCATCAAGAGAAAGAGATTACTTTCCATGGAGGAGAAGCAAGAGCAACAGGAGTAGGGGTTGGGGCCATTTTAGAGTCTTTTTTGCTTGACATGCACAGAAATCTGTAAGAATCAGCCACATCCCACTGGCTTTGGGAACGAAGTATTGGGGTCTAAACCAGCATGAAGAGCAGTAGGCAGAGAGGCCATTTAACCTTCTCTGCTTGCATTCATACTCATACAATCAAGGACAAACATCTCATCTATATGGAGACAACTATGCAGCTACATGACCAGAAACCATCACATTACAGTAGCCACAGCAGCCAATATTAATGGATGACAAGAAGTTTTCTTGGCCACAGGGAAATCCACACCTCCTTAAAATTACTTCCAGCAGAACAGTAACTATCACTTTGCTGGTGATTGACCCTCGGGACATACAGATTGGGAAATTAAGTGCTGCATTTAGCAGAAGGAACAGAGAATGAAAGTGTCGAGCTGACTGATGGCATGGAGAGATGCCAAGCACATGAAGCACCAACCTACAGCGTGCCAGCAGCGATTAGACAATCACGGCTCAAGGACTGGGGAATGGAGGGACCTCACCTCACCGCAATGTTAAGTGGCAGAGAAAAAACTCTTTAAATATCCTTGCATACCACAGCTGATTTCAAAAGCAGCACCAGAGGAAGATGCACCACCAGCATATCCCATCTGAGTTTCTTCTCACTGGAAGGTCTCTGCCTTTTGCTAAGCCCACAAAATAAAAAATAAATTAAACAAAAAAAAAGTAAATAAATAGATTTTTAAAACCCCAGTGGTCCATCCATTAAGTGCAGAGTGAAAAGCAGGAGGGCTGTTATTTGGGCAGCAGATGAATGAGCTCCGACCAACAACAGGAAGCCCAAAATGCCATGGCAGCACCTACAGCATCACTACATCATTTCTGCAACATGGTGTCGTTAACACAACAGCCAGTCTGCTCGGGGTCAGCCTTCCTCCACAGCTTCCTTCTGGTTGCACACAAGAACATCAGGCACGAACACCACGTATCCGTTCCCCTGAGATGCAGAACAACCTTCACGTTTCAGCAGCAGCACAACCCAGTGAAGTGAAACAGCACAGAAACCAGACTATTTCCTTATTGTAATACTCATAGCAGGGACACCATACAACTAAAGCGACGGGGTTACTTTTTTCATGCCAGATCACGTTGCCAGAAATTATAAAGTTGTTACCCTGGACTTGCTGAGGAGTTTGGGGCGAGAAAGGGGCATAAGGAGAGGAAACGAGAGATATTAAGTAACATCTTATTTTTAAAAAGAAAGACCTAAGATGTCACTTTATAAACATTTTTTTTACTGGGACAAAATTGACATTTGTTTCTTCTTAAACTGTCTGAAAGAAAGCAGAGAAAGCAACATTCTTGGTCGTTTTGTAGGGTCTTTACTCCAAGCTTCAAATTATATCCAGAGAACAGAAGCACTTCAGCTTGTCTCTGCTCCAAATGCAAGCAGCCACCTGGTTCCTTACTCCACTGAAAACTGCAATGAGGGGGAACCGGGTAAATCTTCCAAGATTTAAAGTCATAAAACCTGGTTAAGGAAGGAAAAGGAGACATTGTCAGAAATACAACAACTCCAGCACATGTGCGATGACCAACTTTTCTTGAGATGAAAACTGTGCAAAAATAAATCCTAAACAGAAGCATCGCTGCAATTAACTATTTCAGACAGGTCAAAAGCACTGACGTACTCCACTGTCACAGTGGAGGCTAAATACCCCCATTCCACAATAACTTCTCTGTCAAGGGCTGCATAGCAGCCTGATTATTCACATGTATCTGACATAATATTTCAAATCAAATACTCCCCTTTTCTTCCCTCCTGCAATAATATTTGGCTCATGTAAATATTCAAGACTCACCAGGCTCTAAATTGGTTTACTGGAAACCTGCAGGCCTATGGTAGATAATACAGACAGGTGCTTCTGTGGTGTTGTCAAACAAACAACTGAAACACTGAGGCTGAAGACCTGGGCATTACAGACACCATTTTAATATAAAACAGTCACTATATGTACACATATGCACATATGTATATATAGATACACACATCAGGACAGGGACAGGCTATGGAGAGTAACACCCTTCAGCTAAGAAACTCCCATGACCAGAAGTACGTTAGGTGAATATCGGGCACCGATATTCAGAACAAGAAACACTGAACCATCATGACAATGATCTCAAACGCTTGAGAGCATATTAACACGCTAAATAATTTTAGACAGGCGGAAGCCCTATCAGCCTCAGATGTGATCAGTCCCATTTTTGGAGGCTCACATAGTGCACAGCTCACCGGGCAAGCCATGAATGCCCAAAATATCACTATCCAAAGTTCACTTAGCTCAAATACTGCCCACTGTAGTGTGTAGGCCAAACAGACATCAGACAACTTCGATCATAACTCTTCCTTGGGTATATAAAAGCTAAAAAGGTAAGAAGAAAACTGACACACAAACCCAAACAATAACCCTGTGACTATTACGAGGAGCTATATGCTACAATGAGATTAATATTAACCATTTTTACTATGTATTCCCCATAATAGATTTCAGCCTTTTCCCAGAATATCACATCTGAAAAAGAAAGAAAGGAAAAAAAAACCAAAACAGTAACTCTACAAGCCACTTAAGGAAATGCTTCTATAGCTTTGCACACAGAGCTCTACACACAAAAACCTGACAAATCTGAAAAATTACATCAGTTCTACTAAGCATTTCCCTCAACACTCATCCAATAAACTGGGATTATATTTTGTATTTCAATGATCTGCAAATGGTAATCACTTTAAACTTGAAATTAGAGACTTCATGCTCTGAAGGGATGTGCAAGATCCTGTACAGTAAAATATGGTTTTAAAATAGTACTATATAATACCGGAAGCCTGTATGCCCTCCTCAGTTGAAGTGGGCATAGCTAAGGGCACTGACAAGGGTACAGCCTTTTGATGGTTTGAATGTCAATGAAGATTGTCCAGATCTTTCACGCTTTCCAAAAGAAATAGTTAAATACTTAAAATCGATGTTATTTGCAGTATGCAAAAAACCCCTGCTTGCACTCAGAAAATGCCCATCCAGTACACGTGATGGCATCTTCAGAAACTGGAATAATGCTGCATACACTTTTAAGATCAATGAGATTCATTGCTGTCTCTTGATATTCAGGCTGCACGCGCACATTTAAAAGCATAACTGCATACAGCAAACTAGAGTCAAAGAGGCTGTAGAAAACCTATCTCCAGAACTTTTATCCCAACCTCTGTTTGGGACAGGAGTTTGAAGCACCCATGAAAAAAAGCTCCCCGTTTACACAATGAAGAGAGTTCTCCCATCAGTGGTGACAATCCCACCCTCATGATTTTTGACAGCCCAGTGCTGATCCTGACCACATTAAGCTGCTGTTAACCCCTCTAGGTGTTAGGGCTGACACTTAATTTGCTTACTTAAAAACACTTCTTGATCTCAGATACTTTTTGTTTCTGGGTGAAGAAGGTCCATTTGCGGAAAACTGGAGTTCGCATAACTGGAGTTTTTACCTTAGAGCACCAGACATCTTGCAGACGGCTGCCTTCAGACAGACGCCCGACACTACTAGTCCAGCATCATTTCCAAACAAACTGGGATACCAGGGAGATTCTCTTCCCTGATCAACCTCCCCTCCCAAAAAAAAAACACCAAAAACCCACACCAACATCTGCTATCTGAAGATAATTCATGTTATCAACCAGAATGACAGACATCTACACAAGGAACAACAAATACTACCATTTTCATCCCACCACACCCCACTAGATCAGCATTTCATTCACATCACTGTGAATTCCCACCAGTTTGTGCTGAATGCAGTCGCTTTCAGCCTTTGCATCCTTTGTCAGTTCCTGACCCAAGTTAAGCATTACTTTAAAGTGAGAGCTTTTCTTCTCCCAGAGCACTTTTCCTCTATGAAGTCTTCTGATAAGTCCTTAAAAATGAATGCTCTATGAAAGCCACTATGCAGAAAGGCTGAGCACACAACTACTACTGAACTAAAGGGTGTAAAAGAAATTCATTTTTAAAGAACTGGATGCCGGCATGAATACATTTATTTATATCACAGTGCACCACAGTTCCAACATCAACAGCTGAGTAATCGGGCCATATCTAAGCGTAAAAGATAAAGACAAGCTTTGTGGGCGTTTATTGGCAGCAGTGGCTCCTATTCCCATTAGAAGTGCACCAGACGACATCAACTGGGTCCAATTAAAAGAAATCGGTTTTAATTCTGACAAAGAGCGTCTGACCCAGACAAGAGAGGGACAGACTATGCTCCAAGGCTCTTTTCAGTCAACGGGAAAAACAAGAAGCTTGCCAGTTTGCATAATTTTTCAAGATGTAGACAAACTTTCTATTATTGTTCATTATTTAAAAAAAAAAGAAAAAAAAAGCAAGCTACATATCCATTTCCTCTACAGTCCCTCATGCCAAGAGTGGGCACACGGGCACACAGAGGAGATGAACGCCTCTTGGTTTGGAAATGTCTCTCCAGTCACCAGAGGGATTTTCATCCTTGCAAGGTAGAGTACGGAGCGATCCGCCCTGTCAATGCTGAACACGCTGCTCCCACTGGAGGTATCACTACTAATTTTTTTTCCCGTTTAACACGGCACGACCTGTCATCTTTCACACCAGATGCATTTTCTGTCAAGGAGATGAGGTGCGAAATATTTCCCCCAAGGAAGCGGGGCTGCGCAAAGCACCAAACCACCGGGCGAGGGACCGCTGGAGCTTGGGGACAGCTAGTTCACGATGCCGAGCGCCAGCTGCCAGCTCGGGAAGGACACCCCGTCTTACAACACCGCTCAACGAGGGGGACCTCGGTTTACACCAGGGTGAACCCCTCTCCGCACACAACAGGCGCGGAGCCGCAGCGCTGCCTCCACCGCACCCGCACGACGGGACGGAAAGGACGCGGGGAAGAGCCCCCACAGCCGGGGCGCAGGCGCGGGTCCCCTTCCCGGCTGCGGGAGCGGCGGCTGCCCCGGGGGATACCCCGGTGGTTGCCCGGTGGTTGACCCGACAGCGCCGGGCCCGCCGCACCCCCGCCCGCCCAAACCCCGCGGTTTTACCGCCGCCGGGCGCGCAGTCCCCGCGCTACTCACCACCGCGTGCTGTCGTGGTAGTGCTGCAGCACCGAGTACCCGAAGAAGGAGCCGTTGGGACCCTGAAAAACCACGGGGCGACCCACGTCCACGTTGTAGCATCGCGCCAGGGCCACCCACAGCAGCGCCCACAGCACCCGCGCCCCGCGCCGCCGCGCAGCCGCCGGCATCCTGCGAGCTCCGGGGCAGCCGCCCGTCCCGGCGCCGCTGAGCGCTGAACCCCGGCCCGCCGAGCCCAACTCCCCGGCGGCGCGGCCGGGCGCGGCGCTTTTGTGCCCGCCCCGCGGCGGGGCTCTGCGCGGCCCGGCCCGGCCCCGCCGCGGCTCCGCTGCGCCCCGCGCCGCGACGCGCGGGGATTGCGCGCCCGGCCGCTCCGCCCCGCTCCCCCGGCTCCCCCTGGCGGCCGCGGGGCCGGGCAGCGCTCCGCCGCTCCCGCCCGCCGATAAAGGCGGCCCCGCCGGGGGACACGACGTGCTCCTCCTGGCCCCGCGCCGCACCCTGGCATCCCTGATCCGAAAGGCTCCGTCCTTGTCTCCTCCAGCCGCGGCACCCCGGGGCGTCCCGCGGGGTCCTGCCGCCATCCTCTGCACCCGGCTCCCCCATGGAACAGCCCTCCAGCTGCCCCTCTGCTCTGGTGAGACCCCACCTGGAGTCCTGTGTCCAGCTCTGGAGCCCTCAGCACAGGAAAGACATGGACCTGTTGGGGGGTTCCAGAGGAGGCCACCAAGACGATCAGAGGGCTGGAACTGCTCTGCTGTGAAGACAGACTGAGAGAGTTGGGCTTGTTCAGCCTGGAGAAGAGAAGGCTGCAGGGAGACCTTATTGTGGCCTTTCAGTACGTAGAGGGGCCTATAAGAAAGATGGGGACAGGCTTTTTAGCAGGGTCTGTTGTGACAGGACAAGGGATAATGGTTTTAAACTAGAAGAGGGGAGATTCAGACTAGACATGAGGAGGAAATTTTTTACAATGAGAGTGGTGAAACACTGGCCCAGGTTGCTCAGAGAGGTGGTAGATGCCCCATCCCTGGAGACATTCCAGGCCACGCTGGACGGGGCACTGAGCAACCTGATCTAGTTGAAGATGTCCCTGCTAATTGCTGAGGGGTTGGACTAGCTGACTTTGGTAGGTCACTTCCAACCCAAACTACTCTACGATTCTGTGATTCAGCTGTGACAATCTAGTTTTTCCACCTTCCTCTCTATTCTCATGTGTCCCTCACCCACACCACCAGAGCGGTGACCATCAGGAGTCTGGAGGCAGAAGCGGGAAGCCACAGAGACAAAGACCAGAAAGAGGTGCTGGAAGAATCGGTCCTGCCTTGTGTTGTTCGACTTGAGACCATCAGCCTCACTTGAGTTTGGCACATGGAGAGGACCACTTCATCATCAGTGTGATGGAAGAAGGTCCTGATTCACATTATGCTGAAATAAATGTGAGGTTTTCCTGGGCAAAGGGTAACTGAGGGGAGAGGTGATGTGTTTTATTAGGATGACAGGAATGAAAATAATTTGTAAAACAAACAAAAAAACAGACCTGTGTTTTCTAGCATATATCCTTTAGGTCTGAAAAAAGAAGTGGCAACCTTTACGGCTAAGTAGAAGCTGAAAGTAATCGCTCTGATATTTTAGGCTATCTGACATGGAAAATAATTAGTCAAACATACAATCAAAGATGAGTGAGAGCTAAGGCAAGAAGATAGTTTTCTCCAGTGGATAAGACAAGGGTGACATATCATCCTGCAGGAGAAGGGGAGGGGAGTTATGTACTAGAAAACCCTTGTGCCCATAGAGCCCATCCTTTTATTATCCATTTTAAAAAAACTATTAATTTTAGCACTTGAGATCTATGAGAAATCATGTGTAGATCGCTCTTGAGGATCAAGACCAGGATCTCGGAGAAGAAATGCTCCCTGAAAGGTAACTGGGAGTTTCATTTGTTGTTGTTAGCCTGGGCTTTGGCTGTTTAATTCCACGTACTCCCCTTGTCTCTGAGGTGATGTGCTGGGAGAAGCAGAGTAGATCCTGGGGAACACGAGAGGAGAGGGGCCAGGAACTGATATAACAAGAACTGCTTCTTCTGGGAAGCAGCTGGAGATACTCGGCCAGGTCCAGTACCTCTTGCGTAGGCACATGGTGGCTCATGGGAAAGTTACTTCTGATGATGACAGTGATCTCCAGGGAAGAGTGCTGGGTGTTTGGGCTATTGGAAAGCTCGCGGGGGAAACACAGTTGGAAGTTAAATCGTCATACAGTGCAGGAAGACCTTGCTGAAAGTTTAACCATTTTCTGCAAAGGATTTTGCTCTGGGCTGTGAGAATTTTGGTGCAAGCTGTTTCATGATATCCGTGTGGCTCTTGTTAAAATTATAGCCTGTTTCTGCAGGGGTACATCCTCATCAGGAAAATATTGTTCATAAGCATCAATGTTGAGCATCACCCTCAGAGCAAGTGCCCCGGTGCCATATGTATATGTTGCTGTTTAGAAACTGCCATCTTTGCTGTTGACCATGATGCTAGAAAGGGAACACTAGCATAGGAATATTCCAGGGAAAAGTTTAATAAAGAAGTAATAACTACTGAATTTTGTGGTGAAGAACATCAATGGAGGAAGGGAGGTTTCCAGTCACAAAGGTATTTTATATTCGCTGCATAAATCATAGCTGTATAATTTTTTAAACCTCTTGTCTAAGGTGGCCTGTAAAAAGCCTGGGGTAGCGCAAGTCTTCGCTTCTTCCTGTAAGTATGTGCAGGGTTATGCACAAGTGAACATCTTCCAGTCTTAAGTGGCACTGTGCTCAATATCAAATAAAAAGGAAAAGTGGCTTCTCAATAACTTCAGCCTTTAGTGTACGATCTAATTGAAAGAACTGATCTGCTCATTAGAGCACCAAGTGAAAACAACAGGGCATTTACATCGTATTAGCAGGGATATTTATAACATCTAATGAAAAGATTTTCACTGGGGTTTTATAACTGTGCAATCAATATGGATAAAAGTAATCCGATTTAGGCAGAAAGTCAATATGCCACGATTAAGCAAATTCCACAAATGACATGCAATCCCATTAGCACTACCAAGACAAATCCTCTGCCTTTTGAAGCAAGAAAGTGATGGGGCTTTTGAATTAATTACCTGGGCACTGAACAATGCCCAGACAGCGCTGCAACCAAGTCAAAGGAAATGTGACTGACACACTGGAGGGAGTGACGGGTTCATCCGTCTCCAGAGGGAGGAGGGAAGCAAACCAGCAGAGGAGGTGAATGAAGCACTTGTCTGCCATGCTCTAGAGGGCTCTTGGGAAGACTTATTTTAACTAGAAGTGACACAATATGGAACTATGTCAGTCCATAAAATATTTAGCCCTCTATTCCTGGCAAGGAAGACTATCCAGAGAAAGGCCAGGAACACTGTCCTTCCATCCATTTATTTTATTGCACATCCAAATACTGAAGCCATCTCACAGCAGTTAATCCAACGGGAATTTTGTCAGTCGGAGCAGGAACAGAAAGTGCCTGTCTCAGTGGTGTAGGGTCAGCTGATAAATCCTGGCATGCCATTTATGAAAGCAATGGGAAGCATCCAACTGCAGCAACAAGCATAATAATAATGTACTGTTAAATGAATATGATGGTAGAAATAAGGACTGAGAACAAGGTATAATACATTAAATCATATGCCAACCTTTTGTGAACAAACCGTTCAAACTAGGAATGTCTGCATCTGCATTTCCAAATCCCTCTTCTTGCTGCTTGAACCTTGATGTTTGCATCCTGTAGGGAGGCTCCATACCTGCACCATAGGGCAAATTTGTAGTTTACACCCAGCTCTATTAATTAAGCACTTAACTGGAATTTAACATGCTGTACTTTGGCAGGGCTCAGTCTCCAGATTAGTTTTTAAATTAGAAAAGTTATCTGGAAATTGAGGACCATTAGTGAAACAACACCCTTGACAATACCTTTTAATTAATAACTTGTATTGTAGAGCTCAGGAAAGGAAAACAAACAAAACAAAACCAAAAAACCAAACAGTAATGTTCCTAATGTTCTAACTGTGGAAAGAGACAGAAAACAAATGCCCTGTGTCTGCACTGCTTACAGATTGTGTGCAGACCTGGTGCTTTGAGACTGAGCACTGACAGGTTCCCTCCTGGAGGCTTCCCCTCCCAAAATGCCACTTCACACATTAATCTTCTATGTGTGTGTGTATATATATATATATATATATATATATAATTTTGCTCCTGCGTTGCACATATTGAACTCAATATAATTTTCCTCATTTTGACCAATACTTTATTTAATTTTAGGACATCACTTTTTGCTATGTTAATTTGCCTTTCCCTGCTTTTATGTCAAAGTGGCGCTCCGGTATTTCCCACAGTGTTATCGTGGTTAAGGTTTTACTGTCTGTTTTAAGCCAGCCTACATCCACAAGTAACTGCATTTTCACTGACTTCCAGCAGGCACCCACAACTTACAAGTAAAGTTGCTGCAAGTTTGTTTTACCATCTTTTCTGAGCCCCACCTGATTCAGGTGTGGGTTTGTCTGTTCTGTGCCCAGCTCCCTCCTACTCGCTCTCAGCCACAGTTGGAGAGAGGGAAGCTCATTAATAGAACGGTTGCTGCCTCTCCCAGACATTATTCATATGTTTATGTCAGTATGTGCTTAGCAAGGAGGTTTGAAGTCAATTTGTGTTTAAGCTTTCCCATTGCGGCTGTGAGACTTGCTGATTCTTTGCAGGCATTCCTCGTATTTCTCAAAAAAGTAATCAATAAAAGGAGGTCGATAACTATGTTTAAATATCAGGTCCTAAAGGAAATACTGCCATTTATTTTTAGTCAGTTCCCACAGAGCTGCGTGATCTAATCCACCTTCAGACTCAGCTGTAAAGAGCGCAGGAGACGCGACTTCCTTAGTCTTTCAGCGCGTAAGATGTTTTCCAGATGTTTTTTGTAGTTCTTCTTGCATACCAGGTAAAGAGCATCCTCTCCATTGTGCAAAAGGTTGATCATGGTTCCCCCCTGCATTGAAGAAGAGAGAAGAGCACTGCCGCTTTCCATTGCACTGTGAGGAGAATGGAAATGACTTCTCCGTCCTCCTTTCTTTTCAAGCCCTCATCGCTGCTGAAGCTGTCGGGGAGAAGGGTGTTGTTTTGTAACAAATACACAAAAGGAGTAACTACAAAAGACCAAAATACTGATATATACACATAAAATAAGAAAACATCATGTATTTTGGATAAAGAGGGAACTCCCCACATTCACTTGCCTACCAGAGAATGAGGTAGGAAACAGATGGATTGACGGGCATGGGGCTCTTGTGTTTCCCAAACCCCTGAGAGGAACTACCCACATTTCAGCTTGTTCCATTTCAGCCTGTCAGACATCAAATTACTTGCAGCATCCAGACCTGCTGGCAAATCTGAACTGTGATTGTCATGGTACAAAGTTTACCTTCCTACATTATTCCAATTAAATCACAGAATCACAGAATGTTAGGGATTGGAAGGGAATGCATCAAATGCAACAGGAATGACTATCACTGGGTAACGTTACCACTGGAAAACTGAATGAGGTGCCTACACTGATCTCCTCACACAATATACACATTTAATTCCTACTGGTCTGTTCTTCTATTGGACTGTAACTAGCTCTCCAGCCGGAGTAAATAGGGAAGAAGGAAAACTCTTCTCTTGTTCTCGTATTGGTACTATTATTTGCTGGTTTTAGCTCTTCAACCACCATCTCTTACCTTTCTCAGAGAGCTCTACTGGGGTTTTCCAAACAGATTGAGAATCCAGAAAGTTTTATCTGTGTGGAAGATACAGACAGTGCAAATCTTAGGTGATACAGCAGCTGATGATTTCATCAAAACTCATCTTCTCGTAATAATCGCTAAAAGAAAGAGTGGAAAGCCAGAATTTTCAGAGTCTCATATGCAAAAACCAATCTTCCCTTTTTAGGTATTTAAGGGATTTGTTTTCTTAAACTGTACTGTTTTAGCAGCAATCCAGTTTATTTAGTGATCCAGCCTTACCATTTTTCTGTCCCCTTGAAAACTATGTGTCGACATTGCACTTAAACGCTTGCCCTGGCTTTCAGCATTGGGCTATATTTCAGCCTGACTTCTGGTCAATTTGTGCCCAAATGAAAATGTATCATCATAGTATCATAGTATCACAGTATGTTTGGGATTGGAAGGGACCTCAAAAGATCATCTAGTTCAATCCCCCTGCCGGAGCAGGAATGCCTAGGTGAGGTCACACAGGAACATGTCCAGGCGGGTTTTGAATGTCTCCAGAGAAGGAGACTCCACAACCTCCCTGGGCAGCCTGTTCCAGTGCTCTGTCACCCTCACTGTGAAGAAGTTTTTTCTCATATTTAAGTGGAACCTCTTGTGTTCCAGCTTGATCCCATTATCCCTTGTCCTATCATTGTTTGCCACCGAGAAGAGCCTGGCTCCATCCTCGTGGCACTCACCCTTTATATATTTATAACCATTAATGAGGTCACCCATCAGTCTCCTCTTCTCCAAGCTAAAGAGACCCAGCTCCCTTAGTCTTTCTTCATAAGGGAGATGCTCCACTCCCTTAATCATCTTTGTTGCCCTACGCTGGACCCTCTCCAGCAGTTCCCTGTCCTTCTGGAACTGAGGGGGTCATGTACTGTAAAACATATTTCTCAAACATTTATCACATGCTGTATACCAGTAACTGAAGGAATTTATCTGAGCCAAAGAAAAGAAAAAAAAATCCATCAGGTAAATATGCGTAAACCTTAAAAGAAGCCATTTGGCAATATATTCCAAAAGCACATGCAACGTGTCTCAGGTAGTTATCCCTAAAATAGCTGTGCCAGCCCCATGAGGCCTCTCTTAAGCAAAACGACAAAGAAATTCTGTTTCCGTCATCTCCACTGGCAGATGTCAATCAGGAGCACTGTGAGGAAGGGGAGAGACTATAAAGGTATAAGAGCTGTGGTTAAGGAGAAGTGATGCTTCACCAGCAGCCAATTCAGAGCACTTGAAGCTAGGCTTTCAAAAACAGTCAAGAGATAAAACCTCTCTCTCATCCATGACTACAGAGAAACTCCAGAAATCCCAGCCTCACTAAACCAAAGCCAGCCTTTGTCAGTACCTCCTCAACAATCACTGAAACCCAACCAAAAACATGATATCCCTAAAACATCACTCATGGATATCCCCACGCTTCAGAAGGTTGATGTGCTTGTAATTGAACTTGCTTGCTACCATTGTCCTAGTCTTGTCTAACTTAATGTTTCTCGGCTGAATTTTAAACTCAGACTAGATGGGGCTGTTAAATGTATCAAACAAGCTGGAGAAAAACCATGTCACTAGCTTTCAAAAGGCATTGCACCAGCCTATGGCTTTTCTCCCGGTCTTCTTGATAACCTCATGAGGATTCTAAGTAGAGGAAGTGAATGCTGAAATCATGACTTTTCACAAAAGAGGTGTTTGGTTTTGTTTTTGCTTTGTTTTTTCCAGAAGACTGACTCTTTACTTCTGGGAAAAGTGCTAGGCTACTTGGAGAAATACATCAAAGAGAAATAATAAATCTAATCCCCTACTGATTACTGTTTGTTGTCCAACATCAGGAGGGGATTCGACCTGCCACAAGATCTGCGGTTTCTACATCATTCTTGGCCTAAAAAGAATTCAGGTATCTGAGGCACAGAGACACAATGGATCCTTATCAAACTTTTCTTGAGTAGCTCAGCCCTTGTCAGTATCCGCTTCGCAAACAACCGATAGCTCAAGCATCCCCAGGACAAAGGTGCAATCTCATAAGGAAAACCAACATGCCGCAGAGTTGCTGTGAAAAAGAATAAATGGTAAATAAAATTCTGCAAGCACCATCTGCCATGAAAAAACCTCACCGATTTCAACATGTGCATTTCAAGAGCAAAGCACAGCTAGAGCCACCTTGTTCCCCAAGGTGGGGAAAGCCACCTGTATTTCAGTGATGCTACCTCAGCATCTTATGGAACTGCTTCTTCACAGACAGCTAAACCTTCCTACCAGCTGCGCTGTGACCGTACTCAAAGGACTAGTGTTGATGCTGAGGCCTACAAAATAAACACAGGATTATAAATCAGGACCTATCCTACTCAGGAGGAGTTTTAAATCTAAATTGAATTAACTAGATTTAAAGATTATATGAGATTACATGTTGTTAAATTTATGTGTCTTAGATTTCTATAAAATTACATCTTCAGACAAAGCTATTAGGTAATAATTAAAAGAGACTGTTGATTGTCGTCTTTGGTTTTCACTTTCTTTTGAATGTCTAGTGATAGAGATCCTTTTCAACAGTCTGGACCTAATCCACTGAAACTCAGGGAAAGATTGCCAGGAGCTTTAATGGAACTGGATTTTTTTTAACCCTAATGCAGACAGATCTTGTCTCTTCTATCTTTTTTCACTACATCAAAACAAAAATCACAACTGGAAAATGTGTATTAAATATTAGAAAGTCATGAAATACTGGCCGCACGGTGGATCCTGTCATCCACCATTTTTCTGCAGGATACTAGATCTCACTGATTCATACATTGAAGTGGAATCTCTGCTTTCCCTTTTACCCTCCATTTCTAAATCCATTACTCTGAGACCATAGTGGTCACACGGGCTTTGGCCGCTTGTTGAAAGGTCCAGTTTACACCACAACTTTCAAACGTTCTGCTTGGCATTCTTGGCCCATCTGCTTTCCATTAGCCAGCCGCTCAGTGGTTATTATTCCACGTGTTAACTATCACACACACTCCTTGTGTGAAAAGTTCAGGTGAACAATAACTTATTTAGCATCTCTGAGAGATCCAAACCTGTTCTACCACCACAGAAAAGACACTTTTTGCAGTTATGTACATAGCCACTCAAAGCTTGAGCCCTTTACCAAATAATTTGGGATACACAGGACTTTTCTCTGATCCAGTTATTCCTAAATTGTCTACTATGCTGTGGTTTAATGTTGTGTGTGCTGCAGAAAAGTAGCTCAGAAAAGTAAACTGTGGGACTCTTCAGAGTTGCTGTTGGTATGAGATATACCAGAAGTGGCAGAATTATCCAGCTTAATAATGCCAAAAATGCTGAATTTCAGATAGCAAGAATGATGCTGTGTTGATGCCAGTGGTTAAAACAACAACAAAAAACCACAACAGGCAACAAAAGGGCAAAAAACCCCTCAACAACCCCAAATCCCCCACTCTTTAGGACATTTTTTTTTTTCTGATATAATTCAATTTGAATCAATGGAATTAAGGCAAGGAATTTGCAATCCCCAGAGTGATATTCACTACAAATAATGTGAAGTGAGAAGCACAACAGTTGTGGTAACACAGCAGCTCTTTTGTTTATGAGGGACATTATTCACACACCTCAGTGATTGGTGCTGGTATAGGAGAGGTACTGGGAGGAATTTGGCAGTAAAAACCCCCTCATCCCATAGACCAGCAAGAAAAACAGACAAATTTGGAGGTTGATGTACAGTTTTGTGGCTCACCTGATGACTGCTACTGAGTCACTTTGAGCATCACTCCATGAAAATGAAGTTGCACAAAGGCTGTGAGACTGTGAGATTTTGGTACAGGTTACTCCATAAGAAAGAAACAGTCACAGTTCAGCCTCACCTCTGATTTCCAAAAAAAAAAAGTGCAGAATCTTTGGAAAAGATAAAGAGTATGTGATGCTTCCCCACCCTCCTCGTGGGTGCTTACAGACCTGCACATCCCAGGTGGAAGCAAGCCAGGCTTGTCCTCAGCAACATCACCAACAAAACTGGGACTGGCCTGGTTGGGCTGGTCACAGTGCACATTGAATCAGGTAAGACATTTAATTACGTTGCCTTCCCTGATACATGGTAAATTAGTCCAGGCATCCCAGTGCAATACATTAAA
The DNA here is from genome assembly GCF_036013475.1 of Columba livia. NCBI lineage: Eukaryota > Metazoa > Chordata > Aves > Columbiformes > Columbidae > Columba > Columba livia. The sequence goes on along the minus strand of NC_088603.1, from coordinate 55,668,978 downwards.
CAAACTATGCACACAATTAGTTGACAGCAGGAGTGACATGAAATGTAAGTGAAATTTAATTGTCACCTTGTCAAAAGGGCATGAACTGAAGTTATTTTTACCTCCTCTTGTCTACCACATTTATTTGATGCCCTAACTATAGTATGCCATTACTGCAGCCACAAAGGGTTTTCTGAAAACCACCAGGATCCTGCTGAAGGATGTCTACAACAATACATAAACCGACTTCTATTTTTAGTCAATATTAGAGCTTATCTAAAGTAAATGTTAATTCCAGCTTCCCTGTAGTCAGCATCCTTCCCAGAAATACACACTCTTATTCTCAGCCTAAAAATAAGTCAATGACTTAATGCATTTTCCTCTTATGCCCACTCTCCTTGCACTATATAAGACAAGCAGCAGACCCACAATGTCTAGCAGATCACTGAAAGTCACCCTCACCTTCTACCCATTTCAAACCTTATTTCCAAGGAGACACTGATGCACAAGCCCTGGGAAGGGGCAGCAAAGACAAATGAAATAAAGCCTTTAACAAAAAGTGATTATTGTGTTTATTGTGTCCAGTTCTGGGCCCCTCAGTTCCAGAAGGACAGGAAACTGCTGGAGAGAGTCCAGCGCAAGGCAACAAAGATGATTAAGGGAGTGGAGCATCTCCCTTATGAGGAAAGGCTGAGGGAGCTGGGGCTCTTTAGTTTGGAGGAGACTGAGGGGTGACCTTATTCATGTTTACAAATACATAAAGGGTGAGTGTCAGGAGGATGGAGCCAGGCTCTTCTTGGTGACAATCAACAGTAAGACAAGGGGTAATGGGTTCAAACTGGAACACAAGAGGTTCCACTTAAGTTTGAGAAGAAACTTCTTCTCAGTGAGGGTGCCAGAGCACTGGAACAGGCTGCCCAGGGAGGTTGTGGAGTCTCCTTCTCTGGAGACATTCAAAACCCACCTGGACACCTTCCTGTGTAACCCCATCTAAGTGTTCCTGCTCCGGCAGGGGGATTGGACTGGATGATTTTTTGAGGTCCCTTCCAGTCCCAAACATTCTGTGTGATTCTGTAAATAATTGCACAAAAAAGAGGAACTGAGGAGACCACCTGTATGATGCAACGCAGGCTGTGGCCCAGCAGCTCTCTGGCCGGCAGTGCTCTCGCCTCAAGGAAGTCACTGGCTCTGCCAAAACTTCTGCCTTGCCCTGCTGGCATACCGAGGTGTCCACATGTGCCCATCCAGAAGGTGTGAATTCTAGATCTCCAAGCAGAAACGTTGTCTCTCATCACTAAACTTGTTTTTTTTTCTTTTAAAAAGGTTCCATACAACTGAAAGTTACTAAGGCAGTATATTTGCCTGTACTTATAAACCAAAACATAACAGGTTCTACGGATGGCCATGCAGCACACTGCAAAGCAACCACATGTCTGCTTGTAAGACCTTATTCATGCTGGCCATTGCCACCGGTGCATCTTCCCCCTCTCCTTCTATTTTTGTATTCAGCAAGTCACATTAAAAAAAAAAAAAAGGAAAAAAAATTAAAAATCCCTACAGATATAAGACAGACAGGCCCATAGACACAGCCCAATTTCATGGCAGTTTCATATTTATTCATTGGATGAATAAGGAGAGTGCTGAAGAGCAGCAAGACTTTCATACTATTTTTAGGTAGCACAGGGATGCCCTCATCTTGAGGAAAAATACAGGCAACCTGGATCTTTCCTGCTCACCCTGTATTTATACCAGCATTTCTACTGGCACAGAAGCCTGCAGGTCCATCTAGTGAGGTCCAACCATGCAGGACCTGCATAAAATACATAAAAACTGCTCTTCCTCTCAAAGAGTGGAATACCCTTACAATCATCACATCCTGAATGTGCTACATGAAGCAAGGGGAAAAAAAAAATCCACACTTAACTAAGCTGTCCCCCTCCTGTACTGAATTTGTGGTTGGATGAGATTTTAATTCAGTGAGTAACAGCACTGGAATCTCGGGGCTGAAGCGTGCTGTGCTTTAAATAACGTGCAGATAACACTGTGGCTGCGGGGCTCAAGGTGAGGGCAGTTTCCTTCTATGTGGAAACAGTTTTCAGGGAAGTCAAAGTTACATTCAGTGTGGGAAAGCAAAATCTTTTGCTCTCTGAAGATAGCTCAGCCTACTTATTGTTTTCATTAGCATAAAGGAAGACCCTAGTGTTTGTCTTTCACCTCATTCCTCCTTTTTGTTTTCGGTCAATTAATCACCATTCTAGAAGGGCCATGTAACTGTGGTCTTACACTAGGCTATGAAGAGGGGAAATAATCTCCGTTATTTTTAAGGTATCCTACTCTGTAGAAGCCCTAGATAGATAGCCATCAAAACAACAACATGCACCGAATTGTTGGATTAGCTGTGTCTTCTATTTGTATAATTTGTAATTTTATTGTTTCAAGCTTATAAACCAACTCCAGTAGGCTTTTCCACTTCTAGGCATAGGGAAGTACTGCCCATTTTGCTAAGGGATAAAGTATTATTTTCGGTCCTGCAGTTCATTTCCGGAATGATCTGCTGCATCAACTAGGATGATAATTTGGTAGTGTCTATAAAGATATATAGATGTGTAAGTGAACAGAATATCCAGTTACATTAACACAGGGTATTCCATTCCAGCAATTCTCACATGTTGGGGCACAAAATCTCATGGAGAGGTCTACTTCTAGGCTTCTTGTGCCTACTCATGATCAATTACTTCTACCCCCTTCACAACAGCATGATCAGCTGAGGGAACAGCTGGAGCGCTGGTCAGAGACATGGCAAACCTCTAAAAAGCCCCAGTTATGTACTTAATACTTCTCATCTGATCTGCCATGATGAATCTTACCTCCAAATAACCTTACTCTGTACCTACTTATCTTATTTCTCCCTCATTCAGATACTCATTTGCTTAGTTTTCCACTTCAGCTCTTTCTCCAGAGTTTGTGGCTTGAGTAAGAAAGGCTGGCAGGACTCAGCAGAAGGAGCAGCTTGCAGTTAAGGAACCACAGAGCACGTGCCACGTTGGCTGCACAGAGAGATGCCTGTTTTACACTTGTACATACTGTTTATTTGATCATTTTGATTCATTTGCAAAAGATATACTATTGCCTCATCCATGTTAGAAAACTTTTAAGTGCCTCTCTTACTTCAGTAGAACTGGATGATGCACAATACTATGACTATTTTTCTTGCAGACATCAGCACTGTAACAAGTAAGTCTAAATAAGAAGGCTAAATACTTTCTTGGACCACTAAAGTTTCCAAAATATAAACAGTGGCAAAGATTACAACATACACTCTGCTATTCATCCCTTTTCCTATCAGTGAAATTAAATGCTTACAGAAACACTGGAGATTCAGGCCATCCAGCCACAAAGAGAGGCTGGTACAGCTCAGCAGGCAAAGGCGTCTCTGCTGCAGGTGTGCTGACCTGCTTTAGGTATCACCCCCCAGTGTGCCCTCCAGAAGCTGAACCTGGTCAGCCCCCAGAGCCACACAGGTCTTGGTCTCCATTTGGAAAAGCTACTTGCCAAATCAAAGCAACTTTTGTCATGGCAACGCACTTAATTATAAAACAATCACCTTCTTCATTTGCTCAACGGCCACCAAGTGATGATGTGACCTGGGCTGCTCTACAAGCTGCAACCAAGAGGAGCAAGTCATGTGTCATGGCAGATGTCTGCACCATGCTTAGCTCCATCATCATCCATTGCTTTACCACAATGTCCTAGCACAGCCATAAATACATGTAATTATCATGGGCTTAACTACCGCTTCTCTGAAACGTCACATGGTGTTAAGTGATAACTGTAGGAAATAATATCTGTCACTGTTCCACAATGAAAGGAGCGTCCAGAGACGTGCTTACTTTGAGTCAACAAGCCTTTAAAATTACTCTAATACATACAGGAAACTAACTCAATGTTAACAGAGTTAACTAGAATCAGTGTAAATGAGAGCCTGCAAGAGAAGAGAAAATCAAAGGTGGCAACTCCTAGACTTACTGCTTACTTCTGTTCTAGCATCTCTAATTTGCAGCATTATGAATACACACAACCAGAGTTTGAACACCCCATGTCAACAATTTGGAGGACCAGGGTCTAGGAACAGCCATAAGGATTCATATCCAGCTGGGTCTGGATATCCCACATGCAGGGGAGAGGCTGCCAGTTTCTGCTCATCTTTATTTCCGTAACGGCATTGTGAAATTAAAAAGAAGTTTCTCAATTTAACATACTCCATGGAGTTTTCTGTAGCACATATGGATGGACAAGAAGATTGTATGTAAGAGGAATGGATTATGAAATGAAACCAATCCTCTCAGTATTCATCCTGGTTTTCAGAGAGTCTGGAATCCTCATTTTAGAGAGGAAAACCAGCTAACATGGACTATGTAGGAAATAAATGAATTTTAGTACAGCTCACAGAAAGAGGGACTATAAATGGCAGAACTGGAAGCTGGATGGATTGTATACATGATGTTTTATAAAACAAGTATGAAATATGTTGCAAATAAGTATCAGCCTAGGCACTGAGATAATACAGGAATTAAAAAATGGGTATTTTTCATCTAAATTAACAATGCTTAATCCTTAGGACGCTAGAGAACACTTGATAAACATTTTACTTCTTATCTTCATAAATAGATCTACACATCTTCTTATGCACATGTGTATGGGTCCATAAAATTATTAATACATTGTATATTGCATGTAAAACTGGGGGAAAAGTTCAACAAAAGACAATCCAAATACATTCCCCTGCAGCAGCATCTTTTAACAATCCAGTCTGAACAAGCTTGGGATCCTCTAACGTTTGCTAAAAAGGCAGCCAAAACTTTGATACAGTTTTTGGCTTTTAGCTACATCTGTCTAAACAAGGATATTTTATAATCAGAAGTATATGTTTATAGTGACATTGGCACTATATACTAGCAGTATTTTATGACACTCCAACAACAAAAATACACTACTCAAAGTGAAGCGCTCATTTTCATGCTTTCACCCTAACTCATTTCCTTTATTTAAACTCTAAAGGAATGCCTTATTTACATATTCTCTTTAAAAAATAATCTAGAAGTAGTTAAAACTTCAGTATGACAAAGTCCTTGTTCCTAACACACTTTCCCATTATGCTATGGAATAGTTATGTGATTACTTATAAGTTATATATAGGAGGGAAAAAACATTTAACTTTGTCAAAATGTGAATTTGGGGATTGTTTATCTGATTTTAGATTTTTTGTTTGGTTGGTTGTTTTTTTTTTAAATAATTGAAGATAACTCCATAATCTAGGTGCTATTTAATCATGTCACTTATGGGAGAAAAAATTATTTACTCCATCCAATGTTGTATGAATATTATAGAGACTATTTCAGTTTGCTCCACTGCACTTAAGTCATGCTTGACAAAGTACAGTCTACAACTAGTATCCTTCATGGAAAGGGAAAAGAACAAAAAGAGAAAATGTGAAAAATAGCTGATTTGCAAGGACAAGAGAACTGTAAGTGATCATAGTGATACTCACTGTCAGAGTAACAAATCCCTGCATTTAATTTCCCAAAGCCTAACACAACATATACCTTACATGGAAACCTGAAACTCAAATCTACATTTTAGATTGCTGCAATGATAGCGATAGCAAAATCCTACAAATCCTCAGACAGCTATGAGAGGAACATGTATTTCTCACAGCCAAACGTACCAGTGTCAAGTCTGGTCCAGGCTGCTGCTGTGTCAGACAATGTGCTGCAGGATGCCGTTCGGCTGCGCAACAGAAGCAAAAAGAAGATCTTATAACTGAAATAATTACAAAGACTATTTTTTTTATACAAAATTTGATACATTTGACAAAAGAAAAAAGCTAAAAAAAAAAAGCTACAAATAATAATGTGAAAATGAAGAGATTTTGCTAGAGACACAGCAGTAGGAAATAAAAGACGGAACCCTGAGTCCTTAAATATTAAAGGCAAGCCATGTCCCTTTAGACCATAAACAATAATTTAAAGACAGATGTATTCTTTAGACAGGTGGTGGCCACAACAGACCTTGGAGCACTCAAATTGTTTCACTTCTCCCAGTTTCATTAGGATACAAAACTGCAAATAAATTCCGCTTCTTCATTTCTTTTCCTGTTTTCCGGCAGAGGACAAAATAAGGTGAATCCCAGTGCATTTGAAAAACAAAACCAAGCAAAACCCCAAAGAAACAAAAACCCCACAAACAAACCCACAAAACCAAAACCAAATGCAACTGTATCAAATATCCTATATGTCATTAGACGGTACTTGCTTTTTGGAGACACAGAAGTATCAGGTTGCTATCTGTGCCCTGGCCTGAGGGTAAGCTAACTAAGCAGGACATGGAAAACCACTGGACACGACAAGAGAAATTGCTGAACGTGACAGAGAACAGCCCGAGAAGCTGACAAAAGGGGCCGTGTTGTGTAGAATGGCTGGATCTCCCAGAGGGTTATGGGGGAGTTATGCAAGAAAAGGCTGAACTTCATAGACAATCAGAGGCAAATATTGGGGATGCAGAGTCTTGAAATGCCAATAATCACAACTCTAATACCATATGAAGCTGAGATTAGCTAGAAAGCAGTACAAGAAATACAAAATGTGGGTACACAGAAATACATAACTTCGGGTAGTGCCCCTGGACATGACAGCTGGAGCAGGACAACACATCAAACCTGTCAGTTTAGACCACACACACCAGTCAAACCCATTTCTGCAGTCATGAGAACCTGCTGCTCTCCTTGGCTAACAGGACAGCACTCAGAGGTTAAAAATGCTACTCATTTGAGTTAAAAATTACATTCTTTAAGGTTAAATTATGTCCATTGAGGTTAAGAACTATATTCTTTAAGGTTAAATTATGATCGTTGAGGTTAAAAATTATATCCATTGAGGACTGATCTCTTTGAACCATCTTGGCAAACTAGTATATACAATACAGGTGATGGTTATTGATATGGCAAGTATCAAAGTAGCTGGAGAACAAGTTAAATTTACCCATACTTGCATACCACTTCAGAGGATCACAACTTACATGCCAAAATGACCATTATTTAAAAGAACAAAAATACATAATTCAAAACTTTTACAAAGCAAACTTCCCTACTTGCTATATTCTCACGCCAGTGTCTCAGCTCACCATCGTTCTGTTTCACAGACTGTGATCCCTTGAAAATGTGAAGGTCTCCACTGACTCTTTACAGCTCCATGTACTTAAACAGCTCTTCTTATGAGAGGAATTTCAGCCTGGAAATGTCTCAGCTAAGGATGTCTTGAACAGAAATAAGAACAAAACTGGTGGATCCTTTTAGAAGAAAAATCATACCAAAGAAGTTCCAAAATTATACAGTAAATAAACTTTATTTCATCTCAGCTCTTGTCAGATTAGTGCTGTCAACAGTCACAGATCAGCATATGATACTGTTATGTATTAACTATTTACAATTTACAGTAACGTACTTTTCCTCCAGAAAATATAAGTACAAAAGCTAGGAGTAAACAAATGAGGTACTGCAATCTGTGTTTATTGTAGGCAAAAGCATATAGAAGTGACCTTTAGCAAACAATCGTAAGATCAAATGGGGAGAGAGTAGTCATCAAGAGTGCCTAGTTCATCAGGAAAATCACCTCAACTGCTACCCATCCAAAAGTATATTGCACAATTCATTCAGAAATAAAAAAATAAATAGAAGAAACAAACCATTTATTTCAACTCTTAAAAAACACCCAGTAAAGCCTGTATGGAGATACAGTAGTGGGCAATTCCTTCCTAGGATAAAGTCTTTTCTCTCCTTTAAAAAAATAACCTTTAACCCAAAATAGAAGACAGTGTTCAATAGAAGAGAAAAAAGACTCATCACCAGATAACCCCTGATTAGCGTTTCTTGTCAAGGCAGTTTTAACTATATTCATGGTCCAAAGGTGGTGCTGAGTTTTGGTTCTTGCTGTTCCATTTGTGACCTTGAATAACAGCTTTTCTTCGTGTCCCTTCCAAGGGACAACAACAGAGATATGAACATATTTCTAAGCAGCAGTGCTATGAGACATTCTCATCACAAGTTCTTCAAGATGGTCGTAGCCATGACTAGAAGAATGAAATGAAATGAAATGAACAAATGTCACATTATTCAGAACAACTTAGAAGCACTTAATATTAAAATAATAAAGACATTATTGCTTATTAATCAGAATAGGAGATGGAAGAATTTCAGGTAAGTCAATTTGCCAAATTATTAACTGATTTTGAGCAAGTAATTCCATTGCAATATCTGCAAAACAGTTGAGGAACTGATGAAAATGAAAATAACCTGTAGGAATACAGTCGGAAATAGATAGTCTACCACATCTTTGCATCTTAATCCAACAAAAAACAATGTTGTCCTCTCTGCATAAGGCCTATCACCAAACTGAAATGATCAAGTACAACTTTGGGGCTAGGGAAAAGTCTCCTCTACCAAGAAAATATTTAGTGCTTTCACAATGAAATCAGCATCATCAGGAAGAATATTATGCCATTTGCTGGCTATCTATTGACAGAAGTCGCAAAAATACTTGAGATAAAATAAGAAACTACAATCCAAAAATGAGGTTTGAACAGTTTCCATACACATTTGTTTAAGCTATGAAAGTAAACCAGGTAATTGCTGACATCAAGGTGAAAATCAAGCCCTTCTGCAACATGCTTCAAATATGGCTGCAAAGGCCTGAATTTTTGACGCTGGTATCACAGACAGCATGACAATAATTTAAATTTCAAACATGCTTCCTGCAATAGTGTTGTAAACAGCTTTGTCCTATCACTCCCAAAAATTCCATTATTTTCAACAGAGCTGCTGATTCTGTCAAGATGTGATCAAGGCTGGGAGGCAAACAGTCCAAACTCTGTTGCATTTTAAGTGCAATAAAATGAATCTGCTACTGCATTCAAAGGTTTAAAGGAACACAAAATAAAGTAGAACCCGTGACTGCTAAGATGGATAGGTTTTTTTCCTTTGAAAAAGGTATTATTTTGTACTATAGGCTATATTTGGATGACTGCAAGTGAGAAAGATTGCCTGTCAGCTGCACTGTGATAGGTGTCAATGGAAACAGCCCAAGTCAGCCCATTTTGCCCTGGTGGTGGTCCAGGACAACGGCTGCATTTCATCCCACTGATAGCGATTGCTTCACCTGCACCAAACCAATTCCTGGCAACTGTGCAAAGGAGAAAGAGGAAAGTTGGGCTGGCCGTTTCCTATCTGAAGAGTGCAATAAATATCGTACACCACTAACAACTCAAATTACGATCTTACCATGCAGAGCAGAAGGTTTTAACTGTAAACTTCCGTATCCTTCTCCTCTCTCAACTGTTACTGCTTGTGTGCTCCTTCTTTAGCTTGGCTAGTCTAATGCAACCTGCACCTCTAGGCCCAAATTAGCTGTTGCTTTTCTGTAACACCACAATTAGTGTCACAGATTCATAACAAAAGTAGCTTAATAAAACCTGAAAAAAAGGCCCAGTAAACTGAGAGCGTAAAGCTCCCCAAATTGTTCTCCCTTATTTCTCTGCTCTAGCTTCCCTTGGTACCAAGCCAAAACTCTGATTCAGAAAGTTATTGCTGTTTAAACGCAACCAAATTCTAATTCCTTCACAGAGAATGTCTCATGAATGCTTTTAACATAATCCATTTTCATATTGATAAGATGTAATAATTTATTTCAAGCAGTATGGTGTATGTCTCCTATATATCTGTGGAAGCTCAGAAAGTGAATAAAGAGAAAACAAAGCCAAGTGCAATAAAATTAAGTATTACATATTAATTGATTTAAAATCTGATTTGGTTTTTTCTACAACTGAGATTTCTGTAGCTCAATCAACAATTCAAATTATGCTTATAACTCAAAAAGATTTGTTTTGAATCAATATTTACCATTTTGAAACTTGGCTTTGTAAAGCAAAACATGATTACGAGTAGAATAAAGTTTATCATATACATATAGAACCAAAAAATTATTTTTTTAAAGGAACAAAAGCAGACAAGAAAAAAAACACAACAAAAAACAGAAGAATGATTAATCCATAGGTTTCATCTTTCAATAAAACAAATATGTATTAGGCTTCACTCACCCACATGCTAACTAAGCACAGACTGATGGGATATTCAGAAGATACCACTGCGAGGTGAGGCAAACTACAAAGCCAGGAAGAAAACAGCTTATTTGACTACTTTGTTAATAGTGTAAATGAGAACTCTGCTACTCATCTACTGCTTACAGATGAGTATGCTACAGTTAGAGCACAACAACTATGTAGTAAAATCTAGATTAGTGGAGGAGATACATTGATCTAGCACATATTTATGGACATAGGAATTTGTCAAAAGTTTTCAGAAACCTGTTAAATATATGTCCACTAAGAGGGTAAATAATTACTCACAGACACTTATTACTACACACACTTACTCTTTTCCAGTAGCACAGTTAATTAACTATTTACACATTAATATTACTTACAGATGTTTTGGCCATAAACTGAAATACAGAAACAACCAAGCTTTATATTAAAAATGCACATTTATGTTGTAGATCAGGACTTTATTGCTCAGATCAAAATACTGGGCATTTTAAAACACTGGCATCACTCCAATATGAAGTGTGGAGAAGTACTAATGTCATGTTAGTAAATGTCAATAGACACAAAACAAAAGCACAAGCATATTTCTTGATAGAATATCTTACTGAGACTCCTCCTACTTTTCAGTCCTAACAGAACTACAGAAGACCAGCCAGAAATATTGATTTGTGCTTCAGTAAACAAACTCAGTAACTTTGAAAGTGAAGAAAGAAATTAATCTATCCTCCATAATATGCCTAACATGCCCTAATATTTGAGTTTCCATAAGACATCTCACTTAATCTCTTGGTGGATTTTGAAAGGAGAAAATTCATATGTTAGATCTGAGCCAAGCAGGGACTGCTACGTGAAACCAAAGAAGATTTTGATCAGGACATGAAGCTCTTTAAATTACATTATCCTTAACAATCGAAGCACTTGCAGCCTGTAAAAAAACTCAGTAGCTAAAATGTTCCAGCCAAATTTAATACCAAGAACAAAAATCTGTTGTATGAATTCAAGTTAAAGTTTCATTTTGTAACAGAAGTTGGGAATGCCTGTTTTAAGGAGACCAGCTTTCAAGTATCGAAAAGCTGAAGGGACTGCAAACAAAGGTCCAAGACACTCCCAAACCTACTAAGTGTACAGGAAATTGCTAAAATATATACACTTTCCTCCTGTTTGATACTTCAAGCAAATAAATGCTAGAATTTATATTTTTTAAACTTTTGTTTTAATGGATCAACAGGTCTTTAATGTAATTGCTTCAACTAAAATCTAAAAATGTTTAAAATTTTATCTTATTCTGTTTCTGCTAGTGTTAAATAAATATATATGTAGGGCAGTAAGAGAAAGAGAATGCAATTCTTCCTTTCACTTTAATACCTAGGCGTTCTACCAAGCTGACTCACAAAGAGAGGGATTATCGTGTTGACTCCAGATACAATGCAGAGTAAACCATTATTGCAGTTTTCGTCTTAATAAGAAATAGCTCTAATACATAAAATAGTAACAGTAATAGCAAAGAAATGCTTATGCTCATGTATTCTTCTTTTTTTGGGTCTGCTTCTCAAACTCAAATTCATCTTTCCGGTAAACAGACCAAAGTGAAGAGAAGACCCTTTTTTTAAATTGTTTTTTAAAAGTCTTGTTAGGACACTCACTTCAGATAGAATGACCTAAATCTACGTATCTCACTTCAAACACACACATCCCAAGTGACCGAGCTAATCGGTTTTCTTTTCTACAAGGAAAATGGCTATTGTTTTTGCCAGAAATTTTATCCCAAGGCCGAAATATCTCTCATATTTTTAATGAAAACTGGTATGACTCCACAGAAACTTCTGAATTTAAACACATCTTTTTCTGTCAGATTACTTTTTTCATCAGAAAATTAATCTGAGGAATAGTAGTGATGAGTAAACTAGCTTTGTTCTGTTGTACTCATAGTTATCAGAAATATGGGTTAACTGATTATGAGAAACACTAGCTAAGAAAATATGCTTGCTTTTTTTCTCACTCCTGAAATCTACATCTGGAATGTGACATTCCACTGTAGAAGGAGGAAGGAGAGAGAAAAGGAGTTTCCTTGAATACAGACACAGGGAAAAAGAAGACTTAAAAGAAAGTTTCTAATTCCTTATTCTTGCAACCTAATCTCTTGCATAAACTTGATTTACTTATATAATTTACCAATGGTCGAGCATCTTCTCGTTCTAGTATCTTCTGAGTCTGATCTGCTGGGAACTTCAGCACTGTTGTTATAACCTTGGCCATTGTCTAAAAAGAAATATATCACCTATAAGTAATTTAATATGCACTAAAATGCTTTGTAATATTTTGAAAAGCATTTCACTTAAGAATACTATACAATACTATTTTAGTAATGTCAATCGAAAATACAGTGAAACCAGTACGATATCATCACATACGGATAACATGTTACGTGAATTATATGAAAATGATTAAGAGTCTTCATTTCACATTGTCACAAACTGCAGCTATTGTAATACCATATAAGCTCTATGGTAACTGCTCAAATACTTGAAGTCCATTAATAAGCCAGTATACTGTTACAAATACTGCTCCAAGCACATTCGATCTTAGCACGGCCTTTCTGAAAGGCACATTTCAAGCACATGGCACTTGAGAGAGTCCTTATGGATTCAACTATATTCACATCATCCAAGTATTTTGTAAAGAAATGAAACATTGAGAAAGCAGATCCAATGTCAGATGTGCAACTCCAGTTGTGCAAATATTTTTAATGGATATATAATAAGCCCATATTTAAACAGCAAATCATTTAGACATCCTCAGATGCAAGAATGTAAGAATATCAAAAGCTTTGTGTAAAACAGGCAATGATTATTTCCATTTTATAAACAGATGAGTGGGAAGAAAAAAAATCCAAAAGGCACAAAACAAGGTTCAGGTGACTTTTACAATAAAGGTCAAAGTAAGGGCTGCAGTTCAGCTAAAACAGAAGGTGATTGCTACAAACCCAGGACTGCTGCTCTTAAAGAATGTGGATGAGATAAGATTGCTGCTCTCAGTATCCACTGTTTACTACCAGTGGAATGAAGAGGGAGGCTGCAGCAACAAAGCAGCTGCAGGACCCAAATGACTGCAGCTAAAAGTAAGAGGTTGAAGCTTTAATTTGCAACAATTCTTTCAGTATATAACTTAAATAGGGATAAAAAAAGAAAACAAACAAACAAAAACCCAAGCCCTGTTGAATCCTTTCAGCTCAAAAAGCTTAATTTTAACATATTAATAGTTCCCGTAATTAAGAAGTGCCTCTACTGCAGTTCCCAGATACATGAAGGAATGTGCTCAGCGCTACAAACTAACATCACACTTTCCTAATTTCTCTTGCCAGAATCCTCATTGCCATAATTCAGGACTGAAAGATTGGAAAGCATTGGGTTTACAATCTGTTCGAACTGTTTGTAACAGAGCTATGAAGAAAGCCCGCTCTTAACCATTTTCTACAGGACACAATGGTATGCAACTGTTAAAGAAAAAATCTACAGACGCTGCAAATACTCCAAGAAAGTACGGATACTTATGTGCCAACCTAAATAGGGGCTATCTGAAACCTTCTTTCCTGAAAATGACCATTTTGTAATTTATCACTAGCAGTGACTTGATATCTTCTCCAAGTTTTTGAGGCCACTAGGGAGATTTCGAAGCAGAATTATTCAACACTATTCAGAGTTGCATAGTTCATAAACAAGGACTGCAGATCTCAGGACAGCATGTTCAACACAGGCTTCTCTAACAGTCTATTCTACTATTAAAAACCCCTAATAACTCATTAAGTGTGTGAGTACACATACATGTTCCCAAGTGTGCATCTCTATTTCTACCTATAGAAAGACCCTGAGCTTTCCCAAACATAATAGTTAGTCCTGCTATAAGAGCTGATAGTTTGCATTCCCATTTCTTTCTATGAGGTTGATATATTCAGATATGTCATCTCTGAAAAAACTACTTTTACAATGATACCAATCAGTCCTCTCTGTAATTCAAGAGCTGCTGGTCAAAGGCAGAACCTTTAAAATCCAAATTTTACAGAAATATCCCTTGTTTTTCTGCAGTGCACAAGAGCATGTCGAGGTGCCAGATAAAGATCTGCATAAATGTACTATCTCCGACACAGATGTATATTCCATTACATTCTTCCATGCACCTAGCTGATATCGACACACATATTTACTATATATACAAACCTCAGACTGACTTTTCTGGCCTCAGAACAGACTCCAAAGAGCATAATGAATTTACAAGCAGAGCATCTAGGATTTCTGCAAGACTTAAGAATTGGTGTGCAGTACAGCTGGACAGCACAACTATTCATGTGTCTATAGAAAATATTATTTAATTTGACCTAGTGGTGTATGCCATGTACTTCCAGATTCAGATATTCTGAACAAGTTGTAAGCTAAGAAAAAGCTGGCAATCTCATTTCGGTTATCCTGCCAAGGAAGAGGCAAAAATAAAGCTGGTCTGCAGGGCAAGACAGTAAAATCCCCCAGCAAAGACACATACCGTTTACAGAGAATGTGGTAGCTTACAAGTCCCACATTAGGACCATCATTCCTGACTCTTAGATACTGAGCCACAATCAACCCTCAACATGTCTCTTCTGTCTCCAGCACTGTAACACAACTGATGCATTCATTAATGTCTATTTAATATGATTCCAGGATCATTTACCAAGCTGCATAATTGGCACCGCCCCTCCCCGCAGATAATTTACACAGATTCTCTTGGAACTCCTTTCAGTAAAGGCGAATTAATGTCCATAGAGATCACCGATTCCACTGCCTTTGAGATATGGCATATTTATTTTTACTGTAAAAGGAGATTCTGCACAGCGAAAGGCCACCAGAATGATCTTACAAGGGAAAATTAGAAAAAAATTGCCTTGTCTGGTCCAGGAAAACAAAAGCTGAGAGAAAGTTATGTCTGTACCATAGAGGCAAATCTCAACATAGATCTCTTAACTTGAGGAGTGTGCTGGAGAAAGAAGCACATGTTAATACTGCACTAACACACTTAGACTCTGTTTAAAAGATTTTATCAATCACATTGTCATTGCTCGTGGTGCTCCAGCCAGTGTAGCAGGATTAAACCAGTTTTTGAGATATGGTTCAGTAAATGTAACATTATACAATACTATCTCTATGAGATCAGACACTAAGCTCAGTGTCTTCTAGCACCACACCTAATGGCCGAAAGAAAACCAGCATATGAAATCGGCTCAAAAGCACTTTTTGAAGTCAAAGTGAAGACACCAAAGTATCTCTGTATTTACATTAGTAAAAACGCTAACATTCATTCCACTTTAATTTTCCATTAGTAAATGCCAGTACAGCTACAATCTTGAGCAGTTAGTAATAGCAAACTAGACAATACCAGAAATTCTTCCCTTCTTCCAATACATCAGAACATTTACTACTCTTGAGTAAGAATTGCTGAGGTAATCAAATTTGTATGAACACCTAATAGAGATGAATACAATCACATTCACTTTTAAGAACTCTGTCATTCTCTCTTACCTATCTGCATCTAATTTGCCAAAGCTAAAAATTGTAGTGCTTTGAAAATAATTTCTGCTGGTTGTTTGTTTAAATATATTTCCCCTTTCAATCATATAAACTTTTAAACAACTCCTTCCCAAGTTATTGTAGGAATCTGATGTCTCTCTTCTCTGATTTTTTTTTTGTCCCAATATTCATCTGCTTTTAGGAGCCAGTGTGCAGGCAATGTTGTAATGGCATCTTCTGGCTAAATAAAAATTAATCTCCAGAGCAAATAAATACATGTATAGGTATACAAACATATAAATCTATACATATAAATGCATACATACATAAATTTATTATGCTTATTCATATAGCTTTTATTTAAAGCCATTGAAAGAAAGAGACCTAAAGTCAACTTATTTTAGAAGCGATTGTAGTTGCTGTTATTGAAGAAGTCAACTGCAAATTTTAGTACATTACTGTTAAAAAGGAAAAAAACCCTCACAATTTTTCATTCACAGTTTTGAGGTAGGCATATTAATGTGTTGAAAACCAGTGAAAAATAGCCTTAACGAGTGACAAAAGAGGTCTCAAACTAGGTATTCTGGAACGCAAATTTGTGACATCCACCACCTATTTGCAATAGCCATCTACTGCTGCCTCAAAACTTCTTGAAATTGAAACATTACTGACAATGTTGTTTAGAATTTTCTCTTGTCCAAGTCCCTCACAATTCAAAATCATAAAATCATTCTTTAACGATTTCAGTTGTTTTTTATTAAAGTAGCAGAGCCATCCAATGAGCCACAGGCTTGTGAACAGAAGCTAACTTGTGATTCTAGGTTTTCTGGATCAGGGATTTTTATTTTTAATAAAAAAGGAATTAATATCAAAGTGAAAAATGGGATAAAAAGTGAAAGGAAGAGGAATCTCATAAGGACAAGATGTCCTGCACAAACCAAGTTTTATTCCGCACAGAACACAATGAGAACCACGATAATTAACGTAGAAACCTGCATAAAACCTCTCTGCTTAACAGTAGTCCAAGTTGAAAGCAGTGCAACAAAGAATGGAGGAACTCCAGGAAGGAGAAAAAAAAAATCATCCACATAGTATTTATTGTCCAAGAAAAACGTTTGTGTTATGACATACTTTTTCTGAACATGATCAATCTCTAAGCATCACTGCTGTCGCAAGCTAGTAAAATGTCAATGTAGGAATGATTGCACAAGCTTGCAGCATACAAGAAGCTGCCTACTGTGCAGTTTTTCACTGCTTTTAAGAGTAAATTTATATTATCTAGACAAGGCATACAGATTTGGGAGCCCTATAAAACATTTTTAAGAAGCAATTAAAGAGATATTTCACCATTTCAGAGCTACTAACAAACTATTATTTAATCCAACTGTTACTTGCCATGTTTGCAACAAGGTGATAACAAAAGAGCACTTTTGCTAGTATTGTGCATACCAGCTTTCACAGTTCATAAAGTCTGACTGGCAACAGGGTATTTGCAAGTAAAACCATACCTACCTATAAAAGTTTTTGTCTCCATAGGTATATTAGTGAGAGATATGACAATGCCCCTTTCCCCTGTCAGCCATCTTGGCATGCCAACAAAGTTTTTAAGGTAGGGATCATGCTCCTTTGGAAAAAAACCTGAAAACCTGTTGAATCCCAGTGTCAGTAATAAACAGCATGTAATGAATCACAAACACATGGTACTTCAAATTTAGACAGCAAGGATGATAAACTCTGTTCTAACCTGAATCACATGCCACCATATAAAACTTTCCATACCTTTGTCTCACGACCCATCATATATTCAAAGAGCACTTTCCTCAAGTATTCAAACTCAGTAGGCTCTCCAAAAAGGGAAACGTCAGTATGGTGAAGGTTTCCATCTGTGCAAACAAAACCAAGAGAAAATTTATACTGACAGTCACTCATATGAATCTAAATTTCACTAACGGCATGAAATTGAACAAGAACAAATGCCGGATTCTGCAGCTGGGATGGAATGATACTGAACACAAATCTAAATGGGGAGAGGAGTGGCTGGAGAGCAGCCCTGCAGGAAGGGATCGGGGGGTGCTGGTTGCCAGGAGGCTCAAAAGGAGTCAGCAGAGAGTGCCCTGGCAGCCAAGAGGGCAAACCCCATCCTGGGGACATCAAATACACCATAACCAGCTGGTCAAAAGAGGTGATTATTGCCCTGCATTTAGCTTTGGAGTGGTCTCACCTTGAGTATTGTATGCAGTTCTGCGCCCCACCATTTAAGAACGATGTTAACATACTTGAACATGTCCCAAGGAGGGCATCAAAGCTGGTGAAGGGGCCAGAAGGCATGTCCTCTGAGGAATGGCTTGGGACATGGGGTTTGTCTTGTTCAGAGAGATGGAGGCTGAGGCGCAACTGAAAGGGTTTTGGTTTCCTCTGCATAAACTCAGCAGAAATGTAAGGAACAGGCAAGATTTCCACACCATTCCTTATCAATGCACAAAGGGACATCAAGTGACATTTGCTACTACACTGTTTATGGTGAGATTTTCTTCTTGGAAAGAAGTCCTGAACTGTTTTGTGTTATGTACCACATTCTTCCTTGCACTTCAGTAGGTCTCTTCCTCCTTTCATGAAAGTCATGGTAGCCCTCTCAGCCTTTGTCCTGCCCCTTCTATAGGCCATCCATGCCCCTGCTCAACTGCTTAGTCTTTGTTTGCATTCATATTTAAGAAACTTCTTTACTCTGAGGGTGCCAGAGCACTGGAACAGGCTGTCCAGGGAGGTTGTGGAGTCTCCTTCTTTGGAGATATTAAAAACCTGCCCAGACACATTCCTGTGTGACCTGCTCTGGGTGAACCTGCTTTAGCAGGTGGGTTGGACTAGATGATTTCAAGAGGTTCCTTCCAGCCCCAACCATTCTGTAATTCTGTGAAACCAATGTACTTAGTCCTGACGGCCCTCAACTTCTAGTTTTCTTATTTGTTTATAAAATACCTTATCTTAAAAGAGTGGAAGGATAACATGGTAAAATAGGGTAAGAGCAGATATAAGAAAAATGAAATATTATTGCAGTGTTAATATTGTTTTTTTCCACTGAAATATTATTCATCTGTGCTGCCTACAAGGTTGTCAAGGAATCTGAACAACTGCAGAACACGAGACAGAAAGACAAACTTTAGATACCTTCCAAACAACACGTAATACAGGAGATGGAGAATACAAGCAAACAAGGAGTCCGGAGTAAACCAAAACACTACTGTTGAATATGATAGGCAGTGGAATACCAAACTTTAGGAATTGGGTTTTGCACTGACAACAGTGAAGGAAAATTTTGAGGAGAAATACCTATGGAGACTAAAGTTACTAGTTTTGCTTATTCTTACCAAGCAGAAATATGCATAATTTGATGAAAGGCCAGTAGCACAGGCCAAAAGCAAATTAAATTAGGTATTAGATTAATATGGGGAGTAAAGCCTTGAGACTAAGAGGTCTTGTTACGAAGAGGTGGTCTACAAGAGGTTAAAAACAACAATAATAATAAAGTGACATGGCTAAAGTAACACAGTGCAAAAAATATTTTTTATTGGAGTATTCTAAAAAGATATAGAATAGAGCACGTATTAAACCAAGAAAAGTAATATTATTGTGATCAAATGTCAGAGCAGGGTATCTTGGAAAGGAACTCTAATCACAAGAAGGGTAAAAGCCCAGATATGTAACACGAGAAAGGTCTGTAAAATCTAATATTTTTATAGTTAATAATTTTAAAGAGTCATGAAATGTATATTTAACTAGCCAAGACAAACGAATAATTCCTCGCCACCCACTTTCTAGTGTCACTTGCCTATACCACTCCCTCTGGGGATACAGAAAGCTAAAGAACTCTGATACAGAGCTATTCTAACTGTATGACATAAAACCAAACATCAAACAAAATGTCGTGGAGTTTGCTCATCTGAAATCACACACCAGCTCTCTTAGACAGGATAAAACAAGGGTAAGATGTCATAAAAACATACGAGTGTTTTAAAGAGACTGACATTTTCATAAATTGTCTAAACCAAAGCATAGCTTTCAAACAAACAAAACATTTATTTGTGATAAAAACTGTGTACTTACCTCCATACGGTGTTCCAACTGATGTGACATACATATTCTTCTCATATTTTTTCAGTCGGTCTTCCAGTACATGAATCTAAACCGAGAACAGTCAAAAAGACAAATGGTGTTCACTAGCAGCTAAAATAAGCATAACTGAGACACTTTTTAGCTAAAAATCATCACCTTCTATGAAAGCAAAATACATTTCCTTTCCGAGGAAGGAGAACATTACAAACCGTGTTATTAAAAATTGTCCCGGAGCTACTGAAGGTCATTAATGTGTACACATTTGTATATACACATAATTATATCCATAGCAAATGATATCTATATATCTATATATGTATTTTTACACATATACACATGTCTATTTTATACACATAAACATAGGTAAAAAATGACAAAAATAGTACCTAACATCAAAAAGATTCAGTTTAGAAAAAGAAGAGATCCATAATTTCATGAAGACCACTGTTCATTTTTCACTGTGCAAATGTGCTAACTTGTATCCCAAGCATGTGGTATTTTCATTTGCAGGCGACAGAGGAGTACTTGGAAAAGCGCACAGATCGCCTGAGAGCAAGTCTGAGTCAAAACCATTTTAGGTGCATATTATTTCCATACTACCTGTGTGGAGACGTGCTACATCATCACTTGAAAAGAACAAACCGTTCAATATTGCAAACAGGATCAAGAATACTTTTTACTTGTTCAAACAGCGCCCTTACCTGCTCCTTCAACTCCTGCTCTTTCAGTTTTGAATCATTGACTAGTGTTGTCTTCTGTGCAAGCTGTGCCTGAAAGAACAGCCACATGGAAATCATCAGGAAACTAAGGATACCTCATGGCTATCTTTTCAATAAACTTCTTTCTCCCTTTTAACACAAACTTATAAGCATTATTTCAGTTTTCAAACTGCTGTGAAACAGAATTACTCAGACACCAAAATCAATAAAATACAAGACTTACCTGAAGTTCTGCTACTGCAACCTAGAAAAACAACAAAAAAATTATATTACAATGTATGAAAAATACTGAATATATCAAGCACTGGACACAGGTATAAAAAGAAAGAAATATCAACCTCCTAGTTCCAATAGAATATCTTAATTGAGGATGATAAAAACTGAAATAACTAAATTAAACATGTAAAAATAAGTAGTCCTATAAATACAGTTTAACTTATTTGTATTGACAGTACATAAAGCTTATATTTAAATTTCTCATTTGATCTTTAAGACAATTATCATGAATATAACTTGAAGAACCTCAGGTTTCCGAATATTTACAAAATGCATATTGGAGGTGAATGATAATTGAACAAGTATGAAGCACAGGCCAGAAAATCCTAACTATTATTAATACTTTCATAATACTGTATCTTTTTCCTTCCTTCTAGAGGTTGCATTTGGAAATGTGAACATTTCCCTGAAAATGGATTCAGCTTAAGAGCTTCATGAGCTCTATATCTTGCAAAGACAACAATGTTTATGAAGTAGAGAAACAATTCTCAGCTCAACTTTCTAGCTTTTCATGATCCAACTCTAAGGAAAATAATGCTTTAGTAGTCATATAGCTCAAGGTTGTAAAATCATTTTAACGTCAAATAATTTGTGTGTGAGTTTTTTTTTAAGGTAACCTAAACCTTAACACGGAGGTGGTAAATATTACTTCTTTTATCCTGAGCCTCCTTGGAGTTCTGTAGAAAACTACTGCCCATCTCAGTAGGTTCATAAAACCTATTGGTTTTCCTACACTCTGCAAACAGAATACAGGTGAAAATAATTTCTTTACGGAGCTTAAACCTGTAGGCACATTCTTGCTTCTGGAGATCTCAATCATCTGAACAGATACTTATTTTCTCATTAAGAGAGAGAATTTCTGATATTTTTACATCGAACACTAACACTTAAGGATGTTAGTGTTTGCCAACTGCTTATCATAGTCAGACAAATATTGTTCAAATGTATAGTTACGCTTCATTGTCAAAGCGGATATGATCTATGTGATGTCTGGCCTAGGCTGACAAGAAGCAGCACAGGAGGTTTTATAAGACAAGTTTCTGTGAATTGGAAGACTCCAATGCTCCAACTTCAGACAACAAATGTATCAATTGCCCACAAAAAGTTGCTTCCAGGCAATGAAAGACTTCTGAGCTGTTTTACTACTACTGCTGAAGGAGGAAAAAAAAAAAAGAGAGAAAAAAATGTTACAAGGCAACAAAAAGAAAAGAAAGAAAAAAAAAAAGGTGAGACAAAAGATACCATGGCAAATATGACAGAATTCATTTGAATGCACATGTAAAAACCAGATGTGGATTTGTACACTTCTGCTCTGATATGTGGACAAGGTCCACAGGGCCCGTCCCATTTTCTCATTTAGCTATTGTATCAGTTGCAAATATATGCTGTTGTGCCAGGTAATAGCAAAATTGCTTTCCTACAAACATACTGAAGACAGGCAATGGACAAATTAAGACAGGTACGACTCAAGAAGAAGAACAGATCTTAACTTCTAAGGAAGAAAAAAGAAAACTACCTACTGACCCCAGAGGAGAATCTGTGACAGTGAGAATCCAATCCTGAAATGCTGATAAAACAGGAACTGTAAGCCCACTTACAGCACTCTAAATACATGAGCTTTGACTGGACCAGGAGACCTACCAGGAACTATCTGCACATTTAATATAATAATCTGACTATTAGAATAGTTATGTTGTTCTGAGATGAAGTCACCTTTGTGAACAGCGTGAAATATGAAACCTACATTCAGTTAAATCAGAGCTATCCAAAAGAAAGCTTGTGAATGAATTGTTCAATTTGAAGTTACTTGGAATTCTCAAAATTACTCAAGAAAGACTGATGTCTGTATGCCAGTGAAATCATGGATATTTAACTGCCTTACACTCACCAAAAAATCCCATCCTTGTTCTGCAAGCACTTTGAACCTGGATGTTTTAACTGTACTTAGGTACACACACTGATACACAACCTGGTTTTCCTCCCCTCCAAGTGAGACATCACTTCTCATTTAAAACAAAGCTATTTACCGGCAATGGAGTTCTCTCAACTGGTTTATACCAGCCAGAAATGGAACAACTCCCTTGAGTTTCTCCAAAGTATGCCATGGAAACTCCAAGGAGTAGAAAACTGTAGACAAGATTCCAAAGACAGGCTAAATTAGCTGTTTATTTTGTTTCTTGTAAGCAGATTCATCTTTACATTAAGATGTATTATTTGCAATATTCAAATATTTTACAGCTCCATGCTGTCATTGCAAATCTGTGCAATTAGATACCGTTGCTGGTATATAGATTTGGTAAAACTTCCATGTGCTATCAGCCAATATGTAATCCTGAAGATGCATGCATAATAGGACACTAAATGACTGCCTGTATTTATAGCAGACTTCTATAACAAAGTAAGTAGGGAAACAGTTAACACAGAAGTCCTAAAGATAAAGTACTCTTCATACTTTTCAGGATCATGTTATAGGGTTTCTTAAGGAATTTTCCTCCAGATAATAAGATTATTAAAGACTAATTTCAGTGGGTGGACAAGGGCTGATTAAGAATACAAGGCAGTCTGATACAAATACTTCTGCTTTTCCTGTTATGAAAACAACACTCATGCCATGGAATAGTTACTAGAAGTAATGTAAAGGGTGTTGTAAGCAAGTGCAAGGGAGAAGGGACAAACATTAGGACAATGAGGTAATTTGTACCCTAAGTTTGTAGTGTCAAATAAATATATTTAGTATCCCCATTGCTGCCTGTTCTCAAAATGAATAATTTAAAAACAAGGTTAATATGAATTCTCATCAATGACTCAACACTTGATATACTCTTCCTCTCTCAGTTTAATAACTAGTAATATTTTTTCACCAAAGAATTCCTCAAACTAAAATGTGGCTTCAGAAAGAGAAAAGCATGCACTCAATCTTCTTTTAATGAAGACCTCTCAGTCAATAATTGATGTATTCAAGGTACTGTTTCAGAGTCCTTTGGAATTCAAATTAAAAAAAAATCCAGTGTGACTTCATTTCCTTCTAAAGGGATTCCAGTAAAATCAACATAAAGAACATACATAGGGAGGGAAACACCCCACCATAATAATCACAACAGAACTGGACTTTTTAACATACCATTTAAAAAGTAGCACCAAATACTGCAGATTCTAAAGATGTTCACTTTTGAAGTTAACATCTAAAAGGACAGAAACTGTATGGGAAAGTGAAGGCCAGATATATAAATAAAATGCAACTAAGAGCAAACCACAACACTTTATGAAGGCTTAGCATTTCACACCTAAATAAATGTTAGCTCTAGCTCACCTTTTCATTGTGCCAACGTTGCTCTTCTGCCATCCTTCGTTTGTATTCCTTTTGCAAGTCTTCTAGCTGTGTCTGCAACTCATGAACTTTTGCTGTCATCTCTTCTTCACGAGCCTTCAAAATACAGGAAAAAATTTACTTACACAATCATCTAACCACTCAAAACTTCACTACAGTGAACAGTAAGCAATCAACAAAAGAGCTATGCTATATACAGAAAGAATATGCTGGAAATTTAGTATCAAGGCTAGTTATACTACAGGACTACAGAAAAGAGCAAGAGACAAACACAGGAGCTTCACAAGATTTTGCAGGCCTTCAACAATTCAGATTACATAGTTAGGATTACAGTTAGCTTTTCAAAAATGGCAAAAAAAAGAGCTATTACTACCTCGCACTAAACCAGCATTTGAGTATAATCCGTGAAGTGTATGACTGCAGAGATTGTCCCTGCTCAGATGACCTTCATGAAAGGGACACATTAGGATACAGAGTTACTTCCTGTACTCTGGAAGTGACAAGGACTTAAATCCTTTCCTCAGTCACTCTCACAAAGATGTTCCTAAAGCAGTTTTAAGCACATTTTCAGAAACAATGACTTCCTCTTCACAAGGGTTTAGGGGGCACTAAAGAGCATGGAGAAAAGGAGCAGCAGTGAGAATAGCAGAGTCATAAAATGGTTTTGTTTGGAAGGGATCTTAAAGATCATCTAGTTCCAACCCCCCTGCCATGGGCAGAGAATCCTGCTTGTCCTCTGAAATGTAAAATATCGATCTACAGCTTAGTGCAGCTCGAGGCAACTGTCATTGCCATCGTTAATGGGATGCAAAAAGTAACAGCATTCACGTCCTCCAATTGCAAAGAAGTCAAATTAGCCTAAACCTTCAAGATCATGCATTGAGTACCCCATGCATGTTTCAGACGTATGCACAGATCGAATGCATCAGAAAACAGAGAGGACTTACATCTGCATGACTTCAAATCACAGACCCATTTGGGCCTGTAGAGTAAGGACCAGAATGGCAATGCACTGCACATTCAGGTAATAAAAATAGAAATCTTCCAGAAATGCAGAATTTAGACCAATGATATAAAACCAACCAACCAACCAACCAACCTCAACAATACACTACCACTACTCTAGTAAAGCTTGAATTTACCTCCCTCACTTTCCTCATTTTAATCTGGAAGACAAACTGCTGAAGGATAGAAGGACCTAACCGTATAATTTTTATTGACTGATTAGAGCTCAGGCTTAATTTTTGGTGTTCTCTCATGTTCATAAAACACAAAACCAAACATTTTAATTGCAAGCTAAGTCACCACATATATCAAGTGCAATTCAAGCAGTAAGGTCCTTACTAGAAAGAATTATAGTTCTTTGCCTAGTTGTGCAAGGAAAAAAGGGGAAGAGTTATTTAGAAATGTATGTAGTCATATCACTTTTCAGAAAGATACCTCAAGGATTTCTTCATATTTTTTCACAGTTCTTTTTAGATCATCATCTTTTTCAGCAATTTTTTTATGCAACTGTGTTGTCTCTATGTGATGATTTTCTATCAATTCAGTTTCTACCTCCTGGGCTTTACCTGTAAAAAAAAGACAGGTGATATAAAAAAAGAGAACATATTTATTTTGCTAAATTATGTCACAACAGTATTAAAAAAAGCTTAAAGACAACTTTGGAAGGCATCTGTAAGGAAAACTTACCAAGAACATTCATTTTTCCACACTGTCAGTGACAATTATGAAGTTTGCTGTCTGTAGTTGGGTATCTGGAGCAATTTTTTTCTACCTGATCCTGGAACTTTTCTCTAAAAGTTAAGATCACAACCAATATTTATCAACTAATTCTGTCTCCTACTCTATCTAGAGAAGTGATTGAAACATCTGCAAATCTTCAGAAATTCATCACTTGTAGGTGTACTTCCAGTAACTGTGGAGTCAAAAGACAGTTCCTGCCCACTTTTCCAACCTCCAGTTTACACTATGGGGACAAAAGATGGACAAGAAGCTGAAATGTGCTGTACTCGTTATAACCACACGGTACAGCAATCAGACATCATATCCAGTTGGTACCTGGTGGTGGTTACAGTGAATGAAGTCTGCAAGGCACAGCTACAAAGATGCAGTCCTGATGCCCAGATGGATCTAAGTTTCTCTAAAAGGCATCCTTCAGTGTCATATATTCCATAATGGAGCACTAAAGGTTTGAACTGCTGAAGTCACAGGAGTATTAGAATGAAAACTTACCAATGTGCTTTCCCCAAAACAGCTGAAGGTTTGGTTTCTGGCTATTTTACTGATTAAAGTTATATTCATATTTCACTTACTGATCGTCTCTTTTACTGCTGTTTCCAATTCTCTTTCTTTTTGAGCCAGCTGCGTATTGAACTCTCTCATTAACTGCTTTAAGGCGGAGTTGTGCTTTAACTCAATGTCTTCTTGTTCACATCTGTACAGAAATGTCAAAAAAATACAGTGAGAAAATAAAATGTTTAAAGATAGCGCGAGAACAGTTTAGCAAGGTAGGAGAGCTGGGAATGCCTCCAAAACTATTTTAGAATGGGATGGTTTTAAGTTATATGAATTCTGTGGGATTCACGGAGGGTTTTTGTTCCCTTCTTATTGAATTCACCTGGAAGGCATAGGTGTTTCATTTAAAAAAACACTCCAGAATTGAACCCTTCCAAAAGATACAGAGTTTTAGCTGAGGGAGATGAAGAACTGGACATCACGTATGTGCCACATAAAAGCGGAAGTTTTAGGGAATTCCTTGCTTGAGAAGCCGTTAGAGCTGAGCAGTACCACGTTTTTGTTCAGTACTTATGAACAATTCTTTATACCATTTGAACATGAAGATCTCAGTGCTAAGTTTTAATAAACTTTGTTTCAATTACCTTTGTTTCCTGCTTGAGGAAAATAAAACTATATTTTATGTTCTGGCAATACTGAAAATGACCATCACTAAAACAAATCAAAAGTGGTATTTGCCAAAAGACAAACCACCTTTTAAACTGATGACTTAAATAGTGCTTTATGTGTTCATCAAGTGCTACTTTCAAGTAGCTCTTCTCTTGCTGTTTCTCTGAGTCTATTTAGAAAAATGACAGAATAATACCAGTCATTATTTCATTGTTACAAATTGACCTTTAAAAAAAGTATTCTTGGAGTTTTAGTGGTTAAAGATAGAGCAAAGAAATGGTAACAAGACCAGGAACGAATAATTTACCTGATTTTCTGCTCCATTTCTTCTAAGGACTCCTTCTTTATTATGTCAAGCTCCTGCTGATGCTCTTTTCGCAGAGTACGTAAGTCTTTTTGAAGATTATTTACTTCCTTGCGTAGTTTCTGTTTCTCCCTTTCAGTCTCTTCCAGTTTCGTCTGCAAGTCCTTCTGCTGGTTCTGCATATCACCCAATAACTTCTGCAGCTCCAAACCAGATTTAGCCTTTTCTTCAGCATTTTCCTCAAAAGCTTTCAGACAGTCACTCCTTTCATCCAACTGTTGCTGTAAACTTTTTAGCTTTTCTTCATATCTCAAACTCGTATCTTCCATCTCAATCTTATGCGCTTCATTTTCCTTCACTAGACAATTTTCCAACTCTTTTATCTTCTGTTCTAAAGATTGACTGACTGCCTCCTTTTCCTGCAATTTTTTCTGGAAGTCTCCAACTACATTCTGCATATCAAGATGTTTTTGTTCTTTAGCTTTTAATTCTTCCCTACTGCTTGCTAAATCACCACCACAACGAGCATGTTCATCTGCTAACAAGGAGTATTTTTTGGTTTGCTCCTCAAGTTCCTTCCTGAGGCTTTCAGTCCTACTCTGCTCCTCCTGATGGCTCTTCTCAATACATTCTAGTTTTTTAAGGAGTTCTTCCTGGGCTTTTTGCAGTTCTAGATGAGAGTTATTACTCTGTTGTTGTTCCTTTTCATACTTCTGTAACAATTCATCTTTTTCCGTTAAGCCCTTCTGTAGCACATGCATTTTCTCTTCGTATGTCTGTCGGACACTCTCAAGTACGTTATTTTTTTCTTGTTCTACAGAAGCTTTAACACACTCTACTCTTTGCAGCATTTCTAATTCTGTGGAATCTCTTGTTGACTTTATTTTTTCTTCTAAGGACTCAATTTTGGCCTCTCTCTCCTGCAGTTTTTGTTCCAAGTCTCTCAATTGATCTTCTCTATCTTGCTTAAATTGCTGTTCCTTTTCTTCCATCTGACTCATCAATTGCTTTTTAATAGAATCGACTTTTTGCTCTGCCTTCTTTTTCAGATCTGCCAGCTTAGTGATGTTCTCTGCATTCAGTCTCTCTTCTAATTCTTTCAGTTCTTCCTCTTTGCTTTTAAGTATCGCTGACTTCATTTGATCGAATTCCCTATCTTTTGCTTCAATTTCAGCTTTCAGTGAACCTATTTGCTTCTCAAAATTAAGTACTTTTTCTTCAGCCTCCTTAAATCTATTGTCCTTTTCAAAAGCCACCTTCTCTGCCTGCTGGAGTTGCCAAGCTATCTCTTTTTGCTCTGTGTCTTTTTGTTCATTATACTTTCTAAGTTCCTCCATCAAGGAATCATTTTCTGAAGTTTTCTGAGCAATGTGTTCTTCTAGTTCTGCAATTCTTTCTGCTTGTTTTTTTAACTTTGCAGTTAACTCACTTTCTTGCTTTTCCCTCCTGTTTTGCTTTTCTTCCAATTCACTTTTTAAACTATTGAGATTCTTGCTTTGTTCAGCCAGCTGCTCCTTCAGGTTATTTAACTCTTCATCTTTTTTGTTGGCTTCAATATTGCTTAATTCCAGTTTGCCCTGCAAATCTTTAATAGTGTCATGATTTTGTGTAAACCTGGTTTGTGCTTTTGTCTTCCACTCTGACAGCTTGGCAGTGCAATGATCTACCTGCTCAAGAGCTGATGATTTTTCTTGACTCAGCGTCTCAACTCTGGACGATAACTCCTGTACCTGGTTTAACAACTGCAACCGATCCTCTTGATGTTGCTTGCTTAACAGAGACATGGCTGCTTCCTTCTCTGTTATCATGCTTTCAAGTCTAACATTAAGGTCATTAATTGTTTTGTTGAGAGCAGAGACCTCAGATTCTTTTTCCTGGAGTTCCTCCCTCATTGAGGTGACAGCATTGATATTTTCAGATAACTCTTTCCTCAGCTGTGTTATGCAAGTTTCTTTTTCCGACGCTGCTTGCTGCTGATGCCCTCCCTCTTTTTGCAATTGTTCCTTTTCTGTTACAAGTCCTTCAATGTCAGCTCTCATAGACATAATTAAGTTGTCCTTCTCTTGCAGCTGTTGCATTGACTTTTGCAAAGAAGTACTTGCAGCAGAATGATGCTCTGTTACTTCTCTAAGTTGAGCTTCTAGTTCAGGAACCTTACTTGTTTTAATTAACACTGCTTCTTTAACTTTTGCAGTTAGACGCTCGCAATCTGCAATTTTGCATGTTACTATGCCAATTTTTTCATTGCATTTTTCAATTAATTCATTGCTTTTTGTTTGCAATGAGGCTTCAACATTCTTCCAACAAGCATCTAACTGGGCCGCAAGTTCCTCTGACCACCTTTTAAGCTCAGTTTCTTTTAGCTGAATTGCCTCTATTTTTTTCTCATAATTTTCATGATCTTTAGACTGAGAAGACTGCACAGTTTGGAGTTTCTCTTCAAGTGTTTTCAGTGTATCAGCCAGCTCAGTAATTCTGGCTTTGTCTTTTTCTTCAACTGCTTTCTGTTTACTGAGCTGTTCCTCAAGTCCTGACTGCTCTTTCAGGGACTGATTAAGATCACTTTCCAGTTTTTTCACCTGTGTTTTCAGGTCACTTTCCTTATCCACTGACTGCCTTAGTTGTTCTTCCAATTCCTTCAGGAACTCCTCCCTTTTCACCTGTTCTTCCTTCAGTCGGGTTATTTCTGTTCGGGAGCTCTCCTTCTCCGCACTGAAGGTGGCAAGTTTCTGTTTCAGGTCTCCAACTTCCTGCTCTTTCTCTTGCAGTTCCATTTCATGTTTTTCCTGGAGCTCTTCAACCTGCTGATTGAGTTTCTTTTCCCAAATCTGAGTAACTTCTTCCAACTCCCTCCTGTGAGTGTCAGCAAGGCTCTCCAGTTGCTCTTTCTGATTAGATTCCAGTTTCGACACAGCATCACTGATTCCGGCTGAACTGGCATGTGCCATTTCCAACATTTTCGCATTGAATTCACTCTCTTTCTGAGTGAACTCCAACTGCTTGTTTTCAAGCTCTTTTTTCAGTTTAGCTTCCTGCTCAGCAAGTTTCTTTTTGAAAGCTTCCTGCATATCTTTTGATTTCTGCTTAATTTTCTCCATTTTGTTCTCCTGACGTTTCAGTTTACTTTCATATTCTCCTTTTAAAGCACTAATTCTCTCCTCAGCAGCTAACAGTTTCTGTGTAAGCTCTTCCACTTGCTTGTTCTGCAACTTCTTCATGTGTTCAATTTCATTTTCCTTCTCAGTTAGACTTCTCTTTGCCTCATCAGACTCTCTTTGTAGATCCTTCAGTTGACATTCATATTGTTGCATTAGAGAGGTTACTTTTTGCGTATTTTCACTGCTTTGCTCTTGTAAATGCTGCTTCAGATCATGCACCTGATTGACGTTCGTCTCTAACTCATTCTTAACTTCATTCAGCTGGGATTCAGCTCTTTCAAGCTGCTCACTAAGTTGCAATTTTTCACCTTCGAGATCTGTCATCTTTTGCTGCAGCTTTGCTAATTTCTCTTCATAAGTCTTTGCCTGCTCATTAGAAGTACTCCGATGAGACTCCGAAAGCTCCTCTAGCTTTGCAGACACTTGGGCAAGTTCAGCTTTAGATCTTTCTGCAGATTCCTTCAGGTTCTGTTCATGTGCTTTTAGTTCTTCTAGATGTCTGTCTTTTTCCTCCAATGACTGCTTGAGTTTGTTGAGTTCCTCTTTGAGTACCTTCTCAACACCTTGAATAGACATTTCATGCTCTTTTAACATCACTTTAACCTCTTCATTGTGCCGTTTCCTCTCTTCTTCCAATTCTTGCTTTGCTTCACACGCTTTACTATTCAATTCTGAGATCTCTTGTTCTAAATCATGACGTATTTTTAGTGCTTCTGATAGCTCAGAAGACAGTGCTTCTAATTCTGTTTGTTTCACATCAAGTTTTTCTAATGTTTTTTCATTCATCTCTTCTATGTGTGCACGGAAAACTGTTTCTTTCTCTTTCAAAATTGTATCTATCTCTTGTTCTTGTTTTTCTCTCATTTTTTCTATTTCAGTTACTTGTTGTTGCTTTAAGATTTGAAGTTTTTCTGTCCAGAGCTTTTCCTGCTGCTGTTTCATATTCTCCAATTCTTTCTTGTGTTTTTCAACTATATCATTGATTTCCTTATTGTGCTGCTTTTTTTCAGACTCCATCAGAGTACTTAATTCCTCTGATGGCTTTCTGTCATCTTGGGAATACTTTGCAAGAGTGCTTTCCAGTTCAAGAATCCTCTGTTAGAAAATACAGTTTTAAAAGAATATGAATATTCAAAAGGTAACAAATTGATTAAATTTTTAAAAATCCCACCAGGCTCACAAAACCACAAGTAATTTATTCCATTATTTTTAGTGAATATTAACTTCATCTAGTTTGTTCTCAACTTTGCTTCCATTATGGTGAGTTAATTATTTAATAATATTTTCTCAATTTCACTGCAGTAAAAATAGATACAATAAAAACGTGGAAAGAATTTAATTCAAATAAAATAAACCATATTCCATTTATGAGATATATGTTCACATTTTCTTATTAAGCTAAAGTACCAATATGCAAGATGAAAGATATCGGGAGTCTACATAAGTATTATGGAGCTTTGTACTTATCTACTGATTTATCTAAATTCCACCTCTCATGGAAATGCTGCTGTAAAGTTAAAGCGCTTCTGTAGTTGAAACTTCCAAACTAATATTTGTGAAGTGGTGGAATAATGTATAAACTTGCATTAGCAGATAATACAATCTTACATACATAAAGCAAAGGACACTTCATAATTTAAGCAAATTTTTACTTACTCAGGTGTCCTTATAAGTGTTTGTATGGTAGCAGTACCCAGAAGTTAAAGAATTTAAAGTTTAACTCTCCTGTATAACATACATAAAAATGATGTAGATGGATACAAATTCATATCCCATGAAATGATATAAAGTTAATGTATTCCTTGTATTTCTATATTTTGCCATTTAATCTCGTAAAAAGCTAGGGGCTGCAGCATACCATGGCAATACATTAAATTCCTGTCACTACAAGAAGCATTGTGAGATTAAAACAACCCACTCACAATAAATCCACAGTATTTGTAAACCTGTTACAGTTAAATATATACTGAAAGAAAGTCTCATAAACCTTTACCCTTTTGGAATCTTTACTCACAGTTCTAAAAGTCTCTACTTCTTGATTCATCTTCTGAACTTTCTTGTCACACTCTGACTGGATTGCTTTCTTCTGCAGCTCTAATTCTTCTAAGGCTAGAGATTCTTGCTGCTCTTTTTCTTCCAGGGTTTTTAAACACTCGCTCTGATTTTTTTCCTGTATCAAAAATTACAATTAAAACAATAAACTATAAATGTAGTCCATCATACCTTCAAAAACAGCGTAACAGGATATTTACAAACCAGTTAAGAGGATTCATATATTAGTCACCTGCATTTTCTCCATACATACACACAGTTTGTACTTCATGTGTGAAAATAAAATTGTTTTAAATAATTTCAATTTTCTCTTCTTGGGAATCCTTTGTCTTCTGCTTCCCTTTGTATGAAAAACATAATGCAATCCAGTCCTTCATTTTGGTTTGTTTACCATGATTGAGAGCAACACCTTAGAGGAACAAAGGTCTGTTCTCACTTGATGCCACTGTTAATGTCTTTTTAGGCTTCTATTCCTTATAATTAAAAAAAAAAACAACTTAAGAAACGGGTAGAAAAAAATAATCAGGAAGGGACTGGCAAAGTCCCTCAGTCCTGGTCACAAACCATGCACAAAAGTGAATCTAATATTTGTTAGGTAAAATTATGTGATGTTCTAAAGTGGATTACAGCTTATGAGAAAGAGCAAAGAATCCAAATGATTCCTCCCAGCCTGACCTAGAAGAAAATTATTTTCTGAGGTCAAACACTATGAATAGCTAACCCTGTTCACATAAGACAGCATAATCAGACATCATGATATTGACACTTTCCAAGTAACAGCCTCAATCTTAGTATCTCTTTTACTCTAGTTGCTGTGGCTAATCACCAATGATCCAAAGGAGGAAATTAAATTAAAAAAAAATCTTAACAAAAAGAGTTTTCACAAAAAGAAGGCTTTCCCACAAGATACTGCTGTTGGTGAGCAGTGATAGTGATTAATTATCATGATTCAGTCTGGATCTTTATAGCTGCTTTTCCTTCATATTGCTGAAATTTCTGAGCTCTTGACTTTTGGAGGACACTCATGTCTTTGAGCACAGAAGGACTCTCATTGCGAAACAGAGTCAGATTAAGACTTCTAGTCCCCACCTCACACTTAGAGAATTGTTTTTCTATGTGCTTTAGGAATACTCACAAGAGCTGCCTTCATCTTCTCCTGGAACTCCTTTTCTTGGGCCTGTAATCTCTCATTTAGCTCCTGATCTTTGCTAGCCAATTCTTTTTTATGGCATTTTTCCAGTTCAGCAACACGCTCCTCTGAAGACTTCTGCAAAGCAAAGTCAGAAAAAAATAATTTCGAGATATTTAATAGTAAAACACTTTTATTTCTTAATAACGAAAAGCAGTGCAACAGAAAGAGGAAACCAGAACCATCTCTTTGCCTCCTTTAAATAAGTAATAATCACTTGGAGTGCTTAATATTAAGCCCTGACAGGTCTTATTTTCAAGCCTGAAGTTATTCATCTTCCTTCTCAATTCTTTCATGGTTCTACTAAAAGGAACACCACATTTTCTAAAGACACTTCTGCCAAGGTGAACTCAGTGCTTTCAGTTTCAGTTCAAATGTGATAATAAATTGGAAAAGTACTTCTGTCTGTAGCTTTTCCTGTATTCTTGTTATTTCATGAGCCAGAATGTCAAGTGGTATTTCTCTATGTAGACAGCTACCTACAACCTACATACTTCATTTAAGAATAATGTAATGCAAGTTAGTCATCCCCCTAAAGCATCGGTGTATTTTCTTAGAAAAATCAATATTATAACAAATGTCAACACAAGTACTGCAATTTAAAAGTGTTCACATTTACAGCTTTGCAAGGCATGTGCACTATTCCTGAAATTCCTACCTGAATACACCAGATGAAGCAAATTTTAGTGATTCTTAACTATCAAACAAGTTCTTAAACACTTACAAATACTAGGTTAGCATAATCATTACAAGTACTTAATATTAAAACCTAAAATCCTGTTGGAGATATGTGAGCTGAGTGCCATTAATTTCTTCTCCTTGACTTCCTTTAAAGTTTCAAGTGTATTTTAGTAACTAATTTTATTAAATACTGTGAAACAAAGAGCAATACTGTTCATTTTTCACACGCCTCTAACATACTGATTTTAAACTTATTAGAGACAAAACGGTCTGTATGGGGAGTTTTCTATTTTCACTTAAGTAAATCTTTAATCCCAGCAATTAATGTATATAGAACTTATTAAATAGGAAAAATTGTATAACAAAGTTCTGATATACTAACGCATTTTACAACCATAGTTTAATCGTAACAGAATAATTAGATTAAAAGCCAATAATACAGGGTTTCAGCTTTTACCTTCATAATCTCAACCACCTCTTGTTTCACTCTGGTTAACTCCCGCTGAAGATTTACCCTCTCTTCCTCACTTGCCTTTTCTACTGCTTTGATTTTTTCATCCATTTCTGCCTGCAATTTTTTCCGGGCTTCCTCTGTCTTTTGGGCAGCACTCAGAGCCCTCTCAAGCTCCTCAAAAGCTGCAAAGAAAAAAGACGTATATGATAACCGAGAAATATCTATGCCACATCATAGTAGAACAGAGTTCTCAGTAAACACAAATTATACAAGTAACAGAAGAATGAACTTAGGAATCCATCAAGAATTCACATGGGTTTATTATCCAGAAAGGAAACAGAACTGACAAATAGCTGTGAATGTCTTCCAATACATTCCATAGCTTCTCTTTTTGCCCCTATAATCACTATAAAATACACAAACCATATAAACAAACTATGGCTCCTCTTCTGGCTATATATGCTGAATAACTCTGAAGAAGAGGGAAAAAGTTGCAGGAAGAAAAGGCACTTCACAAGTTGTTCTTCCACTAAAACACGCAGACACAAGCATAAACCAGGAATGACTGCTATGCGAGTCGGTTTATACTGAATGATGAGAGAGTTCCTCCTGAATATGACACTGAAATATAAGACCAGGCAGTCTGTTTACCTAGGAGTTGTTCATTTCAAGCTCTACAACTCAGATAATCTCTTTAAACTGTGGGTTTGGTGGAGTCCAGAGAGATGGCTTTGCTAATTTAATTATTTCACTTTTTACTTTTAATGTAAACTACTATCAATGCAATTCAGAGACACTGGAAAAATGCTTGTGTGTTACAAAGACTGTCCTGTGCTTCTGAACTTTGCAAAATAAAATGTAAGAAAAAAATATTAAGTTTTGCTCCCAAAAAACTTGAATATCTACAAGGTGTTTCAAAAGAACACACACAGTGCAGTGACGAAATTTATTTATATTTGCGTAAGATGCAAAAGTCTGCTGAAACATTTTACTTTACAAATGGAATGCAATAATTCCACAGCTTCTTCCCATGCTAATAAGTAGTATTCTCACATACTTCATTCACTGTATAGATGATCATTTAGATATAAAAAGAAAGCAAATAAATTCCTGTGTTGTGAGATGGTTAATAATAAAAAATACCAGGAAGTGAGTTACTTGCTGAAAGTGATGGCAGAATTTATAGAGAATTACACAAGACTAGAATCTGATCAGTATCAGTGAAATCTCTTTTCCTGAACAGATCATGAATGTGGAACACTCCTGCTACATATCAAAGGAAAATTCAGTCTCAGAATAGTCTACTACATAGTTAATTTTTTACATAAAAGAACTTTGGCAAAATACCTCTGTAAAATTCAAAATCATGGTGCCAATTTCAAGACTGTAAATTATCAGAGCAGAAAAAACCTAAAAGTATATTATTCTACTATACCCTGGACACTTAGGTACTGTTCTGGAAGCAGAGAGAACAAAACTGTTTTTAAACTGTTATTTAGTATGTTAAACTTTCTTCCACTTAGTTCTGTCACAAAAAGAAAATCATAATAGACACACACATCTCTCGTTTCCTTGATTCACTGTTACTCAGCAGGCATTCACCGCAACTCCTGTAATCCTTGTCTTTTTGATACTACTTTTAATTACATTCAAGCATGAGTTTGAGAAGTGAATAATGATTTCCATTCCACATCTTCTAATAACATTATAAACTGAAGCTTTTAACCATAATCTACACTTCTGAGTCAATGCTGCAAATATGTTTTCAAGCAACTTAATAACCTAAAATTGCATTCACCTAAATTCTGACCTTTTCCAGAATTTTCTTCTGTTTTCTGAGGAAGACTTTCTCTGACTGCTCACAGCAACAATCACGTTTTAGGGCAAAACAGGGTTTTTATTAGCCCTGGCAATATCAAAGCACATTATTGTACCCACGTTTTCACTCCCAGTTCTACTTAAATAATAAATAATGAAACTCATGACAAAAAATTTAGAGAAAAAAATTAAGAGTTTATTTCAAACGGCGAAACAGTCTGAAACATAACGACAAGCATGCACAAGGTTTACAGCTCCTTACTTTCCAAGTACAACTCCTGACAGTCCCCATCAAGAGAGGCACTTGCCACCTGGGACCTGCAGGACTCAAGTCACCCCTCCTCGCCACCCCGGCACAACTCGGTTATGAACGCAGCCTGCGCAAGCGCGTCCAGAGAAAGGCACTGGCTTCCCTGATGCTCCTTTCAGCCCTAACAAAAGCATGCGCAGACAGCAAAATTGGCCAAGTCCTTCAGTATCACAGCATCGTAAATGGCTTAAAACAAAACAAAACAAACAAACAAACAAAAACAAAAACCCCCAAACAGAACAATACAACCAAACCTACAGATCTTTACAAACTATAGCCTGAAAATAAAGCCTGCAAGTAAAAGATTAAGTCGTTTCACTTTTCCATAAATGTTTTCCGATTCTTGTTCTGAGCGACATATATTTTATTTTCATTAAGAAACCTGTTACTTCTGCAAAAGGAAAGAGAATGCATTTGCCATAGCCCACAAATCTGCCAAAGAGAAGATCCAGGTTCACGCTAGGATTGACTACAGATATGTAACAGCTGAGCAACATGCAGTACAACAGCTGCATCACCGTAACCGCAAGCAGGATGCTAATACAAAAGCTAGACAAAAGCTGATGGATAAAAGGCCAAAGGGGTATGAAAGCACAAAGAAGCAACACTTCACAGAATCGCACTTAGCTCTCTCTAAAAGTTAAATTATATGCATCTCAGGCACTTTCAGCACTTAAGCAAAACAGATCATTTTTATTCACAGTCGTTAATTCTAGTGTAGCGTGACACAACCACATTTCAAACCAGCAGAGGGCTACACTATCATCACGTTGACAATACACAGTCTAAATTATTATTATCATTTTTTAATCTAACAGAGACTTTAATTCCAATGTGGAGAAAATCCTGGAATAAAAGTCTGTGATTTTTTCCAAATACATCTATTCTGAATGCAAAGAGTAAAGGCACTACCTGTGTTCTTCCCCGACCAGCAGAGCTACTGTTGAGAGAAGATATTTGAACCAGGGTACTGGTTAAGTGAAGTATCACAAAGGCACAGCAGTAAATCAGGAACAATAACAAGCACACAAAGAGTCTCAGGTGAGTCTTGCACAACCTCATTTACGTGACCAAGCCAGACAAGCTGGAAACCTTTCTGTGCAGTATGTAAGTTATACAAAATGAGTCTGAGCAGTTTAAGAAATGCAGGGTTGCAAACCTGATTTTTATAATGCATGTGCTAGAGAGCTGACTGCTCTACATACGCTACGCTAAAGTATCAGTCTCGGTTCCCTTCGCCTTGCCTCTCCTGCCCAGTGTAACACCAGTTTGCACTGCAAAGTGTTGCTCACTCTCCTGTGCTGCAGATGGGTTATCTTCAACTCTAGGGCCATCTACTGTTGAAAATTGTGAAGAAAGCACTAAACAGGATGGCAAAGGAGGGATGTACATGTTTTCTTACTAAAGGCTTAGGGTGGGCATCTTGTCACAAGTTTGAGAACCAAAAGCTGAATTCACTTCCTATAGTTGATTTGTCCACCTAGGCGGGATTTTTAATGCACAGTCCAAACTTTCTGTTTCTCTCTAGAAAGGTGCAGAGCATACATTAACTAAGCTTCCAAAAGAAATGGCAAAGTAAAGCAAAATTAATTTGCTTTCTACAGACTTTGAGAATTATTGTTTACTGTACAGAACGTAAATAAGTCAATAATCGGCATCCTGACAAGTCAGAAAGGACTTACGCCAAGTAGTCTCAGGAGGAACAAACTTCAGTTTACCAGTAAATTTACCAGTACAAATACTATAAATAGCTTTGTTGAAGTATAATGTAAATAACCTATGTATATTGCAAAACTTTGAAAAAAATCAGTTGCAGTTACTTCAAGTAAAAGTGCCTGAGAAGCACAGAATTTACTTTTTAGAGCCCAGTTCAAGCACCCAATGTGTGATGTAAGAAAGAAGAGCCCTTACCCCAGTCCTGTTCATACAAGGCTTGGGAAAGGCACCATGATTCACTTATTGGCATGTGTGGATGCACAAAAACAAAATGCTCTGTGAGATTTCAACATAAGGTACCTCTAGCTACAAAAAAAATGAACTTCAACTGGGGAGACTAAGTTACAGTTTACACAACACGCACAAAATAAGCATACGTATCTTTTCACTGTTTCAGTACACAAAAATGCATTAACATCAAACCAAACACTGAAGCACTTCACTAAAATCACTAAATTATAAAGAAAAAAGCCAGACATGTAACTCTAGGTAAGTTAAAAACATGAATGGAAAAATATATCACTTTTTAGCTTACAATATGCACTACGAACATAAATTCCAAGTAAAAGTGTATTATGATTCTCCTTATTTTGCCAGAACGTGAGCAAAATTAACATTTCTACAAATACAATATTCCATGAAGTCACTAAATCATCATATAGAAAAAGAGAAGTCTAGAATTTAAAGTAATCTCACATTTACTATCCAAGGAACAGAACTTTAAACCTGTTCACCTCAAATACATGAAACTGCCAAATTCTTAAAACTGGTACAACTCAAAGGTTGCGACCTACAAGTGATTTTCAGTATTGATGGTGGTTTTCTCAAATGCCGGAACAATTTAATTCAACTGTATTGAAATACACTTCTGCTGTATATTACAATATTTTTGAAATGCATAAAGCCAAGGAAGTAATAGGAAAATCTAAGAAAGGCCACCTTACAATTTTGCCTATGTTAGAAGTAGTATTAACTAATTTTCCAAGGGTTCCAACATTTATATATGCATGATTAATGGAGTACAAAAATAAATGCACTCAAAGGCAAAGTAGATGCTTATACATCATAAAGGTTAGCAAAAGTACTTAAAAAATTTATTTAAGAGAGCATATTTAATCTCTCTCACACAAACCTCCCCCTAGAAAAATGCAGTGTACTCGATACATTGTTCATAAGTGAAATTACTTCGCACTACAATAGTTAAGTTTTCCAGGTATCCAGAGCATCATCTCTAACTTATTTTCAGCTTCTGTCTATGCAAACCCAAGGAAATTACTGTATTAACCAGAGCATGCAGATATTAGTTAATAATTAAGAGGTTTCTACTGCTTCAAAAAACACTGTTTCAAACAACTATGACAATAATTCTGTAACTACAAAAGTATTAAGATATTCTTCAGCTTTCTTTTTTTTAATCATGAAGAAAAGCTTCCTAGTCTCCAAGAAATAAATAAAATCCAACTCTAGCAGGACTGACTTCTGAAACACAAACTTCCAGAGCTAAAAGACCACATGGTACCTGGAAGGGTAGGAGAGGAGGGCACCTAATCAAAATGTTTGCTACTTTCGTAAGATGGATGTTCAAGCTGCTTTTCTCTATTTCAGCAGAACAATCTACCCAAACTAATCTTTAAAATTGAAAATTCTGATCTAAATCTATGCAGATTTAAAATAAACCCCTATGAACTGAATTCTTTCAATTAGTCCTTGGTTTTTAGAGAAAGAAAATATACCTAATGTTTTGTGCAAATTAACCACATCTGAGCTTCTGCCAAAAGAGTGAACTCCTTCAGGTGTCCATGAGAGCAAACTAAATTCTTCTAAAACAATTTTCATAGATACAGCACAAACCAATTTCACTGTTTAAAAATAAAGATGGGGCAGATTGACCTTCTAATTTAGTTTCAAGCAAAAGGAGAACTGCAAGCACATATAATTAATGTTACTTAATTTCCATTAAAAGCAAACTACAACATTAGTTACACAGCCGCTAGGTTCCAAGCCTGAAGCGAAAGGAATCATCACTGACGTTTCACTAAAAAGAAATCAGAAAAGCTTCCACTACAATTCTTGAAAGAAAATGCTTATTATGGTCACATCACATCCCCTTGTTTTTACTTCTTCCCAAAC
Organism: Columba livia; assembly: GCF_036013475.1. Taxonomy (NCBI): domain Eukaryota; kingdom Metazoa; phylum Chordata; class Aves; order Columbiformes; family Columbidae; genus Columba; species Columba livia. The sequence continues at coordinate 55,628,161 of NC_088603.1, read as the reverse complement.
TCGTACTCACTCACTACTATGTTTTCGATGTAAAATACTGGTGACATTACAATAATTTATAGACAGTTGCAAGTTTCCCTCCTAAAGTTTTACCAGCACAAAACTCTATCAATCTTTTCTCCTACAAACAGGAAAGTACAACTCCCCCCTTCAGCAGTTTCCTTCCTAATTCCAGTTGAATTGGTAACAGAGACAACCCAGTCAAAAACATACCTAAACTCTGCTGAAGAGAAGTGAAGTTAGTAATGATGCTAGAAAGGGTGATATGTAGAATATTAGGAAAACTAGCATCTCTTAATATCCATTCCAAACAACAAGTGATGAAAGAGTGCAAAAAGACCATGCTGAAGCTTTCTCGTGTTTTAATGCGAAAGCTAATAATCTCTAGAATTTCTTACCAGCTCTTTCTGATTTTTCTTTCTGTTCTTTTAATTCCTCGCCTTTTGTAGTTATTTGTTTGATCCGAGCACGCAGTTGGGCTATCTCCTCCTCCTTCATTTCCAATGTTTCATGCATTTGTCGCTTTGTCTCTGCAATCACCATGCCCTATGGAAAAAGGTATTTGTGATAGAAAGCTAGCAAATAAACCATAGCTGAAACAATTTCAAGCCAGGACACAATCCTTGTCAGGAATAAACTTTAGTCTATTACTACAAAACCAGCGATCATGGTATTTTTCTATGTCAGAAAATGCTAACAAAAAGAAGAACAGGAATTTTTTTGAAGAGTAGCCAAAATTTAGGTAGAGGTGAAAAGAACACCTCCAGCAACTAAGAACCAGCAGAAAACTTCCTCCTTCTGGTAAAGATACTTTTCTTTGCATTCTGTAAACAAACTCAAACTAAAAGCGTTGTAGTGTGCGTGCTTCGCCTTAGAGAACAAGCAAATATAATGAGCTTTAATCATGTTACTTATTACACCACCAGAAGATACTCCTATCGAGACTGAAAAGGAAAAGAAAAAACAACGAACAAAACCCTTTAAGAAACAAAAAAAAGTGAGAAACTCTTCATATTCCTAAGAAATTACAGTTACTTTTTCTTCATTGGTCATTTTTTGATTAATTTACATTGTGTCTCATCTTCATTAGTGGCTAGGGGGGACTTTTTTTTTTTTTTAAGCTGGCATTGAGTAGTGTATTCAGCGTAATTGTTCCATCCTATAAAAAAGATCATCCTGCAGTATTAAGTACAATCTAACAGGTAAATACCCTAAAGTATCTATACAATAAAATTCTCAGCTAGCTTAAATTATTTGCTCATTAAAACATGAACCCAATCACATCAGACAACTGAAAATGGCTTCTAATAGCAAGAAGCCAGATATTTTGAGTTTTAAACAATCTTCTTCAAAAATTATGAATAGTTTAAAGCCATTTTTTTTTTACCTTGTCTTGTTCTAGCTGCTCAATTGAATTCTTTGCATCACGCAGCTGCGTAATCAGTTTTGTCTTCTCAGCCATGTGAAGGTCCTAAAACAAGACCACAACCACAAGTTTAAAGCACTGCCACCTCTAAGAAAATACCTTCTTCTGACAAACAGCTTAGGTTTGGCTCTTACCCTGCACTATGCCTTGGAGGAAGAGTACAAACAGCATCCAGGGATATTAAAGTAGGCAGCTCTAAATTACTTTTAAATCTCCCAGTGCTAGGGCTGCCTCATGGCTTCCATAATAATTCAGATGTCTGAAGGCTTTGTTACAGCCTCCACAGTTCTCTCAGGGGTCAGAGCTGCTACAGCAAAATGGGCAAGAAACATGCCTGAAGTACCCGCTCTATCACCTGCATCTTGGCTTACAAGAGGATCTCAGCAATGCAAGGTAACTGCTAATTACTGGCCTTGTTCTGGAAAAGGTCCTTAAAATACTCAAGTCGTTCAGAGCTCTTTCAAACTGGGCTTGTGCTTGGAGACCAAGGCAGAGAAGAGAACCTGATCTCCAGAACTGAAGCTGAGTACTGCTACACTTATCACATTTTAATGTTTTCATTACTATCAGCCACCTTACCTTTACTCCACACTCAGCATTAATGGCCTTAAAAGGAAAATTACGCAAAATATTAATTTAGCTTTGGGAATGCATTTATATTATCTTCACTGTATTGTGCTCTCCACTGTCCTGCATTTCTGTGTTTTCTGTTGACTTATACAACTGATGCTTCTTCCTCTATGTCTTAAAGGTTTATCTCCAGCTCCACTTTTCTTACTTCATCACCAGTCTGTCTGTGCTAGGACAGTCTTCTCCCCACTCCAGCATCCCACAGCTATTTTATTCCGGATACCATTTTGATGGTTATTCATATAGTAAAGTTTCATACCCTTCTTTACAGCTGAGTAATTGCTCAATGTCTTCATTTCAGGTGCAGTTTGCACCTTTAACTCCAAAGAAGCAAAGAGACAATTTATTTAATGGTCTGCTCTATTCATAGATTTTAGAAATACTGGCATTCTTACTGTGTTCTAGTAGCTACATTTAAAGCTAAAAGCATTTTCCATACCTTCATTTTCTCCAGTTCCTGAAGCCTCTCATCTAACTGTTCTTGAAGTGCCTCTTTCTCGTTGGTTAATTGGGTGCAGCGCTCTTTATGTGACCGAATCATCTCCTTACACCGTTGCAGCAAGTTCTCTTGGCGCTTCACCCTCTGATTAAGAGTTTCCAGTGTTTTAACAGAATCTTCATTACCCTCTACAAGAACACATGCCAACATTATCACATGCACACTGTTCCCAAAATTAAGGTCTGCATTCATCATTCACATTGTGGGCGACTCACAGGTCTCTAAAAAAAGTTGTGCAAAGTCTGCAAAACTGCCTAGTGACTACTATAACCGACAGAAACATGCTACGCATACACAAAATATACAGTCTTTCACCCCAAATTAATTAAAAGACCCCCAGTTACTATACAAGCTTCTAAAACAAACTATTAATCAACAAGGGTTTCTATGCAATCAATAAGTCATCACCATTCATAAACCTGCCTGTTGGTACTAACAGAACAATCACAAGCAGGAAAAAACACGAAGCAAAGCAAATCACATCTCTCAAGTGCCAGGCACACAGATTCGTGCTTTTCCAGAGCAGGGTGTGATGTTAATTCTTAAATCTTCAGGTTGGCAATACTACATTCAGCAGCATAAAGGCCATGTCTACCATCTTTCCAAGCTGTGCGCCTCCCTGTATAACTAGCACACTGGGTTATATTTTACTGTGTGTTCTGCTCTGATGCTCTGGACCCTCGAAGAGTATTTGGCATGAAAATAGGATCAGACAAATTCGGAGGCTCACTTCATGACCATAAGTCTTATACACTATAGCCCAGAAGCAGATTCCAGCACAGGAAACATATTGAATGCTGATTCTTAGGGACTGGATACTCACGTTATTTCCTAAGCACTACAAAAGATATGATGCTGGATGAGAAAATCTCTGATCTAACCCTTCATTCTATCATACAAAAATCATGGCAGATCCTGAACAAAGATAATTTCAAGATTATTTCACTTCCACCTGAACCCTGTCTTTGTCAAGGATATCAACAAATGACACCTTCATTCTGTTATCAGGATTATAATGTTCCTTGTTCAGTAATTAAACACACATAATACTGGCAGTCCCATAACTCAGATAACCTCCTGATGTGAGGAACACTCATATTATTCAACAGGATGAATATCAAAATCGATCTTTGCTTTTTATTTTTTGTTACTTTTTCCTGAGGGGAATAAAAGAGAGACAGATAGATTACCAACTGGTCTCCTCTCTAAAGTCCTGGCATAGGTCCTGGCTTATTTATGAGGGACAGAATCTCTTAATCATATTAGGCCAGACAGAGTAACAACTCCTACCGACAAAAGCAAAAGTTGCAATAATATCATCATTATTGACAAAGGTAAGACACATCAGATTTCAATTCTTATGAAAATTTAGTATGTTAGAAGGGTTATCCTGTCCTCTAGCTGCCACACTGTTTTCAAAACAATTTTCTCCTTCTAGAAAATACACCCTTGCTATAACACGTTCAGCCCACCATAAATAACAGCAGGCTTACTCCCCAAAATTCAAGGTCTCTTGAAAAACCCACAATACCTACCATTGCTTCCTGGTTCCACAGTATTTTCTGTACCGATTTCTTTTGCTGGACTTTGAACTTGTGGTTCAGATTGGATATTTGGATCAGACAATTCAGTGCCTATCTGACCGTTCTGTAACCTCTGTTTCAGCAACGATACCTAAACAAAACATTATTTTTGTTAAGAAAAACACCAAGGATTCTAAGTAGATCATGTTTTCATCTTCAAAACTAAAGAGGGTTAAGTAAAATTGATACCAGCAAGGATAAAAAGAAAGGAAAAATCTGTCTGAATTTTTTTAGCTTTTTAAAAAAATCAGAATTATGTTTCCAGGTAACGAAAAGAGTATCTTTACGAGTGGAGAAACAAAGACCAATTAACCAATACACATAAATTTAGCCAAAGCCATTTTAGTGCAAACAGGTGCTAATGTTATGTTCTTGATAACAAAGATGTTACAAAGGTATTTAAGTACAAATCAAACAATCCTATTTAACATGAGTGTTATTTTGCCAAGTTATCCTCTACTACAAAGACACACTTAATTTCTAGATAATCCTAAATTCTCAAGAAGCTTTACAACATCACAGCAATTATAATAAAACATGGACATGAATTATAGGAAATACGTAATTTAAAAATAATTAAAAAAAAAAAAACACAAAAAAAAACAAGTAGGAAGAGCAGTTTTAAAGGACATCTTTTGGGTAAGGTATCTTACCTGAGTCTGCAGGACACTAATAAGTTGATCCTTCTCTTCTAAGGAGGCATCGAATTCCTCTTGGAGATGTTTCTTAGCTTGTTGATCCATCTGGAGCTCCTGAAAACCATAAACAAATGCATCCCAAATGAAAACTGGAATGTGAATTTAAAAGGCTTGTCAAAATACAATGAAATAATATTAAATATACCTCTGCACAGTTGTGACCCCAGAGTACCACCATACAGGGGATATTTCTTTTACTGCCCAACATTCCACACAACAAAGCAAGAACACCCCATTATAATACCAGCACTGAAACAGCAAAAGTCTAGATTTTATGCAAAAGTATGACGGATTCTTTCTTCTTGAGAATAACTTTGTGTATGGATCACTTCAAGCCTCCTCCTGAAAACTGGTTTCCATGAACTCATTTCTCCTGGAAGTTAAAGGCTGCACTTCAGTAAACCAGTTTCTTCATTTAGCCACCAGATTAAGTCAACACAAACAGTAGAAATTTAAATTTCTCTTACGCTCATTCAATAGGCTAACATTCCACTATGACAAATTTGTAAGAGCAGAAAGTTGGCTTTTTTATTCCTCAATTGTGCCTCAAATGAGAAAGACAGAGAATGCCAAGCAAGTTAACTATGTGGCTTTAGTTCCTATTTATTTGCGTTTATTTGGCTGAACATCTTTAGAAACTTGCAGATGTTGCATTAGTAGGATCTACATAATCTTATAAAATACTGCCTTAGGGAGGTTTCCTTTATTTACTTCCAATGTTTTTAAAGTTTAAATACTTTAATTTCTCTAAATGATTATTGTTCTAATAGAAAATCAAGGTAGCATTAAAGTTACTCACATTTAAGTGCTTATTGACAGAATCAGAACCATACACATTTCATGCATGCACTGTAAATAATTTCCCAAACCGGTATTTTAATTTTTTAAAATGTATATATTTACTTCATCGATATAGATCTTCTCATGAATTCACCCCAGGCAACCAATGCCTCTGTGACCATTATTCTGCAAAGACTGCTCGTATACAAGCAAGCACCACCCATAAACATGGGTTCTATTGGCCAGGCAAAGAGAGAGGACAACAGAAAGAGGGGTGAAGAAGCAAATGAGACAAAACACAGGGCACTGGACGCTTCTTGCATTGCTTTCTTCCAACTCTGAATCTTGCTTGCATGCTTTTTTGCAACCCATCCCTCCCCTCCCCCGGTGAATCCCAGCTGCCAGAGTTGGGCCTGACACCAGCTTTGGGAACCGCAGCAGCGTGAGCAGAGCCTGCCCAGCCGTGCACGGGCAGGACAGCGCTGGAAAGTGCCACCTGGAAAACCATTCCTCACCCTTCCCAAGTTGCTGTATCCACTTTGACTCTGCATTGCCTCACGTTCCAAACAGCTGCTCATCAAGCTTCTGCCTTGTGCTCCCAAGCTTTAGAAGCAACTCCTTTCGAGCAAAGCAAAGCAGCGCAGTGCAAGAATGAGTGCCAAAGAGATTTACTGAAAACAACACAGAAATAGTCCCCTTTGGATCCCTAAGTCCATTCTGATCCTTGTCTAAGAAGAACACTGAAGACTCCTTGAAGACTGCTGTTGAGGAACTGCTCTTAGCAGGAAAAAACTAAGGTATGCAAAAGACACATTGGTTTCCAGGGACTATTTCGCACTGTCAGCTTGGCCTCAAAGGAGACTTAGTTTATTCTTACATGGTCCTCTTAGAATAAACTTGTCTGATTCCACATATTTATGGGGAAAATGGACTCTACGATGAGAAAACAAATATTTTAGAAATTCATTTCTGATGATATTACATCAATGAATTATCTGTTTTGTGCCATTTAAGCTTTCACAATGGAAATGTACCATTTTCTTTGTATTTTTTCTTTTAAGTCTGATTTACCTCATACTATAACACTTGGACTTCCAAAAGACCAAAAAATACTTTTAAAAGTTTTTTAATTAGTATAAAAGAATTTCGGTGTTAGATTTGAAGGAATCTTTAAATCTACAAGATTTGTAAAAACTAACTTAAATTTTACATCAAATATATATACAAATCTATAAATATATCACAAATATATATATATATAATCAGAAAGACTATGAGAGAAGAAGTTAAAAATTAGTATGCACGTGTCCAACCCTTCTTCATCATCAAAAGCTTTAACTCTGGTATGTGTATGCCTTCCAAACTGCACCAAGTACCAATAAGCTGGAAAACTAAGCCTACTGGAACATGCAGATATAGACTTAACACAGAATGAGCTTTCATTTGACCTTGCAATGAACTGGAAAAAAAATACTGGCAAGCCACTACTGTCACTAATGCTGCAGGTTTTCCCCTCCTATGGCCTGGAGTTTTGCTTAGGACAGAGCGACAGCCCAGGCACGGGCTCCAGCTCAGATGAGCACAGATTCAAGCCAAAATGCTGCTCCCGTGGCACACACAATTCTCAGCCTGCTCACCTGGATTACATCCCATGTTGGTGAAGCAGAGCATCCCCCAGCAGTGACCTTCACCTTGCAGGTGAGCAGGAACCCTGGGTACTTGCACATTCACATGCTCAGAGCTGCCGCCCCTTGTCCCCAAGGGAACAGCCTTGGCCCCTGTCTGGGGACGAGAGGCCTGACTGTGGGGAGCTAGTCTGCCTTCGGGCAAGGTGGGACCTCGCCATGGTTTGATGGCTCTGGCAAGCTCCACGGCAGCGCTGCTGCTCGGCACAGTGTACAGCAAAAACAGGAGTACAGCCACAGAGGAAGCTTGTGGCTTTGAGCGAGCTGGTACCCAGCTCCCAGGCTGCGTAAGAAGAACATGGGCAGAGAGGTCCTTGCACACCCATCTCCAAACTTGATGCTGCACTGGCTCTTGGGGCACTAAAGAGATTCACCAGGGGTTGACACTATGGCTTTTGTGAACTTGCCCTTTTACTTTGCTCTGCCCAGTAATTTGCATATGTCTTTTCATTAATCCAAATGTGCGTATTATCAACACCAAATACATTAGAGCTTCTCCTTTTAATTTCACTATAACTTAAGGAGATAATAAACATAACAAGACCTACCTGATCTTATGACTGAAATCAAACTATACTGCAAATCCATAAAAAGAATGCAAATATTGTAACTGATATCAAGATGAGTATTTTTAAAATTTTATCCCATTTTTTTATTGATAGTCATTAAAATCTTTCTTAAAAAGTGCCTATGACCTATATTTGCTTATTGCTGTATGATAGAAAATATACTGTAAAGTGAACAAACAAATCAAAAGCTAGGCAAAGAAAGTTTCTGTGTATGTGTGGTATAAAGTAAACATTCAATCAATAAAGGAAAGTACCTCTCTCAGTTCTCCAATTCTGCGAAGTGCTTTATCCTGACTTTGACTCAGAATGCCCTTAAAAAAAAAAAAAAAAAAGAAAAAAAAAGAATAAACACCAGGTGTGTTGAATGTAACGTTGGAGTATAAATAAATTCATAGAATTGTATTTCAGCAGAAGAATTAAAGACTGGTATTTCTCTTTCAAGTCAAACTCGATGTGTATTATAATAAACTGCCACCTGTGGGTTGCCAATCTATCATCTGAATTCAGCTGATACAATTAAAAAGCTGGAGTACAATAGCTTCACAGTTATTTTGACAAATCAGTATTAGCTTGGCTCCTTCGAAATTCCAACTAAGAAAGAGTATTTTGTTATACACACACACGCATATATATACACAACATGTTGTGTAAACACACACACACAATGCACTGAATATCAAATTTGTATTTGCACTACGCATTTTAAGGTTCAGAAAACTATTAAGTAAGAGAGGACGAAAAGTAATGCTTACCTGTAGCTTCTTCTTCTCCCTCTGGATAACTTGATACGCAGACACTAGCTAAAATACAGAAATTTGGTATAATGATGATAATGCGTCTGCTTACAGCTATCAAAATAATTTGCCTAGTTGTATCACTATCTCAATTTTCAAACCTTTGAGCAAGCTCTTTTGACAGAAACATAACTAAATTTTCTCCGTGCTTCTTTTTTTTCAATTTATAAAATATCTCCAATGTGTTAAAAAAAATAGAGCCTACATGAGAAAACAATGAGGTTACTCAGCATTCATGCACAGTTTTCCCTTTGCTAAAAAGACCTCTAAGAGCAGTCATGCTTCAACAAAGGCAGGGAAAAAAAACACTGCATCAGAAAGTTACAGCCCAGACAGATACCCTACAGAGACACACGTGTAAGAGTACACATCCCAGAGAGCTTAACCAAAATTAATTTACAATGAGTAGGCAGTAAAAAAATACGCTTACAAATGTAGCAAAAAAATGGCCATCTAATACTGAATGTTCTCATTCCATGTGCTTTGCATATACCCAGCAGACAAAGAAAGACTAGAAGTGAGTGGACAGTATTTCTCTTTGTAATCTGACAAAAGGACTTAATGAGTAACTGCAGAATTTAGCTTAATTAAAAACTTGACCACAATTGCCTAAGCTGTCCAAAGCTGAAGTAGCATAACGTCACTTGGAACTATAATATTCCATTTTCAAACTGCTGAAAAATTAAAGGAAAACAAATCCAAAACAACAAAACCAGAAATCTCTAAGTCAAAAGATAGCTTTAAACTATTATTTAAATTAGGACTTTTTTTCAGAATACAAAATTACTTTTCATTTCAGAGTCATACTTATTTTTCACTTAAAGAAAAAATAAGATGACTACGGATGGTTTCCCTTACCACACTTTTTGAGATGCTAACTCTGTATCCTACTTTAAAAGAGAAAAAAATTTTACATCCTAAATTCTCATTTTAGATCGAAAGTACTTTCTGCCAAGCTCCAGCAAAACTATTTTTTCCATCTGAACTAAAGAAGCTCACAAAACAGAAAAAAAAAAACTAGACCTCTTTGACAGATAAAATTAAGACTTACTAGAAAGACTACACTAAACCAACCAACCAACCAACTACAAAGAACCACTACAAACTGAATAATTTTTTGGCAATACTGTTTACATAAACTTTTAGAAAAATATATCTTATTATACTAGCTGGATGCGAATGAAAAAATAATGGGAGACAACAAATCCTAATTAAAAGAAGACAACTGTTTTTGCAGGGTTATGCTGAATGCTGTAATTGTCGTATAGATATTTTAGATTCCAGGGATTTTGACAGTAATAGCCAAAAGCCTGCACAGAAGTTTTGTATTTGAGGGCAGCAAACATTTAAAGAACTGTAAAAAACAGTGCAAATGGCCAGTTTTAAATGGCCATACTTTTAAAACAAACAAACAAACCAAAACTAAACACCACCACTTGCAAAGCTTCACTTTTCCCAATTTGGAAAATCAGTGGGAAAACTAAATAAATCATTGGTTTTCATTAAAATAACAAAAGAAATAGTGTTTGAATGAATTCCTTCCAAGAAATATCTGGAAATTACAGCGAGTATAAATTATTCATTGAAAACAAAATGCTTGCTCATTGCACGCACATGGAATATAGACTGTACTACAAGAACAAGTTTCAGAAGAGAAGTAAATTTGCTGTTATGCAAATACAAGTCATGCCTACCTCTGAACTGAACTCCAGCCCTTGCTAAGGGCTTTCAGCAGAAACAATCACAGGTCTACTTTGTGTAACCACTACTCAATCTCTATTGCTGACAACATGAAATTATTTACAAACTAGAGAAGAAAAGCATTACCACATTTTATTACCAGAAAAACATTTGGCCCATCTACGAGGCCAAAAATAACTAATATTGACTTCCGTGTTAGCTCTAAGTTGAGCCATTTGCTCCAAACACAAAAACAGAAAGATTATCCGCTACCGCAGTATCTGTTGGCCTCATCTTTTTCCCCTCTCCACCTCGGTAAGTCAGTAACAACCTCTGTAAGTACCTCTGCGTATTTGCCCCTGTAGTTGCCCAAACTGCGTTCCATTCTGCGCAGTCGCTGCAGCAGCTGCTCTTTGCTGAGGCTGTCCATGTTCCCCGGAGGCTCTTCTGTTTCACTTTCTATGTCGGAAGGTGGATCAAAGGTGGGACCAGCTGCATCCAAATCCAGTCGATTCAAGGAGTCTCTTGAAGAAGTTCGTACCAGGGACTCCTTAGAAGAAGAGCGGAACAGCGACTCTTTTACTGGGCTCCGAAACAAAGACTCCATGGAGGGAACTCGGAGTTGAAGCCTCTGGGCAAAAGATGGAGGGTCACTCAGCTGCAAAAATCCAAAGCAAGTAATTACTTCTACACCTCTTTTAGGCAGAGAGACGCATTAAAGCCCAGGAAAGAGCGACCTGACCTGGGCAAAGGGACAACTGCTGCCTAACACATGCGTGACACCAAGTGGCTACCACTCCCTTAGAAGATTCATATCCTTATGCAGAACCGTCAAGCATGCAACTACCAGATGTGGGCAATTTCCAACAGCAACTAAATCCAATAAACTACAGCTCTGATTTAAACCCCTAAAAGAACATACTTTTGTGTATCCCCTTTAAAAAGTGAAGAATATGTAACTAAAATAAATAGTAAACAGTGACTCACTTTTTGAAGTATTATAGACTGTATTTATCTCAAAGACACAATTTTTTTCCTGTGATTAAAAGAACAAATTTATTGTAAAAGTCCTTGTATGATAGTTCTAGCACACCATCTTAGTACTTTTTAAAATTTTATATTAAATGGCTTTATGATTCTTACATAAAATGCAATTGTTGATTTACGCAGCTACGGTACTTACGTTGCTCTAAAACAAAAGGTTTTGTGCTATGGTACCATGTACTGTTGGTGCTACAGAAGTGACTGGAGAGCATGACTGCATGACAGTGTGCCCACAATCAAATGTGGGACGCACATGCTAGGAGCCACTGCTAATCCCACTCCAGAAAAACAAACTTTTTCTGAAGAATGACTTCCACTTTATCACTAGTGACAATTTTTTAAGCCTATCAATTCTTCTTCTTCAGGCAGCTTTCTCGTCATGCAAGATGCCCTCTACTTTTGCAAGTGAGGTTAACACTTTGCATCCTGTGTTGGCTGTATCTGTGAGTGATGAGACGCAGCCCAAGGCAGGTACCCTGCAGCACGCCAACAGATACTGCCCACCCATCCCTAAAAAAAAAGCTCCACTCATCAGTGACAATGCATACTACCACCTAATGGGATGATACATAACAAAACACCCTGGTGAATCCTGACAGGTGAGTACTTGTCATCCCTACTCCAACATGAAGATTTATACCTGGCACTCAGGCCAACATCTGGTAAAGACACCGTGGCCAGTGAAAGAGGGAACAAACCCCCATATCTTCCAGTACCTGTGGGGAGGCTGATCCGCTGCTGTTGTTTTCTGTGGATCTGGGAAGGGGCTGTGTACTTGCATTCTACAGGAAGAAAAACAACTGTTAGAAGGACTAAAAGGACTGTAATTCTCCAATTCCTGCTTTTTCCTTCACTGTGTTTTTAGTACTTTATTTTCAATGTTTATTAAGACGTCTTCATGCAAACAAGCTAGTTTGTTAAATTCAAACCAGACTGCTGCAATATACAGAACTACAAAGCAGCTATGTGTGCATGGATTAGTAGGAGACATCTGCCAAAATGCTGACACCTCCAATTAAATTATTCACAATGATTATTTATGTAACATTTATACACAAATTAAAAAACAAACAAACACAAACCACCAAAGAGGACAAAATGATAGCAGGAAAAATCTGATTAATGACCAGTGTCATTTACAGCCAACATGAGTAACAGTGGAATCACACTGTTTTTCTCTGTTTCAGGACATTTTGGAGGGGTGGAATCTACCTGGAAAAAAAAAGTGCTGGTAACAGGCTGTTTAAGACACCAAACGAGCACAGGAAAAAAAATCAGGCGTTCTGAAGAAACATCCTGTGCAGAACTTCACATGTACATTCCTCTGCACTCCCAAACAAAGAAAATAAACAAAAAAGCCCCACCCAAAACAAACGCAACAGAAAACAATAGGAAGTGGAGTGCGGGAAGTGTGTTAGTGTGTGTGTTTGTTTGTTTGTAACAGAGTTCAGACATTTCTGTTACTAGTCTGTCTATCCTGCTTGCCCTCTGTCCTGTGTTCATGTGTTTTCTAACCTATACAAATCCAGATGACTTTCTGGTGTTTAAACCAGGTAAAACTGAAGGAGCAAAACATGCTAGAAACCATCTGGGATATGAATTTTTTCCAAGAGAACCAAAGCACTGAGACATATAGAACAAAGTATGAGGAATTCAGCTAAAATAAGTGTAACTTTTAATTCTTAATTAAGAAGTACCCTTAGTTATATGAAAGCTGTAAAATCTAAGGTATATATACAACTAAAGTATCAATCATAGTCACCCAGGTATATGCTACATGATTACATCCACAGCTTCTACTCTGTGTGGACACACAGATAAGCATCCATAAACATAAATGCAGAAGAGGAATGATTCCGTGTAAAAGGGCTTCAGAAAGGTTTCACATGGAACAAATTGAAGGCAGTACAAAAATACCACAGAAGAAAGAGAAATCCAGACATTTACAGAAGCCAGAGCAATGAGCAGTCACCCGTCCGGATTCAATAACCAGCCATACAAGAAGTCTGTTTGGATTTGGAAACTGCGCTTCACCTGGCTTGAACAAAATCTGCATTCTGCTTCAGAGCATTGCCCTGTTGCAGTGGATGTGTTCTTTCCCAGTGGATTAAGAGCTCTTCTTGGGTTTTCAACTAAAGCACTCCCACATTTTATTCTTGGCTGCGTTACCTGTTCTTTTTTGTTTCCTAACTTGAAAGTTAATAAGAATGGTAATCAAAATAAAAATTTATCTTCTGCTTTATAATTTACAGAGTACCTACCATGCTAGTACTTGACTGACAACAGAGGAAGGCAAATACTTTACCAGGAATTACAAATTAACTACAAAAACTTGTTTCTAAAATCATATATTGAGATACCCATGAAAACAATTTAAGGAAACTATTGGGGCTTATATATCTAATTAATAATTTAATAATATTTAAGATCTATTTTAAAACACAAGATTAAGTAGATTTATTAAATCTAATAAGGTGTTTATGAATATAAAAAAAGTGGATGCTGTTCTTTTCTGTGAAGATCCTTAAAAAGCTACCATTTAAGGATCTATGAAAATCCTTAGAAAATGGCATTTCCAAACCACAAATAATGTCTCCACTTCTAAATTTTTCCTGTTAATTGTACTGATATATTTGTATTCAATCTCTGTGAACAAAAATAGAACTTTATAACTTATATTTGGTATTAGACTTTTGACATAAATCATGAAAGGGATACACTGGATAGACAACGCCATAGGTATCTAGCTGCTGCAATTCTAAGTTACAGTGCTGTAGGGCAAAGGGTCATATTCTGGTGCCCACGCAGTGAAAGGTAAGCATGAATGGAAGTTGCTATATATAAGTATGTATTCAAGAGGCTTTGAAGAGCTTAGAAGCCCTAGTCTTTCATAAGCCTGACGAGATGTTTCAGCAAAACTAGAATCACAGAGCATTGGCTAGCACTTGGAAAGTCTTAAAACCAGCAGAGCTATGTCAAGGTTTCTGGAGACCAAGAGAGGACAAACAGAAGTATTTTCCTCCATAGAACATGCAAAACTGTATTTCTATTCCAAGAGAGTGATACTTACAATCTCTAATTTAAAGGTTGCTTTTTGTTATTAAGATGTATGAACCAGAGCTCAGTTTTAACTGCAGCACATTAGGGCATTCTGGTGACACTTGTGCATCCTTATTTCCCTATTTCTGAAATGCAAATGAATCCATCTTATTTATGTCTCAAAGGTATAAAAAGATTCATATGCCTGAAACTTAAGTGTGTTCATTTAAAAACATTTTACCGTTCTCCTTCCTTCTCAGCTTTTCCAAAAGTGAGTAAATTACGGAGGAAGGAGAGCTTAGTACACATTTTCTTCCCTCATTTTACTTTAATTTTTCTTTAAAAAAACCCCTGTTTCTTCATGCAACAAACCCCATCCAGCTTAGTTAAGAGTTTATATTAACCTCATCAGTGCCATTACAGTGATTATAATGCTCACTCTCTTAAGATCACACACCACTTGTGCATGCACACAGTTAAAATACTAGTCTGTTTTAGCAGAATTAAACTTCCACTCTCTTAGATCTTTAGTTTACCTAGGTTTCCCAAGCCTACATAATGGCGTTTTTTAATATATACTTGTATATAATCAGCCCTCCTCTTCCCTATAAACTTTTATATAATTGCTTTCTTCCCCGCAATTCTTGCTGTGAGAAAACAGCTCTAGAGCTTTCAAAACGTTCAGAGAACAAAATCAGTTTTACAGGTAAGGTATTATTAATACACATTGGTAACACATTAACAGTAACTCTTACATTATCAGTCTTTCCTATGTATGCAGTCTTGTATGTAAATATGCGAGTGATTTCTGCCACTAAAGTTTATATTAAAAGATAACATAAAGACAACATTTGGGCATTCATAGAAATAGGTTTTTAGAAATGCGAGTATATCAGGGATATTCTGTAGTGTAAACAGCCCACAACTGTTTACTGCTCTAAGTGTAGAAAAGCTTAATTACATTTGCAGTGAAACTTTAAGTAGTGATCACTGGACCTGGAATATGGTCAACATACCTAGAACTGGAAAAAAAAATAAATCTAGTGACTATTTCAAAACTACAGATTTTAGCACAGTCTGAATGTCCTCTTCACTCCCCATCAAAAAGTTCAGTCTTGAGAAAACAAATGAGGACTTTCAACAGATCATATTTTCAATCACTGTTTCGGGTCAATCTTGCTTAGCTTGAGAGAGAGAAGTTCAACACAACATGGTGCGTTGTATTATGTCCATTTGCTGACCAAATTTGTATCCTGTTACAGCTTTCAGTGACTTGTCATTTTCGGCCTAAGCATGAGCAGCAAAATAGCACTTTCTAAACTGGAAAACCAAAGTAATTATGAAGTACAAGGATGACCTGGGACTCTAAAAAACACTGTGTTTTGCATCACTATGGACTCAGGAATGCCAGGCCCCTGCAGCATGTGAAAGATGCCATCCCAGTCCTGTGACAACAATCAGAAGAATACAGCTTTGTGTATGCATATGCTAGACAGCAGAAGTCTGCCTTCCCCACCCCGGTGCCTGCTTCTTTTTCCCCACATATCCTCTTCTCACTGAGCTTCTCCACTTGCATACTATGGAAACATTTCTGGGCAAATAAATATATATTTAAAATAAAATTTAATCATTAAAAAGTCTATTTATCCTCACAATAATAGCTGCCAAGTTACCAAGTAGAAGTAGCTGAATTTCAGTGTCCATGTGAGATAATTATTTCCTGCTACCATTAGTAGTAAATGACATTGTGAGGCTTTCAATGTACACAGCAAAAGGTTTTAGATGAAAACAATCTCAACGTTTATCACATTCATTTTTCTCTGAATACATACAGACATACATAAAAGTGCAGAGGAAGACTTTCAACACCATTCATGAACTCTAAGCAACAAACATACAAACTTGTGCAATTATTTAAAAGTTGTGTA
Source organism: Columba livia (assembly GCF_036013475.1). Taxonomy (NCBI): domain Eukaryota; kingdom Metazoa; phylum Chordata; class Aves; order Columbiformes; family Columbidae; genus Columba; species Columba livia. The sequence continues at coordinate 55,611,806 of NC_088603.1, read as the reverse complement.
GAGTACGGTTACCTGTATAACAGAAAACGTGTTAATTTTTTGATGTTACAGTAAATTCACATCATACAGCACACCAGCCAGGAGCTACCAGGTACTACCTCCAGGAAATTTAGTGCGGGGTTAGCAGCAGGGTAGTTAAGATAGATGTCTTGGTGAGAACAAGCCACAAGCAACACTAGGTTTGCCTTCTAGTACAGTGCTCTCCTCCCCCTGCTAAAGGCGTCGCTAGGAGGGGTGGGAGGACTCACCACACCGTCACTCTGTGGCTTAGGTTGCTTGGTAGGATCCAAAGCAAAGATAGTATACTCAGAGAGAAAAGCAGGTTCTGCTATCATCCCGGCTAGCAGCTGTCATTCAATGCAAAAAGTAGGAAAATAAAAATAAATGAAGTAATAAGGTAAAGAATGTTGCACGATTTTACTCAATTTTTCCACACTATTAAAAACATCATCAAACAATACAGCAGTTTGTGAGACGACAGATACTGATAAAGGCAGGACATGACCCGAAAATATGCATTACATAATTTCAGAACGGCCAAAATACAGTTTTGATTATTTAGAAATAAAGAAACACGCTTTAAAAAAAAAATAAAATCCTAGTTTAGCCAAAGGTAAAGACAATGTTTCAGGCAGAGATATTGTATTTTTTTAAGAACTTCTATGGTTGAAATCTTCAGATAACACTGAGCCTCCTGTGCTCTGTTACATGTGAAAAACTCATTATTCTAAAAATTCTATCAGTATGTCAGTTATAAACAATATAAATTGCATGCTTTTGACTATTTCTCTTCTAGTGTTCTCACACACTAGAATTCTAACCACATTTTTAAAAATCCTTCCAAATTTTTTCAAACTACTAGCAGACTGCTATTTTGTAAAAAGACCACAAGTTCAATTAACCATTTTATCAAGTCAGTATTGAGGAAGAGATTTAAATTCCTACAGACTAAAAACATGAAGAGAAGACTGGAATTTGAATTCAAACTGGATATACACATATAATTACATATAATGTAATGCAATCTAACGCTGTTAGGATGCTATAACGGATTTAAACAAATATTCCTCTCATGATTTTACTTACACACAAAAGTTAATGGTTCAACTTTTTTATAGCCTCAGATTTCAGAACTGTCATCTCTGCTGACTGAACCAAAACACAATAAGCTTTTTCTTTCTCATTACTGCAGAACAATTTTGTTTTATTTTAAGTTACTAAATAGTATTTTTAAGAATAAAATTGATTACAATATAAGTTAGGGATTGATTTTTCCTTTGGTGACTGTTGCAGTCACCAGTGCCCTAGTAGATGAATTACAGAAATTCAAATTGAAAGACGAAAAATATTTGCATGTGTCTGGAATACTACATGACTTGGAATTTGTGTCCACCAAACCCTTTCAGAAAGTATATTAAGTGCATAATGTTCAGTGACAGCCATACACAATAGTTCCTGAATGCTGGTACTGACTTCTTGCGTCTTTTCTCTCTAGTGTGTTTTTACGCAGGAAAAAAAAAATTCTGAAAAACCTGACTGAAACCTAAATTACCAGTCCTTCAGAAAACAAAGCCACATAAAAACCTAAACAATGTGCTTTTATTGTCTTCTATTTGATTCATTATACTATATACACATATATATGCACACAAACACACACCCCTAGTACAAATGTCCACTGCTGAAGAATCTTGCTAGACTTTGTAGAGCTACAAAGGGAAGGAAGCTTTGGTTCACAGTCAAAAACCCCACAAACCACTACTAAAATCTCAATTGTCTTTACAGACAGGGCATCTGCGGAGCACTAATTCTTTTTACTTCTCAAACTGATAAGTAACCTGACAATCAGTTCTGACTTTCATTATTCAGCTGCCCTTGTCATGGCATTCCCAAAGCTGGCATGAGACTAGTGCTCCAATAGTTCACTCGATTTGCCAAAAACTAGGTAGGTCCGAGAAACTTGGGTGAAACTTCTCACTTTCAACCTACTACAAACATGAGCCACTAACAAAAGAGATGGTCCCATTTCTCCTGCTCCCCATCTTCCCCAGTCTGGACACATGTGCCCAGTGTATCCACTGTGATTGCAACAAGCTGGGTTTGGTAAAATTGGTCACCAGTTCCTCTCCCTCAGCCTCTCACAAGCGTAATTCCTAAGAGTAAACTGTGTTAAAGCTCTCACTATATATTTATTCAAGTGTTAAGTCACTTTTCCAAACATGACCATGGAGAACTTCAGGAATCACAGATGGTTCAAGTTATCTCTTCATAGGGACAGTACACTAATGTTTGCTTCTCAAAATATTAAATTGTGACATTTTCCAATCGCATTAATCCCAATGCCATTAAACAGTACACCAAACAACTTGCATTAAAAAGAATTCATATTTAATCTCTAAAAAGTTATTATTTTTCACCCAAAATTAAAGAAAAAAAAAAAAAAAAGGACTGGTAGTGTGTTCAGCATCCATGAACTGTTAAATTTTCAATCATCCCCTGAAGTCCATGACCACATCAGTGCAGCCAAGTTCTAATAGGAGGCTTATACAGTAAGTCTTTCAGAAAATTTTAATTACAACAGAGAGTGTATGTTACTCCTTTTTAGCAAAAACAGAAGATCTAAGCTATCTATCCACAGCCTAAAATATGCCAATCCACACTACTAACAGTTACAATTCTGAGATAAAGAAAGGAACAAGTCTATGAATATAAACTGATGCAGAACTGCTTGAGTTTGCAGACATACAATTCCAAGGTCTCTTTAAACAAAGGCAAGCACAAAAGTGAAGGAGCCAGCCCTACAAATCACAGAATGTTAGGGATTGGAAGGGACCTTGAAAGATCATCCAGTCCAATCCCCCTGCCAGAGCAGGAACACTTGGATGAGGTTACACAGGAATGTGTCCAGGCAGGTCTTGAATGTCTCCAGAGAAGGAGACTCCACAACCTCCCTGGGCAGCCTGTTCCAGTGCTCTGTCACCCTCACTGTGAAGAAGCTTCTTCTCATATTTAAGTGGAACCTTTTGTGTTCCAGTTTGAACCCATTACCCCTTGTCCTATCATTGGTTGTCACCGAGAAGAGCCTGGCTCCATCCTCGTGACACTCACCCTTTATATATCTGTAAACATTAATAAGGTCACCCCTCAGTCTACTCTTCTCCAAGCTAAAGAGACCCAGCTCCCTCAGCCTTTCCTCTTACAGGAGATGTTCCACTCCCTTAATCATCATTGTTGCCCTATGCTGGACTCTCTCCAGCAGTTCCCTGTCCTTCTTGAACTGAGGGGCCCAGAACTGGACACAATATTCCAGATGTGGTCTCACCAGGGCAGAGTAGAGGGGAAACAGAACCTCTCTCGATCTACTAACCACCCCCCTTCTAATACACCCCAGGAGGCCATTGGCCTTCCTGGCCATATGGGCACAGTGCTGGCTCATGGTCATCCTGCTGTCCACCAGGACCCCCTGGTCCCTTTCCCCTATGCTGCTCTCTAATAGGTTGTTCCCCAACTTATACTGGAACCTGGGGTTGTTCCTACCCAGATGCAAGACTCTACACTTGCCCTTGTTATATTTCATTAAATTTTTCCCTGTCCAACTCTCCAGCCTGTCCAGGTCTCACTGGATGGCACCACAGCCTTCTGGAGTGTCAGCCACTCCTCCCAGCTTCGTGTCATCAGCAAACTTGCTGATAGTACACTCTAAAATAAATAAAATAAATAACATAAAGAAGGGCAGAAGACAACAATAGTGGGGCATAACAGTAATCACTGTATTGACATGAAATCGAAAATATTTGCTCCCCAGCAGCCAAGACAAGAGTTTCACACTTCAAATAGCTACCAAACACAGAATATACTCAGTCATGGTCCCAGAGTGGTATTTCCTTAGCACATTTAGAACTTGCTGCATCTTCTCATTAGCGAGCTCACCCTCCATTCTCAGATGTTGGGCACCCAACAATGAAAATATTTAAGTACTTGCTCACAGTACTTCTGTTAGTCCAGCAGCTCATTACCTGCTATATTTTTACAGCTAAACTATAGGCAGAGCTGTCTAATGAGTCCTGTAATTACACTACCTAATGCTCTCCAATATATTTTTATCTGCATTTCTAATTTTTTTTTAATCAACTACTCACTATGGCTTTAAAACTAGTTGTCTAGTTAATTTGAGGGGTGCAGGGGGTATTAAAAGTCACTAAAAATTATTCACCTTTGCCCAGAAAAGAGGTAACAAACTTGCTAGTCTGCCAAAACTAAACAGATATAAATATTTCCACAATGGATTCTTGTACTTCAAGATCTAGCCTAAAACCCACATCTTAGTAGCTTCAGAAACATTAAACATATCTAGTGCTATACTGTCTAATGTATCACTAGCACCACATTAGTGCTATGCCAGTAATGTGATCAATAAAATTACATGAGCAGGGAGTCCAGCTGGGCTGAAGCATACTGGGAATAGACAGAATGTGCACAGATGTAAATAATCCTTTAACTAACTTTCTCTAAGCCTCTGAATGCCATCAAATCATATTTGACATTCACTATAGAAATCCTACTAAAACCTTCCAACATTGTTTCAGGCATGCTCCCATACTGACCTTAATCTCAGGGACAAAATTAAGGCTATGATATTGCTGATCTTTTGTCACAATATTTAATACCTATTCTTTTTGTCGCAAGTAAAATTTTACTAACTAACAAACATTCCTACCTTGGAGAGAAAGTTATAAATTAGGTAAATTAGGTGATGAAGCCAGATACCAGGTGATGCTGTTTCCTTCAGAATTATCAAAGAATAAATGAAATATGAAATGTTTTAAAGAAACTTTGTTTTCTCAAATTTCGAAACCATTTTTGTAGCCCTCAAGTTTGGCCAAAGGGAAGCAGTCTTACTTGTTCTTCATGACCTTTCTGAACTCCAGAACCAGCTGTGTTACTCCAGAGCCAGCTGTGTTCATATTGTTCTTGCTATTCCTCCTCCCTCTGAAGAATTGCCACGCTCAAACCTTCCTTTGCGAAGATTCTGATGAGCGAGGCGCAAAGGCCAAAGTGCATGTGATCCCTAGATCAAAGGGCTTCCTTAATATGCTGTGAAACAAATACCAGAATTTAACAGGGCTTAGAGTCTGACCCAAGTCTCATGGCTCTGGAAATGGCAGTAGTTGAATCAATGCATGTTGCATATGTATAATACATGTTCAACTGCCAAAGGCAGTAATTTTTCACTGACAGGGAAAAAAAAAATCAAAAATCAGTGGTTCCAAATTTCAGATTAAATGGATATCAAGTAAATTTGAAAATCTGACTATTTTGTTAGCTAAGAGCATCATGATATATGTGCATTTGTCATGTGTTCATGCTTAAAAGGTTCTATAATTGTACGATGACAGTTTTGCTGTTATATACAGGCACAATAAGTTAGAGGAAAAGGGATCACACCATAAGGTCAACTAAGGGACAAGGCAGTATTTGGTCATCTAGTTCAAGGAGCTGGGGATCAGGCTAAAGGTTTAAACTCTTACGGACAAGTACCTCAGTCCCTACAGGAAAATAAATAAATACATAATTTTGGGGAATGCCAGAAAAAAGTTGTGAATAATTCAGTAATTTGTTGATTTACACAAATATCTATTCATAGAAGGTTTGTGCATTCTGCAACATAACCTTTTACGTCTCATCCCTGCTGTGCTTGGGGAACAGGAAAAACTGAAGAGCTGAAAGTTCAAGGTTTCTCTCTTCAGTTAAAAAAAGCCCCAGAATCTAATAGTTCAGAACTGCATTTTCAGAAAGAGGTAGTACAGAAACAAAACACAACTCTCTTCTGGTTTGTATTTCATTCTTATGAGCAACCAAAACATGCTGGTGTATGCATCTGGAGTTGTAAAATCCAAGCGTTAGATACAGAATAGGTTACACAGCCCCCAAAATTTAGTTTTAAATTTGCATGTCAGAAAGAAAAAAAAAAAAAAAGACATATCTGAACCACTACCATCTTTGCATGACAATGTCTATTTAAGCACTTCAAATTAAATACATGAATACAGGAAAGATATAGCATCAACCAAGGTACTGGAGGAATATTATTTCAGCTTTGCATCTCCTGCTTTATTAATAGCCCACACTAGAAAAACATTTCAATTAATTTAAAACCAGAGTCGTTACACAGGACTAAAGTGAGACTGAAAACCATGTTGGCTGGTTTATCTTCAGCTCTAAGAAGCACTATCTATATTGTGCTCTGCTGTCATTTCCATAACACTCACAAGGATGTGAGTGATATTTGGATCCACATGCTTGGCAGGTCACTGAGAGCACAGCAAGCTGTTCACTGCTTGCTCGCAGCCGATGGCTCTGAACTGTAACAGCTTTGTTATCTTCTGCAGATGGGTCTGACTTGTAAATAAGTATACTATAGAACAGAAAGAAATTTTTGAACTTCTAGGAACTGTATTGAATGTAAGTAATGTATTTCACCTCAAATTCTGTTTAAGAGTCGAAGCAGTAACAGTCTGAAAACCAAACACTATTCTTCCCTAGAAAAGACTGGAAGCACAAAGTACACGTTTTTATCACCCAGGACTGTTTCAAATGGTACCACATCCAACTCAGAAAGCATCTGACGTGCAAATTGTCTGAAGGAAGGTACTTCTGTAGAAATACCAATACATGCTTTTATGCCACACTGTAGTAATATTTTACGAGCTACTTACAAGAACAGAACACAGAAATAGACAAATTTCTGCTTTTTCCTTCTACACGAAAAAATTATGAGGTTCTCTGTAACACTGCCTCTGGAGATCCACAGCTCAACAAAAACAGAAGGAAGAAGAAAGTGGGCACAAAAAAGAAACTTACCTCATATTCCACGAATGGAGCATACAACTTTGTGGTTTGTTGTGGTTTTACTAACTGAGAATGTTTTGGAATTTTGGAAAAAAAAAAATCTTTTAAATGCAGAACATAATGCAAGAATGTTTGCCTGTATGTTTTATTATAATTCTTTGATCAGACCAATCCTATCATTTACAAGTGTAATTCACTCTGAAGTTGTTTTTATTCTAAAAATGTTCTGAATATAAAATCAAAGCTTTTGCATGGAATACTTGCAACTTAGATATTACAGCACGAAAAATCCAGAAACCTGACCTATTGAAGACATTCTAAACAATGACAGCCCAGAGGGAGGGCAGAGAACATACAAAACAACTACGAAACACACTGATATTCCTCAGCTTTCAGTACCAAAAGGGTTAGCAATTATTTATGTACTACAAGAATGTTTTAGTATATGACATTCTTCAAAACCAAAACATCTTCAGTTTGTTAAATGGTGTCTAACTTTAGTTCATTATCATGCCACTGCCACCTGTACACAAAACTTCTGCCCGATCAAATGAGAACACTGCAAAAAATGCCCCTCAAAAGACATAACGCACCCATATAATCAGGGCATATATTTTCAAGCATAATATGGATTATCTGCATCTTTTTAATCATAAAAATACTGCCATTGAACTAAATTTTACAGAAATCTAATCCAACAAACAACTTTCGAAGACCATTTGATTTTAATCATTCTGTTAACATTTATGAGAAATATTTGGAGAAAGGAGATTTCATGGCTTGATCATTTATCTTCATGTTAGTAAAATTTTCCATTTGACATAAATACCATCCTTACAAAAAAAAGGAAAAAAAAAAAAAAAGATCTTGTCATTCCCTTAGCAGCTTCACTACTTTCTGAATTTCTAACTACAAGATATGTTTCACAATTTAAATTCTCAGAGCAGCTGCCTAAGCCCAAGGATAACTATAGATCTGAGGTCACTTTAGTACTGTTTCCACTCTTAATCTTCTTTCTCCTTCTGCCTCTCTGATCACTTCAGTGTAATCACTGTATTTAGAGCATAATGGTCTCCCAAGATAACTTTGTCTGTCCTGCAGGGAATTGATTGCTTTCCCTGTTTGTAAAAGTAGTCTGAAAAAGAGTCTTCTGGCAGGCAACATATATCTAATCAAGTAGTACAAGACAAACTGTAGTTCTCCATAGAAATTATGAACATTACAGAAAGCATTGATACATACAGCTGACATGGCAGTAGCACCCACCACCACTTGGAAATGCATTTATCTTTTAAACATGTTATCCAAATTGTAAAGAGATGTAGTACTTTTTACTAAATCAACTGATAAAACTGAAAAAGAGATAAGCTTACAGGCTCACAAACCTTTTTCAGAACTCGAACAGAAGTAGACATTCTTGAAAATATATACAAGAAAAGTATTGTCCTTTTCATTCATGCTATTTCATTCATGCCTTTCATTCAAGCTATTTGAGCAGAAAAACAGTTGGTATTTTTATAATAAAAGGGATAACATGTGTTAGCACTTAATCTTTCCCTTTATTTACCACTGAAAAGAGAGAGGAAGATTTCATCCTTTTGTGTAGGCAGCACCAAGTTAACAATAGATAAAAAACAGTGAATGAGCTGCACGGAACATCACTGAGTCTCATAGTTTCAAAATTTCATATTCCACTAAGCTTTTGGTGCTTAAAATTCTGAAAACCTTGGCCAAATCAGCCCTTTCACCTCCAGTACCTGCTACAATGGATACGTATAATTTAAAAAAAACAAAACCAACCAACAGAACAAAAACCACCAACCAACCACAAGCAATCGAACAAACAAAACCAGCAAACTCTCCTTACTGAAACACTTAATTTATACTGGGCAACAGTGATTGCTGACATTTCAGAGCATCGGTTAACAGAAAATCTCTCTCCGGGGACAGAGGGAAATCATTACATACATACATACATACATACATGTAACAGTAGAGAAAAATCAGTATTTATTAGAAAACTCAGTACTGTAGTTCCAAAATGCAAACCAAATTCACAACATACTCTTTTATTTTATATTATCGCTGCAGGAAGAAAACTGCCAAGCTGTAATCACTGGAAGCATTAATAATGGTATCTAAGACAAATTTCAGATATAGCTGATCATCTCCTGAAGAAAAAGTGGTGTAAAAAATTTAAGTGGATTGTCCTACTTCAAGAAAGCACATATTTTTTTGTAGCAAAACCCAGCAACTGAATTTCTGGTTAGGAACTCAACATTTTCTTTCACAAAGTTCACAGAACCACAGCAGTCCTCTGCTTTACTCCACCAGCCTGTTTTCACACTCACAAAGCAAGGGCTTATATTGTCTGTTTGTTTTTTACGTTTTAATCAAGCCACTTCAAAAAGGCCACAGTGCTCAATATGAAAAAAAGTGAGAGTGGATAATCTCCTCTGTTTGATCTATTATGCAAGTCACGGTTACCCATCATCCTGATTGTGATTTTAATGATATTTTACATTTCATGATTTAAACTCAGTTTGGTCTGTGGTTGTTTTTTTGTTGCTGGTTTTGTCTGGGCTTTTTTGTTGTTGTTGTTGTTGTTGTTGTTGTTCGTTGTTTCATTTTGATTTGCTTTTTGGGGGGCTGTTTAAATTTAATAATTACTTGTATGATTAGAAACACCTAGAAAAGCTCTGTTTAAGCATTTAGGCTCATCAACCTCAAGTTACCTATGTAGTTAACTGGATTCCACCAACTTTTCAAACAAAAGAGGAATAAAAAACAAAGTTACTGTCTCTGACTGTAAATTCTGTCCCACTACCTCCCTGAGTTCCGTTCAGGGGTAAGATTTTTAAGACCTAAAGAATGACTTAAAAGGTTTCCTAATTGGGGGGTTAATCACTAATGCTTAAAGGTCTGTTTTACTTAAACACTTCAATATTTAACCTAAAAATTAGACTATTCATACCTATAAATGCACAGAAAAGAGTGAGATTAAGAAGTCAAAAAAACAAAGTTAATAAAGGACATAAAGTTCAATTTTTCTTTTATTTTCTTGAAAAATACAGAAAAAAGGTTCTCAACTGACCTCTTTGTCTGGTGTTGAAGTGCTTTCATCATTCTGATCTGTAAATGAAGATGTCCTGCTTCTATCGCCAGTTGGTGGAGGGGATTTGGAAGGAACCTACACAAAGATCACATATATCAAATACTAAGTCCACAGCTAATTATTCCATACCATAATTAACTTCAACAATTCCTAACTCTAACATCTCAGTAAAGCCTGGTCTGGATCATTCTTTTAAAGGAAACAACAAGTTCTGTGTACTGTCTGTGACAAGTTCTACCTTGGTACAAAGGCCCAGAAAGGAACACATCATGAATCCACGACAAGAGCATGCAACAAAATTAGTTATTTTGATTCTTTGCAACCCTGGTATACTTAGACCAAATTTGACACTCAAACCTCCTAATACTTTAGTAGCATTGTACAGTTGCTTAAGGTATAAAAGTTTTGCAAACTGACAGGGACATTTACATACAGAATACCAACTTATTCCCTTAAGACATAAACAAAAAATGACAAAATAAGAAAAAAGTACTTATAAAATTGAATCTAAACAAAGAAAAAGAGCAAAATAAAATGGCACATTTTATTATGACAAAATGAATCCTTTCCCATCAGCTCTGAACATCTATGCAAAGAAATTTCACAACTTCATGCTGAGTGAGGTTTCAACAACCCACTCCAACCCAAACCAACTGCAGCTTGCCAGCCTCGTATTTCAAAATTAAAATATAAGATTTTAGTGTAAATGTAATGACAATTAAAATGTTAACAACCTTTTATGTACAAAGAAACTAATTAGGAAGATCTCCTGTTAGGTGTATTCTCTAATATAACAGGAATAAACAGAGTGTTGAAAAAAACCCACAAAAAGAAACAAATAAAGAACAACAAAAACCTCACAAACAAACAACTACACAAATCATTTAAGACAGTAACATCATTGAGGCTGCATACATAAATTCTGCCTTGCAAATGTCTGTCTCACAAGACAAGATTTGGATCTTGTAAAGTATGACTGACAAAGTATCAGACCACTGAAAAGATATTACCAAAAACCACAGTTTTTTTGAGAATTGCTCTCACTTTGTAGCCTAGAATAATGAGTATGTTTTGTAAAATTTAGATACAAAGGAATTAACTCCAATATCATACGAAACACAGATTATTCTAAATCAGTCACAGTTACAGGTCTCGCCAACTGGATCCAATGTTTCCACCTCAAAATTCAACTCCAAAGTCAAACACCTCACCTAGCACCAAGTAACCATTCATCTCTCTATATCCTGCTGAAAATCTGCACACCAAAACTGTTCCCAGGGTTTCAAAGAATAATAGAATGTCCTGAGTTGGAAGGGACCCACAAGGATCATCAAGTCCAACTCCTGTCTCTGCATAGGACAACCCCAAAATTCACATCATGTTTCTGAGTGCATTGTCCAGCCTCTTCTTGAACACTGTCAGGCTTGGGGCCGTGACACCTCCCTGGGGAGCCTGTTCCAGTGCTCCACCACCCTCTGGGGGAAGAACCTTTTCCTAATGTCCAACCTAAACCACCCCGGCACATCTTCCTGACGTTCCCTCAGGCATCATCCCTGGCTGCCTGAGAGATCAGTGCCCGCCCTTCCTCCTTCCCTTGTGTAGGCCCCAATGAGATCTCCCCTCAGCCTCCTCCGAGATGAACAAGCCAAGTGACTTCAGCTGCTCCTCATACGGCTTCCTCTCCAAACCCTTCACCAACTTCGTTACCCTCCTCTGGACACTCTCTGGTAGCTTTATATCCTTTTTCTACTGTGGTTCCCAAAGCTGCAACAATCTACTCGTGCCAGTAGTGTACTCTACTCCTTCCATTCCTACTCCCTAACCTAATGCCAGTGATTTAAAGAAGATTGCTTCTGGCCCTCACCACACAGAAGGGAAACGGTTTCCAAACGTTCATCACCACTTTCCTACTGTCTTAAACGAGTATGAATGTGTCTCTTCGTCCTGTCCTTAACAGTTCTCCAGTTTTCACTGCCGCATTCAGACCTCTTGTCCATTTACAGCCAGAGCAGTGGCACTAAGCTCTGCAGCACGAGTATTCGTTGACCTCACGCAACGAACAAAAAGATTATGTAACTGAAGTTGTCTAGAACAGGGGAGATGAAACAGGAGAGCACAGTTCAGGTCCAAAGGTCCTATGACAACAGCTATCTAGTCCAACTGCCTGACCACTTCAAGGGCTGACCAAAAGTTGAGACAAGGTAGTAAGGCCTTTGTCCAAATGTCTCCTCAACACTAATAGGCATGTGACACCTCCAGAAAGCCTGTTCCAGGGTTTGACCACGCTCTTGTTAAAAAAGTGTTTCCTCCTGTCAGTGAAGGAAGAGTTGGTACAGGAACTACTACAGGAGCTCGACCCCTACAAATGGATGGGTCCTGACAATATCTGCCTGAGAGAGGTGGCTGACATTGTGAGGCTGCTCTCCAAAATCTCTGGGAAGTCGTGGAGATCAGGGGATGTCCCAGAAGACTGGAAGAAGGCTAATATCACCTCATCTACAAGAAGGGCTTAGAGGAGGATCCAGGAAATTACAGACCAATCAGTCTGACTTCAGTCAGTGGAAAAGTTCTGGAATGAATCCTCCTGGAGGCCATCACAACTCAGTTGAAGCACATGACTGGGAATAGCCAGCGTGGATTCAAGAGGGGCAACTTGTGCTTGACAAACCTGATCACCTTCTATGGCATAGTAACCTGCTCAGTTCATGGGGGGCTAGTGGTGGACAATGTTTACCTGGATTTCTCCAAGGCTTTTGATACAGTCTCCCATGGCCTCCTTCTAGGGAAAATGTCACGTCACGGTCTAGACAAGAGGTCTCTGCGGCAGGTGGGGAAATGGGTGGAAGTAAATGGCTCCTTCTCAACACGCAAACTTACCACAAGTGGGGTCTCCAGGGATCTATATTGGGCCCAACACCATTTAACATCTTCATAAGTTATCTGGATCCAGTGTACCCCACCAAACCGAGTAGGGAAGTGGATACATCAGGAGAGCCACCCTGCAGGATGACCTGGATAGACTGGAAGAGTGGGCTAATAAGAATCTTATGAAGGTCAACAAGGACAAGTGTAAGATCTTGCACCTGGGAAAACGTAATCCAGGAGTGCAGCACAGGCTGGGATCTTCCCGGCTGGGGAGCATCTGTGTGGAAAGGGTCCTGGTGAACAGGAAGCTCAGTATGAGTGACCAGGGTGCTGCTGCAGCAAAAGCAGCCAACAGGACACTGGGCTGCATCAGAGGGGGCATCACCAGCAGAGACAAAGAAGTCATCATCCCACCCAGTGCTCGTCTGACCACACGTGGAATACTGTGTTCAGTTTTGGTCCCTGCTACGCTCAGCAAAGTCATTACCATGTGTGTGATACAAGACTGGTTTTCGAACTTTCTTTTATTAATTAAAAAAATAAGTTCCTTTGTATCTGAATGGTGTCATCAGTAATTTCATCACACCAACATTCTCAGGTGGTTTCAGGTGGGCATACAATAGGAAAATCTTCACTCCTCCTTTGCAGCCATCCTACTGGCATGTAGGGCCCCTTAAAGAGAGACAGCTACCTGTCTTTTAGTCCTAGGCGGCCACCTGGCCAGCCACCTGCTCACCCATCTTAGAATAACCAGCAACAATCTTCCTCTCCAATAAACACCTGCAGAATTCATTCAAAAAAATCATCAGCAACCTTTATTCACACTCCTGGAGAGTCAAGCATGTCCCCACAGACAACCATGCCACAAACCGCATTGCAGTCACCCAGCAGTGTTTTGTCTTTTGTAGCTTTTTCAGTGTCTGGGCTGATTTAGCATGTTCTCCAATGAAAACTCCAAAACAGGAGCTCAGTTAATGGTAGCTGTGGATATTTCATTCCCTGGGAAGCATATGGCCATTTTGAAAGTGACTGGACTGACACCACCACCTTCCAGCTCAGAGCCCACTCACACAGTCCATCTGTTCGCAGCCAGCTGGTTGAAGGCTGGTGGTGACTATGTGGAGATGGGCTCCAGCAGGCTGCTGATGGGTGAACGTCCCTTTAACACATCTCTGAGGCTCCACCCTTCATGCTGTCATCAAATGGATGAAAGAGTGAAATTCACGGTCAGGTCTTTTAAATTTGGATTGCAGAAAACCATAGTACAATGGGGGAGCTGCTGCGGAGCTGATCCGAAGCGGAGGCACGAGTGCCTGCACGAGCGCCTGCACGAGCGGCAGCTTCGCGCACCGGCACGCTCTCCCGCGGCGGCCAGGGCCGCGAGAGGACCCGGCAACACTCGCGAGAGTCGCTGGCGAAACTTGGACTTGGCCGGTCACAGCGGTGACCACACCTGTAAACGGCAGCCTGGGCACCGCTATGGAGCAGGAGCGCTGCAAACAGAGCGGGACAAGGCAGTTTGCACGGAAGGGTGCGCAGGAAGAGAAGCTCTGCCAGCTCGAGCAGGGACTGTGGTGTCCACCCGGCAGAAAGCCCTGGCGTCTGTAAGGTCGACCCGAACCACAAGTGATGCAGCTGCGCAGATAGGGACCCGGTGGGAAGACGCTGCAGGATGCGACCTGCTTTTACACCGATACTGTATGGCAGCGGTAAACACAGCTGTGGGAGGTGTGCCCAGGTAGGACAACTCCTCTGCTTAGTGACAGAGCTCAGGGAGGAGGTAAGCAGGTTGAGGAGCATCAGGGAGTGGGGGAGGGAAATCGACCAGTAGAGTAGCACCCGACCCTCCCTGACACAGGCCACCAGGTGGGCAGGGCACATGGTACAGGGGACTCCCTGCCCTCATGTAGAGTCTCAAAGGGAGAGGGGGTGTCCTGGTTTTGTTAAAAACAAGTTTCTCTTTCAGTGAATTTTGCCTGTCAGCTAAAGCCTTCATATTAACTGCATTTTCCTGGAGAACCAGACACATGTTTTGGTAAACCTAGCAACGGAATGCAAACTTATTGATAAGCACGGATGGACATCTCGCAAGAGGGGCAACGAGAAACAAGTGACCAAGAAACTGACCAACTGTGTATGACATTGCATTCATGTGAATACTTCATATAAAAGTGCGAGATCACGAGGATCTCGTCCCTTTTCCCTTCTGCTTATGGCTGACATTAAGAGAGGACCTTGCTAGCTGTCCCTGCGAACTGAGGCCTAGTGACAGACTGAATCCAGCCCCGGTTGGCTGCAGAGTCCAATCCAGGACTTTGGTTGCTGGCTCTGCAGTTGCTGAGACTTTCAAGATTGGTTTTGTATATTTTGTATTATTTTCTCTATTCCTATTAGTAGCATTAGTAAAACATCTTTAATTTTTTCCAGCTCTCTTCTCTCTGTCCTTCTTTCCCTCCCAATCGCCTGTCCTTAGTGAGAAGGGAGGAGAGGGAGGGGCAAAAGGGGGAAATGGGGGGGGGAGAGGAGGTTAACAATACATCTGCCAGGGTTTTATTGTCACCCCGCAATCTTAACCCTCGACAGGGGGCAATAGCAGAGTGTTTGTTTTAACAGAGCAGCTATGCAGCTTTGTTTGGCTGGGATGTGGGGACATAACAGCAAAAGCAGCAATGGGCTATTTGTTACAGTTGGGAATGGCTGTCATTTGCCTGGCTGTGCTTTGGGAACAGATCCAAACGCTCTTCGTCTGAAAATGACCAAGCTTTCCTGAATACCAGTGTAAACTCTGCTCGCTTATTTTTCAAGGCCTGTCTTAAATCAACAGTGGTCTGTTGCCACCATCCATCCCAAACCACGGCTCTGCTTACACTTCTGCTTTCCTTGAGGCTCAGGTTGCCTGATACCCCTTACACTCCAAAAAAAGGGGTTGCTTCCAGAAAGATCAAGCCCCTGATCCAACTCACTGCCCAGCCTAATGGGTGTTAGCTATGGCACAGACAGGGGATTGCTACTGGAGTGGTCACTGGGCTGCAGAGTTTCTCCTATGGCCTGAAAAAAGAGTAACAGCACAAGGTTTGTCCTTGGGAGCTGAATGGCCACCCAGCAGCTGTGCCCAGTGCATGGCCACCAAATGCACGGACAGCCCCCTGGGCCTCCTGAGCACAGGGGCTGATTCAGGGCCAGCAACCCAAAGGCTTCCTCCCAAGGGTGCTGCGTGGAGGGGGGGGGGCAGGGCTGCACACAGGGGCCGCGTCAACCCCATGTCACAATGCCAGCAGCTGGCAACGCAGCAGTCACATCCTGGGCCGGATGAAAAAGAGCAGCCTCCTGTGTCCACTGCCAGAGCTGGCCCGGGGGCAGCCCGGACACATCCCCGAGGAAGCCCTTGAGAAGCCAGTGCAATTCCTTGGTAGGGGCTTAGGGAGGAGAAGACTGGAGGCTGGACAAGGCTGCTGGAGGTTCTCAGCTGCAAGGCTCATCTGATGGATGGAAACCCTTCTCAGCTGGACAGCAGTGGTAAGACCAAGGCAATGACTTCTTGAAGAGCACTGAAGAGCAGACCATCCTGCTCCCCTGTCAGGCCAGGGGCAACACTGGTAAGAAATAGGATGCAGACACGTTGCCAGCGTGCTCTGGAGCACCCACTTGTGTGTTGACATGCATGGTAATGATTCTTGCCCCCAAGACTGATCACGCTGGGGGCATTTGGGCACTCTCCAAAGAGATGGCTCCAGGTTAAGGCAGGATAGGGCTTGCAAAGGTCCTGGGAGGCGTGAGCAGCCTGTGGGACAAGGAGCCAGGTCGTGCTCACATGCTCAGGGAACAGCCGATCGCCAGCACTGGGGTCAGGAAGGAATTTTTTCCCCCGGGGCAGATTGGCCCTGGTCCCCAGGGGTTTTTTGCCTTCCTCTGCAGCATTGAGCATGACCACTTTGCAGAGCTCCTCTGGGCCCTTTTGGCTCGGTTCCCGCCTGTTGCTCAAGCACCAGGAACATGGCCTCTCGTGCCCTGCAGCTGGGGCGAGGAAGGCTTTTTTTTTCCCCCAAGTGGGACAGCAAGCGTCTCCGGGGGTTTTTTGCCTTCCTCTGCAGCGCTGAGCACGGCCCCTTGCCACAGCTTCTTGGGGCCATTTCGGATGGGTGCCTGCTGCTCATGCTGCATGATGGTGACCTTAAAATATCAAAAACAACCCACCTAACCCAACCAATGTCATCCACAAAAAATAACCTACAATAACAAACATGAAAAACTTAAACCATTACCAACCAAGCTTAAATACACTTAAATATCTCATAAACAGACAAACTAAAACCAAACTAATACAACATAAAAAAACGGAAAAAAAAAAAAAAACAAACTAAAAGAAACTCAAAAAAACTACAAACCCAGAAGAACTAAACATACAAAATGACTTAAACCAAAAAAAAACACCAATGAATATGATCTAAATACCCCAGGCTAAAAAGCAATCATCCACTACCAAACTTAAAACAATCTAAAACACCCTAAAAATGAAAAACCCTGCAACAAAAAACCATCAAATGCTCCTAAAACCAAAAAAAAAGAGGAAATAAAAGCACCTAACCATATTACCTAAACCAGAATATACAAGTAATGCAAGCTGAACTAATGAATTGATACCCACCTAAACAACCACTAAACAACATATAAGTATGTAAACACAGCATAATAAACCATAAAACCACCTAAATTTAAAACAAATACATAACATGAGGAACGAGCCCCTACGTAAAACATACGAAAACAACCAACCCAAAAAAAACCAAAGTAACCTAGAAGAAACTAACTAAACCTCCTAGTTATAAACCAATCCAAACCAAGCCAACTTCAACAACCAAGCTACCACATCCTAAATCACCTAAACTCCCTAAGCCTAACCAAGCTACAGCCATCAAAAAACACCTACACCCATGCAACCAACAAACACCCTACCACCCATGCAAAGCCTCACCTGCTCGTGTCTGGAGACTTGGAAGTTTCACTACCCTGTCTTCTCCTACTAATGGACCCTGAGCTTGTTTGGAGGTTCTCAAGCACAGCGCAGCTACCGTATACCCTTGATCTAGCAACAGTTCGCCTCTAGCGGGGAAGGTCGTCCTCTTTGAGCAAGGCAGGGAAACACATGGAGCGGGGAAGGACAAAGAGGACAGCGTTTGAGACAGCACTTGTCCCAGCCAGATCGCCCCCTCGCATCCAAATCATCCAGACACAACCTCAAACCAAAGAATGCCTCCTAAAACCAAAAAAAACGTCACCTAAACCACCCTCAACATCCAACCTAAAGCACCCTTTCACAAATAACTTATGCAACCTAAACTCAACCCACCTCAAACAATCTCAAGACACTTAAAAAGGGCCTAAACAGATTAACCACCTCAAACCACCCATCTAAACCTAATGCCTAAAATAACCAACCTAACCCTTCCTAAATAAGACAAACATACACAACCTGAACAACATCAACCAAACGACCTAAGGCAAGCTACCAAATGCACCTACACCTACACCCAGCGGCTGCAAGCCAATCTAAACCAACCCAACTTCAACAACCAAGCTACCACATCCTAAATCACCTAAACTCCCTAAGCCTAACCAAGCTACAGCCATCAAAAAACACCTACACCCATGCAACCAACAAACACCCTACCACCCATGCAAAGCCTCACCTGCTTGTGTCTGGAGACTTGGAAGTTTCACTACCCTGTCTTCTCCTACTAATGGACCCTGAGCTTGTTTGGAGGTTCTCAAGCACAGCGCAGCTACCGTATACCCTTGATCTAGCAACAGTTCGCCTCTAGCGGGGAAGGTCGTCCTCTTTGAGCAAGGCAGGGAAACACATGGAGCGGGGAAGGACAAAGAGGACAGCTTTTAAGACAGCACTTGTCCCAGCCAGATCGCCCCCTCGCATCCAAATCATCCAGACACAACCTCAAACCAAAGAATACCTCCTAAAACCAAAGAAAACGTCACCTAAACCACCCTCAACATCCAACCTAAAGCACCCTTTCACAAATAACTTATGCAACCTAAACTCAACCCACCTCAAACAACCTCAAGACACTTAAAAAGGGCCTAAACAGATTAACCACCTCAAACCACCCATCTAAACCTAATGCCTAAAATAACCAACCTAACCCTTCCTAAATAAGACAAACATACACAACCTGAACAACATCAACCAAACGACCTAAGGCAAGCTACCAAATGCACCTACACCTACACCCAGCGGCTGCAAGCCAATCTAAACCAACCCAACTTCAACAACCAAGCTACCACATCCTAAATCACCTAAACTCCCTAAGCCTAACCAAGCTACAGCCATCAAAAAACACCTACACCCATGCAACCAACAAACACCCTACCACCCATGCAAAGCCTCACCTGCTTGTGTCTGGAGACTTGGAAGTTTCACTACCCTGTCTTCTCCTACTAATGGACCCTGAGCTTGTTTGGAGGTTCTCAAGCACAGCGCAGCT
The DNA here is from genome assembly GCF_036013475.1 of Columba livia. Taxonomy (NCBI): domain Eukaryota; kingdom Metazoa; phylum Chordata; class Aves; order Columbiformes; family Columbidae; genus Columba; species Columba livia. The sequence goes on along the minus strand of NC_088603.1, from coordinate 55,592,480 downwards.
ACCGTATACCCTTGATCTAGCAACAGTTCGCCTCTAGCGGGGAAGGTCGTCCTCTTTGAGCAAGGCAGGGAAACACATGGAGCGGGGAAGGACAAAGAGGACAGCTTTTAAGACAGCACTTGTCCCAGCCAGATCGCCCCCTCGCATCCAAATCATCCAGACACAACCTCAAACCAAAGAATGACTCCTAAAACCAAAAAAAACGTCACCTAAACCACACTCAACATCCAACCTAAAGCACCCTTTCACAAATAACTTATGCAACCTAAACTCAACCCACCTCAAACAACCTCAAGACACTTAAAAAGGGCCTAAACAGATTAACCACCTCAAACCACCCATCTAAACCTAATGCCTAAAATAACCAACCTAACCCTTCCTAAATAAGACAAACATACACAACCTGAACAACATCAACCAAACGACCTAAGGCAAGCTACCAAATGCACCTACACCTACACCCAGCGGCTGCATGCCAATCTAAACCAAGCCAACTTCAACAACCAAGCTACCACATCCTAAATCACCTAAACTCCCTAAGCCTAACCAAGCTACAGCCATCAAAAAACATCTACACCCATGCAACCAACAAACACCCTACCACCCATGCAAAGCCTCACCTGCTTGTGTCTGGAGACTTGGAAGTTTCACTACCCTGTCTTCTCCTACTAATGGACCCTGAGCTTGTTTGGAGGTTCTCAAGCACAGCGCAGCTACCGTATACCCTTGATCTAGCAACAGTTCGCCTCTAGCGGGGAAGGTCGTCCTCTTTGAGCAAGGCAGGGAAACACATGGAGCGGGGAAGGACAAAGAGGACAGCTTTTAAGACAGCACTTGTCCCAGCCAGATCGCCCCCTCGCATCCAAATCATCCAGACACAACCTCAAACCAAAGAATGCCTCCTAAAACCAAAAAAAACATCACCTAAACCACCCTCAACATCCAACCTAAAGCACCCTCTCACAAATAACTTATGCAACCTAAACTCAGCCCACCTCAAACAACCTCAAGACACTTAAAAAGGGCCTAAACAGATTAACCACCTCAAACCACCCATCTAAACCTAATGCCTAAAATAACCAACCTAACCCTTCCTAAATAAGACAAACATACACAACCTGAACAACATCAACCAAACGACCTAAGGCAAGCTACCAAATGCACCTACACCTACACCCAGCGGCTGCAAGCCAATCTAAACCAACCCAACTTCAACATCCAAGCTACCACATCCTAAATCACCTAAACTCCCTAAGCCTAACCAAGCTACAGCAATCAAAAAACACCTACACCCATGCAACCAACAAACACCCTACCACCCATGCAAAGCCTCACCTGCTTGTGTCTGGAGACTTGGAAGTTTCACTACCCTGTCTTCTCCTACTAATGGACCCTGAGCTTGTTTGGAGGTTCTCAAGCACAGCGCAGCTACCGTATACCCTTGATCTAGCAACAGTTCGCCTCTAGCGGGGAAGGTAGTCCTCTTTGAGCAAGGCAGGGAAACACATGGAGCGGAGAAGGACAAAGAGGACAGCTTTTGAGACAGCACTTGTCCCAGCCAGATCGCCCCCTCGCATCCAAATCATCCAGACACAACCTCAAACCAAAGAATGCCTCCTAAAACCAAAAAAAACATCACCTAAACCACCCTCAACATCCAACCTAAAGCACCCTATCACAAATAATTTATGCAACCTAAACTCAACCCACCTCAAACAACCTCAAGACACTTAAAAAGGGCCTAAACAGATTAACCACCTCAAACCACCCATCTAAACCTAATGCCTAAAATAACCAACCTAACCCTTCCTAAATAAGACAAACATACACAACCTGAACAACATCAACCAAACGACCTAAGGCAAGCTAACAAATGCACCTACACCTACACCCAGCGGCTGCAAGCCAATCTAAACCAACCCAACTTCAACAACCAAGCTACCACATCCTAAATCACCTAAACTCCCTAAGCCTAACCAAGCTACAGCCATCAAAAAACACCTACACCCATGCAACCAACAAACACCCTACCACCCATGCAAAGCCTCACCTGCTTGTGTCTGGAGACTTGGAAGTTTCACTACCCTGTCTTCTCCTACTAATGGACCCTGAGCTTGTTTGGAGGTTCTCAAGCACAGCGCAGCTACCGTATACCCTTGATCTAGCAACAGTTCGCCTCTAGCGGGGAAGGTCGTCCTCTTTGAGCAAGGCAGGGAAACACATGGAGCGGGGAAGGACAAAGAGGACAGCTTTTAAGACAGCACTTGTCCCAGCCAGATCGCCCCCTCGCATCCAAATCATCCAGACACAACCTCAAACCAAAGAATGCCTCCTAAAACCAAAAAAAACATGACCTAAACCACCCTGAACATCCAACCTAAAGCACCCTTTCACAAATAACTTATGCAACCTAAACTCAACCCACCTCAAACAACCTCAAGACACTTACAAAGGGCCTAAACAGATTAACCACCTCAAACCACCCATCTAAACCTAATGCCTAAAATAACCAACCTAACCCTTCCTAAATAAGACAAACATACACAACCTGAACAACATCAACCAAACGACCTAAGGCAAGCTACCAAATGCACCTACACCTACACCCAGCGGCTGCAAGCCAATCTAAACCAACCCAACTTCAACAACCAAGCTACCACATCCTAAATCACCTAAACTCCCTAAGCCTAACCAAGCTACAGCCATCAAAAAACACCTACACCCATGCAACCAACAAACACCCTACCACCCATGCAAAGCCTCACCTGCTTGTGTCTGGAGACTTGGAAGTTTCACTACCCTGTCTTCTCCTACTAATGGACCCTGAGCTTGTTTGGAGGTTCTCAAGCACAGCGCAGCTACCGTATACCCTTGATCTAGCAACAGTTCGCCTCTAGCGGGGAAGGTCGTCCTCTTTGAGCAAGGCAGGGAAACACATGGAGCGGGGAAGGACAAAGAGGACAGCTTTTAAGACAGCACTTGTCCCAGCCAGATCGCCCCCTCGCATCCAAATCATCCAGACACAACCTCAAACCAAAGAATGACTCCTAAAACCAAAAAAAACGTCACCTAAACCACCCTCAACATCCAACCTAAAGCACCCTTTCACAAATAACTTATGCAACCTAAACTCAACCCACCTCAAACAACCTCAAGACACTTAAAAAGGGCCTAAACAGATTAACCACCTCAAACCACCCATCTAAACCTAATGCCTAAAATAACCAACCTAACCCTTCCTAAATAAGACAAACATACACAACCTGAACAACATCAACCAAACGACCTAAGGCAAGCTACCAAATGCACCTACACCTACACCCAGCGGCTGCAAGCCAATCTAAACCAACCCAACTTCAACAACCAAGCTACCACATCCTAAATCACCTAAACTCCCTAAGCCTAACCAAGCTACAGCCATCAAAAAACACCTACACCCATGCAACCAACAAACACCCTACCACCCATGCAAAGCCTCACCTGCTTGTGTCTGGAGACTTGGAAGTTTCACTACCCTGTCTTCTCCTACTAATGGACCCTGAGCTTGTTTGGAGGTTCTCAAGCACAGCGCAGCTACCGTATACCCTTGATCTAGCAACAGTTCGCCTCTAGCGGGGAAGGTCGTCCTCTTTGAGCAAGGCAGGGAAACACATGGAGCGGGGAAGGACAAAGAGGACAGCTTTTGAGACAGCACTTGTCCCAGCCAGATCGCCCCCTCGCATCCAAATCATCCAGACACAACCTCAAACCAAAGAATGCCTCCTAAAACCAAAGAAAACGTCACCTAAACCACCCTCAACATCCAACCTAAAGCACCCTTTCACAAATAACTTATGCAACCTAAACTCAACCCACCTCAAACAACCTCAAGACACTTAAAAAGGGCCTAAACAGATTAACCACCTCAAACCACCCATCTAAACCTAATGCCTAAAATAACCAACCTAACCCTTCCTAAATAAGACAAACATACACAACCTGAACAACATCAACCAAACGACCTAAGGCAAGCTACCAAATGCACCTACACCTACACCCAGCGGCTGCAAGCCAATCTAAACCAACCCAACTTCAACAACCAAGCTACCACATCCTAAATAACCTAAACTCCCTAAGCCTAACCAAGCTACAGCCATCAAAAAACACCTACACCCATGCAACCAACAAACACCCTACCACCCATGCAAAGCCTCACCTGCTTGTGTCTGGAGACTTGGAAGTTTCACTACCCTGTCTTCTCCTACTAATGGACCCTGAGCTTGTTTGGAGGTTCTCAAGCACAGCGCAGCTACCGTATACCCTTGATCTAGCAACAGTTCGCCTCTAGCGGGGAAGGTCGTCCTCTTTGAGCAAGGCAGGGAAACACATGGAGCGGGGAAGGACAAAGAGGACAGCTTCTAAGACAGCACTTGTCCCAGCCAGATCGCCCCCTCGCATCCAAATCATCCAGACACAACCTCAAACCAAAGAATGCCTCCTAAAACCAAAGAAAACGTCACCTAAACCACCCTCAACATCCAACCTAAAGCACCCTTTCACAAATAACTTATGCAACCTAAACTCAACCCACCTCAAACAACCTCAAGACACTTAAAAAGGGCCTAAACAGATTAACCACCTCAAACCACCCATCTAAACCTAATGCCTAAAATAACCAACCTAACCCTTCCTAAATAAGACAAACATACACAACCTGAACAACATCAACCAAACGACCTAAGGCAAGCTACCAAATGCACCTACACCTACACCCAGCGGCTGCAAGCCAATCTAAACCAACCCAACTTCAACAACCAAGCTACCACATCCTAAATCACCTAAACTCCCTAAGCCTAACCAAGCTACAGCCATCAAAAAACACCTACACCCATGCAACCAACAAACACCCTACCACCCATGCAAAGCCTCACCTGCTTGTGTCTGGAGACTTGGAAGTTTCACTACCCTGTCTTCTCCTACTAATGGACCCTGAGCTTGTTTGGAGGTTCTCAAGCACAGCGCAGCTACCGTATACCCTTGATCTAGCAACAGTTCGCCTCTAGCGGGGAAGGTCGTCCTCTTTGAGCAAGGCAGGGAAACACATGGAGCGGGGAAGGACAAAGAGGACAGCTTCTAAGACAGCACTTGTCCCAGCCAGATCGCCCCCTCGCATCCAAATCATCCAGACACAACCTCAAACCAAAGAATGCCTCCTAAAACCAAAAAAAACGTCACCTAAACCACCCTCAACATCCAACCTAAAGCACCCTTTCACAAATAACTTATGCAACCTAAACTCAACCCACCTCAAACAACCTCAAGACACTTAAAAAGGGCCTAAACAGATTAACCACCTCAAACCACCCATCTAAACCTAATGCCTAAAATAACCAACCTAACCCTTCCTAAATAAGACAAACATACACAACCTGAACAACATCAACCAAACGACCTAAGGCAAGCTACCAAATGCACCTACACCTACACCCAGCGGCTGCAAGCCAATCTAAACCAACCCAACTTCAACAACCAAGCTACCACATCCTAAATCACCTAAACTCCCTAAGCCTAACCAAGCTACAGCCATCAAAAAACACCTACACCCATGCAACCAACAAACACCCTACCACCCATGCAAAGCCTCACCTGCTTGTGTCTGGAGACTTGGAAGTTTCACTACCCTGTCTTCTCCTACTAATGGACCCTGAGCTTGTTTGGAGGTTCTCAAGCACAGCGCAGCTACCGTATACCCTTGATCTAGCAACAGTTCGCCTCTAGCGGGGAAGGTCGTCCTCTTTGAGCAAGGCAGGGAAACACATGGAGCGGGGAAGGACAAAGAGGACAGCTTTTAAGACAGCACTTGTCCCAGCCAGATCGCCCCCTCACATCCAAATCATCCAGACACAACCTCAAACCAAAGAATGCCTCCTAAAGCCAAAAAAAACGTCACCTAAGCCACCCTCAACATCCAACCTAAAGCACCCTTTCACAAATAACTTATGCAACCTAAACTCAACCCACCTCAAACAACCTCAAGACACTTAAAAAGGGCCTAAACAGATTAACCACCTCAAACCACCCATCTAAACCTAATGCCTAAAATAACCAACCTAACCCTTCCTAAATAAGACAAACATACACAACCTGAACAACATCAACCAAACGACCTAAGGCAAGCTACCAAATGCACCTACACCTACACCCAGCGGCTGCAAGCCAATCTAAACCAACCCAACTTCAACAACCAAGCTACCACATCCTAAATCACCTAAACTCCCTAAGCCTAACCAAGCTACAGCCATCAAAAAACACCTACACCCATGCAACCAACAAACACCCTACCACCCATGCAAAGCCTCACCTGCTTGTGTCTGGAGACTTGGAAGTTTCACTACCCTGTCTTCTCCTACTAATGGACCCTGAGCTTGTTTGGAGGTTCTCAAGCACAGCGCAGCTACCGTATACCCTTGATCTAGCAACAGTTCGCCTCTAGCGGGGAAGGTCGTCCTCTTTGAGCAAGGCAGGGAAACTCATGGAGCGGGGAAGGACAAAGAGGACAGCTTTTAAGACAGCACTTGTCCCAGCCAGATCGCCCCCTCACATCCAAATCATCCAGACACAACCTCAAACCAAAGAATGCCTCCTAAAGCCAAAAAAAACGTCACCTAAACCACCCTCAACATCCAACCTAAAGCACCCTTTCACAAATAACTTATGCAACCTAAACTCAACCCACCTCAAACAACCTCAAGACACTTAAAAAGGGCCTAAACAGATTAACCACCTCAAACCACCCATCTAAACCTAATGCCTAAAATAACCAACCTAACCCTTCCTAAATAAGACAAACACACACAACCTGAACAACATCAACCAAACGACCTAAGGCAAGCTACCAAATGCACCTACACCTACACCCAGCGGCTGCAAGCCAATCTAAACCAACCCAACTTCAACAACCAAGCTACCACATCCTAAATCACCTAAACTCCCTAAGCCTAACCAAGCTACAGCCATCAAAAAACACCTACACCCATGCAACCAACAAACACCCTACCACCCATGCAAAGCCTCACCTGCTTGTGTCTGGAGACTTGGAAGTTTCACTACCCTGTCTTCTCCTACTAATGGACCCTGAGCTTGTTTGGAGGTTCTCAAGCACAGCGCAGCTACCGTATACCCTTGATCTAGCAACAGTTCGCCTCTAGCGGGGAAGGTCGTCCTCTTTGAGCAAGGCAGGGAAACACATGGAGCGGGGAAGGACAAAGAGGACAGCTTTTAAGACAGCACTTGTCCCAGCCAGATCGCCCCCTCACATCCAAATCATCCAGACACAACCTCAAACCAAAGAATGCCTCCTAAAACCAAAAAAAACATCACCTAAACCACCCTCAACATCCAACCTAAAGCACCCTTTCACAAATAACTTATGCAACCTAAACTCAACCCACCTCAAACAACCTCAAGACACTTAAAAAGGGCCTAAACAGATTAACCACCTCAAACCACCCATCTAAACCTAATGCCTAAAATAACCAACCTAACCCTTCCTAAATAAGACAAACATACACAACCTGAACAACATCAACCAAACGACCTAAGGCAAGCTACCAAATGCACCTACACCTACACCCAGCGGCTGCAAGCCAATCTAAACCAACCCAACTTCAACAACCAAGCTACCACATCCTAAATCACCTAAACTCCCTAAGCCTAACCAAGCTACAGCCATCAAAAAACACCTACACCCATGCAACCAACAAACACCCTACCACCCATGCAAAGCCTCACCTGCTTGTGTCTGGAGACTTGGAAGTTTCACTACCCTGTCTTCTCCTACTAATGGACCCTGAGCTTGTTTGGAGGTTCTCAAGCACAGCGCAGCTACCGTATACCCTTGATCTAGCAACAGTTCGCCTCTAGCGGGGAAGGTCGTCCTCTTTGAGCAAGGCAGGGAAACACATGGAGCGGGGAAGGACAAAGAGGACAGCTTTTAAGACAGCACTTGTCCCAGCCAGATCGCCCCCTCACATCCAAATCATCCAGACACAACCTCAAACCAAAGAATGCCTCCTAAAGCCAAAAAAAACGTCACCTAAACCACCCTCAACATCCAACCTAAAGCACCCTTTCACAAATAACTTATGCAACCTAAACTCAACCCACCTCAAACAACCTCAAGACACTTAAAAAGGGCCTAAACAGATAAACCACCTCAAACCACCCATCTAAACCTAATGCCTAAAATAACCAACCTAACCCTTCCTAAATAAGACAAACATACACAACCTGAACAACATCAACCAAACGACCTAAGGCAAGCTACCAAATGCACCTACACCTACACCCAGCGGCTGCAAGCCAATCTAAACCAACCCAACTTCAACAACCAAGCTACCACATCCTAAATCACCTAAACTCCCTAAGCCTAACCAAGCTACAGCCATCAAAAAACACCTACACCCATGCAACCAACAAACACCCTACCACCCATGCAAAGCCTCACCTGCTCGTGTCTGGAGACTTGGAAGTTTCACTACCCTGTCTTCTCCTACTAATGGACCCTGAGCTTGTTTGGAGGTTCTCAAGCACAGCGCAGCTACCGTATACCCTTGATCTAGCAACAGTTCGCCTCTAGCGGGGAAGGTCGTCCTCTTTGAGCAAGGCAGGGAAACACATGGAGCGGGGAAGGACAAAGAGGACAGCTTTTAAGACAGCACTTGTCCCAGCCAGATCGCCCCCTCACATCCAAATCATCCAGACACAACCTCAAACCAAAGAATGCCTCCTAAAGCCAAAAAAAACGTCACCTAAACCACCCTCAACATCCAACCTAAAGCACCCTTTCACAAATAACTTATGCAACCTAAACTCAACCCACCTCAAACAACCTCAAGACACTTAAAAAGGGCCTAAACAGATTAACCACCTCAAACCACCCATCTAAACCTAATGCCTAAAATAACCAACCTAACCCTTCCTAAATAAGACAAACACACACAACCTGAACAACATCAACCAAACGACCTAAGGCAAGCTACCAAATGCACCTACACCTACACCCAGCGGCTGCAAGCCAATCTAAACCAACCCAACTTCAACAACCAAGCTACCACATCCTAAATCACCTAAACTCCCTAAGCCTAACCAAGCTACAGCCATCAAAAAACACCTACACCCATGCAACCAACAAACACCCTACCACCCATGCAAAGCCTCACCTGCTTGTGTCTGGAGACTTGGAAGTTTCACTACCCTGTCTTCTCCTACTAATGGACCCTGAGCTTGTTTGGAGGTTCTCAAGCACAGCGCAGCTACCGTATACCCTTGATCTAGCAACAGTTCGCCTCTAGCGGGGAAGGTCGTCCTCTTTGAGCAAGGCAGGGAAACACATGGAGCGGGGAAGGACAAAGAGGACAGCTTTTAAGACAGCACTTGTCCCAGCCAGATCGCCCCCTCACATCCAAATCATCCAGACACAACCTCAAACCAAAGAATGCCTCCTAAAGCCAAAAAAAACGTCACCTAAACCACCCTCAACATCCAACCTAAAGCACCCTTTCACAAATAACTTATGCAACCTAAACTCAACCCACCTCAAACAACCTCAAGACACTTAAAAAGGGCCTAAACAGATAAACCACCTCAAACCACCCATCTAAACCTAATGCCTAAAATAACCAACCTAACCCTTCCTAAATAAGACAAACATACACAACCTGAACAACATCAACCAAACGACCTAAGGCAAGCTACCAAATGCACCTACACCTACACCCAGCGGCTGCAAGCCAATCTAAACCAACCCAACTTCAACAACCAAGCTACCACATCCTAAATCACCTAAACTCCCTAAGCCTAACCAAGCTACAGCCATCAAAAAACACCTACACCCATGCAACCAACAAACACCCTACCACCCATGCAAAGCCTCACCTGCTTGTGTCTGGAGACTTGGAAGTTTCACTACCCTGTCTTCCCCTACTAATGGACCCTGAGCTTGTTTGGAGGTTCTCAAGCACAGCGCAGCTACCGTATACCCTTGATCTAGCAACAGTTCGCCTCTAGCGGGGAAGGTCGTCCTCTTTGAGCAAGGCAGGGAAACACATGGAGCGGGGAAGGACAAAGAGGACAGCTTTTAAGACAGCACTTGTCCCAGCCAGATCGCCCCCTCACATCCAAATCATCCAGACACAACCTCAAACCAAAGAATGCCTCCTAAAACCAAAAAAAACATCACCTAAACCACCCTCAACATCCAACCTAAAGCACCCTTTCACAAATAACTTATGCAACCTAAACTCAACCCACCTCAAACAACCTCAAGACACTTAAAAAGGGCCTAAACAGATTAACCACCTCAAACCACCCATCTAAACCTAATGCCTAAAATAACCAACATAACCCTTCCTAAATAAGACAAACACACACAACCTGAACAACATCAACCAAACGACCTAAGGCAAGCTACCAAATGCACCTACACCTACACCCAGCGGCTGCAAGCCAATCTAAACCAAGCCAACTTCAACAACCAAGCTACCACATCCTAAATCACCTAAACTCCCTAAGCCTAACCAAGCTACAGCCATCAAAAAACACCTACACCCATGCAACCAACAAACACCCTACCACCCATGCAAAGCCTCACCTGCTTGTGTCTGGAGACTTGGAAGTTTCACTACCCTGTCTTCTCCTACTAATGGACCCTGAGCTTGTTTGGAGGTTCTCAAGCACAGCGCAGCTACCGTATACCCTTGATCTAGCAACAGTTCGCCTCTAGCGGGGAAGGTCGTCCTCTTTGAGCAAGGCAGGGAAACACATGGAGCGGGGAAGGACAAAGAGGACAGCTTCTAAGACAGCACTTGTCCCAGCCAGATCGCCCCCTCGCATCCAAATCATCCAGACACAACCTCAAACCAAAGAATGCCTCCTAAAACCAAAGAAAACGTCACCTAAACCACCCTCAACATCCAACCTAAAGCACCCTTTCACAAATAACTTATGCAACCTAAACTCAACCCACCTCAAACAACCTCAAGACACTTAAAAAGGGCCTAAACAGATTAACCACCTCAAACCACCCATCTAAACCTAATGCCTAAAATAACCAACCTAACCCTTCCTAAATAAGACAAACATACACAACCTGAACAACATCAACCAAACGACCTAAGGCAAGCTAACAAATGCACCTACACCTACACCCAGCGGCTGCAAGCCAATCTAAACCAAGCCAACTTCAACAACCAAGCTACCACATCCTAAATCACCTAAACTCCCTAAGCCTAACCAAGCTACAGCCATCAAAAAACACCTACACCCATGCAACCAACAAACACCCTACCACCCATGCAAAGACTCACCTGCTTGTGTCTGGAGACTTGGAAGTTTCACTACCCTGTCTTCTCCTACTAATGGACCCTGAGCTTGTTTGGAGGTTCTCAAGCACAGCGCAGCTACCGTATACCCTTGATCTAGCAACAGTTCGCCTCTAGCGGGGAAGGTCGTCCTCTTTGAGCAAGGCAGGGAAACACATGGAGCGGGGAAGGACAAAGAGGACAGCTTCTAAGACAGCACTTGTCCCAGCCAGATCGCCCCCTCGCATCCAAATCATCCAGACACAACCTCAAACCAAAGAATGCCTCCTAAAACCAAAAAAAACATCACCTAAACCACCCTCAACATCCAACCTAAAGCACCCTTTCACAAATAATTTATGCAACCTAAACTCAACCCACCTCAAACAACCTCAAGACACTTAAAAAGGGCCTAAACAGATTAACCACCTCAAACCACCCATCTAAACCTAATGCCTAAAATAACCAACCTAACCCTTCCTAAATAAGACAAACATCACAACTTGAACAACATCAACCAAACAACCTAAGGCAAGCTACCAAATGCACCTACACCTACACCCAGCGGCTGCAAGCCAATCTAAACCAACCCAACTTCAACAACCAAGCTACCACATCCTAAATCACCTAAACTCCCTAAGCCTAACCAAGCTACAGCCATCAAAAAACACCTACACCCATGCAACCAACAAACACCCTACCACCCATGCAAAGCCTCACCTGCTTGTGTCTGGAGACTTGGAAGTTTCACTACCCTGTCTTCTCCTACTAATGGACCCTGAGCTTGTTTGGAGGTTCTCAAGCACAGCGCAGCTACCGTATACCCTTGATCTAGCAACAGTTCGCCTCTAGCGGGGAAGGTCGTCCTCTTTGAGCAAGGCAGGGAAACACATGGAGCGGGGAAGGACAAAGAGGACAGCTTTTAAGACAGCACTTGTCCCAGCCAGATCACCCCCTCACATCCAAATCATCCAGACACAACCTCAAACCAAAGAATGCCTCCTAAAGCCAAAAAAAACGTCACCTAAACCACCCTCAACATCCAACCTAAAGCACCCTTTCACAAATAACTTATGCAACCTAAACTCAACCCACCTCAAACAACCTCAAGACACTTAAAAAGGGCCTAAACAGATTAACCACCTCAAACCACCCATCTAAACCTAATGCCTAAAATAACCAACCTAACCCTTCCTAAATAAGACAAACATACACAACCTGAACAACATCAACCAAACGACCTAAGGCAAGCTACCAAATGCACCTACACCTACACCCAGCGGCTGCAAGCCAATCTAAACCAACCCAACTTCAACAACCAAGCTACCACATCCTAAATCACCTAAACTCCCTAAGCCTAACCAAGCTACAGCCATCAAAAAACACCTACACCGATGCAACCAACAAACACCCTACCACCCATGCAAAGCCTCACCTGCTTGTGTCTGGAGACTTGGAAGTTTCACTACCCTGTCTTCTCCTACTAATGGACCCTGAGCTTGTTTGGAGGTTCTCAAGCACAGCGCAGCTACCGTATACCCTTGATCTAGCAACAGTTCGCCTCTAGCGGGGAAGGTCGTCCTCTTTGAGCAAGGCAGGGAAACACATGGAGCGGGGAAGGACAAAGAGGACAGCTTCTAAGACAGCACTTGTCCCAGCCAGATCGCCCCCTCGCATCCAAATCATCCAGACACAACCTCAAACCAAAGAATGCCTCCTAAAACCAAAAAAAACGTCACCTAAACCACCCTCAACATCCAACCTAAAGCACCCTTTCACAAATAACTTATGCAACCTAAACTCAACCCACCTCAAACAACCTCAAGACACTTAAAAAGGGCCTAAACAGATTAACCACCTCAAACCACCCATCTAAACCTAATGCCTAAAATAACCAACCTAACCCTTCCTAAATAAGACAAACATACACAACCTGAACAACATCAACCAAACGACCTAAGGCAAGCTACCAAATGCACCTACACCTACACCCAGCGGCTGCAAGCCAATCTAAACCAACCCAACTTCAACAACCAAGCTACCACATCCTAAATCACCTAAACTCCCTAAGCCTAACCAAGCTACAGCCATCAAAAAACACCTACACCCATGCAACCAACAAACACCCTACCACCCATGCAAAGCCTCACCTGCTTGTGTCTGGAGACTTGGAAGTTTCACTACCCTGTCTTCTCCTACTAATGGACCCTGAGCTTGTTTGGAGGTTCTCAAGCACAGCGCAGCTACCGTATACCCTTGATCTAGCAACAGTTCGCCTCTAGCGGGGAAGGTCGTCCTCTTTGAGCAAGGCAGGGAAACACATGGAGCGGGGAAGGACAAAGAGGACAGCTTCTAAGACAGCACTTGTCCCAGCCAGATCGCCCCCTCGCATCCAAATCATCCAGACACAACCTCAAACCAAAGAATGCCTCCTAAAACCAAAAAAAACGTCACCTAAACCACCCTCAACATCCAACCTAAAGCACCCTTTCACAAATAACTTATGCAACCTAAACTCAACCCACCTCAAACAACCTCAAGACACTTAAAAAGGGCCTAAACAGATTAACCACCTCAAACCACCCATCTAAACCTAATGCCTAAAATAACCAACCTAACCCTTCCTAAATAAGACAAACATACACAACCTGAACAACATCAACCAAACGACCTAAGGCAAGCTACCAAATGCACCTACACCTACACCCAGCGGCTGCAAGCCAATCTAAACCAACCCAACTTCAACAACCAAGCTACCACATCCTAAATCACCTAAACTCCCTAAGCCTAACCAAGCTACAGCCATCAAAAAACACCTACACCCATGCAACCAACAAACACCCTACCACCCATGCAAAGCCTCACCTGCTTGTGTCTGGAGACTTGGAAGTTTCACTACCCTGTCTTCTCCTACTAATGGACCCTGAGCTTGTTTGGAGGTTCTCAAGCACAGCGCAGCTACCGTATACCCTTGATCTAGCAACAGTTCGCCTCTAGCGGGGAAGGTCGTCCTCTTTGAGCAAGGCAGGGAAACACATGGAGCGGGGAAGGACAAAGAGGACAGCTTTTGAGACAGCACTTGTCCCAGCCAGATCGCCCCCTCGCATCCAAATCATCCAGACACAACCTCAAACCAAAGAATGACTCCTAAAACCAAAGAAAACGTCACCTAAACCACCCTCAACATCCAACCTAAAGCACCCTTTCACAAATAACTTATGCAACCTAAACTCAACCCACCTCAAACAACCTCAAGACACTTAAAAAGGGCCTAAACAGATTAACCACCTCAAACCACCCATCTAAACCTAATGCCTAAAATAACCAACCTAACCCTTCCTAAATAAGACAAACATACACAACCTGAACAACATCAACCAAACGACCTAAGGCAAGCTACCAAATGCACCTACACCTACACCCAGCGGCTGCAAGCCAATCTAAACCAACCCAACTTCAACAACCAAGCTACCACATCCTAAATCACCTAAACTCCCTAAGCCTAACCAAGCTACAGCCATCAAAAAACACCTACACCCATGCAACCAACAAACACCCTACCACCCATGCAAAGCCTCACCTGCTTGTGTCTGGAGACTTGGAAGTTTCACTACCCTGTCTTCTCCTACTAATGGACCCTGAGCTTGTTTGGAGGTTCTCAAGCACAGCGCAGCTACCGTATACCCTTGATCTAGCAACAGTTCGCCTCTAGCGGGGAAGGTCGTCCTCTTTGAGCAAGGCAGGGAAACACATGGAGCGGGGAAGGACAAAGAGGACAGCTTCTAAGACAGCACTTGTCCCAGCCAGATCGCCCCCTCGCATCCAAATCATCCAGACACAACCTCAAACCAAAGAATGCCTCCTAAAACCAAAAAAAACATCACCTAAACCACCCTCAACATCCAACCTAAAGCACCCTTTCACAAATAACTTATGCAACCTAAACTCAACCCACCTCAAACAACCTCAAGACACTTAAAAAGGGCCTAAACAGATTAACCACCTCAAACCACCCATCTAAACCTAATGCCTAAAATAACCAACCTAACCCTTCCTAAATAAGACAAACATACACAACCTGAACAACATCAACCAAACGACCTAAGGCAAGCTACCAAATGCACCTACACCTACACCCAGCGGCTGCAAGCCAATCTAAACCAACCCAACTTCAACAACCAAGCTACCACATCCTAAATCACCTAAACTCCCTAAGCCTAACCAAGCTACAGCCATCAAAAAACACCTACACCCATGCAACCAACAAACACCCTACCACCCATGCAAAGCCTCACCTGCTTGTGTCTGGAGACTTGGAAGTTTCACTACCCTGTCTTCTCCTACTAATGGACCCTGAGCTTGTTTGGAGGTTCTCAAGCACAGCGCAGCTACCGTATACCCTTGATCTAGCAACAGTTCGCCTCTAGCGGGGAAGGTCGTCCTCTTTGAGCAAGGCAGGGAAACACATGGAGCGGGGAAGGACAAAGAGGACAGCTTTTGAGACAGCACTTGTCCCAGCCAGATCGCCCCCTCGCATCCAAATCATCCAGACACAACCTCAAACCAAAGAATGCCTCCTAAAACCAAAAAAAACATCACCTAAACCACCCTCAACATCCAACCTAAAGCACCCTTTCACAAATAATTTATGCAACCTAAACTCAACCCACCTCAAACAACCTCAAGACACTTAAAAAGGGCCTAAACAGATTAACCACCTCAAACCACCCATCTAAACCTAATGCCTAAAATAACCAACCTAACCCTTCCTAAATAAGACAAACATACACAACTTGATCAACATCAACCAAACGACCTAAGGCAAGCTACCAAATGCACCTACACCTACACCCAGCGGCTGCAAGCCAATCTAAACCAACCCAACTTCAACAACCAAGCTACCACATCCTAAATCACCTAAACTCCCTAAGCCTAACCAAGCTACAGCCATCAAAAAACACCTACACCCATGCAACCAACAAACACCCTACCACCCATGCAAAGCCTCACCTGCTTGTGTCTGGAGACTTGGAAGTTTCACTACCCTGTCTTCTCCTACTAATGGACCCTGAGCTTGTTTGGAGGTTCTCAAGCACAGCGCAGCTACCGTATACCCTTGATCTAGCAACAGTTCGCCTCTAGCGGGGAAGGTCGTCCTCTTTGAGCAAGGCAGGGAAACACATGGAGCGGGGAAGGACAAAGAGGACAGCTTCTAAGACAGCACTTGTCCCAGCCAGATCGTCCCCTCGCATCCAAATCATCCAGACACAACCTCAAACCAAAGAATGCCTCCTAAAACCAAAAAAAACGTCACCTAAACCACCCTCAACATCCCACCTAAAGCACCCTTTCACAAATAACTTATGCAACCTAAACTCAACCCACCTCAAACAACCTCAAGACACTTAAAAAGGGCCTAAACAGATTAACCACCTCAAACCACCCATCTAAACCTAATGCCTAAAATAACCAACCTAACCCTTCCTAAATAAGACAAACATACACAACCTGAACAACATCAACCAAACGACCTAAGGCAAGCTACCAAATGCACCTACACCTACACCCAGCGGCTGCAAGCCAATCTAAACCAACCCAACTTCAACAACCAAGCTACCACATCCTAAATCACCTAAACTCCCTAAGCCTAACCAAGCTACAGCAAGCAAAAAACACCTACACCCATGCAACCAACAAACACCCTACCACCCATGCAAAGCCTCACCTGCTCGTGTCTGGAGACTTGGAAGTTTCACTACCCTGTCTTCTCCTACTAATGGACCCTGAGCTTGTTTGGAGGTTCTCAAGCACAGCGCAGCTACCGTATACCCTTGATCTAGCAACAGTTCGCCTCTAGCGGGGAAGGTCGTCCTCTTTGAGCAAGGCAGGGAAACACATGGAGCGGGGAAGGACAAAGAGGACAGCTTTTAAGACAGCACTTGTCCCAGCCAGATCGCCCCCTCGCATCCAAATCATCCAGACACAACCTCAAACCAAAGAATGCCTCCTAAAACCAAAAAAAACATCACCTAAACCACCCTCAACATCCAACCTAAAGCACCCTTTCACAAATAATTTATGCAACCTAAACTCAACCCACCTCAAACAACCTCAAGACACTTAAAAAGGGCCTAAACAGATTAACCACCTCAAACCACCCATCTAAACCTAATGCCTAAAATAACCAACCTAACCCTTCCTAAATAAGACAAACATACACAACCTGAACAACATCAACCAAACGACCTAAGGCAAGCTACCAAATGCACCTACACCTACACCCAGCGGCTGCAAGCCAATCTAAACCAAGCCAACTTCAACAACCAAGCTACCACATCCTAAATCACCTAAACTCCCTAAGCCTAACCAAGCTACAGCCATCAAAAAACACCTACACCCATGCAACCAACAAACACCCTACCACCCATGCAAAGCCTCACCTGCTTGTGTCTGGAGACTTGGAAGTTTCACTACCCTGTCTTCTCCTACTAATGGACCCTGACCTTGTTTGGAGGTTCTCAAGCACAGCGCAGCTACCGTATACCCTTGATCTAGCAACAGTTTGCCTCTAGCGGGGAAGGTCGTCCTCTTTGAGCAAGGCAGGGAAACACATGGAGCGGGGAAGGACAAAGAGGACAGCTTTTGAGACAGCACTTGTCCCAGCCAGATCGCCCCCTCGCATCCAAATCATCCAGACACAACCTCAAACCAAAGAATGCCTCCTAAAACCAAAAAAAACATCACCTAAACCACCCTCAACATCCAACCTAAAGCACCCTTTCACAAATAACTTATGCAACCTAAACTCAACCCACCTCAAACAACCTCAAGACACTTAAAAAGGGCCTAAACAGATTAACCACCTCAAACCACCCATCTAAACCTAATGCCTAAAATAACCAACCTAACCCTTCCTAAATAAGACAAACATACACAACCTGAACAACATCAACCAAACGACCTAAGGCAAGCTACCAAATGCACCTACACCTACACCCAGCGGCTGCAAGCCAATCTAAACCAAGCCAACTTCAACAACCAAGCTACCACATCCTAAATCACCTAAACTCCCTAAGCCTAACCAAGCTACAGCCATCAAAAAACACCTACACCCATGCAACCAACAAACACCCTACCACCCATGCAAAGCCTCACCTGCTTGTGTCTGGAGACTTGGAAGTTTCACTACCCTGTCTTCTCCTACTAATGGACCCTGAGCTTGTTTGGAGGTTCTCAAGCACAGCGCAGCTACCGTATACCCTTGATCTAGCAACAGTTCGCCTCTAGCGGGGAAGGTCGTCCTCTTTGAGCAAGGCAGGGAAACACATGGAGCGGGGAAGGACAAAGAGGACAGCTTTTAAGACAGCACTTGTCCCAGCCAGATCGCCCCCTCACATCCAAATCATCCAGACACAACCTCAAACCAAAGAATGCCTCCTAAAACCAAAAAAAACGTCACCTAAACCACCCTCAACATCCAACCTAAAGCACCCTTTCACAAATAACTTATGCAACCTAAACTCAACCCACCTCAAACAACCTCAAGACACTTAAAAAGGGCCTAAACAGATTAACCACCTCAAACCACCCATCTAAACCTAATGCCTAAAATAACCAACCTAACCCTTCCTAAATAAGACAAACATACACAACCTGAACAACATCAACCAAACGACCTAAGGCAAGCTACCAAATGCACCTACACCTACACCCAGCGGCTGCAAGCCAATCTAAACCAACCCAACTTCAACAACCAAGCTACCACATCCTAAATCACCTAAACTCCCTAAGCCTAACCAAGCTACAGCCATCAAAAAACACCTACACCCATGCAACCAACAAACACCCTACCACCCATGCAAAGCCTCACCTGCTTGTGTCTGGAGACTTGGAAGTTTCACTACCCTGTCTTCTCCTACTAATGGACCCTGAGCTTGTTTGGAGGTTCTCAAGCACAGCGCAGCTACCGTATACCCTTGATCTAGCAACAGTTCGCCTCTAGCGGGGAAGGTCGTCCTCTTTGAGCAAGGCAGGGAAACACATGGAGCGGGGAAGGACAAAGAGGACAGCTTCTAAGACAGCACTTGTCCCAGCCAGATCGCCCCCTCGCATCCAAATCATCCAGACACAACCTCAAACCAAAGAATGCCTCCTAAAACCAAAAAAAACATCACCTAAACCACCCTCAACATCCAACCTAAAGCACCCTTTCACAAATAACTTATGCAACCTAAACTCAACCCACCTCAAACAACCTCAAGACACTTAAAAAGGGCCTAAACAGATTAACCACCTCAAACCACCCATCTAAACCTAATGCCTAAAATAACCAACCTAACCCTTCCTAAATAAGACAAACATACACAACCTGAACAACATCAACCAAACGACCTAAGGCAAGCTACCAAATGCACCTACACCTACACCCAGCGGCTGCAAGCCAATCTAAACCAACCCAACTTCAACAACCAAGCTACCACATCCTAAATCACCTAAACTCCCTAAGCCTAACCAAGCTACAGCCATCAAAAAACACCTACACCCATGCAACCAACAAACACCCTACCACCCATGCAAAGCCTCACCTGCTTGTGTCTGGAGACTTGGAAGTTTCACTACCCTGTCTTCTCCTACTAATGGACCCTGAGCTTGTTTGGAGGTTCTCAAGCACAGCGCAGCTACCGTATACCCTTGATTTAGCAACAGTTCGCCTCTAGCGGGGAAGGTCGTCCTCTTTGAGCAAGGCAGGGAAACACATGGAGCGGGGAAGGACAAAGAGGACAGCTTCTAAGACAGCACTTGTCCCAGCCAGATCGCCCCCTCGCATCCAAATCATCCAGACACAACCTCAAACCAAAGAATGCCTCCTAAAACCAAAAAAAACGTCACCTAAACCACCCTCAACATCCAACCTAAAGCACCCTTTCACAAATAACTTATGCAACCTAAACTCAACCCACCTCAAACAACCTCAAGACACTTAAAAAGGGCCTAAACAGATTAACCACCTCAAACCACCCATCTAAACCTAATGCCTAAAATAACCAACCTAACCCTTCCTAAATAAGACAAACATACACAACCTGAACAACATCAACCAAACGACCTAAGGCAAGCTACCAAATGCACCTACACCTACACCCAGCGGCTGCAAGCCAATCTAAACCAACCCAACTTCAACAACCAAGCTACCACATCCTAAATCACCTAAACTCCCTAAGCCTAACCAAGCTACAGCCATCAAAAAACACCTACACCCATGCAACCAACAAACACCCTACCACCCATGCAAAGCCTCACCTGCTTGTGTCTGGAGACTTGGAAGTTTCACTACCCTGTCTTCTCCTACTAATGGACCCTGAGCTTGTTTGGAGGTTCTCAAGCACAGCGCAGCTACCGTATACCCTTGATCTAGCAACAGTTCGCCTCTAGCGGGGAAGGTCGTCCTCTTTGAGCAAGGCAGGGAAACACATGGAGCGGGGAAGGACAAAGAGGACAGCTTTTGAGACAGCACTTGTCCCAGCCAGATCGCCCCCTCGCATCCAAATCATCCAGACACAACCTCAAACCAAAGAATGACTCCTAAAACCAAAGAAAACGTCACCTAAACCACCCTCAACATCCAACCTAAAGCACCCTTTCACAAATAACTTATGCAACCTAAACTCAACCCACCTCAAACAACCTCAAGACACTTAAAAAGGGCCTAAACAGATTAACCACCTCAAACCACCCATCTAAACCTAATGCCTAAAATAACCAACCTAACCCTTCCTAAATAAGACAAACATACACAACCTGAACAACATCAACCAAACGACCTAAGGCAAGCTACCAAATGCACCTACACCTACACCCAGCGGCTGCAAGCCAATCTAAACCAACCCAACTTCAACAACCAAGCTACCACATCCTAAATCACCTAAACTCCCTAAGCCTAACCAAGCTACAGCCATCAAAAAACACCTACACCCATGCAACCAACAAACACCCTACCACCCATGCAAAGCCTCACCTGCTTGTGTCTGGAGACTTGGAAGTTTCACTACCCTGTCTTCTCCTACTAATGGACCCTGAGCTTGTTTGGAGGTTCTCAAGCACAGCGCAGCTACCGTATACCCTTGATCTAGCAACAGTTCGCCTCTAGCGGGGAAGGTCGTCCTCTTTGAGCAAGGCAGGGAAACACATGGAGCGGGGAAGGACAAAGAGGACAGCTTTTGAGACAGCACTTGTCCCAGCCAGATCGCCCCCTCGCATCCAAATCATCCAGACACAACCTCAAACCAAAGAATGCCTTCTAAAACCAAAAAAAACATCACCTAAACCACCCTCAACATCCAACCTAAAGCACCCTTTCACAAATAATTTATGCAACCTAAACTCAACCCACCTCAAACAACCTCAAGACACTTAAAAAGGGCCTAAACAGATTAACCACCTCAAACCACCCATCTAAACCTAATGCCTAAAATAACCAACCTAACCCTTCCTAAATAAGACAAACATACACAACTTGAACAACATCAACCAAACGACCTAAGGCAAGCTACCAAATGCACCTACACCTACACCCAGCGGCTGCAAGCCAATCTAAACCAACCCAACTTCAACAACCAAGCTACCACATCCTAAATCACCTAAACTCCCTAAGCCTAACCAAGCTACAGCCATCAAAAAACACCTACACCCATGCAACCAACAAACACCCTACCACCCATGCAAAGCCTCACCTGCTTGTGTCTGGAGACTTGGAAGTTTCACTACCCTGTCTTCTCCTACTAATGGACCCTGAGCTTGTTTGGAGGTTCTCAAGCACAGCGCAGCTACCGTATACCCTTGATCTAGCAACAGTTCGCCTCTAGCGGGGAAGGTCGTCCTCTTTGAGCAAGGCAGGGAAACACATGGAGCGGGGAAGGACAAAGAGGACAGCTTCTAAGACAGCACTTGTCCCAGCCAGATCGTCCCCTCGCATCCAAATCATCCAGACACAACCTCAAACCAAAGAATGCCTCCTAAAACCAAAAAAAACGTCACCTAAACCACCCTCAACATCCAACCTAAAGCACCCTTTCACAAATAACTTATGCAACCTAAACTCAACCCACCTCAAACAACCTCAAGACACTTAAAAAGGGCCTAAACAGATTAACCACCTCAAACCACCCATCTAAACCTAATGCCTAAAATAACCAACCTAACCCTTCCTAAATAAGACAAACATACACAACCTGAACAACATCAACCAAACGACCTAAGGCAAGCTACCAAATGCACCTACACCTACACCCAGCGGCTGCAAGCCAATCTAAACCAACCCAACTTCAACAACCAAGCTACCACATCCTAAATCACCTAAACTCCCTAAGCCTAACCAAGCTACAGCCATCAAAAAACACCTACACCCATGCAACCAACAAACACCCTACCACCCATGCAAAGCCTCACCTGCTTGTGTCTGGAGACTTGGAAGTTTCACTACCCTGTCTTCTCCTACTAATGGACCCTGAGCTTGTTTGGAGGTTCTCAAGCACAGCGCAGCTACCGTATACCCTTGATCTAGCAACAGTTCGCCTCTAGCGGGGAAGGTCGTCCTCTTTGAGCAAGGCAGGGAAACACATGGAGCGGGGAAGGACAAAGAGGACAGCTTTTAAGACAGCACTTGTCCCAGCCAGATCGCCCCCTCACATCCAAATCATCCAGACACAACCTCAAACCAAAGAATGCCTCCTAAAACCAAAAAAAACGTCACCTAAACCACCCTCAACATCCAACCTAAAGCACCCTTTCACAAATAACTTATGCAACCTAAACTCAACCCACCTCAAACAACCTCAAGACACTTAAAAAGGGCCTAAACAGATTAACCACCTCAAACCACCCATCTAAACCTAATGCCTAAAATAACCAACCTAACCCTTCCTAAATAAGACAAACATACACAACCTGAACAACATCAACCAAACGACCTAAGGCAAGCTACCAAATGCACCTACACCTACACCCAGCGGCTGCAAGCCAATCTAAACCAACCCAACTTCAACAACCAAGCTACCACATCCTAAATCACCTAAACTCCCTAAGCCTAACCAAGCTACAGCCATCAAAAAACACCTACACCCATGCAACCAACAAACACCCTACCACCCATGCAAAGCCTCACCTGCTTGTGTCTGGAGACTTGGAAGTTTCACTACCCTGTCTTCTCCTACTAATGGACCCTGAGCTTGTTTGGAGGTTCTCAAGCACAGCGCAGCTACCGTATACCCTTGATCTAGCAACAGTTCGCCTCTAGCGGGGAAGGTCGTCCTCTTTGAGCAAGGCAGGGAAACACATGGAGCGGGGAAGGACAAAGAGGACAGCTTTTAAGACAGCACTTGTCCCAGCCAGATCGCCCCCTCGCATCCAAATCATCCAGACACAACCTCAAACCAAAGAATGCCTCCTAAAACCAAAAAAAACATCACCTAAACCACCCTCAACATCCAACCTAAAGCACCCTTTCACAAATAACTTATGCAACCTAAACTCAACCCACCTCAAACAACCTCAAGACACTTAAAAAGGGCCTAAACAGATTAACCACCTCAAACCACCCATCTAAACCTAATGCCTAAAATAACCAACCTAACCCTTCCTAAATAAGACAAACATACACAACCTGAACAACATCAACCAAACGACCTAAGGCAAGCTACCAAATGCACCTACACCTACACCCAGCGGCTGCAAGCCAATCTAAACCAACCCAACTTCAACAACCAAGCTACCACATCCTAAATCACCTAAACTCCCTAAGCCTAACCAAGCTACAGCCATCAAAAAACACCTACACCCATGCAACCAACAAACACCCTACCACCCATGCAAAGCCTCACCTGCTTGTGTCTGGAGACTTGGAAGTTTCACTACCCTGTCTTCTCCTACTAATGGACCCTGAGCTTGTTTGGAGGTTCTCAAGCACAGCGCAGCTACCGTATACCCTTGATCTAGCAACAGTTCGCCTCTAGCGGGGAAGGTCGTCCTCTTTGAGCAAGGCAGGGAAACACATGGAGCGGGGAAGGACAAAGAGGACAGCTTTTGAGACAGCACTTGTCCCAGCCAGATCGCCCCCTCGCATCCAAATCATCCAGACACAACCTCAAACCAAAGAATGCCTCCTAAAACCAAAAAAAACATCACCTAAACCACCCTCAACATCCAACCTAAAGCACCCTTTCACAAATAATTTATGCAACCTAAACTCAACCCACCTCAAACAACCTCAAGACACTTAAAAAGGGCCTAAACAGATTAACCACCTCAAACCACCCATCTAAACCTAATGCCTAAAATAACCAACCTAACCCTTCCTAAATAAGACAAACATACACAACTTGAACAACATCAACCAAACGACCTAAGGCAAGCTACCAAATGCACCTACACCTACACCCAGCGGCTGCAAGCCAATCTAAACCAACCCAACTTCAACAACCAAGCTACCACATCCTAAATCACCTAAACTCCCTAAGCCTAACCAAGCTACAGCCATCAAAAAACACCTACACCCATGCAACCAACAAACACCCTACCACCCATGCAAAGCCTCACCTGCTTGTGTCTGGAGACTTGGAAGTTTCACTACCCTGTCTTCTCCTACTAATGGACC
Source organism: Columba livia (assembly GCF_036013475.1). NCBI lineage: Eukaryota > Metazoa > Chordata > Aves > Columbiformes > Columbidae > Columba > Columba livia. Next base: position 55,567,493 of record NC_088603.1, on the reverse strand, counting down.
CTGAGCTTGTTTGGAGGTTCTCAAGCACAGCGCAGCTACCGTATACCCTTGATCTAGCAACAGTTCGCCTCTAGCGGGGAAGGTCGTCCTCTTTGAGCAAGGCAGGGAAACACATGGAGCGGGGAAGGACAAAGAGGACAGCTTCTAAGACAGCACTTGTCCCAGCCAGATCGTCCCCTCGCATCCAAATCATCCAGACACAACCTCAAACCAAAGAATGCCTCCTAAAACCAAAAAAAACGTCACCTAAACCACCCTCAACATCCAACCTAAAGCACCCTTTCACAAATAACTTATGCAACCTAAACTCAACCCACCTCAAACAACCTCAAGACACTTAAAAAGGGCCTAAACAGATTAACCACCTCAAACCACCCATCTAAACCTAATGCCTAAAATAACCAACCTAACCCTTCCTAAATAAGACAAACATACACAACCTGAACAACATCAACCAAACGACCTAAGGCAAGCTACCAAATGCACCTACACCTACACCCAGCGGCTGCAAGCCAATCTAAACCAACCCAACTTCAACAACCAAGCTACCACATCCTAAATCACCTAAACTCCCTAAGCCTAACCAAGCTACAGCCATCAAAAAACACCTACACCCATGCAACCAACAAACACCCTACCACCCATGCAAAGCCTCACCTGCTTGTGTCTGGAGACTTGGAAGTTTCACTACCCTGTCTTCTCCTACTAATGGACCCTGAGCTTGTTTGGAGGTTCTCAAGCACAGCGCAGCTACCGTATACCCTTGATCTAGCAACAGTTCGCCTCTAGCGGGGAAGGTCGTCCTCTTTGAGCAAGGCAGGGAAACACATGGAGCGGGGAAGGACAAAGAGGACAGCTTTTAAGACAGCACTTGTCCCAGCCAGATCGCCCCCTCACATCCAAATCATCCAGACACAACCTCAAACCAAAGAATGCCTCCTAAAACCAAAAAAAACGTCACCTAAACCACCCTCAACATCCAACCTAAAGCACCCTTTCACAAATAACTTATGCAACCTAAACTCAACCCACCTCAAACAACCTCAAGACACTTAAAAAGGGCCTAAACAGATTAACCACCTCAAACCACCCATCTAAACCTAATGCCTAAAATAACCAACCTAACCCTTCCTAAATAAGACAAACATACACAACCTGAACAACATCAACCAAACGACCTAAGGCAAGCTACCAAATGCACCTACACCTACACCCAGCGGCTGCAAGCCAATCTAAACCAACCCAACTTCAACAACCAAGCTACCACATCCTAAATCACCTAAACTCCCTAAGCCTAACCAAGCTACAGCCATCAAAAAACACCTACACCCATGCAACCAACAAACACCCTACCACCCATGCAAAGCCTCACCTGCTTGTGTCTGGAGACTTGGAAGTTTCACTACCCTGTCTTCTCCTACTAATGGACCCTGAGCTTGTTTGGAGGTTCTCAAGCACAGCGCAGCTACCGTATACCCTTGATCTAGCAACAGTTCGCCTCTAGCGGGGAAGGTCGTCCTCTTTGAGCAAGGCAGGGAAACACATGGAGCGGGGAAGGACAAAGAGGACAGCTTTTAAGACAGCACTTGTCCCAGCCAGATCGCCCCCTCGCATCCAAATCATCCAGACACAACCTCAAACCAAAGAATGCCTCCTAAAACCAAAAAAAACATCACCTAAACCACCCTCAACATCCAACCTAAAGCACCCTTTCACAAATAACTTATGCAACCTAAACTCAACCCACCTCAAACAACCTCAAGACACTTAAAAAGGGCCTAAACAGATTAACCACCTCAAACCACCCATCTAAACCTAATGCCTAAAATAACCAACCTAACCCTTCCTAAATAAGACAAACATACACAACCTGAACAACATCAACCAAACGACCTAAGGCAAGCTACCAAATGCACCTACACCTACACCCAGCGGCTGCAAGCCAATCTAAACCAACCCAACTTCAACAACCAAGCTACCACATCCTAAATCACCTAAACTCCCTAAGCCTAACCAAGCTACAGCAAGCAAAAAACACCTACACCCATGCAACCAACAAACACCCTACCACCCATGCAAAGCCTCACCTGCTCGTGTCTGGAGACTTGGAAGTTTCACTACCCTGTCTTCTCCTACTAATGGACCCTGAGCTTGTTTGGAGGTTCTCAAGCACAGCGCAGCTACCGTATACCCTTGATCTAGCAACAGTTCACCTCTAGCGGGGAAGGTCGTCCTCTTTGAGCAAGGCAGGGAAACACATGGAGCGGGGAAGGACAAAGAGGACAGCTTTTAAGACAGCACTTGTCCCAGCCAGATCGCCCCCTCGCATCCAAATCATCCAGACACAACCTCAAACCAAAGAATGCCTCCTAAAACCAAAAAAAACATCACCTAAACCACCCTCAACATCCAACCTAAAGCACCCTTTCACAAATAATTTATGCAACCTAAACTCAACCCACCTCAAACAACCTCAAGACACTTAAAAAGGGCCTAAACAGATTAACCACCTCAAACCACCCATCTAAACCTAATGCCTAAAATAACCAACCTAACCCTTCCTAAATAAGACAAACATACACAACCTGAACAACATCAACCAAACGACCTAAGGCAAGCTACCAAATGCACCTACACCTACACCCAGCGGCTGCAAGCCAATCTAAACCAAGCCAACTTCAACAACCAAGCTACCACATCCTAAATCACCTAAACTCCCTAAGCCTAACCAAGCTACAGCCATCAAAAAACACCTACACCCATGCAACCAACAAACACCCTACCACCCATGCAAAGCCTCACCTGCTTGTGTCTGGAGACTTGGAAGTTTCACTACCCTGTCTTCTCCTACTAATGGACCCTGAGCTTGTTTGGAGGTTTTCAAGCACAGCGCAGCTACCGTATACCCTTGATCTAGCAACAGTTCGCCTCTAGCGGGGAAGGTCGTCCTCTTTGAGCAAGGCAGGGAAACACATGGAGCGGGGAAGGACAAAGAGGACAGCTTTTGAGACAGCACTTGTCCCAGCCAGATCGCCCCCTCGCATCCAAATCATCCAGACACAACCTCAAACCAAAGAATGCCTCCTAAAACCAAAAAAAACATCACCTAAACCACCCTCAACATCCAACCTAAAGCACCCTTTCACAAATAACTTATGCAACCTAAACTCAACCCACCTCAAACAACCTCAAGACACTTAAAAAGGGCCTAAACAGATTAACCACCTCAAACCACCCATCTAAACCTAATGCCTAAAATAACCAACCTAACCCTTCCTAAATAAGACAAACATACACAACCTGAACAACATCAACCAAACGACCTAAGGCAAGCTACCAAATGCACCTACACCTACACCCAGCGGCTGCAAGCCAATCTAAACCAAGCCAACTTCAACAACCAAGCTACCACATCCTAAATCACCTAAACTCCCTAAGCCTAACCAAGCTACAGCCATCAAAAAACACCTACACCCATGCAACCAACAAACACCCTACCACCCATGCAAAGCCTCACCTGCTTGTGTCTGGAGACTTGGAAGTTTCACTACCCTGTCTTCTCCTACTAATGGACCCTGAGCTTGTTTGGAGGTTCTCAAGCACAGCGCAGCTACCGTATACCCTTGATCTAGCAACAGTTCGCCTCTAGCGGGGAAGGTCGTCCTCTTTGAGCAAGGCAGGGAAACACATGGAGCGGGGAAGGACAAAGAGGACAGCTTTTGAGACAGCACTTGTCCCAGCCAGATCGCCCCCTCGCATCCAAATCATCCAGACACAACCTCAAACCAAAGAATGACTCCTAAAACCAAAGAAAACGTCACCTAAACCACCCTCAACATCCAACCTAAAGCACCCTTTCACAAATAACTTATGCAACCTAAACTCAACCCACCTCAAACAACCTCAAGACACTTAAAAAGGGCCTAAACAGATTAACCACCTCAAACCACCCATCTAAACCTAATGCCTAAAATAACCAACCTAACCCTTCCTAAATAAGACAAACATACACAACCTGAACAACATCAACCAAACGACCTAAGGCAAGCTACCAAATGCACCTACACCTACACCCAGCGGCTGCAAGCCAATCTAAACCAACCCAACTTCAACAACCAAGCTACCACATCCTAAATCACCTAAACTCCCTAAGCCTAACCAAGCTACAGCCATCAAAAAACACCTACACCCATGCAACCAACAAACACCCTACCACCCATGCAAAGCCTCACCTGCTTGTGTCTGGAGACTTGGAAGTTTCACTACCCTGTCTTCTCCTACTAATGGACCCTGAGCTTGTTTGGAGGTTCTCAAGCACAGCGCAGCTACCGTATACCCTTGATCTAGCAACAGTTCGCCTCTAGCGGGGAAGGTCGTCCTCTTTGAGCAAGGCAGGGAAACACATGGAGCGGGGAAGGACAAAGAGGACAGCTTTTAAGACAGCACTTGTCCCAGCCAGATCGCCCCCTCGCATCCAAATCATCCAGACACAACCTCAAACCAAAGAATGCCTCCTAAAACCAAAAAAAACGTCACCTAAACCACCCTCAACATCCAACCTAAAGCACCCTTTCACAAATAACTTATGCAACCTAAACTCAACCCACCTCAAACAACCTCAAGACACTTAAAAAGGGCCTAAACAGATTAACCACCTCAAACCACCCATCTAAACCTAATGCCTAAAATAACCAACCTAACCCTTCCTAAATAAGACAAACATACACAACCTGAACAACATCAACCAAACGACCTAAGGCAAGCTACCAAATGCACCTACACCTACACCCAGCGGCTGCAAGCCAATCTAAACCAACCCAACTTCAACAACCAAGCTACCACATCCTAAATCACCTAAACTCCCTAAGCCTAACCAAGCTACAGCCATCAAAAAACACCTACACCCATGCAACCAACAAACACCCTACCACCCATGCAAAGCCTCACCTGCTTGTGTCTGGAGACTTGGAAGTTTCACTACCCTGTCTTCTCCTACTAATGGACCCTGAGCTTGTTTGGAGGTTCTCAAGCACAGCGCAGCTACCGTATACCCTTGATCTAGCAACAGTTCGCCTCTAGCGGGGAAGGTCGTCCTCTTTGAGCAAGGCAGGGAAACACATGGAGCGGGGAAGGACAAAGAGGACAGCTTCTAAGACAGCACTTGTCCCAGCCAGATCGCCCCCTCGCATCCAAATCATCCAGACACAACCTCAAACCAAAGAATGCCTCCTAAAACCAAAAAAAACATCACCTAAACCACCCTCAACATCCAACCTAAAGCACCCTTTCACAAATAACTTATGCAACCTAAACTCAACCCACCTCAAACAACCTCAAGACACTTAAAAAGGGCCTAAACAGATTAACCACCTCAAACCACCCATCTAAACCTAATGCCTAAAATAACCAACCTAACCCTTCCTAAATAAGACAAACATACACAACCTGAACAACATCAACCAAACGACCTAAGGCAAGCTACCAAATGCACCTACACCTACACCCAGCGGCTGCAAGCCAATCTAAACCAACCCAACTTCAAGAACCAAGCTACCACATCCTAAATCACCTAAACTCCCTAAGCCTAACCAAGCTACAGCCATCAAAAAACACCTACACCCATGCAACCAACAAACACCCTACCACCCATGCAAAGCCTCACCTGCTTGTGTCTGGAGACTTGGAAGTTTCACTACCCTGTCTTCTCCTACTAATGGACCCTGAGCTTGTTTGGAGGTTCTCAAGCACAGCGCAGCTACCGTATACCCTTGATCTAGCAACAGTTCGCCTCTAGCGGGGAAGGTCGTCCTCTTTGAGCAAGGCAGGGAAACACATGGAGCGGGGAAGGACAAAGAGGACAGCTTTTAAGACAGCACTTGTCCCAGCCAGATCGCCCCCTCGCATCCAAATCATCCAGACACAACCTCAAACCAAAGAATGCCTCCTAAAACCAAAAAAAACGTCACCTAAACCACCCTCAACATCCAACCTAAAGCACCCTTTCACAAATAACTTATGCAACCTAAACTCAACCCACCTCAAACAACCTCAAGACACTTAAAAAGGGCCTAAACAGATTAACCACCTCAAACCACCCATCTAAACCTAATGCCTAAAATAACCAACCTAACCCTTCCTAAATAAGACAAACATACACAACCTGAACAACATCAACCAAACGACCTAAGGCAAGCTACCAAATGCACCTACACCTACACCCAGCGGCTGCAAGCCAATCTAAACCAACCCAACTTCAACAACCAAGCTACCACATCCTAAATCACCTAAACTCCCTAAGCCTAACCAAGCTACAGCCATCAAAAAACACCTACACCCATGCAACCAACAAACACCCTACCACCCATGCAAAGCCTCACCTGCTTGTGTCTGGAGACTTGGAAGTTTCACTACCCTGTCTTCTCCTACTAATGGACCCTGAGCTTGTTTGGAGGTTCTCAAGCACAGCGCAGCTACCGTATACCCTTGATCTAGCAACAGTTCGCCTCTAGCGGGGAAGGTCGTCCTCTTTGAGCAAGGCAGGGAAACACATGGAGCGGGGAAGGACAAAGAGGACAGCTTCTAAGACAGCACTTGTCCCAGCCAGATCGCCCCCTCGCATCCAAATCATCCAGACACAACCTCAAACCAAAGAATGCCTCCTAAAACCAAAAAAAACATCACCTAAACCACCCTCAACATCCAACCTAAAGCACCCTTTCACAAATAACTTATGCAACCTAAACTCAACCCACCTCAAACAACCTCAAGACACTTAAAAAGGGCCTAAACAGATTAACCACCTCAAACCACCCATCTAAACCTAATGCCTAAAATAACCAACCTAACCCTTCCTAAATAAGACAAACATACACAACCTGAACAACATCAACCAAACGACCTAAGGCAAGCTACCAAATGCACCTACACCTACACCCAGCGGCTGCAAGCCAATCTAAACCAACCCAACTTCAACAACCAAGCTACCACATCCTAAATCACCTAAACTCCCTAAGCCTAACCAAGCTACAGCCATCAAAAAACACCTACACCCATGCAACCAACAAACACCCTACCACCCATGCAAAGCCTCACCTGCTTGTGTCTGGAGACTTGGAAGTTTCACTACCCTGTCTTCTCCTACTAATGGACCCTGAGCTTGTTTGGAGGTTCTCAAGCACAGCGCAGCTACCGTATACCCTTGATCTAGCAACAGTTCGCCTCTAGCGGGGAAGGTCGTCCTCTTTGAGCAAGGCAGGGAAACACATGGAGCGGGGAAGGACAAAGAGGACAGCTTTTAAGACAGCACTTGTCCCAGCCAGATCGCCCCCTCGCATCCAAATCATCCAGACACAACCTCAAACCAAAGAATGCCTCCTAAAACCAAAAAAAACATCACCTAAACCACCCTCAACATCCAACCTAAAGCACCCTTTCACAAATAACTTATGCAACCTAAACTCAACCCACCTCAAACAACCTCAAGACACTTAAAAAGGGCCTAAACAGATTAACCACCTCAAACCACCCATCTAAACCTAATGCCTAAAATAACCAACCTAACCCTTCCTAAATAAGACAAACATACACAACCTGAACAACATCAACCAAACGACCTAAGGCAAGCTACCAAATGCACCTACACCTACACCCAGCGGCTGCAAGCCAATCTAAACCAACCCAACTTCAACAACCAAGCTACCACATCCTAAATCACCTAAACTCCCTAAGCCTAACCAAGCTACAGCCATCAAAAAACACCTACACCCATGCAACCAACAAACACCCTACCACCCATGCAAAGCCTCACCTGCTTGTGTCTGGAGACTTGGAAGTTTCACTACCCTGTCTTCTCCTACTAATGGACCCTGAGCTTGTTTGGAGGTTCTCAAGCACAGCGCAGCTACCGTATACCCTTGATCTAGCAACAGTTTGCCTCTAGCGGGGAAGGTCGTCCTCTTTGAGCAAGGCAGGGAAACACATGGAGCGGGGAAGGACAAAGAGGACAGCTTTTGAGACAGCACTTGTCCCAGCCAGATCGCCCCCTCGCATCCAAATCATCCAGACACAACCTCAAACCAAAGAATGCCTCCTAAAACCAAAAAAAACGTCACCTAAACCACCCTCAACATCCAACCTAAAGCACCCTTTCACAAATAACTTATGCAACCTAAACTCAACCCACCTCAAACAACCTCAAGACACTTAAAAAGGGCCTAAACAGATTAACCACCTCAAACCACCCATCTAAACCTAATGCCTAAAATAACCAACCTAACCCTTCCTAAATAAGACAAACATACACAACCTGAACAACATCAACCAAACGACCTAAGGCAAGCTACCAAATGCACCTACACCTACACCCAGCGGCTGCAAGCCAATCTAAACCAACCCAACTTCAACAACCAAGCTACCACATCCTAAATCACCTAAACTCCCTAAGCCTAACCAAGCTACAGCCATCAAAAAACACCTACACCCATGCAACCAACAAACACCCTACCACCCATGCAAAGCCTCACCTGCTTGTGTCTGGAGACTTGGAAGTTTCACTACCCTGTCTTCTCCTACTAATGGACCCTGAGCTTGTTTGGAGGTTCTCAAGCACAGCGCAGCTACCGTATACCCTTGATCTAGCAACAGTTCGCCTCTAGCGGGGAAGGTCGTCCTCTTTGAGCAAGGCAGGGAAACACATGGAGCGGGGAAGGACAAAGAGGACAGCTTTTAAGACAGCACTTGTCCCAGCCAGATCGCCCCCTCGCATCCAAATCATCCAGACACAACCTCAAACCAAAGAATGCCTCCTAAAACCAAAAAAAACATCACCTAAACCACCCTCAACATCCAACCTAAAGCACCCTTTCACAAATAACTTATGCAACCTAAACTCAACCCACCTCAAACAACCTCAAGACACTTAAAAAGGGCCTAAACAGATTAACCACCTCAAACCACCCATCTAAACCTAATGCCTAAAATAACCAACCTAACCCTTCCTAAATAAGACAAACATACACAACCTGAACAACATCAACCAAACGACCTAAGGCAAGCTACCAAATGCACCTACACCTACACCCAGCGGCTGCAAGCCAATCTAAACCAACCCAACTTCAACAACCAAGCTACCACATCCTAAATCACCTAAACTCCCTAAGCCTAACCAAGCTACAGCCATCAAAAAACACCTACACCCATGCAACCAACAAACACCCTACCACCCATGCAAAGCCTCACCTGCTCGTGTCTGGAGACTTGGAAGTTTCACTACCCTGTCTTCTCCTACTAATGGACCCTGAGCTTGTTTGGAGGTTCTCAAGCACAGCGCAGCTACCGTATACCCTTGATCTAGCAACAGTTCGCCTCTAGCGGGGAAGGTCGTCCTCTTTGAGCAAGGCAGGGAAACACATGGAGCGGGGAAGGACAAAGAGGACAGCTTCTAAGACAGCACTTGTCCCAGCCAGATCGCCCCCTCACATCCAAATCATCCAGACACAACCTCAAACCAAAGAATGCCTCCTAAAACCAAAAAAAACATCACCTAAACCACCCTCAACATCCAACCTAAAGCACCCTTTCACAAATAACTTATGCAACCTAAACTCAACCCACCTCAAACAACCTCAAGACACTTAAAAAGGGCCTAAACAGATTAACCACCTCAAACCACCCATCTAAACCTAATGCCTAAAATAACCAACCTAACCCTTCCTAAATAAGACAAACATACATAACCTGAACAATATCAACCAAACGACCTAAGGCAAGCTACCAAATGCACCTACACCTACACCCAGCGGCTGCAAGCCAATCTAAACCAACCCAACTTCAACAACCAAGCTACCACATCCTAAATAACCTAAACTCCCTAAGCCTAACCAAGCTACAGCCATCAAAAAACACCTACACCCATGCAACCAACAAACACCCTACCACCCATGCAAAGCCTCACCTGCTTGTGTCTGGAGACTTGGAAGTTTCACTACCCTGTCTTCTCCTACTAATGGACCCTGAGCTTGTTTGGAGGTTCTCAAGCACAGCGCAGCTACCGTATACCCTTGATCTAGCAACAGTTCGCCTCTAGCGGGGAAGGTCGTCCTCTTTGAGCAAGGCAGGGAAACACAGGGAGCAGCGAAATAGGAAGCGGATATCTGCCTAGCCAGTGAGATCAGCCCAATCAATCTTGTCACACTGTTTGTCATAGTGAGATTGCTGTTCTCATCCAAGTCATCTAGTCAGCATCTGAAACCAACCGAAGACATTCTAAAACGGCCTTAATAAATGACCTACAATACCTAAGCCAAAGAATCTACAACTTACCACTCAAATCTACCAGCCACCTTGCAGCCATCAACATACCTACAGACAAAATCAAACAAGAAAATAAGAATAAATAATTTAAATAAAATCCTTTTTCCACTTCCATCCTTTTAGTTATGTTTCCTTGAAATTGTTTTTGGATGTAAGAACCCCCTGGCATTTCAGCCATATAACAGTGTCACCAGTATTCGACTCCGGGTGAGGAGAGGCAACAGTTCACTTGGAAAGGACCCGCTAACATTATCTAGTCCAACTGGCTGACCAAACATTAAAGCATTGTATTAAGGACACTGTTAAAATGCCTCCTCATCACTGACAGGTGTTGGATCTCAACCACCTCTCCAGGAAGCCTATTCCAGGGTTTCACCACCATCTTGGTAAAAAATAAATACTTCCTTACGAAAAGTTTGAACCCCCCCTGATGGACACAGCTTTTTTTGAGCCATTCCCACACATCCTGGCACTGGGTACCAGGAAGAAGAGCTCAGTGCCTCCCTCTGTATTGCCTTTCCTCAGGAAGTTGGAGAGAGCAATGAGCTCACCCCTTAGCCTCCTTCTCTCCAAGGTAGACAGACTCAAGAGTTCTCAGCCACTACCCCAGAGCACATGTCTTCCAGTCCCTTCCCGAGCTTTGCTGCCCTCCTTGGGATGCATTCATGTTAACGTCCTTCTTAAATGGTGGTGCCCAGAACTGCCTGCAGTACTTAAGGTGAGGCTGCACCAGTACTCAATTCAGAAGGACAATCACCTCTTCTGACCAGCTGGTTATGGTGTATTTGATGTCCCCAGGATGGGGTTTGCCCTCTTGGCTGCCAGGGCACTCTCTGCTGACTCCTCTTGAGCCTCCTGGCAACCAGCACCCCCAGACCCCTTTCTGCAGGGCTGCTCTCCAGCCACTCCTCTCCTCATTTAGACTTCTGTTCAGTGTCACTCCATCCCAGGTGCACAATTCCACTTTTTTTCTTGTTCAGTTTCATGCCACAAATGGAAAGTTACTGTTCCTGCAGTCGTGGTCTTGCAATTCGCCTATCAGTGTTAAAGACTGAGGCAAAAACCGCAATGAATGTTTCTGCTTTTTCTTCATCCCTATTTGTCAGGTGACTATCTTCAACAAGTATCAGTCCAAGAGATAACTGGAACTGCAATAGCATTTTTTTCCTCCCTGTCAGCAGTTAGAGTCTGATGTGTTCTTCAGCCTGTAAGGGGCAGAGTGCAGGTATTGTCAACCTGATGGACAACATCAGTTAGCTCACTATACATATCAAAGCAGGAGGCCTCCTCAGAAAACGTGTTGCACTTGAGAAATTTTACCTCCAGATTTTACCAGTCTTATCAGAAAATTTAGGCTCGGACACTATAAACCAGAGTACAAATGACAAGTTTTAGGTCTCAAAGCCGAAGTTATGAATAGAGCAGAAAGGGTACAATAACTTAAGTCTCCCTACAACAGGGGGGAGAAAACCAAAAGTAAACAAACATACAAAACCCACAAACGAAAATAAACAAAAAAACACACACAAAAAACCAGAAAACTACAAAAAAAAAAAGAAAACAGGGTAAGAAAACAGTAAAAAGGAATACAAACAAAAGTCTCACAAAACCAAGAAACGTTATGTGTTTGGAAAATTTGGCTCAAAAATGGCTCAATATGAGCAGCTGATAATCCATATGATGACAGAATACCCAAGAAGTGGAACGTATTTTAGGCATCTGAATTACTAAAATCGAGGTAAAAAAAAGTCTCTTCCACACTCTCTGCAAGACTCCAGTACATTTTACAGGCCTCAAAACCTTCTCACTCCTTCCTTATTTACTGAATCTGTTTTCAAATGATATGTGAGAAATGAGCACACTAGCCTATTTTCCTTTTAAGATCAAATTTACCTCCAACTTCCCTCTAGTGTTACTTGGGAGCAATGGGAATAAGCAATGCTGCAAGACAACTATTTTACACAAAACTAAAATTCTGTTCTCATTTTCTGCTTCTGCCTTTCCATTCATGTCAGCCCTTGAGTTACATGATCTACGCTGTCCACACTATAGCTGACTAGGTGAAAGTATCATTTATCATAAGCTCTTGTATCAGTTTTCACAAAATTTGTCAACGTTAATTTTAATAGTCCAATAAAGAGTGCAACATATTATGCTGCTGCGTGCACACGTGCATTCAGGGCCAAATTTATTCACTAGGCTGATTTTCAGCAAGTACCGACTCTTTAACAGATGCACCAAGTTTTCTGAGCTAAGTGGGTTACAATACTGTGTGCAAAGTACCATAATTTAGCTGCTGCTTATTGAAAATAGTAGCCTCTGCAGCTCAGTCTCTTTATACGGTACTCAAAGTTTATCACATGTGCCAATTCAGGACAGCACTCTAAACGGCCACTGACGAAAATATACTTCACTAACTAGAGAAGACCCAGAGCTAATATCTATGAAAGGGCTTAAAATAACAATGGTCTACATAAAGCTTTACAGTAGATCCATTTCCAAAAATACTGCCCCTATTTGACAAATGAGAGTTTTAAAAAGTACTACATAGCAGAATTTCAGTAGTGTTGAAACCATGGTCTAATACTGAGATTATGCATTGTCAGATCTCCCAGTGGTTCAAATTACATTCAGATCAAGCCCAGGCAACTGATCGCCTATTTGTGAAATTAACCAAATTATCTTTCGACAGCTTAACATTCACATGATACAGAGTTTATACCAGTTTTATTCTTTTAGATTCCAAGATGAAAAGGATACTTAATGCAGCAAAAAGTCAAAGAGACATAGGCAGACATTATCTTTTTCAGCACAGGTTGTCAATACAACGTTAACCTGTCAAAGTCTTTCTACCTAAATCTGAACTGACAGAGTTTTTCTGCTTTGACACACACATAAAATCATCACAACATGGTTTTGGCCACTGTCACTTTCAGACGTATTCCATACCCTTGTCATATCTAATGTGTGCTATTATAATCTAAACCCAGTAGTTTCTGGAATTCAATGTTAATTATAATTTTGGAAAAGTACAAATACAAGAAAATTATACAATTAAATTATGACCAAAAAATATGCCTTGCTTTCAGCTTTACACTATATTCTCAATTTTTCCACAGTTAAAAAAAGCAGGAATTAGGCTAAGGTAAGCAGAGCAGCCCCCTAAACAATGGCAATAGAAGGGGCTTGAAGGAATTGAAGGAACAAATATCAAGATGAAAGAAAAAGGTAACTAGCAATCTCAATGCTGGGTCGTTAGCCAGCGTACATGAAAGTGTCACTCCTTTAAACGCTAAAGAAGAAACCCTATTCAAGCAAGCGATGGTTTTGACATTCCCCAGAAAGACAGCCTTTGTAGAGCGACCAAAGAACGGTCCAGCAGCCTCTGGAGAGGCTCCCAGGACAGGAGGCGGCTCGGTAACAGCAAAGTTGGCCTTGGAAGTCGCAGCGCAGCCCACCGCAGAGCTGTCAGCCGGACAGCACGCACAGGACAGCAGGGCCTGCGCTGCGCCACCGTCCCGCGGCCAGGGCGGCGGGACCGGCCCGGCCCGACCCGACGCCAGCGTCACGCCGAGGCCTTCCCGGACACGCCTCCCCTCCGGGCGAGAGGCCACCGGCGCCCGGCCGGACACCACTAGCCGCCCATGGCTCCTTCCCGGCCCGCCCAGCGATCCGACGGACACCCCAAGGCCCGCGGTACCTGCGGCGTGAGGGGGGCGCCGCGTCCCACCGCCCCGCGCGGCGGCGCCTGCTCCTCGCTGATCTTCTGCTTCAGCTTCTTGAACATGGTGGCGGGAGGGAGGAGGGGAGCGGAGTGCGGCTCCCCGGTTCGTTAGGCGAGTGGCGCCGGAGGTGTGACTGAGCCCCGCCCGCCCCGACCCCGCGGAGCCGCTACTGGAGCCGCTACTGCCGCCGCTACTGCCGCCGCCCCTCCTTGCCCGCCCCCCCCGCCGCGGAGCAGGTGAACGCCGCGACTACCGCGCCTGCGCAGCCAACGTGGAGCCGAGCGCTCAGGGCAGTACGGGGCGCGGCGAGGCACAAACTTCCCAGCGGAATGCCCGGTGCCATTCCTCCCCCCGCCCCGGGGGCGGGCGCCGGTGGCGTGGCCGCCCGGCCGGGACTGGGAGCCGAGCCGGCGGCGCGGTGGTGCCGCTTCGCCTCGCCTCTCTCCGCGGGGCGGGAGGCGGCGCTGTGCCGGGAATGGCGCGAGCGGAGGGGAGGCGCTGCCCGCCCGCCGTGGAGTCACCGCCGTTCTGTCGGGAGGCGAGGAAAGCGGAGCGTAAGAACCGCCACAGCCGCCGCTTTGCTGCGCCTTCCCCGCGCTGTGAGAGGGGTCGGAGCCGCCGTAACTGTGCGACCTGTCACCTTAATGCTCGCCTGCAGAGGGGCGCTCCGCCCCGCGGCGACGGGCCGCCCGGTCCAGCCCGGCCCCCGCACCACACAAAGCGGAGAGGGGAGAAGGTGCGTCCCGACCCCCGCCTTCCCTGCGCCGCCCTGGGCAGCGAGCGAGCGGCTTTCTGCGGGGAAGCAGAAATGGTGATTCTGCTTGTTTTGTAGTTTGCTTCCACAGCGAGCGCTCTCTGGACGGCTCGGTCCGTGATTACGAATAAATCCTTTTCATCTGAAGGGCGCACGGCAAATCAGTGCAAAGACTCGGTTTGCCAGAAGGCCAAGTTGATACGGGGTTTGTAAGCCCCTATGTGACACAGTCCCGGTGTCTTGGTCAGTGAGTCTCACGCACAAGCTTTCCCAAACGGAGGAATCGGGCGCGTTGTTATCACGAGGTAATTACGAGGTGCTCGACCCTTGGGCTCGTGAAAGCTGCCGACTAAACATGCTCAAAAGTTGCTTTTTAAAACCGAAAACCTACCTGCTGATCGGCAAGTTCCATTGTTCTCATTTAGTCCACCCTGAAACCTTCGGAGTACTATTTGTAAACCTGTCTATATTATTTACAAATAGAGTACTATTAAAGGTGGAAAGGCAGCGTTTGCTACTGCCGTTACTATTCTGTCTTTGAAACTGGGGAGAAATGTTCTTGGCCACTGTAGGTTACAACCTATAGCTTTAGAGCCGTTGCTGGATGAGATTTGTGTGTGTGCATTCAGTCCTGTCAGTGTGAATGCAGAGCTGTCAGCAGCAGCCAGCATTCAATCTCCAACAATGGGACTATTTCGAAACTTGCTGTGTTGACAGTGATGCTGTATGAAGGCTAGAAATAAGTTAAGCTATTTGCAAGAAATGCTGAGCTATGCAGTCTTCTGTGTAGCACCATACTAAGGCGGTTGTATGCGGTAATCACAATCATCCAGAAAAGTTTTCACTGAAATACATTCCTGTCATCTTTAAGTAATTTGAGGAAAAAAAGTCAATATGAAATGGATCATTTGCTGTACACTGACGAAAAAGATAAACCAAGATACATCTACAGCAAACATGAACTGCTGTAAGTTTTTTCTAATTTTTTGCTACATGAGAAAAGAAAAGAAAAAAATAAAAGAAAAGAAAAGAAAAGAAAAGGAAAGGAAAGGAAAGGAAAGGAAAGGAAAGGAAAGGAAAGGAGTGGGTAATTTTCAGCAGCCTGTTTAGCTGTACAGAAACTGAGACTGGTAATGATCCTTTTTTTTTGTGTATGTTCCCATTAAGTCTACTATACATACCTTAGATGGGAGCAGTGACTTGCACACTCTACTGATTTCTAGTGAGAACTGTTGATTTGGAACACCTTCAAAAACGCTAGTCTGAACCTACAAGCAGTAATGGTCAGATAAGTATTTTGCAGATTTTTATGTTCTCTTTTCTGTAGGTGAGCTTGAAACAGAAGTATAGGAAAAAGTCTCCAGGACTAAAGGGGCAAAACCAGCTGAATAGCAGTCCATGAGGAAATGAGATAAAATAGGCATTTAAGTTTACTGCAGCCATAAAAAGCAAAGATTCTCCATGTAGCAGCACAGCCGTATGATTCAAAGGTTGGCAAGTGAGAGGGGCATTGCCTGATGAATGCTTTGGGAAACCCTGTAACAGCCTTCAGTCTCCTAATAAATCCATGATTCTCACACGTATGTGCTCTGTTACAAATGCTATCTCATATTCTCTTCTCTTCAGCATCTACAGATTACACGCTAATTTCAAACCTAGGTGACTAAAAGCAGTATGTGATTTTGATGGGTAGATGCATAAGTGAAAGAACACTAGCTCCAACAGCTATCAAATAGAAAATAAGAGCTTTGTTAATTCTTTCATTAAATGTATCCAATGCAAAAGAGAGCTCTGTATTATTTCCTTGGAAAATTTAAAGCTTGAGATATTATGTTCTGACTGTTTCTGACAGTGCAGATGTTTTCATGGGACTGAAGGCTATGCAGGAGAGAACAAGTACCAGACCAGAAAGTATGATCAAGGTTATTCTTTCCTACACTAAAGTCTTAGTTGCTGCAGAAAATGGTGAGGTGATTAATTAATTGGAACTCTGTTAATGGGTTGCAGTAACTCAACGTAGTAATCATATGGCAGTTAGATATTTTCCAGGGGATTTTTTTACTACAGCAAGGTTTTTTTGTTTTGTAAATTCCAGTGTACATAATCACCTCCTGTTCTCCATGGGAGAGGCATACCTGAGTTTTAGGAAGAGGTGAAGTAATATTTATATGTATCATTTAATCATATATAGATTGGTAGCATTTTAAATACTCAAGGACAATGTGAATTTCTGTGCTTTTGAATTGGTACAAACCAGCAATATTTTGTGATACATGACAATGTGTCTACTGTTGCTCAGATAAAACAAAGTGGTATCCCACATTAAGCAGTAGTATACAAATTCCGAAGATATATATGATAACTCCACAAAACACTATCATAAACCTTCTAAAAGGACTTTAAATATTTTAGAGTCTGGGCAAGTTTGCTTTATACATATTGCAATATACAAAGCATTTACTCTAAACCCCACAAAAGTCCTGGGGGCAATTATCTGGAACCATATTCTTACATACACATGGTGTCAAAATCCCTTACTTAACTGAACAGCACCTCATTGCTAGAGCTCTGGTCGATCTGATCTTAGTGGATTCCTTTGTGAAGTTAAAAGTAGCAACTGAAAGTGAAGATCTTTCCCCTCCTTTTTTATCTCCCTTAAGTACACCGCTTAACATAAGCTAAACAAGAGAACTATGACATTGTTGCACTGTCTGTGAAAGATAAATGTATATCTGCAAACAGCACTGGTTATGGTAGATAATTAAATTTAATTCCAAATTAAATCTATGACAGTCGTTAATGCATTTCTGTGGGAAAGAGAGTAGAGCATAAATGTAACAGACTGTTTTCACGGCAGTCTAGACCACTCTAATTGCCAGCGACAGTGGCCCACACGTCCCCGCAGTCCCATTCCCTGCCCTGCACTAGCTCCAGTGCTTGTCAGACCTTTCCCTTAGTCACTTCTGCATATTGAGTCTGCAGAAAACTAACTTGACAAGAGAGCAAATAATTTTGTGCTGACTTACGGTGCTGAGTCCCCTGAGTACAGGAGCTGCTGCAACAGAAACAGAGGCAGTGAGGAGCTGGATCGCTTTATGTTCCCAGGGTCATTTCAGATTGCTCAGGAACGTACGGTCTTTGCTAAGCAATTTGCTTAACTTAAAACTGAAGTAATCTCACCAAGCGCTACTTCCAGTTCGGCTAATAAGCAACTGTTACACAAAGAATTGATACTCTCTCAACAAGTATCTATCTTCGTGGCTAATAGCAGCGAGTCTGTGGCCTCCAGCCAGTCTATAATCTGATTTTTAAAATGCTGTCTTTAAGTTATTGCAGCTTTCTGGAAGTTGCAAGAAGTCCATGGACATAAATTATTAATATGGTTTTCAATATTCTTTTCTACACCTACAACTCCAGCTACTTTTTGAAAGATGTACGAATTTGCTAGTAGCTAGTTCTTTCAATCCAGTCATCCATCACAAGTACAAAAAGGCATAAAAGAAAGCAACATGACATACATAGTGTTTCTGATAACTTTTTAATGTTGGTTCTCATTTTGTTTGGAAAGAAGGTTTGGTATGTTTGAATTTTTCTTGACGTCATAATCATGCTGTTAGAAACTAATGTTTAATAGAAAATATTCTTATTATTCCTACTGGATAATGTTTGACATCAAGGAAGTTACTTTATAAATAAATGAACATGAACTGGTAGTAGAGTAAACAAACCTAAGCAAAAGGGAGCACTAATCATGTAACAGGAGTTACTGTTCAGAGCTTATGTACAGGCCACTATTCTTTATGGACAGCTTATGGAATGTTGCATTTGGTAATGACTGCAATTTTTACTCTTACTTTAAAAATTCAAATACTAATGTTGATGTTAAAGCAGTCATACAGTGTACCATACATAGGTGGACAAGTAATCACTTTCAATTAGGAAGTATTCTGATCTTTACTTCAGCACAAAGGTTACAAACAACACAACGTTATCTGATAGTGCAATGAAAACCGTCACAGCTCATTGTACCTGCACCCTACGGAAAGAGGAGAAATAGTTGTGTGAGGTAAATCCTGTGTAGTGCTATAATTAGAACCCTAAAAGCTTTAATATGAATAAAACAGATAATCAGAGCATTTGTCTAGCCTGATTTAATTTCCATTTTTGCTTTTGTATCTAAGTGTTGTGACTTATAACCACCACCAGATGGCAGTGTTCTAGAAGATTATGACCGTGCCTCTCCAGAGTCATTGTCAGTATTACAAATGCAAAACTGTACCAACAGTGGGATGAGTTTCAAAACATTCATGTCAGGGAACTGACAAAACCCAAAGTTTCTACATCAGCTGTATAATTCTCCCATGTACAAAGTATGGGCTGGTCTAAGTAACTTGCTGGATATCGAACATTTAATTTCTTTACCACGTGGCTGACTTTGTGGTTGCTTAGCAAACAGTCCATTTGCTGATTATTTCTGTATTCATGTACTCACCTGTGGTGCCCAGATATTGGTCCGAGCTCAGCAACGGTAAAACTGAGCAAAAAGATTCAATAACAGCCATTTAAAGTGAGTGATTTAAGGGAAAAGTCAGATTTGTATGTTCAAAATGCACAAGGCTATGAAAAGAGCAGGGGCAGTGTCTGAGAAAACTGACAGGTAGCCTAAAGGCTGCAGTTGTTCAAACTGGGTAGACAAGAGGAATTAACTCACTTCAGCATGGGCAAAAGCTGACAGGGGTGGCTGCTTTGCACCTTGGGAGGGAAAGGAAGCTCTCTGCTCTTGCTGGAAAGTTGTTCAGGGATCACATTTCATGTCACACACTCCTCTATTTCCAAAAGTACAAAGTGCAAGCTCAGGCACTGAAGACTACTAAGAAACTGCAATAAACTGGGTCACTAATTAGGACTGCAGGAGGAGGAAAATTATTTGGATTTATTCAGCTGAAAGACCACAAGCCATCTTTCTGTGAATGGGAATATAAGACATGGAGAAATTAAAAAGTGAGTGACAGGATTTGATCCTGCAAGGGTCTTGCTTTCCTCAAACAAAAAATCTTCATTTTATCACTACCTTGTTAAGTGGCATTTCCTTTCTTGTTTCTCTAGAGAAGAGGTGTCAAACTAATTTTCATCAGGGGCCACATCAGCCTCACGCTTGCTTTCTAAGGGCCGAATGTCATTTTAGGACTGTATAAATGTAACTACTCCTACATTATCCCTGGTTTAGAGCACTGAAACCTTTCTCCTAACTTCCATTTCACTTTAGTTGTACTGTAAAAGCTCTGGAAGCCACAAAAAGGGAGCCAATGATGCTATAAAACAGCAGATCCTTTACATCAACAGTGATGATAGTCACGAGTTTGATTTTAAATTAGCTGGCAGCAGACTCTCATTTGAGTACTTTCATTTTTCTGTAATCACAACAAAACAACAAATAAACAAAACCCCCACACATAAAACCACCAACAACTCTATATGGGCAAGAACCTTATATCTAAAAACAAAGAAGAACTTGCTCCTGAAGACAGAGTTCCTTCATGGCAGAGGAGTGGTCTGGTTTCAAGGAAATCTGGTTTCTATTCCCAGCCCTCCCAGTGCCCTGCTCATCCACACTGGGCAAGCTGTTTTGCATTTCAGTATTTCTATTGGTATTTTAATTGAGAACAGTGATGCTACCCAATTTCCTGCAAACACCTGGTTAGTTTTCCTCTTTGCTTGCCCAACTGCTGATAGAAAGCTCAAGGGAATGACGGCTTATTTAGATGGTTTTTAAGAATACTGAGATACACATTCATAAGAAACAATTATCTCCCTCTTGGGATTTTTCTGATTCTACGATAATGTTTTCCCCTTAAGCACCATCATTAAGAAACAGCAAGTGATTTTGCTTAATCATTTTCAGTCAGCAGGGCTAGGAATACAAGCAACGATCTTCAGATACTGAGGTTATTCAATTGGGAAAAGCTGAAAAAGTGATTTAATTTCTGTGATGCCTTTAGCTAAAGTGTGGAACATCTAAAACCACATCACTGGGGATGCTACACCCAGAATTCACTGCTAAGGAAAGTCACTGAGTTATAGCACAACAAATTCTTTAAGAGGTATACTGAAGAACATTTGCAACTATCAAGGTACACATCTATTTCAAGGAGAATCAGGAAGTACTTTTTCTAATTACAATACTGTATAATTTGATTGTCGCTAAGGAAAACATTCACCTTCCTTCTGCAGTATCAAATTCATTAAAATGGTGGATGCAGAATACAAAAACCAGTGATTTAGGAATAATCATACTACTTCCCTGCATAACAGTTTCCAGAATCAACAAAATAGAACAAATACACATTTTTGTTCAGTGATTATACAAAGCCGTGACACATAAAAGCACAAGGACAATAGTTGTACGTAGCTAGATATATGGATTAGTGCTGGAATTCAGGACACATAAAGGTTATCAAAGTAACAGATCTCTAAGAACACTCAATCACCAATTTCAGATTAGAAATTTGTCAGCATTTAAGATAATATCCTAATACTGACATATTGTTGCTTGAGTATTGTTGTACTCTAAACTCCCTACTACTCTTACTTTTCAAATATTTTGGAGAGAAGTGTTTCTCATCCTCCTTAACTATTTTTTTCTAGCTCTTGGGATTTGCTACAAGATTTGCCAGCCACTGACTAGGGCGGAATATCAGGCTGAAGAGACCTGAGGGCTCTAAGCATGAAATTCTTCTCATGTCTGACTTACTTCTCAAGGACGGGCCCATAGGGCACTTCTACATAAAGAAGAGTGACTTACCTTTCAGTTGAAAATAGAGAATACTTCATCACCTCTGCTGAACTAATACAGGAGCAGAGTTATTCGGTATTGATTTGCATACATCATACCTGGCTTTCTTGAAGTGCTTTAGAAACAAATGCTCAGTAGCTCTGATGCTATGCCCATATAATAAACACAAGTCATTTCACAGGCAAGTCAATTGAGTTCTGGAAAACTCTGTGGTCTAGAAGACATTCTTACTTGTGTATAAATATAATGAAGCAAGATGCTCCCCTTGTTGTATTCTCATGCTATTTCATCATCTCTAGGAGTTCACCTGTACGTAAGGATGACACGCTGGCACGCTTCCTTTCTGTTATCCCCTCTTGTTTGCAAAGACATACTGTGAATGCAGAATCTCGAGATGTGAAGCACTCCTTTTTGAGAAAACTATTATTTAAGAGGAAGTGATTACCAAACTGCTCAGAATGTTCCAACTATGTGATTTTGCAACTTCATCTGTTAAGATGCACTATTTCAAATTAAACTCAAATGTAATAGTTGAATTGTTCTCTCTCAGACTTTGCTCACGTTATCATGGCACTTAGATTCCACACTCATTAAGTTTTTCTCTGCTTATTCCAAAAAGGCCAGAGATATTTGGTTTAGCTTAACAAATACCAAGTACAGCTCACAGCATATTTATGTTTAATTATTAATATAAAATATACCTTCTCCGTTTAATAATATAAAATATTCCTTATTGAATATGCAATATAAAATATTCCTTATTGATTAATGTATCTATTAAAATTGATCACTTGCCTTCTAAATGGCAAAATACTGGTTTTCTAACTACCCCAAATAAACTCTGATGCCTGTAATTGAAGTATTACAGTGTTACATTTACAGAGGAAAAAAAAAACCTTCAAATTAAAATATACCCACAGAACAGTGACAAGTCTTCACAGAAGTATTTCCTCTGGTAATCGGCTTCAGTCCACCTGGACTTTCCCACGGCTCTAAAAGCAGAGGGAGTATTAACCTAAAGTTTGCAATGGTGCAGTTCAATTCATAGTAAATGCAATATGAACTCAAACTACATGTTGTTTATTACTCTGTCTGGCTAAATTAAAGGTTTTCAGGCAATTTGATTATTATTTCCTACTGCCAGGTACTTTTTATAAAACTCAGCAGCAATTTGCATGCAAAGAAACTCAGAGTTATGATGCAAGTCACTGTTAACTAAAGAATTTACAATATGATTTTTACTCTGTGAAACTTTCATATTAAATGCATGTGATAATACTTACAGAAGCGCTACACTGAATTATTTATCAGAGATGAAGGCCAGACCTTGTACTCAGGCAGGAGGGTCTGCAGTGGATATTTAGGTTAGAATACACAGAACTCATGAGAACACTGAGATGTCATTCTACCTCCTCCTGGTAGTGCCAAGAATAGAGACGAGTTATTTAGTCTTTGATTTCCAAGGATAAAGTGTCATGAACTGTTCTTCTATTATCCTACCTTATTCAGTTCATCCCTGTAACTATCCAAAATAGCAAGAAATATTATTTCTACATCATGTAGCTCCCTAAATCTCTGTTGAATTCATTCTTCAATATAAACTGCCACAATCCAAAGAACCAAGATAATTTTGCAGTTGGGACACTGAGAGAAGGAAAAAGCATTGTAAACAGTTAAAATTTCATAATTATACTATAAATATGCACACAAATACTTACAAGGAAGGCATAACTTCCTTTTGGTTTGGTTCAGATACTGTAAGAAAGATAACCCTTCACTTGCTGTCATAATGCATTAACCATCGTCATGCTATTATAGAATTCTTGTTCAAAGTGTACTCTAACAGCTAGTACTGAAAATGTTTCATGTAGTATTTACTCCTCTTCCTCCATGTACTAAAAATTGCTTTCAAGTTCACCTAATTAAGCACAATATGAAGGTTCATACATTCATTAATTTTATTATTTTAAATATATTTCTAGATACTTAATTCTTTATAGTCTAGTGGTCCAAATTTTTGCTAGTCCATTAGGGACAATACTAAGCAAGTAACATGCTGCAGGTAAGATCAAATTTTGTTCTTGCCAACCTCTGTTACAACCTTTTACTTTCTTATGGCTATGAAAAATGACAGACAGTCTCATCGGGTAACATACTGCCCACAAGTCATGGGATCTTGTAGTGTTGTCCATTTAGCATGTGCTTAAGCAGGAGCCACACAGGAAGGTTAAGTACAGAGAGATAACTGTGGGCTATTATGAAATAAACCACTGTGAGTGAGGCTGCTTTAGCTTCTGTGGTGTCGGTACTCTAGTGTACACAATGCATACTTATAAAACATTCCCTTGTTGCCATCACCTTGCAGGCTGCAAATCAGCCATGAAGCTATTGAGTGGTTTTGGAAATGAGTTCTCTTACCTAAGCAGCCTCAAATACTTCAGAATCAAGATGGTACTTTGCGGCAAATACGAACGACGCACACTGGGATGCAGACAGAAATTCACACAGAGGCAGAGATCTTGTTCAGGAAGGAGCGCAGAGCCTGGCCAAGCAGAGAGCTGACCTAGGCCTAGGTTGCTTTCTTTATTCACCATTGGCAATTTATAGGATTTACAGGTACAGGCCTGGACTAAGATGTTTACAAAAAGGTGCTTTTCCACTAATTGCTATCAAGAACACACTAAACCCATGTGATGTTCATCTCACTTGTTTTTCCACTCATTCACAGACCAGGCCCAAGGACATTCACAGACCAGGCCCAAGGACATTCACACATCCCATGCACTTGGGGGCGGTTATCCGGCCCGAGATACCATTCTCACGAGTCTGGGCTATAACTTTTTACAATTATGAGAAACGTACTTCAAAGTAATCTGTCCAAAGCCCTTTATATATTATTATGTTAGTATTATGTCTTTGACCGTCCGGATGGTCATGTTAGTATTGATCTTCCTTTATCATCCAGGTGGCTGGAACCGCACATCTTGCTCTCCCACATTTTACTTTCCAACAGTACTTCTCGGGAGTTCAAAGGAGAAATTGCCGTTTCAGAAGACCTAGTCACCCAAACTGGAAAGGCAGACATCATACAGGTAAACAGAGCAGTTGCTCAACACAAGCCTCAGAGCAAAGAGAATAGTGGTAGACTGCAAACACAATTCATAGCAGAGAGATGAGTACATGAACAATTTTCGAATCACTCTTTGTCCGTAACTGAATAAAATTTCTGAATTCTAAGTTCAAAGATCTGCACTTTTTGAATGCAGTTTTGTATTTTTTTAGCATTGATTTACATACAAATAAATCTTGTCGCATCATTCATGCAGAGGTGCCCTAAGAAGACAAAAGCAGAAAGCATTAAGTCAAAAGCTGTTATATGGTGGAAAGGAAATAATGAAGGGGGAGAGAGTTCCTTTATGCTTATTTGAGAAGATGACCACTGCAGACAAGAAATTTAACTCCTATGAAGTAAAGTCCATTAATGACAACTAGTAATTTTGCTTCTAGTTAGGAAATTTCATTTTTGCTGTAGTGGAAGAAATTAGTAGTTTTGTTAATTTAGCCTAAGACTGGACTAAATTAAGTCTAAGACTGCTCAAAGATGAAGACTGCTGAAAGACAGAAATACTGAAAGCATAGAAAACTGAGGTTTGCCTCCAATGTTTCCAGAGATGACAATTTTTAGGAGGGGAGGGAGAAGAATGTAAATGCTGAATAAGCTTAACAGGCTTCATGACTCAAATGAAATGCTTTCTTTAAGAATGGGAAACATATCAGGTATGTTAGTCAACACAGAAAATATTTCTAGTCTTTAAAGCACAAACAAAAATTGTTTGCTTTTTAACATCATCTTACTGACTGTTGCATTTTAAATACTTGAGTATATTTTTATTTGTTGACATATTTGGACACAGGGGAGAGCATAAATACTGAAAATATAAACTGTTAACAGCATTTGAAACATGGGACTCAAAATCAGACCTCACGGTGCAAATATAGAAGAGAGAAAGGATCAGAAAATGGCATCACTGCAGAGATAACAGCTCAGTACTGATAAACAAGAGCAGCAGTATTGCCTAACGTAAAGGATACAAGTATCAGGTCTTCAGTACACTAGTGTGTATATATGTAAAATAACTTTCACATTGTGATATTGACCTTCCAAATGCTTTTATTACAGCAACCTGCACCAAGAGTATATTCCCTGCCAGTGAGAAGCTGCAAACAGCAGCAGTTTTCATCAGCTAACCAGGGATAACAGCTTACACTTATGCACCTACTTCTCTCTCTTCTTACCTTCACTAAACACCTGCAAACTCCACTCCTTTGGCTTCTCTGTGCTAAGCCAAAGAGTTCTCACTCCTGGGTTTCGTCCAGCTACCTCCTGCTGTGTTGCACCCCCATGCTCACTGCTGGGGCACCTGACAGACCAAATGTTGAGACCTTGTTCAGGCTTTGCACCCTGCCCGGCACCGGCTGGCATCAGAGCTGCTGGGCAAGACACCGCTGTCACTTTCCAGGCTCTGTGTTGGGCTCTAAGCTTTTATTTGTCATTATCAGGAGAATTATTTCAAATTTCAAGCCTCTGGATTTTTTACAAAATCCCCAAGCGAAACTCTCACATTTCTCATTTAAAACTAGCACTGCCAACAGAAGTAAAATAGATTCGTTCAGTTGTGCCCTTTAGTCCTATGTTAAGTTGCCCAAAAATAGAGCCAGTAAGTAAAATAATTGCACTGAAGAATGATGGGTTTAAGTTCAATGGCTTCCTTACAACTTTCTTCTTTATCTCAATAATTTCCTTGGTAACTTTTTACAGAACACTTCTCAGTAGCCTTTCTGGATGCTACTCCTTTAAATGTGACAAACATGAACAAGCACAGCCCTCAAATAACTAATTTGAAATAAGGGTTTTTACTGCTTTTCTTCATCTAACATAATCTCATCTTTCCTGGCGCTTTTTATTTTTTGAGGAAAAGGTCTGCATGTTTTAACAGTAACAACATCTAGGAAGCTACTTTTTTCCTGTTCTAGGTTATACTCCAGGCATTACTTCTGCCCTTATCAATGACAAACTAAAAGAAACACAACTATTCTGTAGTTTCAGACAACCACATTTTAGTTGTATTAACTCATATTTTAATGTTTAGATAGCAGTTACCATCATTACTGATGACAGTCAGTCATCATTACTGGTTATGTTTGGTACCACCTTTTACAAGCAACGGAGCCAAATGTCCTCTCCATAACATACAAAAGTAGATTAACGCAGATGCAGAACTGGTGGTTCTAAAAATGAACGCAGCTGCCTTGCTTACAAGGAATTGAGAGCTGTGGTATTTCCATCAGGAAACAGGCAAAGCTTGAAAAGTCAGCACACATCTCACTTGGGCTGCTCGGGTGACTATTTAAATTTTTTCTCAAAGGTTTTAAAGTAAAGCAGACATGGAGAGGTAGGAGAATATTGTGACATCTTCAGTGAAGGAGCAACCTAACAGCATGGAATGGTTATTTAAATAATTGTTTCTCATCAGATGCTGCAAGCTGTTTGAGATTGATTTAGCTTAGTTTTAATACTTAATTTATCAGTATATGATGTTTTGGTTTATACATATTGTGTGTATGTGTATTTTACATATATAAATAGAAGTTATAATTTCTGTTGGTGATTTGAAGGATTAATAAATTGGTGGATTAACCCATTCTATTTTCATTAATAAATCCTAAAAGTATTTGTTTTCAGCCATAAGTAATTAATCCGATGTCTATACAAAGTCACAAAACTAAGTTGTTGCATAAAAGATTATGTATGGTTCAAAGTACAGCTTTGCTCTGAAAAAATACTGTAAAAACAGTATGAACAAAACCATATGTTTTGTGCCTTGGTTCTGACACCATATAAGCCTTTTGTAGCCATGTAGAGAGTTTGGGATTTTTTTGGGGGGTGGAAGGGATTCCCTATCCTGGCCCCAAATTGCCAGGCTCACAAACCCAATCTTGGCTCCTGTAGTCACCACCCAGTATTATTTCTTGCTCATGTCTCACTTCCTGCAACAAAAGTTCTCCCTGCCAAACAGTGTCCTCATTACAGTTGTGTAATCCCATTTTTTAAAAGTGATGCCCTCACTGACACCTGTGCAAGCTGAGCTGAAGTTGCGTAAGTAACCAACTGGCTCCCTTAACTGGATGCTAATAAACAAGTCTGCACAAGAAACTATAATCTAGTTTGTGTGTGCACTCTCTTTTTTAGCTGAGCTGGTCAGAACAGTTAATAAGTGTACAAAATATTCAGGCATGAATCATCACAAAAGTTACTGGATTTCCTTTCAAATGCTACAGAAATTTTGAGCAAGACTGTGGTGTCATTCTTCAGAATTCAATCATGCCTGGAAGTAGACTTGCCCAGTATATATTTAGAGTGATATCTGCTTGCTTTTATACTGCTTTTATATTTGCTCAGCCTAGAAACAGCAGAAGACAGATTCTTCCTCTTACATCATCTCTAGCTTTGTTTACACTGTTTCAATCAGTTTGACTTCTGCTAACATAATTCAGGAAGTCTCGTAGAGTTGCACAGGTATCATGCATAAGTGTAATTTAGGAAATCCCTTAATCGAGATTATTTGCATGAGTGTCTTAAAAACCCCTGAAAAGGCAAGACAAAACCTTAGAAATCACACACTATCTTTTCTCGTCCATTTATCAAATACAGAATTCAACAACGTTAAGGGTTTTTTTATATCAGGACTGCACAATACATACAGAAACATAAATACTTAGGTCACAAAGGTTGAGCTGCTGTAACACTCAGAAGATTCAACATGAAGCACATGTAGAGATACATTTGCTACAAAATCTAAGCAATCCTACATTCAGGCTCTAAATGTACATTTAAAGGAATATTATAAATTTAACTTAGGTTTGGGGTTAATTTTTATATTTTCAAATTATACATCCACTTTTAAGTTTGGCCAGTTCTAGTGTTACAACTAGACATCTGGAGTCTTGTAGTAGCTTCGCTTTCTAGCTGAATAAAAGATCCACGTATTGTTGCAAGAAAGACTGAAAAGGGATATGCTAATTCTGTATGAAGTAAATTATTAAATTCAAGACAAATGTCAACAGGTTTGATTTCACAGATGAGTAAGACACTGTTTGAAACGTATTTTATTTAAATGAACTAAGTATTATGAACATTTCTGTGAACTTTTAACATTTTTCTTCTTCCTCATTTTCCGGTGGTTGAATTCAATTAACATAGCATTTCTCTAAAAAATTAAGAATATGAACTTTATTAAAAAAAAAAATAGTATGATAGTCCTAAAATTTCAAACATTGGAGTTACTACCTGCTCTATGACCTGGCAAAGCTAGTTTTGCTCTAGATCTTGAGTGCATGTACCTTATAGACAAATATTACTTCATTCCCAGTCTTCTCATTTTCAGTTCAGTAAGTGGAGTTATTAAACACAATCTGCTTGATCTGAAATGGGCTGCTCCACTCAGCTGCCATTGACCGATGCAGCAGTGTCTGCTCAGGGGCTATAAAGAAACTGGACCAAAAGTGATGCTGATGAAGTCTACAAAGATACAAGTTACCATTGACTGGCTTCTGTGAGCAATATACAGGTTTGGCGATCTCCAAAGTAAAGGGAAGTTCAGAGCCTGACATTTGAAATTTGAATTTCAGAGTCCTTTTGCTTCCCCAGATTAACAGCACTTGTATGAAGGAAACATCCACCTTCACCTTTATATAATGATGCAAATTAATGTCAGGCATATAATACACCAATGGAGAAGAAGTGCAGTGCAGCAGCGAGCAGCAGACAGGCTCAACACTGATGGAAAAGCACCTCTCTCAGTTTGGCTTTCAGTTATTCCATTTGATTGGGTTTTTTTAAATACATTAGACAGAGGGTCAAGTTTGTTACTGGAGAAAGTGAGATGAAGAGTCAGTGAAAGCTGGTTTTGTTATATGGAGAACCTGTGCACTTGAGATTTTGAAGAGAATTGTAAAGGAGTAGTTCCTTCGGGAAGCAAAAATAAAAGAGTGGTTTATTTTTTATTATATTTTCTAAAGAAGAGAAAAAATCATAGTAGGTGTGTCTTAGTTATATTAATAATTTGTTCACTTCTGCATACCTAGTGGGAACACTGTAGTAGGTGATGATAATTTGGGGTAAGGGAATATCAGGCACAGGAGAGTTCTGATAAAGGCCCATTAGGTTTTAGTGTGTTATAAAATCTAAATGTACTGAAATGTCGTATTTAAACTTTACAGTCTAATGACACTTCTATATAAAAAATATAAAGGGTGTCAGAAAGGTGACTAAGAAAAACATATGAGTATGTACTAAAAGATCCCCGTGTTTACTCACTTGTGCTTAATATAGACACTGCTCGTTAGTTCTGCAAACTCAACACAACTGTATAAGAGTGAGGTGATTTCCTCCTTGTGGCTTGTGTGTCATCACTAAAATCAACCAGCATTTCCACAATCTCTTTTGGGGGATATATAACACACAAAAAATAGGTCATGACTTCAGATTGAGTTTTCAAGAATTATATTCAGCATAGAAAATTGTCAGTATTTCTCTGTATATCAAACAGAACACAGAGACATTTAGAAGTACATCTATCAAGTATGTAAGGATGACAATACTTGAATCTCTAGTTGTTTTTACAATGGAATAATGATTAAAAGCTATATATGAAAAAAAATACACTGCTATGTATAATATAAAAACCTTCAAATGTCACAGTTACACCCTATTTTTAAAATTCTTTTTTCTTCAGACTATAGCTTCACTTCCTTACAAAATCTCAGTCCACAAACCTTGTTAAGATATTTCTTAGTTTATTTACATCTAAATGGGATCAATCCAAATAGTGCCAGTATCTTCCCCTTATTTCTTATTCAACAAGCTGATCTTTGGACACTGTTCAGAGCACTATAGTGCTCAAAATTTTACTGTACAAAAATTAAGACTAATCTATAGAAATTACAAAAATATTCCTATGAACACACTCTAAACATAAATCCCCAATATTTTATTGCTTACCTTATTTCTAAAAGACTAAAATAAAAATACCTGACCAAACCAGTGAAAATAAATACCTAGAAAGCAGAGAGCATTCTCTTTTCAATTGTTTGGTGAATTAACAAATCTGTGTTAAAACAGATGTTTTCCACAAAAGAGTGCATTTACTTGGAAATGTAGATTTCTGGGAACCCACCCACAGCTATTCAACACAGTCCAAGCCTTTCCCTGCTGAGGATGCAATAGATCTGAACCAGGAAAACTCATATAATTCTACTGCTGGAAAAGACCAGAAAGATTTGTGGGTGCTAATCCCCATAAAAATACATTGTATATGCATATTTCCTACTGTGCCCTACGAATTTTTGCACTATTAAAAGTAAATTAGGTGAAGGGGAAAACTAAATCTCACCGATTCTGCAGTTACTTAGCACTACCAGAAACCTCCTAGCCTAGATTAACCCCTACAACAACAGCTGTGAAATGTGCATATCCCTACAACAAACAACCAGGAATCCTGAATGCTTGTTTTTTTTGCACTACTTGGTAAACATCATATGGATGCAAAAACCTTATAGGGGAAGCCAGATAATAGTCCCTCAGTAGTTCAATGAATTCTACAAAAGATTTAAGAATTTTGTGATTACATTCAGCAGACAGTCTGCATGCATTCTGCCTTACAACCATTTCAAATATTCTCTTTAAATTGTGTCACATCATTTAGATTTAAGATTCAGATTTAAGTCATGCAACCCTTTACTTATTGCTTTGAGTGTAACTGAAAATTAACATTATTTTGAATAATGACAAGTGCTTCAACAGAGCTGGTACTGAATAATTTTAATGATCTTTTTACCCTGCCACAGGATTGCCCAGTGTCTGTTTAGGGATTAAACTGGACTATAATCCTACATATGTGCCATCACTATTACATTCTTAACCAGAAACTGCAATAATGAAACAAAAGCTTCACAGGAAGATTAGACATGCTAAACAGAGGAGGGGGAGGGAGGGGAAAATATTTAAAACTGCACAAATACAAACATTACACAGGAAAACACCTTTTTCTGTAAACTCTCTCGTCTAAGCTGTTTCAGTGACAAAATCTCTTTAAAATTGCATACAAATTATTGCAGGAAGTTGATATTGTTGAATGTGTTCCCTATAACTGACTTACAGGTTCACCCTAGATATACTTCCTTAGGTGACCATTACTCTAAAAAGAACTAAAATTTTACCCATGGAATGTCTCAACTGAGCAAAACAGCTTTAGAGAGAGCTTTCCAGAGAAAAGGGAAAGGAGAGGGTAAACCAGCAGGTTCAATATCTTATGACAAGGAACCTATACTAATCTACCACCTAGCAAGAAAACAGTGAGGAGAAAATATAAAGGCAGATCCAGTGATCATTCATTCATTCATTTATTTATTTTTAGCAGAAACCCATTATTATCAGAGCAGGCTTTATACTAGCTTCAATAAGATTTTGTTCAAGGCAGAATCATAAATTATTTTACATTTTGTAACTGCAGCCGTTTTACAGCAAAAGTTCTAACATAACTTTCATTTTCTGGCTTCTAATTAGAGGTTTATAATGAAACCGTATATAGCTTGACTGTTTAACTACTCATTAAGGATGCTGAACTCAGAATTGCTACTGTGACATCCTGTACCACTGCCTGCAGTAACTGTGCTGTGTATTCGCTGCACTGTGCACCACTTTTCAGTCAAGTAAACAATTGCTCTTTCAAGCCACAAAAATGCATGTCTGCTCTCAAGGAGACATGTGTTTTGCTGCATCATTAAAGAAAAATTTGCAGCCTATGATACCAAAAGACTAAACGTATGCAGATATCAACACTTCATTTAAGAAAAATGTACAAACAACCAAAACCATTTTTCCCTTTTACATAGCAATATATTAACAGAGAATCATCCCCCACAGACCTGGGACATCCCACATTTCAGAAGATTCCACACAAACTCTCTCCACTCAAGAGGGAATGAAAGACTTCTTCCACTAGGTTGACCAAACCAAGGTAACCTGAGATGTTTTCAATGAAGACTCTCCAAAAAGCCCAGAAAAATCAGCAGGTGGGTCCTTCTGGAAGAATAAACTTCAAATAAAAATGTAGTTTTTACGCCAGTAATTTTGTTAGGTCTTTCCTACTGATGTTCCACGAGAAACTTCCTGCTTCATCTCCCTGCAGTGAGATCATCATCTATTACTACAGAAGATAACTTGCTGTTGAAAATAAGCACAGTGAGGCTATGCTGTATGATCAACTGAGGAAGGAGACTGAGACAGTACAGAGTTTCTCAGACAAAGTTATAAAATACTAATAAAACTCAAGCTGTTTTACACCTACTGTAACACACTAAACTCACTTGCAAACCCCTTTTTCTTTATGCACATTCACTTGAGCTTATTTTAGTGAGACAACATTTGACTTCTGCCAAGGGCTCTGGTGAATGTTCTTGTGTCTTCCCACTAGGCTTGTCATTCTAATAGTACTTTTTCATTCCCAGGTGATTTCTAACATACGAAACACTATTTCCTCCAGCCCTTTGATCATCTCTGTGTCCTTACAGACACCCTCCACATACTGACAGAGGTGTTGAAAAGCAAATAACTACAGATCTGATCCCAAGTCTATTTCGCAGCAGTCTTACCAATACTTTTACGAATGCGAGCTGGCTCTTTGTGCATAAATTAGAATACATCCAATAGTATAGCCATTTCTTTATTTTCTATATGTTATCCTTCGGGACTCTGATGCTTACTTGTATTTAAATCCTGATAGTACAGAAGTCTGGTCGCGCTTGGGCCAGTGTAAGATAAGGTGTAAATGCTTGCCGAGGATTTTTACCCAGAAACCCTGCCTGGCACCCATCCACGTGAATCTGAGGCACTCGTGTGGCGTGCCAGACCAGAGCGGTGGCAGCAGGAGGCGGCCGGGTCGGGGACGAAGCGAATCCGGCGGTGCCCGCGGGCTCCGGTTCCTCAGAGGCGGCTGCGGCCTCCCGGGGCTCCGGCTTTGGGCCGTTCCATGGGGAACGCCGCTCGATTTGAAACAAAAAAAAAGAACCCCGGCTAAAACGGAGAAACAAACATAAAGGAGAAGGTCGCAGACCTACCTCTCCCCGCCACGGGGGTGAGTCAGCCGGCCTGCCCGGTGATAAGGGGGGGCCGAGGCGTAGAGCTGGGCGCCGCTGCCCTCCCCACCGCAGGGCACGGCTCCCCCTCCCTTCGCCGCCTGCTGAGGAAAAGAGAAACGGGGGGAAAGGAGGACACGTCTCCTCCGGCAGCGCGTTTAACGCTGACTGCTGCCTCGCCGTCCCTGAGCGCAAAGGGCGCCTCAGGACACAGACACCCGCCCCCGAGCACCGGCTGCCCGGGACCCCGCCAGGGCCGCCGCCCCGCCCGCCCGCTTTGCGCATGTGCCCGCACCGCCCGGTTCCCCCCTTGTTTCTCGGCGGGTGCGGCGCCTGCGCCGTTCTCCTCGCCGGCCTGCGTAAGGGGCTGGGGCGGGGTGGCTGCACGCCGGTCTCGGCGGCAGCGTGGGTCGGATACCGCTCTCGCAGCTGCTGTCGGCCGTCCTCCCTTCCATCCGTCGCCCACCCGCGGGACTCTGCGTGTGCTTTGCCATTAGCCGCTGTCTCCTACGCGGCTTCTCGGTGTGGCTGTAACCGCCCGGCATTGAAGGGGAGGAGGCAAGAGCGCGGGGCGGGGAAGAGGGCGGCCTGGAGCGGTGCGGCTCGTCTTTGCCCAAAGCTCCGGTTCCCGCGGCCCTTCACGGGGAAGGGGCGGGTGGGGCTTACGGAAAGGTAAAGGAAGGCAGCAGCAGCTGCCTCGCCGCGGCCCCTGGACGATCCGTGCCCGGCGGGCATCTGCGCTCGCCCTGGGGCGGCTTCTGTTCCTTGGACTCTGGGCGTGGGGAGTGAGGGAAGGAAGGAGCCTGAGTCGGTTCCGGGACCCAGTAGCCCCTCACAGCCGTGGAAGGGGGGGGAGAGGAGAAACACCCCCCCGCCCCGTCCCTATTAAGGCGCTCCGGTATTGCAGCAGGCTGGCCCGCAGGTAAGGCTCCCTGGGGCCCGGGTAAGAACAGGGTGAGGGCCGGGAGGAGGGGGTACGGGGGAGGGTGTCATACACACACAAACCCGGGCGGGGAGCGGGGTGAGAACCCGGTTCTTCGGGTTTAGAGAAGCGGGGAGAGCACGGCGGCTCAGCCGGGACTCCCTCGTCAAGAAGGTGAACCGAAAGGAAAACAATAAGGGCGGCATCCGGGGGCGGTGGCGTGCGGTCCCCTGTCCCTGTCAGACCCGCTGCGGGCGGGCCAGGGGAAGCCCGGGCGGCCCGAGCTCTTCCGGCGGGCTCGATCCGTGCGCCCCGGTCCGCAGGCCTGTGGGAACGTGCCGTTCGCGCCTCGGTGCTGAGTGGAAACGGCGGAGTGAGGGCGGGGGAGAGGAGAGAGACAGAGAAAGGAAGATGTCCTGAAATCACAGCTGTGTGTGTTTCGGCCCCTTTCTCTCCCGCACTTCTCGGAGCACTTTACCGCAGCCTCGCTGTTTCCCGGGGCGACAGGGCGTGCCCTGCGCAGGGACCCGCCGTGCGGTTCTGACAGCCTTTCTGATTCCTAGTCGGGCTTACAAAAAAAGAAAAATAAAAATCAGACCACGTTTATTTATTCTTAGTATGCCCCGCTGCTATAATTGCAAAGAGACTGTTGTTGATGATGAGATGAGCACATTAATGAGTTTGGAAGGAGCCTGATAGCAGCTCTGAGTCATTTCCAGTTTGAATGCTAGCATGATACTCTGAAGGGCAGCTTTATGTGTTTCACCGATAATAAAAACGTTTTATCTCATCAATGTTTATAAATCTCATCAATGTTTATAAATATC
Source organism: Columba livia (assembly GCF_036013475.1). Taxonomy (NCBI): domain Eukaryota; kingdom Metazoa; phylum Chordata; class Aves; order Columbiformes; family Columbidae; genus Columba; species Columba livia. The sequence goes on along the minus strand of NC_088603.1, from coordinate 55,531,966 downwards.
TCAAGGGTGGGTGTCAAGAGGTGCCCAACGATAGCATGAGGGGCAACAGGCACAGACTGAAGCACAGGAGGTTCCATCTAAATATGAGGAGAAACTTCTTTACTTTGAGGGCGCCAGAGCACTGGAACAGGCTGCCCAGAGAGGTTGTGGAGTCTCCTTCTCTGGAGACATTCAAAACCCACCTGGATGCATTCCTGTGTGATCTACTCTAGGTGAACGTGCCTTAGCAGGTGGGTTGGACTACATGATCTCCAAAGTTCTCTTCCAACTCCAAGCATTCTGTGGTCCTGCGTTGTTTGTATGATCTACTCAGTGACTCCTTCGTTTTAGAGAGACTTGCAGATGTTTTTGGCTTGAAATGAGGAAAGCCTAGGACCAATTTTATCCCTTTAAAGTACCAATGCTATCATCAAACATCCTTGGAAATGTGTGGGAGTTTTTGTTACAAATTTACTGTGAGATTAAATCAACACTTGTCTGGTGAGTTCTTCAAACATTCATTGTGTCTTGACTGTAAAGTGGTGTAATTAAATGTATTGGGGCCCAGAAACAGTTATCTTCTTAATATACATCTGATTCTTTGTTTGATGTAATTGCTTAGCGATGATGTAAGAACAGATGAAAGGTGCTCTAGTTGTACAAAATAGTTTGACGTACATTACATGCTTTTTCCATTGCTGTGCGTTACTTGGGCTTGGAGATGTTTACCTTAGAGTATGGAGTCAGTCTTACCTGAATTGAATTCCTGGCTGTAGTTGAAAACTTCTGAATAGAAGACAGTTGTATGAAATATGTGAAGTGTGAGCTTGTAGCCCTGTACATCAGTATTTCTGGTGAACTGACTCCAAAGGAGCGTAATTTTTCTGTTTGTAATGACTCTTGTTGTCTCGGAAGGTGACGTAGTGCTTTAGCATGTTAACTTTTAGAAAGTGCTGTTTAAACTGAGCTCCAGTTAGTGAGCATCTGTAGAACATGTGAAGGTCTAGACTTTCACGTAGCACAGAAGTTGTCATGTGCTTATACCCAAAAAACCTAGGTTGATATCCTATATAATTTAATACCTCTGGTACATAATGCCAGCAGAGGATTAGAAACCAGAAACAGATTTGATACTGTGGTGTTCTTTGTGTTTTTAAGTTCCTGCAGTGAAGGTGTGTGGTGATATGATAGTTATGGGTCAGTACAGTCTGGTAGTGTTACAAAAAATGATGAGAGATACTTTCTGAAAAAGTAATCCTAATTTATTATCTTGAATGTCTGGAAACTAGGTAACATGGAAGTGTATGTAATGGACAATTTGTGTTTATACATTTTGTGTCCTTGAAAATAGGTTATGTAAATAGTGCTGTTAGCTTGTGAAGATTATGAAGTTTGTGTGTTTTGGTTTTTTTTTTCTTCTTTTTGGATTAGACATGCAGACTTAGAGCTACTTTAAGGGAAGAGGCGAAGGGGCACCTCCCAAAGGGCCAGGTGGAAGCAAGTCTTTCTAAGCCTAGCAGCTTGCTACCTCAGCAGAGGGATAGTCAGCAGGAGTCATGTCAGCTGATTGCAGAAGCAGCAGGTGGAGAAGGCTCTAAGGGGCACTCAGGAGAATTTGTCCTGCTTGCTTTTCTTCGTTGTACTGTAACTGTAGCAGTAGTAGAAAAGAGTGTAGGAGTGTATTAAATTGGTAATGGAAAAATATCTTAAATAGTTGCAGCTTATTACTGAATGTGGGTTGTTACCATGGGGCTCTCTGTTTGTTTCATTAAAAAATGGAGCCTCAATATAGTAGCAGTGTTTTGTTTGGTCGTGTGTGTTTTTTGTTTTGTGGGTGGTTTTTTTGTTTTTTGTTTTTTTTTTTTTTTTTTTGAGTTATGCATCATTCTTTTGCAAAATGACAGAAAAAGCTGACAGTGTAAGAAAAGATGTTTGTTTCATTTTAGAATAAACACTTATGGAAGATTCTTTGGACTTTTTTTTATTGTGCATTCCTGTCATTTTTCACAGTGCTCATTATAGTACTGTCATTTCCTCATATTTTAAAATCACATTTGATTTCTTAGTTTCTTCTTGGATCTTCATCATTTATGGTAGCACTGATTATAGAAGAGTTCAGTAGTGTTACACTGCTTCTCTGAAACCTACAGATGCTTTATGTTGTGCCTTGAGAGATCCTCTGGTGAGTGACCATTGTAAGAGCTTTGTAGATGCTACTTGTCACTGATGGTAATATCCTATGTGTAGTGCTTTATTTTGTGGAGTAATGGTATATCCAAGTGCAGCTGTTAGCAGCAGACAGGCAGAAAACTCATACTTCATAAAATAAATGCCACTGCTTGAAGTTTCATCACTGCATGATGTCTTGGAATGGTGGTAATTTGTGAAGACTGATGAAGGTCACCAAAGATAGCTTGCTGGGTCTGGAGGTGCCTGGTAGTTCTAGAGGGCTGGAGGATATGTCAGTACAGTTGCTATCTTGCATTGCTTTAAGTTTACCTACAGTAACCAAGTGTGGTTACACTTTGTGGTTCCATCAGACAGCATGATGGTTTTTTGATTGTCTTAACTGGTGACTTTCTGTTCATCTGTAGCTTCATAACACCAACAAACTGAAGGATTTCAACCACATCTAAGGAGTTGTCATTCTGTTGCGAAATACCACGATGAACTCATAAGAAGTTGTATTTCTCAGATTTTCAAATGGCAAATAAACTGCAAACATGCTGCTTTAAAGGGGTAGATTGTGCAGTTGTCAGCCTGTACTGGACTCACTGTCAACTATCCAAAGAGTAACTTTTTCTTTCTTGAAGAGCTGACAGGAGCTTGTCTGCTCAGAGCAGAAACTTTGTGCCAACGGTTTTTGAAGTGGGCCATGATTAGAGATGAACAGGTTTTTTTTACAAATGGAAACACTATTCATGAGCTGCAATAACTTTGCCTCCATCATAGTAGTAAGCACTATAATCTCTCGGCAGACAGTAATTACATGCTTCTCTCAGTCTCTGCTTTTTCCCTTTAATGTTAGGTTCTTCTACTCATATTAGCAATTAACTCCTTTTTGCAATAGTTCTAGTTTCAGTTAGAATTTTCATTCAGAATAAGACTAAATGAATCCTTAAAACTATTGAATTAAAACCATGTTTATTTCCTTCTGACACTCTACACACAATCCTTTGTTGAGTCATGTTCACCCTGTGATCATGTAGCTCCTTTTCTTAGGTGTTTTTTGCACCCATGGACAGTCATGCTATTTCCAAAGAGTGTACCCTCATATAGGGGCATTCTTCTGGGGAACACACTTATGTTAGTCTTGTATAATTTTAACTCAAGTAAAGTAATATATTTTTAGTCTATGCCCTTTTGTCTCTACTTTAGAGTTTGCTTTGACATAACACTGAAGGTTAGGTAGATAAGATTGTGACTTCCCATGTTATTCTTTCTGCTCTTTCTCAAATGTGACTGCTACTTCTGCTGTTTTGCAATGTTAATACCTCTGGCTTGTTTGTAGCTTTGTGTTGCTAGAGCTGCAGTTTCATGAGACAGTTCTTTAAAATTGCTAGGTTGAGTTTTCCACTGTTCTTCTGAGCACATTAATTTTTAGAACTTTGCTTTAATTGTGGTTATGGTAGCTTCCGTGCCTTAACGCATCAGCAGTATTTATTTCTTGAAGATCAAGTGTTCATTTAACTTATGAAGTATATTTAGGTTCTTTAATTTCAACTTCATCATAATTGCATAGCACTCCTGCTTCTTAGATATTTCTTTTTAGTTAGATATTTGAAAAAGCTTTTGCTCTTTGTAGTGTATTTCACAGGTATATTTGTTAGTATATTTAACATTTGTGGAACTGTCAAACATCAAAATAAACTACTACTATAGGCTTTATCAGCAACCTGTGATTGGTTTGCTGGCAAGGAATGGTGTTTTTTTATCCTGCTTCCTAAATTCATTCTCCTTTTTTATTAATGTGTTTCTAACATTATTTGTCCAAGTAACCTTTCTTCAGATTTTTTCTGTTAGATTTTTAGACTGTTTGATTTCAAGAAATTCCAGCCTTCCTCTGTGTTAATGTTCTACCCCACTGGTTTCATTGCCTCCTTTTTTTTTTTTTCCCTAATGAAATCAAAGAATTTAGCCACTAATTTAAATTGAATTGGTTTATAACTGAAATTGATCACACAGAGTGTTGGTACATATTCTATAAGATCTTTGGGTTTTGTTGAGAAAATGCTTAGTGCTATGTTTTGTTTGTTAAGAGACAGATTAAAATTTTGTGATGAACCTGGGTATTTATGTTCTCTAATATTGTGAAATTACATTCAGGTGATATTTTAGAATTAACATCTGTCTTATCACGTGTTAAAGATATCAGTTTCCAGCAGCAGGGGCAGTTAGCGCTATTGCAGTGTTCTATAGAACCTCCTTTATGATCCACTTGATTCTGATATTTAAGAGTCTGTAGCAGATAAAAACGCTAACTTTGCAAGTGGACAAGTGAAACCGCGAGAAATTTTGCCTGGGACAAAATGTGGAATTCCTTCTCAGGATTAAATGATGTTACATATTTAAAGAAATAAACTGCTGGTTTGTGGCTTTAGACTTGAAATGCAGAGGCTGCTGGCTTATTTTCCAGTATTAATTGAGAAACTGAGGCTGGTTCTAGAGCAGGGCTGTGCTTTTCTGTTGTTGGATCAAATATACAGAGATTGTCTTTACACAGGTGAATTTTAATTATCTTGTAGTCTTACTTGAAAGAGAAAAGGAGAGTTTCAGTCTGTCTATTTATAGCCTGTTCACACTGCAGTATCTGAACGCCTTGCATGGGTGTGATGCCAAATCCACTGGCACAGACCCAGGCATCAGAACAGGTGGTGCCATTGAAGGTGGTGAGTGACAGGGCCTTAAATTGTAATTCAGCTTCTGTTTTATGTAAGACGGGTGACATTTTTTTTTTTTTTTTTTCTAGGAAGCCCAAAGAAACAAAAGAAACCTTTAGTCAAAAGATAATAGGAAGAAGAGTAGACAACAGAACTTGGGGAAGAGATAACATTTACATACGCCTAAAGTGACAATGAATGAGAGGGAACTTGAGGGATTTCCTTACAGGCTTTTCATTTTGTTTGGGGACTTTAGACACTTCATTTTTTTTGAATGAAATGCAGCAGGATGTCACTTAATCAGTTGTATAATACAACCTGTAACCCAGCCCTACAGTAAGAAATAAACATGTAATGGATGTGACACAGGAATTCTGAACAATAAATGCAGCAGATTATAATGTACTTTCCTTTTATCTTTAGGAAGGCCAGTATAACAAACTGTTCTTTGTGTGGTTGCGTTTTGGTTTCAGGTTCTCTTTTGTTATTTTCTGCGAGAATTCTAATCTTACAGCATATATTAAATTCTTCATAACATGCAGGGAAATAATTTTTCCCATAGTTAGCAAGCTATGGAAGTCAGGACATTCTATGATTCTATGAAAGTTAAGAGGGTGTTTTATGTATTATTCTGGATATATGATGCTAGCATGTTTCTTTCTTCATTTCCCAAATTAGAAATCTTTTTAGGTGAAATAATCTTTGTCAAGAAACATTGTGTAAATAAGCCCCAATTACCTGCTTGGGTGCTTTGAAAAGTTTCTGTCTGCTGAATTTATCTTTTCTGTTTTAGAGAGAGCTCTAATGAATGTGTAAGTTTCATTCTTGAACCCATTGTTGAAATGAGTTTTCTTCAAGTCCATAAAATTATATGGATATTTATTTTTAGGATTTGTGAAAAGCGACAGGGTATTTAAGTATCTTCATTGAGCTAGGAATAGTTCACAGTTGTGTGTAACCTTGAAGCTGTAGATTCTGTTCAGTAGAAAAACTTCACTGTATGTGCACCTTGTAGGATGCAGTGGTGTTCTGTAAAGCTGTCACAAGGTTTAGTGATAAGGTTTTTCCAGAAATATAGCTCTTGGAGAAACGTGTGCCAATGGCATGTAGGGTTCTGGAGTATTATATAGCTAAATAATTGGAAAGTATATTATGTTTTGGGGTGTGGATTGTTTGTTTTTAATTTTGGATCTGAAAACTGAGCTTTTTCATGTCTGTTTTTGCAAATACAGGACCAGAGAATAAACATGGGAACTCCTGGATCAGGACGGAAGAGAACCCCAGTGAAAGACAGGTTTTCCGCAGAAGATGAAGCCCTGAGTAACATTGCCAGAGAGGTTTGTTAACTTCAAATTGTTTTAAATTCAGAAATACTGGTGGAAGAAGTCTCATTATCCAGAAAAAAATTAAAATTAAGCTGTGCATTAAAAAGTGCAGTTAGCCAAAAGTGTTGATAACTAATACCAACTAAGAGTATTTTTGATCAAAAAAATCACATTTACTTAAATGTTCTCACAATGATACTTTAATTGTATGATTAATGTAACTTGACAGGATCACACTTAAGTTTAGCAGATATTTCTACAGATATTTCTACAGATATTTATATGATTCAAATAGTTGTTAGCTAAAGATAAATGAGAAATCCAGTTATCATCTCAGGTCTAAAACTAAAAAACAACATGATTATCCCATTACAATGTATAGTATTCTTAAGATGGTAAGTATGGTGTATTGGTGTTGAATAAGCAATAGTCATTATTAATAGGTATTTGTCATATAGTCTATTTCAATTGTAAAACCACGTTTCTTTCGAAAAAAAGCTTAATGTATACACCATACCAGGACTCCTTAAGGGAGTCACCATGTGAAAAATAGAAAGCTGAAGTTAACCAGCCAAATATGCAAGTAACAAGGAATTGATACAAAGGGCAATTTTGTATACAAAGGGGAATGTAGTCCCACCGGATATAGGAAGGAGGCAGCTGCAATTTAGTCTTACAGATGTCTATTTGGACTTGAGCTTTTCTGGGAGGAAATGCTGTGACTTGGAAACAAAAGCCTTAATACTGTTTATATAAAAGTGGATGCAGAACCTTTGAGCTACACTATCTACAAATCTGTTAATCTGAGATTATACAAATGAGTGCAAAATGCAGATTCTAGTTGGCATTGTAATGTAAACTATTGTCTATATATATGTGTGTGTATAGTATATGTACATGTGTGATAGGTCTTTGAAAACACAGCTTATGTGTGCATTTTCAAATGTAGTCATCATAGACTGTAGGCCAAGGAAGTGTTCTGCCAGTAAAAAAATAATTTTCATTTAGTTGGCAACTTTCCAGGAAGCTATGGTTCACACCAAATCTAATGCAGATATGTTCTATGTGGGGCTTTGAATCATGTACAGTCTCATTCCTCAAGTTCTGTCTCACATTTTGGGAGAAAACAGTTAACAAAGGAGAAGAAATCTGCCTTTAAATTTTTTTTTGAGTGTTCTCTGTGTGGTTCCAGTACAGTAGCATCAGCTTGCGACTTAGCCTAGAAAAAAAAGGACTCAATACCAAGGTGTTATAAGTATTATCTTGCTTAAAATTACTGTGGGGCTTTGTTCTCTTACATTCCTAACTGCCTCAATTAAAATTTGAGCATGAGTGTAAATTAAACAAAAATGAAGTGGTGTTGTTTTTCTCCCCCATTTCTTCCTTCCCTTAATGCTAAATTAAACTAATACTAGGTCTTACAGCTAGAGATGTTATCTCGCAGAGAAAACTGAGTTGAATATGTCTGTTCCAGGGATTAATATATATTAAGGCTTCCTTCCTCCTCTGTCAAAAATGAACTGGAAAACAACTTGCTGAAAATCTCATAAAACTTATGCAATATTCTGATATTAATCTAAGTCTTATTTTTATAACTAAAATCATTATGCTCATCAGTATATCATTTAAGGGGTAAGCATTTAATTGTTTCTTTAACTGATTTGTCTTAATGCTTAAAACTTACTGGAATTAAATTGTTCTAAATGTTCCTTCTGATTTTTCTTATCAGAATTATTTTTCACTTCCTAGTATACTGGTGCTTTTTTTTTTTTATTTTGAGGGTCACCTTTCGTGGCATGTTAAGAAGAGAATTAAACATATTTTGAAATAAAATGGTTTGTTACCTCTGCATACATGTTTTCAAGGCTGTGTACAGCACCATTTCTTCTTTTGTGTTGCCATATCCAGGTTTCACTTTAAGAGTCTCAAATTGTTATCCAATTTCAAAATAGTGTGAAAAGTTATTTGTCATCCTGAATGTTGTATCACCACAATATGTACTACTGTTAGGTTGTTAATCCCTTGGTCTGTGTAGGAGAAGCTGGCTTTCAGATCCCATGTCAGACAGCAGCTGTTGTCATTGATTTGGTAGCTGTAATTCATGGTATTAGCCACCTTATTCTAAAGAAAACTTTAAAGAAAGAGAACACATTTCTCAGGATATAACAGCAGAGTCCAGTGAACAAAACTAAGCTCTGTCTTTAACATCTGATTTTAGTGTGCCACACATAGGCACTATCATTTGAAGCTGGGGAAAATGTTCTGTTACCATGCTCACATAGTGCATGTCAGTTCTCACTGCTCGAATGTATGGAGTAGACATACTTTAACGTTCTGAAGCCATTATCTCAGCAATGTGGCTTGCTTATCTTTTTATTGTCAAAGGGTGCCTTGTTCCTCAACTTCCTCTTCTGAAATTACCTTTTTAGCAGATGTTATTAAAACAGTTGAGTTGAGCCCTGTAATCCATAAGTCAGATGTTTCGTGAGAAAAACATCCCTGAAAGGTGTTCTAGGTATCAAGACATGGTAAACAGAATATGCAGAAACAAAAGGCTGGCACTCAGGATGATCTGCATGGAAAAACTGCATAGAAATGCTCTGGAATTCAGAGCAGTCACAAAATGGTGCTAGGAATTATCAGATTTTTTAATACTAACAAAGGCTTAGTGCAGGGTATGAAGTTTCAGAGTTTTTTCCTCCAAAAGATCAGATTTCAGAAAGCACTTGTCGTGTTCTTTCTTATCACTCTTAATTTGACAAAATTGAGATTTCTTTGTTTTATGGGATGCATTAAAAGAAGTTGTGATATCTTCATTTTGGTACCAACAAACATCTACTTTCTAGTAAACCTTGTGTAAACAATTCTTGGGTACCGATCCAATAAATTAATTTCTATGTAGTCATTTTTCTGCACTGGTTGAATCTGATGTGTCATCACAAAAATATTTAATGGAAGACAAGGGCACTACCATGGGATCTGAGGGATTTGGTCAAACTACTTCTTCCTTGTGAGGTTTCTTCCATTTTCTCCATCCTTCCTCATCAGAAGACTTTTTCCTCAGTTGCTTGTGTCTCCTCCCCTTCACTTCTTGCAGCACTAGCACTGTTATGTAGAGACTTCTCTTAACCTCTTTTCCTTGCTGTGGGAGTTTGCATTGAGGCAAACTCTTCT